>NC_083791.1:7717147-8407147 GCF_015708825.2 Lethenteron reissneri
ATTTCAGGAATGCGGGCGACATTGTGAGTGGTACGATCATCCATTTTTCTCGCTCGCGATCAAAGGCAGCTGCATTGACCCCGCGGGGTCAGCATTGGGAAATGCATTTGCGCACAGCCCTTTGTAGGACTGAGAAAAAAAGCTGCCACTATTGCCTTTCTCAAGCCCTTAGCAATATTCCGCTATATAAAATTAAAAACAGGCATTCAGCTCCATTGGTATGAAACTGTTCCCCGTACTTAAGCAGAGTGGAGTGATATTGATTAATTACAATGAGACTGCATTTCTCGATTTATACCTGCAGCAGTTACAGACCCCCTACAATGACTGCAACATGAATTTTAGATAATTGCCCTCGTGGTTAAATCAGGGGGGGGGGGGTGGGTGTGGGGAACCTCTTGCCGTTTTCAAAAATTCTGCGCGTCGGCTTTCAATCGGCGTTGATTTTGAGACGGTCCTCACGCTACAGCAGCTCAAAGAGCCTATCGGTTGGATTTAATTTATTTCCCTTAATTGCACGCCTGATGATTCACCGCCGCCGTGCTTGTGAAGGAACGGGCGACGACGCCAGCGTCCGTGCGATGTTGTCAAATCGCTGCGGCTCCCTCCGTGGACTCGCGTGACCTCGATAGCACGGACCGCACGCAGGCCTAGGTGAGCCGCAATTAGTTTAGAGAATTCCACCAGGAGAGGGGGGTGATGCCTTCTGTATCAGGGCTGATACAAGGGGTCACGTCTTTATGGCAGATATTGCCAGTTAACCAAACAGCGCATTTCTTTCCTAGAGCCAAGGAAGATATGTATATATTCTATGGTTATATATTTTAAAAAATATCGTCACGCATTGCAATGCACGTGTATATTTTGAATAATGCGCGTAATTTTTCAGATGGAAAATTTTTTTTGCCAAATAATACAAAAGTATTCTTTTTGTCTTTCGGTAAAGTCACGTAGATAGGTTGAAAGAAAATAACAAAAAAACTACGACGTTTCGATCGCAATACAAGCGATCATCATCAGGAGGAGAAAAAGATAAAAAATATTTTCTGTAGCGATAATAATTGTCATGGAAATAATAATGTTTATTTACCAAATATGAATACTGACTTATTTGTCCTGGTTCTGGTATTATGGTACAAATGCGTAATCTACTTTAAATATGTGATGACTATGTATGGTTAATAACAATAACTACATTTTGCATTATGTTGCAATTGTACATACTCACTGTAAACCAAAACAGTGATAAATGACAGTATCGTTGCCCTCGTTATAATTATTAAAAGCGATTGTCAACGTTGTCATCCTATAAGCAAGGATATCAGAAACACATTTTTCGACATTATTTGACGCTTAAAGTTTTTCTCAAGATATTTCCAGAACGGACAAAAAAATCGTCTCAATATGCACTCCTATTCTTGTTGTTTTGTTACCAAACATAAACCCTGGCATCGCTGTAACGGCTCCTCCCGAGACTTAATCAGCCAAGGGAAATCAGGCCTAATGTATTACACCACTCCTTTCTTTTCTGACTCGTAATAGAGCACGTGGTTATATCGTTTAAAAAAAGAAATCTGACAGCCATAAGAAGATGATTAGTATCTTTTCCCCCACCATTTACGTTTCTTCTGCCGTTATTTATTCCAATCTTTTTTTTTGGAAAGACATCTTCAAAATAATACTGTGAATGGCCTCGGTGTTAGATTTGTGTCTTCTTGACTGACTCCTCTTCTGATTTGCATTTGTAATTTTGAGGTGGTTAAAGTATTAATGGTAGTTTTTCTACCAAGAGATTACAATTAACTCAGGGGAAATTTTGTTATAATTTATAAATTAGTTGGGTTTAAACTAAGTATGAGTTGAACAAAAAGTTGCGGGCAATATGTTCACGAGACAAAATGTAATCATTTGTGGAGGGGAGATTTCCAGACAACAACAGAATATTAAAGCCAGGTCAGGATAAAAATCATAAAATAAAGAGACAAGTGAGTGCAGGTCAAAAAGAGTTTGGACTTTTGGAAATTTGAATCTAATAATGAAATGCACCTTACCAATGTGTAGAACATTTTCAATCGGTGCACATTGGATTTTGTGACAAATGACTCACAAACATGGACTCTCACAAGGGAAAATTAAAACCAAAATCTGAAAGTGCACAACAGATCGTCCAGAGATGCATGCTGAGGGTTTACACTGAGTGATAGTGCAAGCAACACGTGCAACAGAGCACAACACAAAATTAGACACATCACATTGACAGTAGAGAGGAGTCGGCAAGTAGGCTTCGGCAGGACACATCGCTGCAGATGAGACTGGCGTGTGAATGGCAGCCAAAGAAGGGGAAACGTGGCAGAGAGGATGAAATCTGCTCCTGTGCAGGAGCGAGATGGATTGTTGTATGTGTAACTATTATGTCGAACTTCTTTCGCACCGTACGTAGCCAACCGCGCTCATGGGGCGTGCGGTATGCCCGTGAGAGATGGAATTGGCATCGGAAGGCCCTCATTCAGCATTTGATAGATTGGAGATGATGATGAAGACAGGCAGAATATGTTGACAAACAAGAACACAATTATGTATTGAAAACATATTGAATCAATAATCGACTTCATTGACATGTTGGCAAACGTCCTATTTTTTTTGGTCTAATTTTTTAAAACAATTTGCAGCAACGGAGCACATCTCCCTGTGGTGTTTCAGCTATTGCTTGATAAATAAATATTTTGCGTATTATCGAAAGTACGATTTTTTTTCTCTTAAAGAATTCAAAACAATGAAAACTGACTTCTCAATTATAGCTAAAACGATTGAACGTTAAACAACATTTTTTTTTAATCAGATACAGTTCTCAAGTTAAATTATATGAATGCAGCCAATCGTACAAAAGTTGTTGCTTCTTAATGACGAGAAGAAAACGAAAGTCAAAAAACACCTGCCATAAGTTCATCACCTGGAAATATTCTAGAGGTGGGCCATTGCATGCAAAAAACATGAAGTTAACCAAATAAAAATCTGTGAAAGGAAAACAATTTATTTTATTTTAAAATGGGCCTCATAGTACTATGGGAGCCCTGAAACCATGGCTTGAGCTTTTTGCTTTTGTGAAAAGGAAGGGTATTTTTTTTCTATTCGAAGAAACATTGCTCAGGCTGGCCACAGGGAGATATTGAGGAATGTTAAGAGGAAGGTTTAGGTGAAAATGTGCCTCAGGCTTTTTGTTTGCATGGATGCACACACTACAAAATTTAACTATTTTTTAGTTTACCAGGTGAGGCCCACTGAGCTATATAGCTCTATTTCAGACGCGACCTTGCCACAGATGATAGCTCAACAAAGGTGTCTTATGTGGAAATATATCGCAGCCAAATACTAAATGCATGTTTCTAAATGTGGAAGGAAAAACCAGAGGACCCAGAGCAAATCCACGCTACCACGGGGAGCAGCACATATCTAGGCGTCAGGGTCTGGATTCGAACCCACGACCTCCTGTGTTACCAGGCGAGGTAGTTAACATCTCTCCACTGTGGCACACACACATGTGCCCACTCTCCCGTTTCACCTGCAAAAGAAGCGATATACCGTGTTTACGTAAAATTAAGCGGGTAGTTGAAGTAAGATGTTTGAAATTCATGTCACCACGATGCATTCGCCACGTCTTTCCTCTTTTGCTGATAAGTGTTTCCTAGAAAGCCATCATCTTGATTATCAGAAAGCCCATCCACAAATACATACATCTGATACCAAATAAGCGCTGCATGTGGCGTTACGTTATTAATGCGATCCCAAAAGCTCAATGCTTTCAGTAGTCGGGCAGGGTTGGTCTCGCATAGTTTTAAGATGCTCGACAGCACGCAAATCCCCGTCGCGATGTGCCCACCATTGCAAAGTATGATCTGCCACACCACTTGTCTCCAAACCATTTGCTGAAGAGGAGAGTAAGTGTTTACTCAGCGAGTTATTTGACGACAAACACACAGTGTCCACTGATACTACATCAGCCAACATGCTGACTGGCACGGGTGTTGCTCAACGTCAATGCGACATGGAAAAATCTTGCTGCCACATATTGATTTGTCCGTGTAAACAAATTACTTAACATATTTGAAAGTATTGTGGCCAAAGTCGTGTGGCTGGTAAACTTCCCAAGTCATCAGCTTATTAAAACTGCGCATTGAAAAAGAAAAAAATAAAGAGAATAAGGACATGCATTCAAATCAAGTACGAGTTAAAAAATACAGCTAATTCTCACGTTGATAAATACCTACCTTTTAATGTGCTTAATGTGTATGTGTGCATAGTTAAGTGTTGAAAATGTTCTCCGAATGTAATGTTTACACACTGGACTGTAATAGGTTTTAGCCTGATGGGCCCCTATAATTCAAAATCTCTGCCCATCGATCCCCATTTCTCTCGAAGCCCCGCTGTGCCGGCTTAGTCGATAGGATTCATTTGGTAATGAGCGGGAGCTTAGCCAATGAAATTAACTTAAAGGTCTCGATCTCAAAGCGTGGCAAAGATATGCAATGTTGAGAGCAATGGGGGCTTTTTTTTTAGAGCATCTCAGCTTTAGCTTAACAAGACCATAAGAGATTGCCTAAGAGGGCCTGTCACTGACTGCAGGTGAAGCACCTAAAGTGCCTGTCAGTGTTTTCTTGTTCACAAAGATTAGCCAAGCTGCAAGCTTTTTTTTTTCTTCTGGCGTTTTGGCACGTCACGCTTGTATGCATGCATGCGCGCGCGTGGCTAGAGGTGCCAAAGGTGTCTGGGAAATGTCCAGGGTTCGGGCGTTCGCTTTGTGGAACGCTTTGCTCGCTAATTTTCCCCAAGCACCCTTTTTATATTTGGAAAACGATGCATACCTCATTTCAGGTAAAGCAAATTTGGCCGTGACATTGGCACACAATGAATTGCCCTTTGAGAAAAAAACAAGTTGTCTTTAGTGATTTAAAGGCTGCAAGTTGGATGGGTTTGTTAGGCTTAAACATCCTCCACACTCAGCATTCCAGCCATTCATTGGCTTTTGAAACCAAAGCAAAACATCTAAGACCGCGGGTTTTGTTTTACCTGACAGGAATGAAAAGTCCTCTGTTGTATGTTCAAGTCTGTTTTGTCTACTTATGAGACGTCGAATGTCAATTATTTTACAACTTTCAAATATTGTATGGTGCTTGAACAGTTTGATTTGGAGCCTACAACAATATCTGAGATTCATATTCTTGGTTTTTTCAGTAAAGTCACGTAGAAGGGAAATAATAAAATAATATAAATATAAAACGATAAAAATTCTCACGACGTTTCGACTGCAACACAAGCAATCATCAGGTGTGAAATCCACAGCAAGAACATTTTAAAAAAATCCTCTCATGGCGATGTTGCTATGGATTTCACACCTGATGATGATTGCTTGTGTTGCAGTCAAAACGTCGTGAATTTTTGTTTTATATTTATATTATTTTATTACTTCCCTTCTACGTGACTTAACCTAAAGAACCAAGAAGATGAATCCCTGCAGTCACGGAAGCTTGAAATCAAAATGTCTGAGATATTTGGCTTTATTCTTCTGTCCTCTTGCACCGCGGATAAATCAGAGTCCTACATGAATGTGACCATCTCCCACAAAGAATGACATCAGGTGAATTTTATTCTGCTTTATATTTATATTTTTCTTAATCAAAGACTCAATACTGTATGAACCTTGTCCTCCCTGTGTCTCTGTAGTCAACTTTAGTAAGTTAGAAATCTACAGATTGGAGAAATTGCTCTACATTTCCTGTTACATTGTACTTTACATAAAGGCGACGTTTTATAGCAGGCATGCAGAGTTAATCACCTGTGTAGTCGACACAAGCATAGGGACCAATGTATTTGATGTCTTTATTGGTTATACGAGACACACAGTCAAAGACAAAGATCCCCCATATAGCCTGTAACAGACTGTAGGGGCAAGTGCTGTTAGCGAGCACCTATTAAGGCCGGCATGGCACACGAGGGGGTGGGTGGCCAACACCAAACCCGGCCGCCTTTGTCTCCCTCATGGCGATGTTTACACATCGCACCAAGTACTCATTTGAGGCTGCGTCGACCTAGGGGAGGCCCAGGACCGGTTCTAATAATCGTCACCACTGGTGTTGGCCGTGAGCGGGAATCGAAGGGTCGCCAGGTTCGTAGTGCAGCGCGCTAACCGCTACACCACCGCTCCCCACGACACATAGTGCACTCACACACGCGTGCGTGCACTCACCGGAATCAACAACCGACATTCACTGATGCTTTTATGTACAGTACATTTTATTCATCACTTTTTAATCAACACTGATGTTGATGATTATTTACTTATATCACAATGAATCTATTCGGCCACGTTCCCCATGTTTTTTTTCGGAAATGACGTCTTTTGTGCAAATGTTATCAGAGCATGTTTTTTTTGCATGTTCACCACAAGTACGTGTGGTCAATGCAGACTTGATTCCTTTCAAAAGGTTTATATCTGGTGTTTGAACACCTGAACACCTGTTTTAATGCCCGAAAGGGTCAAAACCTATTTTTTTTCACAAATATACGATCGTCGCCGTCGTTAACGGACGCTAACAGAAAGTACTAAACGGGGCGGTTGCACAAGGAATCATCGCTCCCTCTGCACGATTCGCCGGTGCCGACCAACACCGTCCACGCCATTCCTACCTGTGAGCCGGCGTCAAACTTACGGGCAGCGTTTTACGCGCCACTTTAATTAATTGAGTAATTACGAGCGCTGTGTAGGCGAAGCGATTTAAAAAAAAAAAAATTCGCTCAAACTACCGCGTTAAGAGTGCCTTGCTCTACAGTGGCATCTACTGGCGCGATGCAGTGTGGTTGGCAAGGCGCAAGCAGCTGCCACCCCCCCACCCGCCACCCCATCGCTTGAGAGTGAGTGCTGCTCAAATGATTGAATTACGCCGTGAATGGCAACCTAATTGCAAATTAATTAATCACTTTGTCCTGGCTGTTTTGTTCATGATTGATTACTCTTTACGTGTGTGCGCGCGCGCGCACGCACGCGAAGAGGTGTGTTCGTGGGCTCGACTCGTTTGTATTTAGGAGAAAGGTCCTCCCTGGATTGGATTAACTCAATTAAATCTCACGGATACGAATGCACGGCGGGGCTGTTGTGCTTCTTCAAAATGCATGTGGGCAACAGCCGCCACTCCCGTTGTACCCTGTTTGAATACTCAATTCCTGCTTCAGTGTCGTTAAACAAATTCGTTCCAAAAAAATATCTTCACCATCAGCTCAAAATGTCATATAAATCTTCACTACAGTATGATTTAGCAGTGGCTGTGGTATAATCCAGCTTTCACGTACAGTATATCATCAGTGCGGAAAATCGAAAAATACGGAAGAGGTTGTGCCAATCAACGAGAACAAAAAATCTTTTAGATTTTTGGGAGCAATTTTTGGAGACGAAGCCGTCACGAAACTTCGTGCATTTTGTTCGAATTAAAAAGTGCCGAGGAGGGAAACAAAAATGTGTACGATACAAAATTGAGGCGCAAAAAATTATGTTAAACAAATTTACGGCTTCTCTGTCGCTCTGTTGACCCTGATCATTACACGAAGTCTGATTTGTTGTTACTGTAGTGAGGGGAGCTGCCAAGAGGCCAGACAGTTAAATCGAATCCCCATCCTCCCGTACAGACTCCATATTGGTATTAGAAAGGGTAAAAACAGCCATTTGTGATGGGCCCATTTCTTTCCTCTTTTGTTGTGATGTACATCGAGGTTGGCCTCCACATTGTGCACGAAACCCGGGGGGCCATGTGGATTTTTGACTCGTTGTGTTTGAATGTGTTTTGTGTGCTCGCATTTGTGAATCATGGTTTTCGGGGCCGTACACGGTATTTCGGTGCGTCAGCCTTGGCGTCGTCAGAATACAAATTCGCCAAGTCGGCAAGGAGAAGCCCACTCAGACTGGGCATCAACACGACACGATTGCGTCGATGTTCCGAAAGACTCGTGTGGTAGCGTTACTGCTCATTCAACTTTTGTCTTGTGCTTAAATTCTTATGACCAAACGTTGAGGGCTGCACTGTTGTTATTCTCTCTGCATTTGTCAGTATTCTACGGGCTCTATCAGAATGGTCGCACGTTTTTATTTTGAACTACCAATACGCGGGATCCATTGAGGTTATGCTGTCCAGATTTTTCAAGGCAGACTTTAGAAAATAGAATCTAAGTAGGGTTTTTTTTCATGTGTCTATTATTTGTGGTGTGAAAAATAGAAAAGAAAAGAACGTACTTACATATTCTGGACAATGTAAAATAGTATAACCGTGCATTTTAAAATATCACAGTTGGAAATTAATTTCCCTACGCAATAAAGCTCATGCAGGCCGGGGGAGAGTGGCACAGTGGTGACACCCGTGCCTCACAGAAGGACCCGCTGGGTTTGATTCCTGGCTAGGGTGCCTTTCTGTTTGGAGTTTATATCTTCTCCCCTTGTCTGCATGGTTTTCTCTCAAGTTCTCTGGTTTCTTTCCATAGCTTAAAAAAAACGATGTAACTGCTACCTTTCAAAACCTCCTCACAATTCTGAAAAAAAATATATATATACACAAATTTACTCAGTTGCGCTTACACATCGCCACGTCGCCACCTAACGGTGACAGATGTACAGGACCCTCCTTGAAACGACTCTTGAGACTCTTGTGTAAATAAATAGATACTAACATGAAATAGAGTTTGCCTCAAGGAACCAATTAATATTGCCAAGTCACTTGTAAGCACCAGGATGGGGCTTATTAAGAGTCGAATGCAAGTGTTACTCCTGCAGGCGAGTAGGCTGGATATTAGGCTTCACAGTCCTGCTGAGAAACAAGGCCATTTATAACAACCAACTTACAAGCAAGCAGGGAGCATAAAGCAGTATGTGGGGAATTGATCCTGAAAACTTTGGCCTCACAGATGTAATGAGGAGATGGCTGTAATGGGAATAATTCCTTCTGTGCACACCACCGTCCTAGTGGTTGTGAACAAGGGGTCGCTGTGTTCTGCGGGTACTGCGCTGTGAAACCGGCCACGGCTAATATCTGAACTGGTTATGGGCCAATCCCCTGCCCCCCCCCACGCCCTCTAACCCTCATCAACCCTCACTGACCCGAGGGTGCATGGCGACCCTAAGGTAGAGTCGACCCTAGGGTGCTCGACGAATCGGGCCGACTGCCCCGGGCCCTGCGCTTGGGGGGGGGGGGGGGGGGGGGCCTCGCGCTTCGACGTCAGATGTAATACTCCCGGTTAGTTTGAAGGTGGGAGGAGGGGCACGTGGTGGGATTTGCCCGGCTCCCTCCAACCCCTCTCCCCCCGCCATGGAAGGCCCTGCTGACCAGTGTGGTGAAATATGAACCAAAGGAAGCATGCATGGGCAGGGCCATCATCCAGCAGTGGATTGGAAAAGGGCTGTGAATTTGTATAAAAGTAGGGCATTTTGAAGAAGAATAGCCCACTGTCTTTTCGACCTCATTACACACAATTGTGGCCATCCAAAGTTGTGATTTTGCCACCGCAAATGTGCTGTCAATGGAAGGGTTAAAGTGAAACCCAAATCTGCCTTTTTCAGTGAACCATCTGTGTGTGACATAAGGGCAGCCTTTCAGAATAGGATGGGGTTAAGTGTGTTTTGCTACGGGCTATGATGGTGGTACGATGGCAGAGGCTTGGTTGGCTTGCCACGACCCAGCAGCTATCGAGTGTGCGCTCTTGGATACGATCAGCGATCAGATGCCTGCAGATAAATGTTTTGGACAGGCAGGAGTGTGTGATTCTAAGTACTGATAGCGCATTCTGGCAATTATTTGGCATTTCTAAACAGTTTACCAGAAAGTCCGTTTTCCATGGGATGTTTTTTCTGCTCCAAATAGATTTAAATTTGTTTTAATTCATTTCTCAAATTACGATCTAGGTTATTTACGTAAGCGCGTGTTCGCTTAAGATTGGGAGGGTAAAGGCACAGCCGTGAAATGTCTTGATCCGGCACCTGCTATTAGCACGGTCGGCTACGTACGGTGCGAAAGAAGTTCGACATACATACAAGTCATGGCAGGTGGAAGGGCCACCAGTAGAGGGAGCTCTATTAAGCCCCTTCTTGAGGTTATTTTGGCCTACTCTTCCATGCTGGGTGGCTTAAGAAACTTGTGACTTGCTTTCAACTGCCTCTCCAGGGAGATGAAGTCGAAACGGCCAACGCTGGATTGCCGATCATTACACTGCAATGGCTTCCCTTCAGAGTAATTTTCAACGACACTATAATAGCATTGTTAAGTGGTACCGGCATTTTATTTTATACCTACGTGACTTTACCGAAAGAACCAAAGAGTATGAATTCCTGCAGTCACGAAAGCTTCAAATCAAGATTGGTACCGGCATTGTTAAATAGAATTCCCCCTCGGCATACCTGCACGTGTACAGAACGGCGCACGCATTTGACTCTGTTGTCCGTCTTATCGCTGAAATGTTTGCGTAAAAATCGGCAGCCAGTTGTTGTTGGTTGTCAATTGCCATGGTGGGGGACATCTTTTGTCTCAATTCAGCTGTGGCCCTCCATCATCGCTGCTAGTCCCTGCTTGCCGGCGCTTGCCTGTGACGTTCTCATCTCCCTCGCTTGTTTCGCAAACCCCCCACCAACCTCCAGCCATAGCCCCCAACGCCACGCTCATTGTCGTTTCACTTTTGTTTTATGTAGCCATTAAAACAACGCCTAATTGATGGAAGGCGGCCTCCACCTTCTGTAACTCACGGGGCGGATGACAGATTGGTCAATGCTGCTCTCTCTCCTCTCTGCCGGGCCCAGACGCATTCGATATTAATGGTCAGCAGTGACTCTCCCGTGGGCTGCTACGTGGTCACGCCGGGTGGTGGCGGTGGGGGGTGGTGGTTTGGTGGCTCTGGCGACCCCCCCCCACCCCCCCCCGGTGCTGCCACGCAATGCCGGGCATCTTGGCACGCGACCTTTCTGAGAATTTTCCCAGGGTGTTTGACATTTTTGTTTGTTGTTGTTGTTCTTGCTGCTGCTGCTGCTTCTGCTTAAACGATACCTCTCCAACCGTACTGAAAGGCGGAATGTCACGTCTGATTTAGGAGAATGTATAAACAGCCCATCTGCCCGGGAACCCTTCACATCTCAAGCACACCCCGCTCCCTTCTTGTCAGCAACTAAATATAGAAGTTTTGTCTGGTGGGTTTTTTTTGTGTGTGTGTGTGTGTGCTGTCGTGGCAGTAATCTTTGCCTACAGATATTTCTTTGACATGTTCAGTTGTACGGACAGTTGGAGCAAGTGCTGTTTGGCGAGTTTCTGTTACGACCACCGTGCCCCACCACACCACTCGCTTCGTAATTTCGTTTTCTTCCCTTCTTAACGCACGCACCATACCCGGGTACCCATCTTAGGCTGAGTCTACCTCCACGATGCTCACCACGATAGTTTTTGCTCGGATTGTGCCGTGAGATCCGAATTGTGCGGTATTTGACATTTGCTGCCAGTTGGCGATGCCTGTTTGGCTCTTGGTGTTAAATTAATTTCCTACTTGCAGTCATTTTCAGTCATCTGCCAAACCGCTGACGAAGGGATTGCATCACCGTGGTGCTTTTATCCATTCCCATTCATTGGCCTATCCATCGGCGTGATGGGATGTTTTAACCACCGCATCTTGATCGGCTAAAGCAATGACCGTGAAACTTTTAAAATCAACAAAGGTAGTGTGAGAAATGGATGTTATCGCGTACAGGTAATGCGCTGTTTTGTGAAACATAACAAACGCCTGAAAAAGTGTAGTGACTTTGAAATGTATTTGAAATTGCAAAGGTATGTCACCTCCAAACATATTATCGTGGGTTGCAGCGATGTCTGCATACGTTGAAAATAACCACAGTGCTTGCAGTCTCCTGACACGTGCTGAATGATGATTACAAAGGAAGGATTGTTGAAAAACTGCATTGAAACAATGCGCATTTTCAACATCACAGGCCCATTGATTAATGTATATATTTTTTCTTCTCCGTTTTAAACGCGTGGCGCAAACACGCGCATTGTGAATGCAAAGTACATTTTGCGCACAACGTAGTTTTGGCGAAAATCCTCCGAAAAGTCACCGTCGCTGCAGCCTCATAAAACTGTAAAGATGTTTGTTTTTTCTCCGCCACCATAGTGAATAAAACATTGTTATTACGTCAACTACAACACCTTGGTCTACTGGCCATTGTTTCATTCAGCACTAGTTTATTATATGCCAGTTCACAGAGAGCTGTTTGTTTCTTCAAAGTGCCGTTGCGAGCGGGGGGGGGGGGGTAGAAACAATTGACTGGTTAGATCGAGTCTGAAACATTTCTACAAAGTGGGGCCTTCAATAATCGTAACTTTGCGTTTATGAATGTAACTGGAATCCAGGTTTTGGCTATGGAGAATGACCCGCTACACCGGAAACAAACATCAAACGTCGCATAACGCACCACACGTTTTTTATCGCGTGGTCATTGGTGACGGTGGCGATCGCGACAGCAAAATATCTATTGCTGCCTACTATCTAATAAAGGTTCTCCCCAGTGGTTGCAACCGGGTACCCGATACCCGTACCCTACCCGATATCCGGCTACCCGTACGGGTACGGGTAGGCCGAGAGTCACTGGTGAGTAACCGTTTGTCACTCATTTCGGGTAGGGTACGGGTAGGGAACGGGTACCCGTACCCGGCCGGGTACGGGTACCCATTTGCGACCCTGGTGCGGCCGGGTACGGGTAAGGAATCAAAACCCGTTTGCGACCTCTGGTTCTCCCTTCTTCAGTTGGCAGCCTTCCACTGCTGTTTCAGAGCTTTGAAATGCGTCTGGATTAACGCACAGCGCGCGGAGTGGAGGGAACGATGTGTGGAGTGCTGCCCCAAAGGTCGGTCCCCCCACATCGCCTTTGTTTGGGCTCCAGTAGTGCGAGCTTCGTGCTCACACGTGTAGAGGTTTGCGATTGGATTATCCCTAAATGCAGTGTGATGCTACGATGCCCATTTACGTAAAAAAAGGGGCGAAGGCACGTAAAGTAAAAAAAAAGTAAATAATGAGCCTGAAACGAGATTCAGGCAGTCCAAGAAGCTATCGTGTAAAGAGTTTGGCATGCTTGCATGGCCACAAAATTCATTACACGGGGAAGCAGTGATCATGGTTTTCCCATTAATTTTATTTTTGTGTTATACATCAGAAGAGAGACTCAAAAATTGTGGTTACCTCAGTCAAGGTCAAAGTCGGAATTTAATCTCGAGAACGTTAAGGTAGCGCAGTGGTCTTGGCTCACGCAAAGCATGGAGGGATTGGACCTTTCTCACAAGCGAGAGAACCTTTCGATTTGTTTGTAATCTCACAAACAAAAACCTTTATAATTGGCGTGAGACGTTACTATTAACATATACTCTAAGTTCATTACTGTCATGCAGCATACCTGTACACGATTCAGCTTTTGTGAAGCACTGATGTCTAAAGCAAATGAAACCTAAAAATTAATATCTTGGTTTACGTGATGGCACACTGTGAGATGTTATGCCCATGTCATACAGCGCGTATGTCATTTACCAGCAGATACAACAGCATAAATATTAAATTAAGTCATCTTCAGGAATTTTACTTGTGTGAACTCATCAAGGTTAAATATTCGTGTTGGGTTTTTTTTGTAACATTCACTGAAATATATTTTATTCATTCATTAAAATCACTTTGTTATATGGGCTTGCAAGCCGTCATATGAGTACATATCGTTTGTAAAAGCCACCAAGTGTCGCACAATATAAAATTGTCACCTCTTATGAGGAGGGCTGTGGGATCTTTAAATGCCCACAAGAAGGTGAATGGGATAGCACGCTTAAAATTCTCACAAAGGACTCTACATTATCAATAATGTTCCTGCAAACACATCATCGGGGAGTGAGATTGGTACAAGAACTGCTCATATTCGGCCTCCAAGGAGAGCACATGCACAAGCCGCCTTTCAACCCCACCATCTGCAAGCTTGTCTGTCCTGAAGACGTGTTCGGCAGCATTGAGCGACCTATCTTCGCACTCAGATCTTTGTCTTGGGATCGCCGCTCGCTCATTGCCGCCGCCGCAGCGTTGCCAGAAATCCGGCTCGTGTTCTGTGCCTCAACTGAGCAAAACAAACGCGTGCACGGTTTACTTTATTGTGTGTTGTGTGCGTTGGTGAGAGTTCTCGCCCAACGACCACACGATCGCGAAAACGTGTTTGTGCACAATTCTACTGCGGGCGTGCAAACGCCTCGTGTGTACGGTGTTCATTTTTATCAAAACATTTCATGCTTATCACAGACGATCGTGAGAAAAATGTGAATATTTGGTAGGGAACGTCAGCAAATAGGCCTTGCATATAGATTTGAAGATGTGCAATGGAAGGTTAGTTTTAGTTATAATAATTACATATCTAGGTTCACTTGAAGGTGGTTATGTCCTTATTTACAAGTTTACGTTTGTGACACTGTGAGCTGATAATAAACACAGTACGTTGAAGATCATCAGTAAAAAAAATGTTCTCTTAACTTATTTGCACTCAGTGTTGAAAGTATGATAAGGTTAAAGTAATGTTTTCACATTATAATGGTGTTGTTTTATACAATACATACAATACGCTTTCAGACGAGGGAAGTTTAAAATAAACAAGGAACAATATTCTAGATTTGAAGCTTTCGTGACTGCGAAGATTCATACTCTTTGGTTTTTTTTGGTAAAGTCACGTAGGTAAAACAATAAAATAAAACAACTAAATTAAATCACGACGTTTCGGAGGCAACACATGATGAGGGAGGCTTGTGTTGCCTCCGAAACGTCGTGATTTCATTTAGTTGTTTTCATCTTCTTGGTTCTTTCGGTAAAGTCACGTAGAAGGGAAATAATAAAATAATAAAATTAAAACATAAAATAATTCTCACGACGTTTCGTGAAGAACAGGTCTGTCGGGAAGACAGGACGGCTGCTTGCGTTGTGGCCGAAACGTCGGGAGAATAATTATATTAATGTTTATTTTTATTATTTTATTATTTCCCTTCTACATGACTTTACCGAAAGAACCAAGAAGATGAATCCCTGCAGTCACGAAAGCTTTAAATCGAAATTTAGTTGTTTTCATTTATTTTATTTTACTGTTTTACCTACGTGACTTTACCGAAAAAACCAAAGAGTACAAAGGAACAATATCTTCCCCTTTTTTAAGACTTCTGGAGCTCGGAGATAAATTGTAAAGTGGCTACCCTTGTAAGATTGCCCTGTCTTTTTGGGTTCAGCCAAATCTAAATTAACTTCACCTGACCTTGTAAATCTTATGAAGAGCACAAAGCTTGAGCATTGTATATAAGCCAGGTGCACTGATTTAATATTTGACTTATTCCCAATGGGAGAAGGATGATCTGATAAACACCATTCCCCTTTACAATTTAACCTCTTTAATGGCTATAATTAGCTGGGATTACACTTGACCTTTGACCCGGTGAAAATGAGGCGTGGGTTGCCTGATCTTGCTAAATTATTGTTACTGCTTTTTTTTTGGTTATCGAGGCAGCCCTATATTTGTCTCGCACCGTGACTTTTATATACGGTGTGCTTGTTGTTATCCAAGGAACTTGGAAAGGTTTAAGGAGCACAACACTTGAGACAGTTTCGATTTATTTTAATGCAACTTGTCTTGAGAAAAAAACATTTCTTTGCACGCGTCCAATATGCCGTTCACGGGAGGCGTAATGATGCCACACCCGTCCTCCCATTGGCGATTTTGTGCGTGGTCACGATTGAGGTGTTGGAGTTCAAGAATCGATTCTGTTTTGTTCACATTGCGACGGATGTAGCGGCCGCTAGTGGACTGCAGGGGTCACGTGAGCCCATATCGTACAACATAAATAGAAAAATGTGCACATGCAATTTTATGCACGCATTGCTGTGGCGATATGTAACTACCTCGCCTGGTTTACAGGATGTCGTGGGTTCGAACCCGACCCTGATACATGCTGTATATTTGGAGTTTGCACGTTCTCCCCGTGATTGTGTGGATTTTTGTTTAGTTTTAAGAATCGTTGTGGCTCGATTAGTCAAACTTTGTTCCACCATTTACACCAACACATTCCTGCAGAGGGAGCTGGTAGGAACGTTGGGTTGCTCGGTCAATGGCCAGGGTCAACGGCGGCGTGGTGTATTTCGCAAATATGTCCTACTGTGAGGGCGGGCACAAGCCTGCGTGAGTAGGTTAGACGTTGAGTTTTATAAGGGCACCACGGGGTGAGCAGCCCCTCCCCACCCAGCCCCACCCCTCCCACCCAGCCCCTCCCCACCCAGCCCCACCCCTCCCACCCAGCCCCTCCCCACCCAGCCTCTCCCCACCCTTCCCTCCCCACCCAGCCCCTTTCCACCCTCCCCACCCAGCCCCTCCCTCCCCACCAAGCCCCTCCCTGCACGACGGACGGACACAATAATCCCCTGTGGGCTGGTGTAACCAGGGGGATCCTACCAGTATTATTGTTTCAGTACCCAGTTATGAATATACAATGTACATTATCAAAATGTACATTTAATCTAACATGGAACAATCGTTTGTCTGGGCTTTTTTCTTACATTTCCCTGCCACGTGACGGATCTTTCATTAATAAATAATGGCCAGTCTGTGTTTGGACACATCTTCGTAGGATATTCCCTCAACTACGTTTCCCCTTCATGCTGCCACTTTGTTCGTGGAACATTGTTTCCACTTGTTTGGCTAACAAAACTTTTAATTACCGTTTTTAAATATTAATAACGAAGTAAGAGGTTTCTGCCTATTATTCTTGAGAGAGAGAGAAAAAGTACCTGAGGTGAACATTACGATGTTTAATGAGTTTGCTATGTTGGGTTATAATTCGTTATTTAGTTTTACTTACATTTCCTGCAAACTGCCGTACGATGCTTGGCCTTATAATGCATAACCCCGTGACATTATTTAACAGATTGGCCGGCCAGATATGAAAGCAGAGGATCAAACTGACCCATTGCAAGCAATCGATGGATACAATTTCTCTGGAATAATAGCTGAATTATGAATGTAATGAAGCAATTCATTCCTTACCATCTGGGCATTTTATATGAGCCACATTGTGAGGTTACCATTTTTTTTTATAACTGCTCGATAACATCATCCTCTTTAAGTTGTCATAAAAAGCACCTTAGAGCAATGCCCATGGCAGCCTCTTTCCAGCTTTTATGATAGCCACCTGTCTGCAGTGATGGTGTATTTTCAATTTTGCTGCTATTGAAACCTTTGATAACACTTGCTGTACAAGGGGACTGCTGCCCTTCCTGGCATTATGTTCTGACTGCAAGCTGCCCAGTACAGAACGGTGTGCAGTGCAGCAGAAAAGCGGCCAATTCAGGGTTCCCATTTTCCTGGGAAAATTGAAAAGAGATACGATACATATACAGCGGTATTGGGTGGGGAGAAGGGAGGTGGGGTCGGTATCCAGTGTTGTAAATTGGCACATTACAGGCAGTAATTTGAAAGTGCTATTCAGTGAAATGGCAAACAATCGTGTTCCGTGTACTCATGTCTTTTTATTTTGTGAGATTTTTTTTTCCTCTCTGGGCACTTGATTATTCAGTCCTTAAATAGCGAGCCTTGAACGTGTTCTCATGCTGCTGTTGGAATCGCCAAACAAAGGTGTAAGTGCCTTTTGGATAAAAAGTGGATGTGTGCTCGTGGATTTAATTCAAGCTTCAAGCCACATGCACAGCCAAATCAGCCCATTGTCCATCTAGGAATCTTGAGCACGACTTGTGATGATCGCGTGGAATGTGTTTCCATGGGTTCTATTATCTTAGCATTTCTCAGCAGGAGCAAAAATGTCCACACCTTTAGTGGACGGAAGGGCAGGGTTATTCTTTTTAAGACACTGACCATCCCGCGAGTGTGATAATACGCCCAAATTTTGTTTCACATATAACGTTGTTGCTATTTTGAACGTATTCTGGCAAAAATACCCAATCACATTCTGCTGTAATGGTTTGTGTAAGGCACAGCGAATAGATTTCGTCCTGCAGCATGACCCGTGTTCACGTGGACATCCCGTTGTGCAAACCTCTGTGACATTTTGTGTAAAAAAAAAGATGAACACTAAACAGAATGCTCTTGCCTGTTGAAGGCCACACACTAATTCGTGGAAAATAAAATAGCAGCTTTAAAGAGGCTTTTAAATGCCCTGTGTGTCAGCTTTCAGACCCACAGGAACATGTACTTATCGCATCAGCCTTCCTGTCAATACCATGCCATCAAAATTTCTTTGCAATTGCAGTATTCTTTTTTATTTGTCCTATTGTTACTGATTGGCAGAGGTAAAATATTATTTTTTCTCCTGATGACAATTGCTTGTGTTGCGATTGGAACGTCATCATATTTGTATTCTTTTTTATTCACTTTATTTTCATTCAGATTTTTTTTCTATCTACGTGACTTTACCGAAAGACCCAAACAATAAGAATTCCTGCAGTCACGAAAGCTTTAAGTCAAGTTTTAATTCCACGTCTTTCAAGGCCCCCTATGGTATTGTGTATTTTCTACTAAGTCGGTTTGTGAATAGAACACAAAATAAATAATTGAATTTACTTAATTCGTTTTGGACTGCCACTCTAGGTCTGAGCACAATCATTTGTCGTAAGTAATACTTACTCCACTTGACTTTAAGTTTCTACAGCTCCCTCTGAATTGCCAATGAGCGCCCTCTTTTCTTTAAATGTATTGGAGTGCATGTCATGTGTCCGCACACGAGATATCATATTGAAATGTCAAACTGAGATGTGTCATATTTGAGACGTGTCATATTGAGACGTGTCATATAGAGATGTCAAATTGAGATGTCATCTTGAGATGTCAAATTGAGATGTCATCTTGACAATCTCCTTCAAAACATTCCGCATGTTCTCTGCAGTCATCGATGGGGAGACAGAGAAAGGTACCAACCTCGATGTTTCTGCCAAAGCTGATAGAGCAGCAGCAAGTTAAATATCTTTTATAATTTACAGGCTTTTGTCAATCCACTGCCAGACAATGGCCTTCCCATGTTGTGTCAGCCCATGGGAGTTGTTTGACTTTACTTCACTATTACGGGTTGGTGAAGGGGAGGGGGGGGAGCTCTGGACTGATTTGGTTAGCACACTGCACGAGGAACCCGGTGACCTTCGTTAAATTCCCAGCTCTGGCTGACATTTGTGACGAGTGATATGTGAACCAGTCCTGGGCCATCAACCCACATTTGGCAGCGTGTTGAAGTATAGTCCAGACCAATCCTCATTCCTGACATTAAAACAAAACTTTTTTTTCCAGGCAAGGCCCCAATGAGTGATGTAGTAATTTTTTTAGAAGCGACCTGGCCACAAATTATAGAATCAGGAGGGCTTCATCGGGTGCATAGGTGCTGAGATGTGAACTACCTCGCCTGGTATACAGGAGGTCGTGGGTTCTATCCCGACCCTAACGCCTGCATATTTGGAGTTTGCATGTTCTCCCCATGGTCGAGTGGATTTTTCTCTGGTTTTTCTCTCCACCCATTTCGAATCAACATGCATGTTTAGAGCATTTGGCTGCTATAAATTTCCACACGATAAGCCACTTAATTGAGCTATCATTTGCGGGTAGCCAGGTCGCTTCTGAAAAAGAGCTGTACAGCTCAGTGGTGCCTTACCTGATAAAATAGAAAATATTCTTGGTTATTTCGGTAAAGTCACGTGACTTTACCAAAAGAACCAATAATATGAATCCCTGCAGTCACGAAAGCTTTAAATCAAAATTAGAAAATTTATTTTTTTCACCCGGCAGTGGATTGAAAAGTGCATTTAAATTATTCTTATTACAGTAGAAACAAAAAGCTTGGCATTAATGTAATGGCTGTGGTGAGGTCGGGGCTGTCACACGACACTTGCACTACACAGGCACCGAGTCTGCTGTGGTTTGGTCAAGATGGCCTTATGCTCGTGCAACAACAAGAGGCCATTTATGTTTGTGGCGCCGGCCCTTGCTTTTGTCTGCGCAGCACGGCAACGGGTGCACCGCAGGATACGTTACTGATGGATTGTGTGCGGTGGGGTAAAATGTGGGTACCCTCCCCACATTTCATGAACCCATATTAGCAGTATGAAGGGGTTGGTGACACTAATCATCCTTCAAAACAGCAAGGTTCCTTCGCATACATTGACCTGCGCAAGGCAATACATCTTCTCCCTGCAGGTTCCGGACTCTTTAAGTTTGGCTACTTAACATTTGTATTGCTTTTCCATGCTGCGATATTAAGTGCTTTCATAACATACACGATGGCTATAAAACAATTCCAGTTTCGATGAATACAAGGACACAAGTCTCTTTGCTTCGTTGAATGGGTTTCAATCTTCTGTAATGGAATAATTTAAGCCGACATGAAAACGCTCTTAAGCTTTTGTTAATTTTTGTAATTTATCGTAGAATTTAACAGACGCTGTTTCTGTGTGTGTGTTTTTTTTCACCCCAGACAATGACGGAGAGCTTAAGTCGACTGTTACAACACACACTTCACCAGGTAGGAATACCACTTTAACTAAATAATAATCCACGTTAATTTACTACCCATTTGTGAATTATGTGTTCACGTTATATCCAGCCGTTGCATGCGGCCAAGGCAATCAAGATGAGCTACAAAACGCTCAAATGCAATCATCAGCTGGAGCGTTTCCAGTCAGTGTTTATCTTGAGAATATTAACACTAATCACTTATATCTTTAAAAAAAGAATACCACTTCTCTTTGTCAGTCCACTGCTGGATGAACGCCTTCGCATGCCGTCTCGTCATGGGGGTTGTTTGAACATCCATCACCACGCTGGTCAGTGGGGGTTGGTCAAGTGGTGGGTGGTGGGGGGGATTTGGGGGGGCGAGGGGGCTGAACCAGCTCAGATATCCCCCCCCCCCCCTCCTTCCCCACTGATGATGTTGCTGATGATAACCATGGCCAGGAATCGAGCTCAGGTCACTTGAGTTCAGAGCGCAGTGTGACGACCGAGGTGCCGTAGCTCCGATTAGCACGGTTGGCTACGTGCGGTGCGGAAGAAGTTGAACGTACATACTTGCCAACATTTAACTGAATTAGTGTTGTGGTACTCAAACAGGCCGTGTTATGATTGTTGTCATTTAAATTGCCATTTCAACGCACACAGGATGAGCCTGTGAGAAATGTAATTAGCAAGCTTATAAACCACAGAGATTAAACAAACCCCACATTGTTTACTTTTTTAAAATTAAGTTGCTGTTCACATTCTAGATTTGAAGCTTTCGTGACTGCAAGGATTCATACTCTTGGTACTTTCGGTAAAGTCACGTAGGTAAAAAATGAAATTGAAATTAATAAAAAATAAAATAAAAATCACGACGTTTCGGAGGCAACACAAGTCTCCGTCATCAGGTGGGACCGTCACAGCCAGAGTTGCTGCATCAAGTGAGGCAGGGATTCAAGATGCAAGCTCTTAAATACAAGTTAAGGGGGAGGAGAGGGGGGGGAGCTTATCAGAATGTGGTATCCAATGAATGGAACGTATCGGGAGGGGGGGGGGCGGGGCTGTTCACAATACAATTGATACAATTAAGTGTAATAGCAGGGCCGTAGCGGCTTGAGGACCTCGATATCAGAGCGATGAGTGATACTGGTAGGAACCCACTGGTTACACCAGCCCACAGGGGATTATTGTGTCCGTCCGTCGTGTGGGGAGGGGAGGGTGGGGAGGGGCTGGGTGGGGAGGGGCTGGGTGGGGAGGGGCTGGGTGGGGAGAATGGGGCTGGGTGTGGAGGGGCTGGTCACCCCGTGGTGCCCTTATACAACTCAACGTTTAACCTACTCACGCCGGCTTGTGCCCGCCCCCACAGTCGGGCATATTTGCGGAATACACCACGCCGCCGTTGACCCTGGCCATTGACCGAGCAACCCAACGTTCCTACCAGCTCCCTCCGCAGGAATGTGTTATTTAAACCGACTCCTGGAGCTACCCCTTCACTAACCTTCACTGACTATCATGGTGAAGTACGGTCCAACATACCCCCATGACTGACACAGTTACGCGGTGGGGGGGGGGGTGTGCAGAGGACAGACCTTAATCCAGCATTGGGTTGACAAAACACTGTAACATGTTTAATTGTTAATGAAACATTGAAGGGGAATCTGATCTGAGAATAGTGTAGCACAATGTACAAATTCATCACATTCAGGGGGGTTATCAGGAAAATATTCTTTGTAGTCGTACACGCATTTAGTATCCATATACTGCAGTGAACTTAGCGGCACGGCGCTTCGTCAATGCTCTGCTTGATGAAGACATCGTCAGGGTTGGTCCTGTACGCCCACTCCCCTGGTCAGCTCGCTGATTGTTGAAGGTGGAGAGCGTAGACATGGGAGCATGGAAGTAGAGTACAACAATGGATTTTGATGCACTGCTCTCTGCTGCTCATGATGTATCCTCACACCCTACAACACCACTTGTGGATGGTAGTTGCCCATCCAAGCACTTTCCAGGCCTAAGCCCTTGCTTAACTTGGAATATCTGACCAGATTGGCCGCATTATCAGAAATTTTACCAAATTTTACCATTGGCCGAAGTGCTCTCTATATGGCTCGTTGTGCATGTATATACATATGTATAGGCCGCCATACTGATACAAGTTGTACTCTAGTCAGATTGGTTTAGAAGTTCTACAGTTATGTTTGAATGCTATTGCAGAATAAATACATCAAAGGTGAGCCCAGCGTTACCATATCGAATTTTTTTATTTACATTTGTGAGTATTGACAACCGTTTGGATTTCTCGTAAAGAAATGATTTCCTGTCGCCCATTTTTACACGCTTTTATTTAACTCACTCTGTCTGTTGTTGTTGTCGTATCCTCAAATATTGTAACTCAATTTTAACCCACTTCCCAATGTGGTATCGACTGCAAACTTGGTATACTTATGTCTTACTGATGACAATAATATATTCCATCATAAAAAAAAATATTTTTTTACACGTTTTCTATTAACTCTGTTGTTGTTGTCGTATCCTCAAATCTTGTAACTCAATTTTAACACACTTCCCAATGTGGTATCGACTGCAAACTTGGTATACTTATGTCGTACTGATGACAATACTATATTCTATCATACAAAATCTTGTTTAACCATCTTTTTTACATGTAATGTTTCGCCTTGGGTCTAATTGTCCACGCTCAACTGACGTTGGCTGTAAATCACCACGGTCCCTTCCGTTGTGGCAAGCTTCGAGGCCACTTCCTGGAGTCGTGGAGTTTTGCCATTACTCGTACGGTACATTTCATTAAAGCGTGTTTAAAAAAAAGTATTTGTAAATACAGTAAAACCTTGGATTGCGAGTAACTTGGTCTGCGAGTGTTTTGCAAGACGAGCAAATTTTTTAAATAAATATTAATTTGATAAACGAGGTCTTGCAATACGAGTAGTGCGTGTATACGCTTTGTCTGCCGAGCGTCACGTGATCACAGCTGATATACGAGTGCTTTGGATTACAAACACGTTTCCGGAACGAATTATGCTCGCAATCCAAGGTTTTACTGTACTACTTATTAAGAATTCGTACGTACGCACACCGGAAACACGCTCGCTCTCGTGAAAGTGGACAATTACGAGAAAAGCGATTTAACGGCACGCACAATGAAACTCCGTGGCTGCTCTCTGTCCATCTTCTTGGCTCTTTCGGTAAAGTCACGTGACTTTACCGAAAGAACCAAGAAAGTCACGTGACTTTACCGAAATAACCAAGAAGATGAATCCCTGCAGTCACGAAAGCTTTAAATCGAAATTAATGGTCTCTGTCCGTTGTTTTCCATTGCTCACGAGGGCTTTTTGACAGTCTCCTATTAACAATCACGAACAATTGACATTTGTAAGGCGCATTTCATCCAAGGATCCCAACCCTTCCTCAATTTTGCACTTATTATTATTTTTCGTCATATTCGTGTTTGTTTTTGTTTGCCACGTCATCTATCGGCAGAGAAAGTCACGTGTCTGGCACGGAGGCGCGGGGCTCTTTGCGTGACCACACCTGGCAGATTTCTGGAGAGCCCCTCGGCACAGTCCCTCGTCCTCCCCCATCCTTCCTTAGCCCCCCCCCCCTTTCTCATGCTAATCCAGAGGTCAGGAGGGGAGAGGGTTCCCACGTAAACTTGAATGTCCGCCTTGAAAAGCCCTCCCATTGTCCGGCTTGCCCGGGGTGAGAGGGTGGGAGAGAGGTGTGGGTGGGGGGTGGGGGGTGGGGGGTGGGCAAGGCGGCATGGAGGGGAGGGGAGGGTACGACCTGTGGCTGAAGTTAGAGACCCCCACTCACCCCATCCCGCCTCGGTTGGGCGTGGTGAGTTTAAAGCTGCCAGGCTCCGCTGCGTGTGGTGCGCAGGGAGGACGGACCGCGCCTCCCGCGTGTGTTATAAGTCACCCGGCTGTCCCATATGCCGCGGTGGGGATGAAGTAGACGGGGGCACAGCTGATTGGCCGTTGCAACGGTGTTTGGCTGCCCATATGCTTTGGATGCATTTGTTCGGGTGGGGGGAGGTTCTTTTGTTATCGCGAAGCTGCTAATTCGAATTTGCGGTCCGCGTGTCTTTTTCTTTTTGGACTCTTTGTATTGTTTGTTTGCCCGGTCGTATAATTGTATTTCACACTTGATGATCATATGTACACCGTTGATAGTGTCATATAGTACGAGTGCTGGAGTGTGCGCGAGTTTGCGCAATGTAGCGGGGAGCGGTGGCGCATGGGTTAGCGCGCTACTCTACAAACCCAGCGACCCAAGTTCCATTCCCACTCGCGATCAAGACCAGTGACGATTATCTGAACCGGTCCTGCACTTCCCTTAGGTTGACTCGGCCTCAAATGAGTACCTGGTACGGTGTGTAAACATTGCTACTGGGGAGACAAAGGTGGTCTAGCGTGGTGCTGGGTACCCATCCCCTCGTGTACTGTACCGGCCTTTGTAGGTGCTCGCTAACAGCATTTTCCCCAATAGTCTGTTAAGGCCATAGAGGTGGCTCAGTCTTTTGTTATGCAGTCTATTCTTAGTCTTAAGCCTCACCTTACCATATTAATAAAAAGTGTGCCGTACTTGGCCCTTCCCCTCTTCAACCATTATATATACGGAGTGGTAGCTCTTGTAATTTCTCATTTACTTGATACAGCTGTCGTGGCTGTGACGGTTCCACCTGAAGACGGAAGATTGTGTTGCCTCCGAAACGTCGTGATTTTTATTTTATTTTACTTTTATTAATTTAAATGTTTTACCTACGTGACTTTAACGGAAAAAACCTAAGAATATTTGTATACAGTGTGTAAGTAATTGGCTTTTTCATTGGTTAATTCTGCTTAACAATACACTGTGATGTTAATGCACTCATCCTCATCCTGACAGGCACTCCCGTATGCCCTGTATATATTTTTGTCCACATTGGTTACATTTGTCAAAAAATATAAATCTCGAATGCACAAATGGCCGTTGATGAAAATGCCATCACGACGACGCGCTGTTATTTATTTATTTATTCCTACAAGATGCGGGGGGGCCAATGGCATTACAATTCAGGGAAGTCATAAAACAAAGTTGGGAGGGCCTTTTCCAGAGTGTGTGTGTGTGCGCGCGCAATGGCCTAGCTTTTTTTTGGTTGCCTCGACTCCGATCGCAATCCTCGAAAAAAAAACGCAGCGTCTTATTTGCATGGCTTTCTTATACTTCCATTACCGAGACAGGCGAGTTAAAAAAAAAGACACGAGACGCTGATTGCTTTGTGGCTGTGGGCCTGAAGGCTATCTGCTGCATAATAAAACAGTAAATTCAAGGTGAGGAGCAAAAGCGGTAGGGGTGTGGAGATGGATGTGATCTCGTGCGATATTGACCGTGCTGCGCATGCTGTTTTGGTTGCCCGTGTAATTGGATCTGAGCGCGAGCTGTCTTGATGTTTATGCAAAAATTGTGTGTGTGATATTACAAAAAAAAATTGCGATAAATAACGAATATTATTGTATCACGTGGCACGCTTTTGGTAAGGTCATTAAAAAAAAAAATTTACTTTTTCGTAATGCACATTTTGCTTTCAAACCCACAATTTATAATTAAAAAAAAAACATTTTAAGTTTAAAACGTTTTCGGGCGGAATAAATTGTAACAGTTAAGTAAACGAAGCAATACAGTGGAATAATGTATTAATATTTGTTTTCACAAAAGGAGCGCATTAATCAAAATATTGTGAGGCAAAATGCTGCGTGTACGTGCTTCATATATTAAGGCCTGGAATTGTACATTGAAGCAAAGTGCTTTTAAAAGGGCTAGAGTAAACGTGCCAGTCTGTATTATCACAGCTGCGCTTAGTTTTCCTAAAACCCATGCTGCAGTGCCACTGAAGCCACCGCATTCAAAATCTCGCCTCTTCCAGACGTTATTGACTTTATTTTTGTTCTCCCCGCCGACTCCACCCCCCCCCCCCCCCCACTTTCCTGTCGCTCGCTTAGCGCTGCCTGGTCACGTTCAGGGTCAGGGAATTAATACGCGCAGAAATGCAAAGCTTTTCTTATTACTGGGCATCGATCGCACTGCAGTGTCATTCATTGAGGATGGAGGCGTGATGGATGGATGAGCGAAGAACGACCTGCGCATTCCCGCTCGCCACGCGATAGCGCGATCGATCGCAAATGCTGCGGCGACGCGCCGTGAATAATGTATTGCCAAGCGGCTGCCAAAACGTTCGATAGCCACTGTCGATTGCTGTCTTGGCCCCCCCTCCCTCGCCCGCCTGCCCACCACCCTCCAACCCCCAACGAAGCCAGCTCCTAGCGCGCTACCCTGTTCGACAACCAGGGTTGCTTTCGGGGGGGCGGGTTTCCCTCTCGTTCGGATGCCACCCGCTCAAACTTGTCGATAACGGAGAGCGACGCTTACTTGCAGTACCTCGGTGAACCCACACAGCGATGAGCAATGTCTCATGCTCTCAGGGCCATGGAGTGGAATTTTGTTGCCGCTGCGATTTGATGAGGCAAGGTGTTGTTGGCATGGTTTATTTGCATAGTAAAACCGATTTTTTTTTTGGTGGTTGATCGGTTTTTTTGGGTTCTGCATCACTCTCCTTACTACCGTGGTTTACCGAATTAGTTGTACTCGTTATAGTGTGTCTCTTTGTAAGTTTCCTAGTAGAATTGCAGTTATGGTGGCCAACTTGCGTAGGTGTCGTGTGAATACCTATTGAAAGAATTGCAATTATACGTATGTAAAACACACGGAATAGTAATGATAGTTATTGTTGAATTTGTAAGGCGCATTTCATAATCAGAATATTTATTCATACTGGAGGAATCCGATGAGCTGTGAAGCTCGGTTTTTTAACAGATGCCCAGTAGTTAACCGATGTCAAATAGATCCCAATGCGCCATAGAAATAAAGCAGGAAATACAACAGAACCAGGGTAAACGGCACAAACTATTGGGTACATTTCGATTTAAAGCTTTCGTGACTGCAGGGAATCATCTTCTTGGTTCTTTCGGTAAAGTCACGTAGAAGGGAAATAATAAAACATAATAAAATAAAAATTCTCACGACGTTTCGGGTACAGTTCAGTTCAAAAAGGTGAGTTTTCAAAGAGCAATTTAAATAAGTCGAGTCACTCCAATTTCCTGATTTTACCCAACGCGAAATGTTTCCGCGCTCTTGTGAGCTTCGCTGGCAAAAGCGCGATCACCCCAGGAACAGAGGTCGCAAACGGGTTTTGATTCCGTACTCGTACCCGGCCGCACCAGGGTCGAAAACGGGTACCCGTACCCTACCCGATACCCGGCTACCCGGCCGGGTTTCGGGTAGGGTACTGGTACGGGTACCCGTTTGCGACCTCTTGGATGAATCCATGTTGCAGGCGCGGGTGGGTTAATTCTAGGAACTTGAATTGTGAGAATAGACAAGACGTTGGGAAATGAGTGACAAACGGTGACTCACCAGTGACTCATGGCCTACCCGTACCCGGCCGCACAAGGGTCGCAAACGGGTACCCGTACCCGGCCGGGTACGGGTAGCCGGGTATCGGGTAGGGTACGGGTATGGGGTAGGGTACGGGTATCGGGCACCCGGTTGTGACCTCTGCCCCAAGAACAGAGCGTTGACCTCGCAAGTCCTTAGAAGAAGGCCCTCCGAGAATCTCGGGGACCTCGTTGGAGAGTAAACACGGACTCGGTTTAACGCGTTGGCTGTTGCGACTAATGTTTATATTTACACAAACAGACCTCCATTATGGAAGACATGGAATCAGTTCCTGCAGATATTGTGGAACAAAGTCCATTAAGGGCCTTGTAGGTCAGCAGCAGGATCTTAGGGTTGGCTTCCACAAATTGTTTCCTGTTTAAAGTATAAACGTGGTTTATTTTTTAAGTGTAATCAAATTCGATGCATGATCTGCGCATTTATTTGCTTGGGAATTGTCATTTGTGAACCTCATTGGGATGTTATGGTATTTTGCATCTTTTGCAAGATGTTAATATAGATAAGAATCACTCTCTTATATATATATACACAACAGAAGAGTGAAGCGTGAGGTATTCATGGTTTAATGATTACAGTTGGGATTTTTTTTACATTAATGTCTGGCCTTGGTGTTTAATGTTAACACATCTTCTCAATATGAGCAGTGTGGCTCCCTCTTCCCAGCCTGTGACTCAGGCAGGTGCTGCACACCGAGGAATATTACAACTGTTTGATTTGTATTTGATTTTTCTTGGTTCTTTCGGTAAAGTCACATAGAAGGGAAGTAATAAAATAATAAAAATAAAACACAATAACATAATTCGCGTCTGAATGACGCTGTCTCCCCGACAGACCTGGTCTTCACCTGAGGACGGCTGCTTGCGTTGTGGCCGAAACGTCGTGAGAATTATTTTATTATGTTTTATTTTAATTATTTTATTACTTCCCTTCTACGTGACTTTCCCGAAAGAACCAAGAAGATGAATCCCTGCAGTCATGAAAGCTTTAAATCGAAAAAAATTGTATTTGATTATTATTTCTTTTTTTTGTGGTGGTGCTTGGAGACGCTAGATTACGGAAGGGTGTGTGTGTGTGCATCGCTTACATCGTTACAGAAACTCAGTGCTGCCACCCTCGTATATACTGTAGATTGATGTGCCCGATATTTCTCTGTCTGGATGTATATACTTATTAGTATCGAGTGATGGTACTGTATTCCTCCATGCCCCTGTGTGTGTGTGTGGGACATTTCTATGAATGAATACATTGTTTGTCATTTTAACCCAATATATTATTCGTTCATGTTACAACTTTTTTAAGGAGTTTTATTTTGCTCGAAAATGTTCAATATGCACCAAATATATATTCTGACTGCTCTCATTGAGTAAGACAGGATGTCACTATGAATGTTAATGTCTGTACATACCATAGTAGTAGTAGCTATTAAAATATACAACTGAATTGTAACCATATAATAAGTTTCAACGAATAGCTGGAGGGGTTTTACATGAATGTATTAATAATAAGGACATTATTAAACTTAACTATTTTAAAGTGAAAACAAATATTTCCAACGAAAAATTCAGGTAACATGTAGATTTTGTACAGATATTCAATACCGTTAAAACTGTACGTTGCTTAAAGGGTCATTTATTGAAATACTAAATAAATACAGTGATGCAATTTGCTTTGTTCAATAGAGCCATTGTATTAAAATGAAGCCCGTTCGTCACATTATGATCACTACTAATATCAGCGGTTATGTTGTTCTTTCACCACTCCACATATGCATTCATATTAAATTGTAAAAACAAAACATGCAACGATAAATTGATTAACAGAACATATTCATGATTTGAATTAAAAACATCACCATTAATAGTTAAAACAGATATGATAAAATCGACCATTTAATAAGTCAATGAGAATCTCAACGTACTTTGTTTACACGCCGGTATTAACAGTGAATTGTATCGTAAATTACAGCCAGAAAAGCAAGTACAGGGGTTAAAATGTAAAGCAAACATTTCAACACGATCCTCATTAGCTGCATAAACACACCAGAAGTGATATTAATTTTAAAAGTCGCCCTGTGAAACAAAGTCAATCGGAATGCATAGACGACGTTGGTACGGTCCTCCCATCGCCTCCACCCGTCCAAGTAGTCTGGTCTTCGCGACAGACGATGCTTCAGCTCCGAGCTAGGAACCTGGGGCAGGCACGCAGGGGATCTTGCAGCGCACCCCCGTAAGCCAGCGTCCCTTTCTCCACGTGCCGCGCGGTGAACTTAGCCCAAAAGGAGCAGACAGCAGACCGATCGAAAATTGGACGGCACCCCGGGCAATCGGCCAAACCCGACCGGCTAGCCGGAGCAGACAGGCAAGGTAGGCACACAAGCAAGCGGGCAGGCAGGTGACTTTGCTCATCTGCCAAGGCTGCAAGTCATCTGGCCGGCCAGCCCAAGGGGCATCCAGCAAAGCGGGGCAGGCAGGGCGGGCAGGCAGTGCTTCTGCCTCGCAGGCTCACGCGGCAAGAAATGCACTGCGTAAGGCAATACGACACAGCCAACATCTCGCCCATCCGCCCCACCCTCCCTACCCTAAGCATTCTCCTCCACCACTCTTAACACTCTGATGGTTCACACCCAACCGAATGACAGGAGGTTGTAGGCTGACTTTAGCACTTTTTAGTGTTTACACGGACGGATGCCACGGTGGTCATCCATCTGCTTATGCACATTTTCAAACGAAAGGCTATGTTTAATGCGGTCGTTATTATTGTGTTAACTCTAAGGTTGACAATTTTTTACACTCGTAAAATTACACGATAAAAATTTTACGGCAGTATTTAAGGAGATACGCGAAGTAAAGAGTGTGTTTTATTTAAATATTTAAAATGCGAAAATTACCTGCATCGTTACTCGAAGTCTCGAAGCCCTTTTTGCGATAATTTTTTTTGTCAACGAAATGCCTTTTCAACAACTTGATGAAATCACTCCTCTAAAAACAGCTTACGCGAACCGTCAATTCGTCATCGCGTCGTCCCAAATGTCGTACGTGTATAAAAACCTCGTAACTATTTCGATGCGGCCGTTTCTTCGGCGTAGACCCGTTGTCGTTCTCAAGCGACGCTTCGGCGCGTTACTTTCGGCAACCTCCCCCCGCGTCGGCGCAAAGGGGGTGGGCGACAGAGCCCGCTTTCGGTCGCTTCGGACTTTTGAGCCGCACGCCTGACTCGGTCCGCAGGAGCCGGAGCAAGTTAACGCCGGGCGAAGTGTTGGCGCGCACTGTACGGCAGCGAGCCAAGGACCGGTGCGGAATGGCCGATCGTGCGGCCGCCACCGCCGCGTCCCGTCCCGTCCCGCATGCGTGGCTGGAACGTGACCCGACATGTTTATTATCTGAGCCGATCCCGACCAACAAGCCCCCACCCCCAAAACAACGCCCTCTATCTAACTCACACCCCCCCCACTACCCCTTCCGCGCGCCCCCCCCCCGCGACCGCCAACCATGCACAACCTGCGCCCACATGAGCCTACCCTTCTTCCGCCTCCCACCTCACTGGCCTGCCATCCCCCCCCCCCCGGCCCCCCTCCCCTCTCTCCCGCACACCCCCATACTCCACCTTCTGTCCCCCCAGTCACTCTAAACTGCTGTTTGCAAAAGCTTACAGGTCCAGGGATGCTGGAAAGTCATAGCAGAGTTTCCGAGGGAGGTGGGGGAGACAGTGGGAGCACGAGGCCCATTGCGCCTGTCCACCACCACTTAGGCGCGGCGTAGGTGTGGCGTGCGTGAGTGTACGGCTTGGTGAAGCTTGCTGTAGAGCACTCGTGTGTATGTGTAGTGCAGGTGTTCTGCATTTGCCGGGCCGGGCAGTTTAGCGCAAGCGGCGCCCGGTAAGTTGCTTTTCTTCGCGAATTCGGCCCGCCGAATGTTTTTTCCGGGGGGCGCGCGCGTCCGGTTTACCCGTCTGCGGAGCAGCTGTCGCGAATCGGGCGAAGTTTTATTTATAAGGAAAAGAAGGTGAGAGCATTTCACATTTGGCGCCCCAGTTCTCATCCTCCCATCCCATTCACGCCTTCTCCGCGCGCGCGCGCCCATTGCACGCCAGCCGGCCGCTGTGGCCTCTGAATGGAGTGTCTGCAGCTTAGTCCCCGTTTTCAGTGAAAGCCTGTCACAGGCAGGGTCAATGCCATGGCTACGCTTTTGTTCCGCATGTCACTCACGGCTTTCGCTCACCACGCAACCACTTAAATCGAGCCTGGGAAAATACTTAGCTTTCCATGCAGAGCGGCGATAAATAGCATGATAATGCATTCCGCCATGTACAAAAGAGGAGCGCTGCATCTATTTCGCTCGTAGTTTGGTTTCCCATCTTCGTAAAGTGGCGTAAAAAGATCGCATCGGAGCGTAATGTGATTATGTTGTTTTAAGTATTTTTTTTTTGTCGCGCGCCGAAGTTTTTTTGCGCGAACATTTAGCGGGTTCGGAAGTTGCTCGCGGTTAAAACTTCCGACGGAACTTTGAAAGTTACCGTTTCCTTTTCGCAAGTTTCGGGAAAGTTATTCGTATTTATACGCGCGCGCTAATCGCGGGCTTCTGCGCAACGACGAGGATTGAAAGATAATCCGACAGCTGGGAAAATTTGCAGTAACAACTGAAACGATGCGTGAATGGATTAAATTTCTCCGTTAGCTTTACGCGGTCCTTTTTGGTTTGCTGTAACGGCATACGGCGTAATTTGGATGCATGTTGGTCGCCCGCTTTTTAAAACGGTTACAGAAATATTAGCGATGTTTTGCGACGGATGGCGCTTTGTGTTTTTTAGCGCGTTTCGCCAACCACGGGAACGAACGTACACGATCGCCGAATGGCGAGCCTGCGATATTGTATGAATAGACAATGGTTTGGCGTAACTTACCCCCCCCCCCCTCCGCAGTTGGAGTTAGCGAAAGGGGTAAAAAAAATTCTATTGTATATATTGTAAGCGGGCTTCATGATAACGTACGGCGGATTTCGATGCGGTCGCCAACGAGATCGCGAGCGCATCCGGGAAAAAATATAAACCTGCAAATGGCCCGCATTGTTCGATCGCCCGCCGCCTGTGTTTTTGCCGCATACAGTCGCGAAATATTTTGCGCAAACTTTCCGCCGGAACAGAGTCTTTTTTGGCGGTACCATAAAATTACCCAAAAGCTTCGTAATTCGTATAACTTTATTGGGCGCAAGCACGTCACACGACGCAGCGTCGTGTGCGCTCGTTTAGTCGGACATTTTGCGTTACGGTTCGTTCGTAAACAATTGCATCGTTTTATAAAATGACTGACCGCGATGAATCTTACACATTTTATTATAAACCATACGATATTTGCTTGTCGCACTGTGTGGAAGATGATACGCATACCACGGGGGTGTGCGGGGTGTAGAAGCCTATATGGACACCATGTAGGCACGTGAGATGTTTGACGTATTAATCTTAATTTTATGACACACGTTGGCTAAATGAGCGAATCGTTGCATTTTCCACAAGAGTGTCGAGGTATTTTGCAAGTAGAATTCCAGTTTAATTTGAAAATCATATCAAATACAAAAAGACAGCTTGCTTGGCGTGCGTGCGTCCTTACCGTTGCAGTACAATAGCACTGGTGAAAAATTGCGAGGCCTCGGTGTCTTGAAAGGCATTTCTACGCGCTTCCGTTCTTGAATACAAATATGGAAAACAGTGCGGCAGAGGATACAGATGCTTGCTAAGCCATCTTCTTCCTCCTCATTCGAAAAAGGGCCGCTGAGTGTTCGATATTAGTCCGATCGATGAATGAATGGAACAAAAGCCAACGCGAACGAGACGGCCGCCTCTTGTTTTTTCGCCCCCCTCCGCCATGCAGCGAGGAGGTATGACGTGTGCTTTCCCACCAGTCGCAGCATTTGTTATGAGTTTGAGGGGGTGCAGGAGGGAAGCGAAGAAGGGGGCGGCAGTTGGGTGACCACCGAAGCTTAAGTTCCTCCTGCTGCTTAACTAATGCTGGGAAAGTTCGCCGACTGAATGGGGCGGACGCAACCGAATTAGCCAGGAGAGCAGATTTAATTGAAATTCATCTCCACGGAAGACAAGTTCACTCACAAAAGAAAGGGAGCCGAGGGCTTTTTGGAGCGAGACAGACGCTCTGTGTGGGGGCAAGCTGCCCCTGCAGCCCTCCCTGTGCGTCCCCTGCCCCACCCCTCCTGCTGGGCCTGCAACCAGACTAGCTGCGGGGCGCTGGGACACGGGACAGGGCAGGGGCCAAAGGTGGGAAAGGGGAGGGCAGCCGACCAGAGTGAGAAGAAAGGCCTGGCCTGTTTGTCTGCCTGTCTGTTGCCATGGCCACCCGGGCCGGGATTACAGACCTTGCCCTCGGCCCACTGTCTGCTCTCCACCAAGGTCCGCCCTCTCCCAAGGCCTTCACAAGCCATCCCTGTGAAAGGCTGCATTGTCCATTGGTAGGGCTGCATGTGCGCGATTCGCATGCTTGTGTGCGTGTGCCTTGAGCAGAGCAAAAGTCTTCCTCTCTCTCTTTTTTTTTCTTTTCTGGTCCGAGCATCTGTGGGCTTTTAATTTTACGTAAGCGTGCGCTTGGCGTGAACGTGCGGAATTGTTGAGTGCGCGCCCGCGTGCGTGCGTGCATGCGCGCCCCATGTTTACGCGACGCTTTTGTGTTTCCGCTGTTCGTAGCCTTGCTCGGGCGTGTGTTGCCCACATCGCTGCCGGAGCAGGAGGCGAGGGAGCGGGTTAAAAGTGCCATTTCGGGCCTAACTCGGATGGATGGGGTTAGCGGCGTCCGCGCCCCTATGGAAAGCGGACGCCTTTGGAAATTTCAGGAGCGCGTATGCATGTCCCAACCTTAACGAAATTTTTCAACCATTCATAGATCTTGATTCAGAGAGAGAATAACCTAACAAATGTTGACCAAAAGCCATCATGGGGGTCAGTTGCTTCATCCAGCGATGAGCGATAGTGAGCGTTGTAATGGAACCGTTTTATTCATTTGGTGTGACTTTAGAAACATAGGAGTTGACAGTTAATGGACTGAAATTTGAACAATAATTTTGTGGTATTTTAATATATATATTGTTATTAAAATAAGTAATTCAGATTTGGATGCAAATTGGTGTGATATTCAAATATGTGATTCAATATAATATGTAATATTATACTTAATATGCCTCATAATACCACATTTAAAACTATTGTTAAACAAAAGTGTGTTTGTATAATAGACACATTACCCAGTTGACTGAAACTGGTTCCACAGCTGAAATGTTCCTTCTTTTTTTGTGTAAGAAAATATTGAACGAAAAATATTGACCACTTTTGAAATGCTCTCCACGATGTATTTGCCAAATTAACTTAGAAAAACCATAGATGTGTTATTGTCTCATTTGAAATTCGATGCATGGAGATAGCTATGTCGAGGTTAGGTCACGGTGATGACGTTAACAGAACTAGATTTCAGATCATCTGAAGTGGACTGATTGCATGGGCCCTTTTGAAATGTAGTAGCTACCCCGCAGCATTTTGTGTCCTACGTAAACTTTCCAGCAAGGAAGACAGACTTACAATGTAACATTTGAAGGTCAGACTTTGAATGATGGGAAGATAGGGGGCAGCAAAAACTATACTTTCGGTGACTCGAGAGTTTGTATGCTAATGCAGAGAGTCTGTGTGTGAATAGGAGTCTGGTCAGAGTGACAAGTCACCGAATGCGGTTAACTTTGGTATGTCACCCAGTGACGGGAGGGATCATCACTGTGTCGATGTAATGATGTGTATAGGAGAGGCGGAGGAGCGACGCTCACAACAACGGGCAGAGTGGCAAGGTGTGGCTAAAGCACAGCGAGTTGGCATGGTGTGGGGAGTGCAGGCGGCGCATCTGATAGTATTCTTGAGTGAGTTAACCATCAAAACCTAAGCGTAACCCCCCTGACCTATTACCTATGAGACTTTGCCACGTTAGGTAGCCTCAGCATACACCTAGCCGGGCACAAGAATTATGGTGATACCAACGCAGCATAGTGGCAGAATTAAATTGTTCGTGTTGTCTACATTTTGTTATTGTTATAGCATAATATGTTATTGCGTTTGAGTAATATATTGTCTATCATTGCCAGGTGTTAAGTAGTCTTATTTTTTTTAATCACTTTCTCTTCATGAGACATCAAAGAATAAATGTGGCTCTATTTTCCTAACAAACAATACCTTCAGGCACCTTAACTTTGTTTGATCCATGGTGGATATGCTTACTCATACTTAAATAAGTATAACCCATAAAAACAAAGTTTTTCACTATAAATCCTTTATATGCGTGGCAGCTAGAGTCCTCTCGTCCTCTGGCTTGAGATGGCTGCCACCTATGGGTCAGATGATTGTCTGCCAGTATTAAGCAATTGGTAATTAAATATTTAATTTGTTTTCCCTAAACAGTGTAAAATTTTGGGAAAAAAATTTCACGAACATTAATTGTCTCGCACAACGAGTCTGTGTGCAAAATGTCAGCTCGATTGGATCACGGGAAGTGGGTTAAAACACGACCGAAAGATTTGCACGGTCGTAAGCAAGTAAGCAAGCAAGCACGCAAGCATGCAAGCACGCAAGCACGCAAGCAAGCAAGCAAGCGAACTTAATATAAAGGATTTAAAAAGGGTCTTGGCTTAAAACATGAAGACACTCTCTCAAAATGTGCATGAACAAGCAAGTTGAGTTGTTGAATCGACCCATAAATACATTCCCCAAAGCTCTCTTTGCCAATTTTTTTTAAATCAACTTTTCAACACAATTATCTCGAACACCTTGGTTTGGACAATATATTTTAAGGGCCCATTGTATATAATCCATAAGTTTCATATTTTGTGGCCCATCGATTGTACTTTTGAGGTTTTTTTAGGTATCGTTCACATGTGACCTTCGTTATGTGGTTCAGTATTTTGGTGCCAGTTTTTGTTTTCATATATATCTGTGTGAGGCTGTGACGTTTCTTCAAACTGTGACTTAAAAAGTTCAATACCATCGAGGAAATGGACTAAATTTTGGGCACTGTAGTTTCAATGTTATTATAATCGGATGTGCTATTACAGCCCTGTGGGAATTTCCTCCACATCTAATGGAAAGCAAGACTAAACTGTTCTTCTGTACATGAGGCCACTGAAATATTTACAAGGCCTCAAATATTTTGGAATTCGATGCAAAATAAACATTGCATACACAAAGCACATAGACGAGGTATTTTGATGGCAATGGGCATGAATAATTGAATGTGATTGAAATTGGGCACTGCTGGAGTTTATCTAATAGTAACATAACGGGAAAGGTCATTATTATATTTTATATATATATTATTTTTCATATAAAGTAAGTTTCCATATTGTGTGTGTACGAGTATGTGTTTCATTTAGATTGACTGTTCTCCACCATCGGAATGAGGAATTTCCATTATTTCAGGATTGAAAGTTAAGTTCATCAGTGGGCAGTATTTATGAGAGCGTACCATTGTTTAAAGAAGCAGTCTGTATATATTCTAGGCCCTATGTGTGTGGCTACCCTGAACGTAGTGTAAATTTCACTCAAATACAAATACAATCACATTCTTATTTCTTTGTAAATATAATTAAAATTATATTAATTTAAGAATACATAAAATGCTTATTTGTAGAAAACATTTTATTTGTCAGCAGTCCATAATCCACTTGATATCTATTGATTAATTGGCTACTCAGAAACATCCAATTAACTTGTTTATTGTGTGAATTAGTCAAATAAAGTGTCCTGGGCAATCCAGGCCCTGTTGTATCCAGGATTGCTCTAAGGCACACTTCATGTCACTGTCCCAGATCTCCAGAATTCATGACAGTCGTTACCGTAGGGTCTCAGGGAGGGCATATACTTGTTCGATTTGAGTTTGGCACCTCCAGATACATTTCTTTTCAGCAGTTTCTTACGTGGCATACGCTTTCTACCCACGGGTTTATTGAGCCTTAATCTAAGTCGTCTTGTGGTTGTTGTTGTTGTTTGACTTTCATCCCACTGGGATTTTTGCACACAGCGTTGGTGTACGGTGTTTTTTCTGCAATTTTTTGCTGTCTTTTCTTGGATTTTTTGTTTACACTTAGTCACATATTCACTTTAAGATGTTTTCTTGTTCATGTTTTTGTTTTTTGTCTGTTGCGGTTGCACCCGATTCAAGAGCTGAATGGCTCACAGGGCTATACCTAATAAATAAACTTGAACGGTGTGTCATTTTGCAAAAAAAAAACATTTAGTCATTAACGGTTGCTAAAAAAAATTACGTTCTGTATGCTCCTGATTATATAACCGACTCCCCCCCCCTCCTATTAGCACGGTTGACTATGTACGGTGCGAATTTCAACATGCATACGTACACCTATGTATATATATATACCGTGTACGCCGTGTGTGTGAGTATGTGTATTCCTGGCCACGGACATTAGTCCAAATTAGTCTTAAAAACTGAACTTGCATCTCCCGTTGGTTTTCTCAGAGCCTGAAATGAGCACCTGCTGTGAAGCAACAGACATTTGCGCTGGGGAAGGGGGGTTACAGAAGGAGTTAGTTGAGCGTACTAATGCCCACACCATCAGCTTGTGTGCCGTATTGGCCTAGCTTAATATGTGCTCGTGCAAAACTTCAACAGTCAAAATTACTGTTCTTTGTGTGTGTGCGTTTTACTGTTCTGTGTGTGTGTGCGTTTTTATTGTTTGTGCTTAGATTTATTCATCTATTGCTTAAGATGAAAAGCTGTGGCTGCACCTATGTAGCCATGTATTTAGCCCATGTTTACCAAATAATATGCATGACTTGTTCCCTGATTGTATGAAGCCAATTTGGTTAGATGCCAATCCTAGCTGAGCTTTTTTTTATTTGTTACAAGAATTGTAACCTCCCCCAGAGAGTAATCATGTATTTTAGGGCTATAAATAATGCAAAAACTTCAAAAAGTTAACACCAAATTGCTTAATGATACTTTCAAAGTTGCATTATTGCAGATTTTTTTTCCCATGGTAAAAATGTAAACGACATTGGCTTAGGCTACAATAAACAAACACTGTCCTCTTACTAGCAAGGTGGTGAGAGCCTGTATTCCTTCGTGGTGCTGTGTAACACAAAAAAATGGCCCACTTATATATTATAGCAGTTGTCAACTCTTGAGTTCAGAATGTTTCCCATCTCCCTTTGCCGTGTCACGCTTTCTCAGCGCAAGAAATTGCTGTCTGCCTGCCCCTGATTGGAGGTAGCAATTGGGGGGTGTGGGAGGGGAGGGACTATCAGCACAGGTAAAGAGTCACGATCATACGACAGGGTACATTTTGAGCCCCTTCTTAGCTTTCCCCATTTACTTCAAACGCGCAACTTTGTAACTTACTTTCGGCGTGCTGTTTGGGTTTCTTGAAAGCGTGACCTCGCCTTTCAGTAGTGGAGCGAGGTGCAGGGGGGGGGGGGGTGCGGCGGGTGGCAGGGGGGGGCACCAGGGAAGGATTTCACAACGCGGAGAGCATTTGCAAGGCTGCACCACTGCCCAGAGCTAAGTCAGCGTCTTGTAGCCCCAAACGCAACCGGCCCATGTCATGTGGTGACGGGCCAACTTACAACCGGGGTGGGGGGGGGGCCTTCAAGGAAAGAAGGAAAGGGGGCAAGAGTGAAATTAAGGGGAGTCGGCTCCCCTCGCTCCCCCCCCCAAAACCTCCCCCTCCTACCCCCATGTGCCATAGCTCGGTCTGTCAAAGGTTGTAACGTACGTGGTGAGTCTGCCTTATCTATTACCCAAGAGGGGCCAAATAATGACAGTTATTCATATATTTTGCATTGGTCGGAAAGCCTGCAATTTCGCTGTGATAAAATTATAATGAAAAAAAGACATTCATGATTCAAAAGGTGCAGCGGTGTTCTAAAGCGTTCATGCACTATACATAGGCCCGTGCATCACCATGAGAATGGAAAACACTTTAAAAATAGCGCTCGCCTGTGTAAGTAATAAAACTGAACGTGTGTAATTAAAGCGGAGAAATACATTTTTGTGCCAATTTGGTAAAGGTCAAATTTGTAATGACATGAAAAGATGTGGATTGCAGGTGTTGAGTAATTATGATATATTACAAGTATTTTCACAAGTATTAGTAATTACACGATGATATCTTTGGTTTATGTACCACATTTACTCAATACATATATTCATAATATGCATATCAATTGACCTACGCTGATGTTAAAATTTGACAGGCTATGCACTTGGCAAAACAAGTGGGTTTAAAATGTCCTTGCCTTGTCTAATTTGGCATAAGTCCTTAAGATAATGCAATTTTCTTTGGCCTTAAAATTGGTAAGAAATATTTAAAGAATAGTGGAATGTTTACGAGTAAGTAGATTGCAGTGAAGAGCCCCATGAGAAGTGAAATTGCTGCGGTGTTAAGTAAGTGGGTAGATGTGGAGAGCTTCCCTTTTCAAGATGAATAATTATTCGAGGCCACGTAGGTCGGAAGATGAAGTCTTCTCCCCCCCCCGCCCCCAATATTTGTGTGTTTAGCTTTCAGTTTAGTGACTTGCCTTGGTTATTGGGGGCTTCCCAGTTGAGTCGCGCTGTATTGCACGCGTATGAATTCCGTACAAATAAAATGCATGCGAATGTGTCCTTCGATACGTGTGCTTATATGATAATATTTCCGTGGACAAAGATATTTATCAATACACTTGATACTTTCACCTTGAACGAACGATTCTCTGGAGTTAAAATAATAAAATTCGTATGAAAATGGCAATTAAACCCTTGTTTTCATGTTATAATCAGCTTTGGTCACCCCTTCCGAGATGTGACATCAGCTTTGTACGGCATTGTCTCTCATTGTCTCACTCTCGCTCCTTGGCCTTTGGCACCCGTGAGCCACGATGCATTCTTTACCCAGCATGCCATGCACTGTAATGCTGGTGTGTCGAAAGCGCTGCTATATTCCTTATGATTCAACACAATTTCGTCATCTCGATGTATACAACACACAACAACAACAAAAAACCCTGCAGTTTTGCAACGCCATAAAATCTAAATATTTTTTTGCAGAGAATATGTGAACTCTTAAGGAGCTCATGTTGTGCCCCTATCATTTTAATCTTGCAAAGGTCATTATTTTGCAAAGGTCTGCCCCCATCTAATGTAACAGTCACATTTTGCAATACGTAACAATTTGTTACAGAATGATTCAGTTTGTTTTGACAAAACCAGACTATTAATTGCACTCGATGTAGATAAACATGTTTTGTGTATACAATTTAATCTGCAAGTGAAACATACTAATTTTAAGAAATTCACAATGTTACATCATCTTCCTAATATTTGTTGGGCTGATATTTGTTGAAAATACGTATTGAGTCTTTTTTTTTCTCTAAACGCATAAGTCATGATCGTGACAGCCTAGTAAATTACTCAAGGTCAGATTTTTAAGAAATGTTTGCATAGCTTGTGGTGTGAGTACAGTGTAAAATGGCTATGGTAAATACAGTACTTACCGTTTCATTGAGTGATAACATACAGTACATATTGCTTCAGTAAAAAAACTGAAACCATATATATATTTTTAATATATTTAGTATCGTAGGTAGGACATTTTTTGGTAATAGCAAAATACGAAAAAATATACTTTTTTTATAGATATATAAATAATAATATTAGCAACAACTCCCCCCTCCAATTTTTTCTCAACATATTCCCCCCCTCTCTGCTAACATCTTTATTCAATATTAAAGGTAACTGTTCAAAACATGTGTTGGGCACATCAGGTGTGATTTGGGTGCCTCTGATTGGAATGAGAGACTTTTGGCTCCACTCCAGACAGCTCCTCGTCCCATGATTGCAGTCACCGAATCGATGCCTATTTCCCCTGAACAATGACCAAACAAATATATTGTAAATTGATTGCGTAGTGCTCACTAGAAAATTGCTTTTACAAAAATCATTAAAGCCCGTGACATTGATAGCAACGGGAAAACTGCGGGCACTGTAAATTGTTTGCTTGCTTCTGAGCAGGCTTTGACACAAAATGTAAATCACTTTCTAACGGGCCCTTTTAGCCAGTGGGGGAAAAAAAAATGTGAAAAAGCGTGAAAGTCTTATTGAGAAGGTGGTTGTCATATATTTTATATTCGTAACTTAGCATTTCCCAGGATGACGGTGCTAATGATGTGCACACTTACAGCTGAGAAATGTTAACGAAAGCGCATTCGCGATTAGCTTTTGTATGTTTGAAGAAATTATGTTTTGCTTAATTTAATTTTTGGGTTTTGTCGCTGGGTTTTCATCCGGACAGATACCTGAGTGTGTGTTTCACACTGTAAGCTGTCATGGGTATCACTGACATGCAATTTTGATGTTGTTTATCCTCAGATCTCATAGGAGCCAGTTTGGGGAGCGGTGGAAAGACCTTGACTGAGTAGCGCATCAAGAATTCTTGGGAGAAACATTCATCCAAAATTATTACTGGGTAAGTGATACGAAATAAGTGCCACTTGAAAAAAATATCCCACTTATATGAGCTCATTCATTGCTTTTTTGGAAGTATTTTTTTCATTGCTGTTGCAGAATTATTTCCCATATTTTTTTGTATTTGACATTTATTGATGTGATATGGAGAGTTTTTTTCGTGAAGATTAGTAGCCTGGTTACACTATTTGCTAAAGTTACATCAAATGTTTCCATCACTTTTATATTTCAACATCAATGATATTATTTTTGAGCATTGTATCCAATACATACACATGGGATTCAATTATACAGGTACAATTGCCAACACACACAGTGATTACATGCACCCCGTTGTGATTTATAAAGTGGACAAAACTTCAGTGTGCACTGCTAAACCCACAGGCTGCCATTTCTCTTTAAGTTGATATAATTGAGTGTTGTTCGATGTGGCGCTGTGTACGAGCACACAAAACTGCCGTGGGACCATCATAGTCCAGTTGCAAGTTCCAGCCACGTTCTTTTTGTTATCCCCTTCTCGCTCTCTCTCTCCGAAAAACAAAAGGCAGCGAGACCGTCGGAACCGACTGTTGACCCCGTGTAGAGTCGCGTTGTGCTGAGACGTTGAGCAGCCAGTGGTCAAGGGCGGCAGGATTAGGCGGCAGTTGCTGGAATCATTGTACGTTGCCGATGGAAATTGATCAAAACCCGAAGCAAACACGTTTCCCGTGATGCTGCAGAAGCAGTGTTGCAAAAGCACGAATAACAAAAATGCCACACATTCATCGATAACGCTGCCCTAAAATGAAAAAAAGATATTAATTTAGGCAACGGTTATGGTAATGGCCCTTCTCTGTGCTATGAAGAAGGACCATATATATACGTACCTTTTAGGGCAGTGTTATTGATAGATGTGTTGAGTTCTGTTAAAAAAGAAACAGTGATAATTTCACGCAGAGTTTTGGATCTTATGCAACGCAGCAGGATAGGTTTCTTTGAAAGGTCTTCTCATCTGGGCTTTATGCAGCTATCATGGGGATATTGGATGAAAGGGCAGTCTAAATCACCTCAGCAGAAGCTGGGCAGTCTTAATCATCCGTGAGACAGCCGTCCATGAACTGTGTAACCAATGATTCTATGGCACACTGGCCTTGGTTTACCATACAAGCCAATGCTGATTGGTGATTTGAATAATGTACTCCCAGAGTATAGGGCTTATTTATTAAGTTAGAGGGTTTTTTTTTTTGCAGAGCATAGGTCCGCTAATGAGAATATCTCACCCGACCGACCGGTGTTTTGTTTACCTGTCAGATGCACTTACAACGGAGTTGTTTCAGCCAACATGGCAATCGTTTTAATCACACGTAATTATTTTCTAACCCGTCCTCCTAATGTTGCAGTTAATTGAAAGGTTACATGGGACTTTCCGAAGCATCAGCTGAAGAGGAGGCCTCATTTTGTTTTTCGTTAAACAGGGGAGCGAAAGCGACGGATATGGCCCTCCGCGACTCGGAGCGTCGTGTTTAATTCCCCTTGACGTTGATGGGTCTTTTGGTGGCCATATTCAAGAGAGCAATTTTTTTACTATTTCCACATGAGGAGAATGTCCAGGCCAATAGCCTGCCTGCGTAAATCTACATTCGCGATATATTTTTTTTCTATTTCACAAGCATTTTTTTTTCTTTTCTTCCATACAAAATTGTCACGCGGATATATGCTTCTGCTGATGACCCTTTGCTTGTCGTGCTGAAGGTACATTTTCGGTCAGGGCATTTACATTATGGTAGACTTGGTTTGTTCCGCAGTGGTGCAGGCCATTGCGTTAAATTGCTGTTGTTGAGAGGGATAGATGTGACTAGAGAATGTTATCTTAAAAGGGCCTTCCTTATACCTTGCGAGCACCAACCAAGAGCTGACGTGTTCCTGCTCCGACATATTTATAGTTACTTGTTTACCTTTTAAACTAAACTAAACTATTTTTACTCTTGGGTTTTTTCGGTAATTTTGCTGTGACGGTTCCACCTGAAGACGGAGGCTTATGTTGCCTCCGAAACGTCGTGATTTAATTTATTTGTTTTACTTTTTTAACCTACGCGACTTTACTGAAAAACCAAAGAGTGTGGATCCTTGCAGTCACGAAAGCTTCAAATCTAAAATTAAACATTTTTATTTTACCAGGTAAAGCCAACTGTGCTATATGGCTCTTATTCGGACGCAACCTGGCCACAAATGGAAGCTAAACGAAGTGGCTCATCATGTTTAAATTATACAGAAGCCAAATGTTCTTAAATGCACGTTGATTCTAATTGTGGAGGGAACAACCGGAGAACCCGGAGAAAAATGCACGAGGCCACGGGGAGAACACGCAAACTCCACGTACACAGGCGTCAGGGTTGGGATCGAACCTACGACCTACATATCCGGCGAGGACGTTAACATCTCGCCACTGTGGCGCCCGTGTATAATTTTTGTATTTGTTATTGTGACTTGCTCACCCGCCCGTACTGGACAAAAAGAGCTTCATAGTTCATCGGATTCCTCTAGGATAAATAAATAGTCTGATTCTGACAGTTTTTTGTTGCCAATCTCAGGTGATACGTTAAGCAAAATCGGAGGTATCAAAAGAGTTATATTTTATTTTTTGTTCCAAACTCTTTGTTGGCCACGACTTGGGATACATAGCAGAAGGTGTGGAGATTTAATTTAAGCAGACTTTTAAAAGTGGATATCGTTTCAAATTAATCTCAGTTACTAGATCTGTACCAAAAAAAACACTCCTCTTGTCTACAATTTATCTCATTCTTAATGTCAATAATATGCTGCCCTTCATCAATCCACTGCTAGATGAAGGCTTCTCGACAGCTTGTCAATCATGGGGATTGCTTGACCGCATTGGTCAGTGCAGGTTGGTGAAGGTGAGCGCCCATGAGCGTTTCAGATACCATTCGCCACTAATGTTAGCCGTGGCTCCGAATAACTCACCTTGCCAAGGTCATAGGTCAGCTTGCTTACCACTGCACCATCTCTTCACCCCATCGGAAATTTAGAAATGAGTTGTACATAGTTTACATGAAGATTTATAGCACAGCTTCTAATTAATGATGGCCAAATTTAAATTATAGTTTCAAATCATGTCATATAGCACGTTAAGAATTCTTTTTAGAAAATATCGCTCTGAAATAAAATGTTTGTATAGTTGGCAAACATGCAGATAACATTTGCATTTGTGTTGCTTTCTGCGGCTATAAAATACAAATCTCAATCACCAGCTTAAGATGAATATTGTACTGCTTGGTGGGGCGGAATTGATAAACCAAAATAATATAGACTCAAAATGTCATCCAAGAAATGTTCGTACAATTATTCCACATCCGTGTTTTCTGCTTTGCGGTTAGCATCTGAACAGCTTAGGTCTGACTTGCTGCGCTGGCTTTCATGTGTTAAAATTCAAGCATTCAAGCAACACAAAGGCAGCTTATTAAGCCACAACGGTGACTCAGGGCTGAGCTCCAACTGATATGAATTGTTGTTTGTAGCCATGGCAATGCGGCGATCGCATTATCACGAGTCACACACTGCCTGCTCACATGTATTTATATTGCAGCGGAGACTAAATGTTAAGTGACAAAATATATAATAAATTCATCAGTAAACAAACAAAATATGAAAGGTGAAAATCAAAGCTTTGATCAAAAGTCATGAAATTAATTTAACGTGAAATGAATAAAAATAATAACGCTTAATTTTCGATTTATTGCAAAATATGGCTTAAAACGTTCAATGCATAGTAGACATTAACCTTGGACTTGATTCATAATTGACAATAAACCATGCCTACCACCGTGTGGGGTTTGCGTGGTTCAAAAGAGTCCTCCTTTTCTAATGATCAACAAGGTTATGCACAGCAGGGAGGCTCACGCAGTGCACACGCGCGCACACACACACACGCACGCACACACGCGCACACAGTCGCACGCACGCACACGCGCACACACACTCGCGCACACATGCGCACACACGCACACACACACGCACACACACGCGCACACACACGCGCAGTCGCCGCCCGACTCGCTACCATTCCCAGCCACCCTTCCTCCAAATCACAGCCCACACAAAACACTCCCAGCGTTCTCCCAATAGCCAAAACACCCCCCCACCACCACCTCTCTCCTCCGGCCCCTCCATACCCCCCCTCTCATCCCCCGACCAGCCCCAGCTAGCCCCACTCTCCTCATTCACACCTGCCTGCCTTGGTAATGATGGTGGATCTGTAGATGGAGCAAGTGGTAGCCCGAGAGAGAGGGAGGGAGGTTGGGTGGTGGCGGTGGGTGCTCCGGAGTGGGGGAGGCCAGGCGTTGGTGATTGACGTGAAGGGCTCCTCCAGGATACGGTGAACTCCAACGCCGCCCGCTCGACATTCCGCACCTGTGGACGCAGCGGAAGCTTCCGCTGCGTTAATTGCAGCCCGAGTTTCTTCCTTCCAAAGCCCGTTTGTCTCAGTCACCTGCTCTGCCATGTGCATGCACTATTCTATTATCTGAAAGCTAATCATTATTATTATCATTATTGTTTTCTCGGGTTCAACCGCTACTTTTCAACTGACGGTCGTTCAGCCAGATAGCGAAGCACGTTTTTACAAAAGTTTTAGTGTCGGGGGGGGGGGAAAAGCAAGCAAAGAAATACATTTCGTAATTAAATTTGGCACGAGATACTAAGGTGATCGTGTTATATTGTGTAGCTGTAGCATGATAGGCGACTGCCTCGTATGTTTATTTTGTAGCCCCAAAAGACCGTTACCTCCCCTTCTTCCGTGGACTGTAGCCAAACATAAAAAAGCGTGTGTTGCGAAGGCCGTATCACTACACACAAAGTTTGTGAGTTCTAATTATATTTTACGATTGGCAAAAGCGAAAGGTCCTGGTCTTGAAACCTCACAATTATTTACGGCAAGTTCCAGGGCTTTGGCCTACACGACTTTTTTTTTTTTTAAACCTGCTGGCTTGAAGTAATGAGAGAGGGCTTTTTTTTACCAGACCAAACAGAGCGCCTTTCAGATGGGATCATTTGTATTGAACTGTTCGCCGGTGATGTAAGCGCCGATTACTCAAGACATACTGGAGAAGGTTGTTATGACTAATTGCCAGCTGAGGTCAAACAGTGGACAGCTGCAGGAGGACACAATCTGCTAACAACACGGAGGGGGAGAAAAACACGAAGCTGTTCTGGCTCTTAGAATAGGACCAAAAGAGGTCAGTACAGACATCTGTCTGTTGAGTCACTTGACGGCCCAAGGAGACTTTAACCCCGTTCAATAGCAACACATGGCAGTAATTTGAGCGAAGGATTTTTTAGTTTTCACGTTACAATAACATACTTTTTACAAGTGAAGGTATGTGTGCGAGTGAGCTGGGGGGGGGGGGGATTTGACTTTTGAATCAACTACAGTGCCCGTTTTTTTTGTTCAGAAATACAGCCATGCAATATATTTACAGTTGTCGAAAATTAAAGCATTGCCAATTAACGAGGAGCAGCCATTAATTAAATGCGCCAAGCCAATTACAAAGAACAGAATGGGGATTATTTACAGTTGCCATAATGCTTATTTTCAACGTTTAATATTGTGCCATGCCAGGACAAGTGCAATGGATTTCATTAATTACACGTGTGTGTGTGTACCTACACGTATGCAACACAATTCTATATATATTTTAAAAAATGTAATACAATTTTAAACCATTAAAAAATAATCTGATGTCCAGTGCAGCCGCTACCAATTTCAAAGTTTGCTGATTTATGACAAAAAAATTCCACTTCCCTGTCTCATTGCAAGGGACGTCATTGTGCCTGGGGAACACTATGAAATTGTGCGTTGTCCTTCAGAGGTGATTTTCTGTATCCTGACTCGTGGGTCAAAAAGGTCTGATGACACGACTGCATTTGCAAGAGCGGACACCATCGTATCCTGCCGCCATGACCATATGTATCTGGAAATTTACCTACACCCACTAAAATTACCCAGTCGTGAAATCATATGGCCTCATTGTAAATCTCCTCTGCAGAGTTCATCGGTGGGTACCCTCTATTACAAAAAAATGCAAGCAATTGTTAACAGATAACTCCGCAGCTATTGCGCGCACCGCTGGTCAAAATTAAGTAATGGTTTGTTAACATCAGCTCCAGGGTTAATAACGTTTATTTAATCGTTTTTACGTTACGCGACGCGTAACAGTGTAACCAAATGTTGTTTTGGCCACCGCGTGTACTCATTATGAAAAATAAGAAAAAGGTTTTACCCTTGCTGGCAATAAAACAGGCGTTAAGCTGTTCAAACACAAAATAGAAACCTATTGTAAGGAATCAAGGCAGCATTAACCACACGGGCTTGTGGTGAACAAATATGCTTTGATAATGCATGCAACGTCTTTGAAACTGATTGTTCTTGGCGTTTTCTGGTCAGGCACTGGTGAGACTGGGCCATAAAGAAGGCTGTCTCTCCTGTAGGCCAATCAGTTTGAAAGACAATACATATATTATCAGAGCATGTTTTCTTACATGTTTGCCACAAGTATGTATGGTTAATGCAGCATTGATTCCTTGCAAAAAGGTATCTATTTGGTGTTTGAACATCTTAACAGCTGTTTTATTTCCAGAAAGGGTAAAATTCTATTCTTATTTTCCATACTTTGAAACTGCCTTTAAGGTCCCATAGACACGTATACTCGGGTTTGCTAAAATGTCCGGCGGTCTGCGTACGCAGTTGTCAGCGTGAGTATTCTGATGTTTGGGACTGTAATGCATTATGTATGCGTACTTAAAGCCGGCGTGTGGCAAATTGAATAGTTACGCGTCATTTCAGAACATGGGATTAAATGGGACACGCTGCTGTGTGTAGTAGGCCTTGTATATTCCGCGTATTGTTTGTCCCGCGTGCGCAATTTTTTTTTACGTGACACACCCAAATTGCGAAAAATAAAATAACCCACGCTTGCAGGAAACATCTGGCTGGGAGGGGGCGGGGGAAAATGACTTAAGACCATTAAAATCGTGTGCTTTTATAGATTAATCAAAACCACATTCTCTCACTGGCATATGTCATGTGATACGTTGGCTTTTCATCAAGTTTACAATTTATGAACATGTTTAGATATTTTAAAAATTATGTGACTTTGACATTCAAAGATGGTTAACAGTTGTAATGAAAGACAAACTCCCTACCCACCCACCCACCACGCATTACCAGAACTGCCATATAAATAATTTCTTTAAAAGTTTCATCAAACATTGATGAAGTAAATGCGAGGTATTTGTTGTGTAATTTAGGCGTATACCACACAGCTACTGCTCTGCATCACCGTGTTAAAACGTCATCACACATTTGCTCTTTGGTTTTCACGTGGCATGTGTATAAAACCAATGGAGCGTCTCTCTTGGTGTTACTGTCGCTTCATAATTTTAACAATACATTTTTTGAGATGTATTATTTACATAACGTGCGTAATTATTAGAATCAGAATAGTTATACTGGAGGAATCCGATGAGCTGTAAAGCTCTTTTACTTCGATGCCCAGGAATTATCTCATGCTGGATGAACTCCTCCCCCGCACCAAATGAATGAATGAAGGCCTCCCCACAATGTATGACCGTGGGTTGCTTCACCATGCTTCACCATGCTGGTCATTGCGGTTGGTTAAGGATGGGGGGGTCCAAGGACCGGTTTCAGATGTCACTCGTCGATTTTGTTAGCCTTTGTGAGGAATCAAACTCGGGTTCCCAGGCGCATAATGCAGTCTGCTGAACACTGCATACGCTGCTCCATAAAAGAATATGGCTATTCAATCAAACCCTGCAGTCATGAGTGGTATTATTATGTTCGGTAAATTGTTTACGCTTGCTTAATTACCCTAGGCTCTTTCCAAAACGGATTCATGTACACTCATTATACAGCTATATATCACTTTTAAATGTCTTGTAAGATTTTGTAATGCCACCTGATTAATCGCAAAAAGTACAAATCTGCATATACGCGTTTTTGTTGGCGTGCTCGTGCATGATCGTGTTTGGACAGCGAGACACTTGATATGTTTTGGTAACTTTGTTACTCTTTTTTGGAACGCTTTGAGAAAGCACAGCTGTGAGGTTGTTGAACAAAAAGATAGATCCACTGGGACAACAACAACACAAAACCGCGCTTACACGCTCCAGCAATGTAACTCGAAAGCCTCATTAAAGCGCGTTGTATAATAATCTGTCCGTCGCATAAACCAACCGTTACCTCTGCCACTAGAAAATCACCGACCTTAGAGGATGCTTAAAATGTTATCGATTATCGTTAAACAATTATTTTACGTTTCCATAAAATGAAATGTGAAATTTTGGTTTGTCACGATATGTGCCTGCTTTGTGGGAGGAGCGTTTGCTTAGTGGTTAGCTTACTGCGCCGTGAACCTGGCAAATATGAATTAGATTCAACAACCACGGCTAATCATGAGTGACGTCTGAGATGGTCCTTGGCCCTCCACCTTCAACCTGCATCAACCGGCGTGGTGAAGTCTGGTCAATCAATGCCCATGATCCACATAGCATCGGAAGCTTTCATCCAGCAGTGGATTGACAATTGTCTGCATATTATGATACATGTTTAAAATGTACATGTACGCTGTACCAAACAAACTGAGTTAGAATGGAGTGTCCTTTTCTCATCGTGTGATCGCTGTGATGGATTAGGGCCACATGAGGTATTTGAAGTCGAAGGTTTGTTGTACAGATTTCACATATTGCTGGCACTGCTTTTGTGAGAAATTCCAGTAATATGTGAAATCTACTGGCTCACCAGTAGACTACAATAGCACATGTCTTATTTGATGCCTTTTTGAAAACAATTCTGGTACCGTTTGACCCACGTGCTGGCAACTCGATAAACCAGTAGCAGATATAAGACAGTTTTTAATTTGATGTATTCTCTTGAAGTCAGCAACAGCAAACACTCGGCACCATTAGTGTAATATTGCATTGAAGTGCACGACCTTAAAGTTCACCGCCACGTGTGTATGTTTCTGCGTTGAACTTCTTTCACACCGTACGTAGCCCAACCGTGCTAATTGGAGGTGGAAGGGGGCGGGAAGGTGGGACAAACAAACTGATGATTTGACCACGACGCCGGGTTACAGCGGCCAACACGGTTGACGAAGTCGGGGTTGTCACTTGTAGGGGGGGGTCCTCAAATCGCCATGAGCTTGCACTTTACAGCGCTGGAGACGGAGTGGTTGTACAGCTTGTAGTTGAATTGTACGCACGTGAACAACTCGTTTTTGTCAATCAAACCTTGGATGAGGGCCTCCCCCCCCCACGCCTTTGCACGCGGGATATTTGACCGACATCACCGCGCCGGTCAGTCAGTTCGGATTTGTTGTCAGGATTAAGGGGAGTGCACTGCCACACTGCCCTCTGCTGCCCACAATGCCTATTACACCTGCCGTTTGCGCATGGTGGTGATCACCCATCCAAGCGCTAACCAGGCGCAAACCCTCGCTGAGCTTCCCCAGGTCTGACGAGACTGGCGCTTTCTGGGCAATTTGGTAATCAGAATCAGAAAGGGTTTTATTCGCCATGAAAGTTCGCACAGACAAGGAATTTACTTTGGCCGGAAGGTGCATACATTCAACATTTAGGAATCTTAAATAAGTGGTTTACAAGTCTAACTATACTAAAGATACAAGTCTAACTAATACTAAGGAGCTAAAGTATGTAAAAATGTAATAAAATAAAATCTAAAATATACATTATCCCTAAGGCGGTGTAGGGCGCCGCGGTGGTGAGATGTTCACTGCCTTGCTTGGTATACAGGCAGTCCTGGGTTAATTTCCCACACTGACACCTCTATATTTTAAGTTCCCCTGTCTCTCCGCATAGTCGCGTGGATTTTTCTGGGAAATCATTAGGTTTTCCCCTCCACACTTAGAAACACGTGTTTAGGGTATTTGGCTGCTCTAAATTTCCGCATAAGCCACTTTCTTGAGCTATGATTTGTGGTCATGTCGCTTATAAAAATGCACTATATAGCTTAGTGGGCCTTATCTAGTAGAATAATTGTTTAGTTTCATAAAAATCGTAAAAAAAATATGAATTTGTCTGCTACTGATTGCCAGTCAATGTACTTTCCTTCAGATTGGCCACTTGTACAAAATGTCTAGTTCCTTTCATTGAGAAGTAAAGGCCATGAGAGAAAGATGAACCTTGCACACATGCCAATCAATGACGATGCTCTGGTTATGATTAATCTAATACCCATTGCAGCCAATAGAGGGGGCCCATAGTCTGTGTGTGTATACGTGTGTGCGCGTGCGTGTGTGTGGCTGCGTGGCTGCGTGGCGAGAAGTGGCATCGTGGTTTTCACACTGTGCTTCGAACTTTGTCAACCTGAGTTCGAGTCCCGACCATGCATAACATCAGCGTCAATTAATATCTGAACCAGTTCTGGTCCTTTGCGAGGTCAACTCAGCTTTGATTTAGTCCTTAGTGTGATGTGTAAATGCCGGTACTGGTGAGATAAAAGTGACCCGGTTCATGGTCACCACCCCACCCCGTCGTTCGCTGTTCTGGCATAGGTGCTCGCTAACTGAACTTCCCCAAAAACGTCTGTGTAGGCTTCATTGGGGTGGGCGGTCATTTGTCTTTGTCGGGATGTGTGGTCCAGTGTCTGGCAATGCACATCTGTGGCATATGGTTATCTGAACCTGGCATTGGTCTTGCATAGGTTGGTCGACACAGCCTTCTGTAATTATCTGGTGCAGTGTGGTCTACATCAGCACCTGGAGAGAGAGCAGCAAGTCTGGCATGTAGTTACTGGCCACACTCATCCTTGTGTGCTCTATTAGCCATCATAACTCGAAGCATTGTGTCCAAGCCAAATGGCACATTTTGCGAAGGTATTTGTCTGTTACGCTTCCGAGCAAGCGCCTGTGTTCGGCTCTTTTAAGTTAACTAAAATTTATTAATGTAAAAAACTAAGCTGTTCAACGGTAGTAGTATGGGTTATTCATTGTTTAATGAACCTTTTAACGCTAAGTGTCCCTACGTTTTGTCCCCCCCCCCACCCTATTTCAGTTTTGGGTCCCGTGATCTGACTTTTAAATAAAAGATGCCACCGATTGATTCCATAGATTACAAGTGTTTCCGATACGCGTCCATCCCGTGAAACGGCCACCGCCCTATCCCCTACGCGAATTTCCACCGGGCCGCTTAGCAAGGATTACATTTCGATTTAAAGCTTTCGTGACTGCAGGGATTCATCTTCTTGGTTCTTTCGGTAAAGTCACGAAGTAGCAAGGATTAGTTGAGAAGAACTCTCGACCCCCCACCTCCACCAGTCACTTTTGCCACTGATCCACCCCGCCCTCATTCACTCAACTCCCTTCCACTTTGCCCGCCTACCCCACTCCCCTTGCCATATACCAGCAGGAGGCTATCGATGAAGCAAAGCATCCTGTTCATTCGTGCTGCACCCCGTGTTTGTTTTTGCACAGCGGGAGATGGGGTGTTTACCTACACGGGGGGAGGGAGAGTAATTCACTCGACTCTAATTGAATGGGAGGGGACAGTTTGATTAGCACAAGAAAAGGCAGATTACAAGCATTGTTTAACGCCCTTTCTTTGACGCGTGTGTCGCGTTTCTAAAGTCTGACCAGGGCTGTCAATTGGAGCCACTTTCACAGTAGATAAAACACTCGTTCTCTTTACGGTTGTGGATAGAGAGAGAGGGGGTGGGAGCCCCTTATGTCCCAACTCATTACATTGTAACTAAATTAGTGAGAATGCTACGATGAAAAATGAGAGAATTAAATGCGTTGGATTTCTCAGAAGAATAAAAACAACATTCTGCTTATATGTTTCTTTTTTTTTGTCGAACATTTCCCTAAGGGAATGATTCCTTCCAAGAAAATGTGAAATTAAACAAAAAATGTACTTCGTGCATTCCTTCTAGCAGGCTGTGATACGCCTAACTGTAATCCAATGATAATGTTATAAATATTGAAATGAATAGGTAGACTTATAAATATAAGATAAAGGGGGCATAATCTGAGATGGCTTACTTTATTTCTTTCAACTCGAAATTAGTTTTAATTTTATGCACGAGGCAGTTTTGCCACCCCAGCGGTTTACATTTCATAAGAGAAGCACAGGCTCATGGGAAAAATCAGGCTGTGAAGTATTTTATTTTACGACTAACACGGGAAAAATAATAACTAATTATGAAGTTGAGCTTCTAACAGACACGTACAATTCTACTGTAAAAGATTCCGTTTCAAAATATCTGTTAAACCGGTTTATAAATCGTCCTCCAATTTTTTTCTTTTTAGCATAGAAGGAAGGCGATTTTGTTCTGTGGGAAAATTGCTTTAATAAGCAGGTGGTTAACTCAGCCATGAATGGTCTGTTCTTCTCAAGAGGCGAGGGATCTTTAACGTGTCTAAGTGGGGGAAGATGGGTTAAATGAGCGGTGCAATTTGTGGTGATTTGCCTGCTGCATTAGAATGGAAAAATTGGATTAGGTTTCAAATCAAAGCTTCAACCGTGGCAGGTTTAAAAAAAAGTGACTTCGCAAAGTTTGTATGCAATACTCTAGCCATTAAATATAGTGCACAGCTTTCACATTTGTGAACAGGTGCACCCAATATACAAAACCGCTTCATTGCCATAGCGGCGGTGACATCTATGTGCGTCCCTTTTCCACGAAAACAGCATCTATTCTGATGTTCCCTCTTCAGGAAACAAGGAACGTCTCTGTGTGCCTCGCTTACTGTATACGGAATGTGAGTTAAAGGTTAAGGGTCACGTTATTCCCACACACACACAGATGCCATCTTCTGTCATTGCCCTGTTGCAAAAAAAAAAGCCCAGTTGCTGGAATAATTTCCACATTCAGCTGTGGAAACATTACACCACCACCACCACCTCCTTCAAAACAGTCATATCCGGCATATGGAACTGTAAACGTGACACCAGGACATTTAAAATCCAAAAATCTATGAGTGTTACACATCTATTATGCATTGACAATGATACCGATTCAGGACAAGTGTAAACGCGGCACGAGCTTGAAGGAGTAATTGGAGATGGTCTACTTTCGATCACTGCACTCCGGTGTACTTCAGTTTGTAAAAAATGATGACATCGGCATAATCTTTTATCGCCATTAGCCACAGAGTATAACCGTCTCGCCGCGTGTGTGCGCCGGTGCACGGTGTCCGTAGCGCTTTGTGTGCTTTGTGTTTCATGCCGTCGCGTGATATTTTAAAAAGAAAGAAAATGCATTGTTTTTTATTTATTTATTGTTATTCTGGAACAATTTAAATAACCTGAAAGTATTGCTGAAATTGTAATGTTGGACCACGCTTCAGCTTGCAACGGTAATTTTTAATACTCGCGTGGTATGCAGCTCACCGCACATGATGGTTGCATCTTGCACAAATAGAATGCGATGAAATGCGTGCAAAACGCGTTTGCGATTTACATTTATAAAATTAGGTCATAATTGACGCATTAGGAGTGTCACTAGGCAACAGTGATGGTCCCTCTCAGCAGCAGCCTACCACACGGCATCCCAGTCATCAGCATCAAATACGTATTCCCATTAGTTGTGACTAATTCCCATTCATATAATAATTGGTAAGTAACAAAAAAAATTGGCAACGTTTGAGACCTCATCCTACGTTTTAGTATTGGTTTGTTGCAATGTTCTTACCCGCCCGTTCCTTGACATCTGTTTTTTTTTAAAAGCTTCATAGCTCATCGGATTCCTCCAGTCATAAAGAAATATTCTGATTCTTAAGTTTCCCTTGCGCCGGTCAAATTCACCCCCATCAAGGCCGCGGTACAGTGCTGCAAGTCTGCCCTCGGGTGCAGGGTCAGCGACAGTGGGGAGGACGGGAAAAAAAGGTTGATGATTGATGGTCGAATATTTTGCGGCGTGGAAGAGCTCTCCGGCTCGTGTACCGTATCCCCCCCCCCGCCACCGCCACCCCTCGCCTCGCCACTGGCGTGTGCCCCCCTTTTGCTCTGAGCTCCCCTCTGGAGAACTCATTCCGGGCTACGGCACAGGGCCAGCACGTGCAAAGTGTTAAGTGAGACTTCGTCCCGGCAGAGGTGGGACCTGTGTGAATTACAGCGTGGTGGTGGTGGTGGGGGAGTTAGAGAGAGAGGGTGAGGGGGGGAGTTTGTTTCTCTTTCACAACTCCCGTTTTTCTCACCAAATGCGTAGGAAACACTTGTAGGTGTAAAAGTGTGAAAGGACCGTGCCTGATCAATACGCTGGCTGCCCTTTGAGCCTGTGGATGTTGTGGCTGAGTTGTCACGCGACGTGTACATTGTTCACGTTTTATAGGTGTCAGCGCGTGTGACTGTCTGCAATGCTTCATTGGCTGATTTGATAATTATTTGTCGTCCAGGCTTCGGCGTAGATGTGCCACATGTTGGTTTTGTGTTATGAAGGCTATTTTCAAAATAAATATACCTTGCATGTGTATGTGTTTCCGTGAAATTTCCAAGAAGTAGGATTGTCATACTTACGTCCGTTAATATTTAGGCCATCGGTAAATGTTCGGAAATGAAAGAGGTAGTTTACTGACATTTAAAGCACTTACTTTAAAACGTTCTGGCGAACAGTAACACAAAGCGACGTTCTGGTAAATACAGGGCACGGTTTTTTAAAAACTAAAGCAAACATGGCTTTGGAACATGAGGTCACTGCAGGCACAATGTAGTAAGATTGTACTTTTTTTTTTCTCAAGTGCTATGGATTTTGCCCAAATACACCACTGAGGTCTCCATTTTGGAAGATAAATTCGTAAGCGGTGTTTCCTTCCTTTTTGTGTGTAGGGTTGGAATATTTATTTTGGTTTGGAATTATTCCAGCATGTGCAGTTAGAACCGTCAAGTTAACAACACGGACAAATAACTGTGCAAAGCTAATGGTGAAGCTCTTTTGGCGTCCATTCGTATCACAAAGATCCCCCATATAGCCTTAACAGACTGTAAGGGCAAGTGCTGTTAGCGAGCACCTATGAAGGCCGGAACGGTACACGAGGGGGTGGGTGGCCAGCACCACGCCCGACCGCCTTTGTCTCCCCAGTGGCGATGTTTACACACCGCACCAGGTACTCATTTGAGGCTGAGTTGACCTAGGGGAGGCCCAGGACCGGTTCAGATAATCGTCACTGGTGTTAGCTGTGAGCGGGAATCGAACCCGGGTCGCTAGGTTCATAGCGCAGCGCGCTAACCGCTACACTATCGCTGCAGACAGACAGACAGCGCAGGGGGGTCTTCATCCAGCAACGGATTTACAAAGGTGCGAAGATTATTGAATGATGTTTATATCCACAGTACAAAGGGTCGTGATCGTGACTCAAACGATTTGATGATCCAAGTGGTTCCAGTATGCTTTGATCATAATTGTGAGGCATATTCCAATGGGTTGGATTGATACGTGGTGTGTGGCAATCGGGGGGAGGGGATTCAACAGATTATTATTTTTTTTCAACCAAAGTTGTAAGAAATATATTTCACACCTAAAGGTGTTCCCCATTGTCTCTTTCCGAGAGCCCGAGAGCATGTAATGTGTTTCAGAAAAGATTTCAGAAGCTCAAAACATCGTGAACATTTCAAGTGCTTTTTTGAGGCCTAGTTCATGTTCACGAACAATGGGCACCATGAACTTGGGAGTTTTGGCACTGTCGTTTGAAGCCATGTCCAGTATTAAACACCCCAGAGTTTATTTTTTTTGTTACTACACAGAATGTTGACACTGTAACCTTTCACCACTAAGCATTTTTTTTGTCCATGCCTGCATTAATATTTTAAAGGAAAGCATATGGACACAGACCACACGGCCCGTTGTTGTTCCGTGATATATCAGCAACGTGTCCATTTATTATTCCTTTTATTGCGCTCTAAATATTCAAAACAATTGGAAACGGAGAAAGAAACAAAACAACCCCCCTCCCCCCCCCACAAACCATAAAATGTACATTATTAGTAAAGTGTTCCGGACGAGGGAGACACAACACGAGTAAGAGTGAAAGTTTAGGTTTTCACTGCGTGGCCCGGCTGTGAATACAGTAACTCTCCCCCTCCCTTGAGCGACGACCCCTTTTCCAAGTTGACATGGGGGGGTGGTGCGGAGTGGGGGGCGGTTGTCGGTGGGACGGGAAGAGGAGGAGGGCTGTTAGGGTTCGGGTGGAGAGGGGGGGGAGAGAACATTGTTGGCTGGTGGGGTTGGTCAATGAGTAAAGGGGGGAGTGTGGTAGGTACACGGGTGGGGTGAGAGAATTGGGATTTTAATACACTTTGAAACGGGACAGTGGCCACACCTACCTGCTAAGAGAGGTGGGGTGGGGAGGGTAAAAGACTACTTGTGGTGGGTTTTTTTTTCTATCATCATCACCATTGAACTACAGAGCCATATTGTTCTGCGTGCAACTGTACGCAGGGGTACAGTGCGCTGGCTATGGATAGGCGCCGACCCGTGGGTCTGCGCATGCCGTGCGGCGTGCGAGTGAGCGAGCGAGCGTTTTGCGCGCTATGTTTTTTTTTTGGCCAGAACTTCCAAAGGAAGCCAAGCCCCAAACTCGCGAGGAGGCCCCTCGCTCAGGGTTCAACCAGGACTCGGCAACGCCAAGGCGCTTTGGCCACACCGCAGCAGCGGCAGCAGCAATCAACGGCAGCAGATGGCACACGCCAGGTAAAAAAGAGCACTTTTTAGTTACACCGCATTTTGGAACACGTCACACAATGTCGGAGACACGGCGTGCCCACCTGAGTTTAAATCGATCCTGCCACGTACAGACTCCTGTGTGTGTGTAGATGTATGCAATGCATTGTAATGCTTTTAGCGGCTATTATGCTGGCAACATAGGAGCGGGTTTTGTTTGCATTCCGTTACCGATTGATTTGGCGTTTTTTTTTTTTTCTCTCAAAAACTTTGATGTGAATTTCTTTAATTAAATCTCAATAATTATTTTTTTTCGACATGAAATTGTTTGGGCACTTGTTAGTCTTTTCGTATCGCGTTCATGCACAGGGACTCGTCTACTTACGGACATTCGACTTACAAACTTTTAGAGATACGAACAAACCTGTTTGTATGTCCAGTTGCCTGTTCAGACCGAAAGCCATAAAGTTCAACCGCCGGTGCAATAGACGGCGGTGGTGGCATCTACATCTGCAGAACATGATGAACCAGTGGCAACTACATCTGCAGGAGATTATGCAACTTTTAAAACTGTTCCCCGTGTTCAGTGTCACATGCCGTACAACATGTTTGGAATGGACAGGAGTAAAGTTGGACTTGCGATCAAATCGACTTACAAACAGACCTCTGGAACCTATCTCGTTAGTATATAGAGGAGTCCCTGTACTGTAGTGTAGTAGTATATAATGTAGTATATAGCGGTATATAATGTAGTATATAGCGGTATATCATGTAATGTAGTAGTGTATAATGTAGTATACTTGTGTGTAATGTATAGTAGTAGTTTGCATGCCGTACAACGTGTTTAGAATGGACAGGAGTAAAGTTGGACTTACGAACAAATTGACTTAAAAACAGACCTCTGCAACCTAACTCGTTCGCAAGTATAGAAGTCCCTATACAGTATATGTAAAATATAAGTACAGTCCATAATATAGGTGTTTGGGTTAGGTCGCGTGAATATAAATGTGTTGTTAAACCCGCCACCACCCGACGCAGCCAATTAGTAAGGTTTGTCACGTAAACAGAACGTGCCAATTCATCACTAGTACAGCACACCGGTGTGTTGGAGAGCAAATCCGAGTACTGTGTTTCTCTGCCCTTATATTTCCACTGAAATTCCTCGGCTTGTTTCGTTGTTGTTGTAATTCTTCTCCCACGTTTGCTCTCCCTTCCCTGATTCAACCCTGTCGCATTCCAGTCTTAAAACTGGAGAAGTTAAATAATCACCGCGCTGTTTTGCTTATTATATTTCATAGCCTGGGGGTGGCGGGGAGGGGGGCTGTCACCTTACGGCTGGCGTGTGTTTATACTGAGAAGTTATACTTACAGTTGTCGAATTTAAAGAAAAAAAAACCCCACTCTCGGACTCGAGACTCGAATGAACTAGGCGGGGAAAAATACGCTGGGGGAAAAAAAGCATTCACACCTTCAGGTTTTAAGTGCAAAATCAACTTGAATTACGAAGTACATGTTTTAATGAGATACATCGTTTTTCAAACAGGGCGCCATTTATGACAGGCAAGGGCACCCATTTTGCTTTAAACAATGTGGTCAGGCTGAATCTGTAATGAGGCCCTTGGACATGAACCAGGCATTGATCCTGCAGTGACCTTTTCCTCTTGGGGGTTTCTTTGCAGAATGTATAATGGATTTTTGGCATCTACATCCAAAGAAGCGAGAGAAAAAAGTAAAATGTTTTGGCCATTAAAAAAATATATTTTCAGAGGTCCCTGTGTACCTGATAATTCAGTAAAGTGTTTAGTGTGATTACATCGCAAGGCTTCCGTTCTTTTTTTTTTTGTTGGGACTGCACATTTGTATTCACAAGCAATGTTCCCAAACACCGGGAAGAACCCACATTAAATTCTTTACCTTCATTGGCTTGACCTTAACTCTGCAGCCTGGCTTCTGTCGCCGGTTGGGGGTTGTTTATTTATTTACTTTTAGTTGCTGTCAGGTTCGCTCTGATGTTGCAGACAGTTTTTGGTCGAGGGTGTGCCAGCCCGGCTGGCGTGCGGTGGGGATGTGAAGGGGAAGAAAACGGTGGGATGCAGAGACTGAATTTGGTGGAGCTCAAATGGCAGACTCCAGGCGAATTCCTGAAGGCTAAATTTCATTGTGTCTTGATCGCCCGTGGTCTCGGCAACGCGGGCAGGCTTACGTGCCCGCCTGTCTGTCTGGCACACCGGTCCAGCGTCATAGGTAACGTGGTTAAAGGGGATGTTATCGCAGGGGATCTTAACTCCCAATGAAACATTGCGAAACTCGTTATTTGAATCTTGTTTAAATTTCACTCGAGGACATGCATATTTGCGTGTGTGCATTATACTCTATGGGTATGTCTCCTTTTTCTGGTGCACGAGTAATCCTATAGAGTAGGACATTTTAGAAAGCAATAAGAGAATATCATAATTTTTTTGGTCTTCCTTGAGAATATAAACGCGTCATTTGTTTTTTGCTGGGCATGATTTTATATACTGTATGTATAAGTACGAATGAACCGTCGATCAGATTAGCACTGTTGACGAAAGAGTTGAAAAATATCACCCTTAAAAATGTGCCCCGCAGTTAGAAATGGAAATATCAACATGCTTTATAAAAAAAAAATCACAAGAAAAAAAATATTGTGCTACAATGTGATTTGGTCCCAATGTGCTGAACGTTTGTGTCCATGAGCACTGGGAACTGGGCTCCCATGACCCAGCAGCAAAAGCCCAGTTCTTATCCAGAAGCAGTACCAGTGTGTCCAGACCTGGGTGCCCCATGTTTTGTGCTCCTCTCTATAAGCCACCTTCCTGATACTTTGGGTCAGGAAGGCAGGTTTTTAGGCATTTTATAGGTGTTTATTTGGTTAGGCCATGTTACGTGGCGAGATGTTAACTACCTTGCCTGGTATACTGTTGTATATTTGGAGTTGGCATGTTCTCCCCGTGATCATGGGGATTTTTCTCCGGGTTCTCCAGTTTTTCCGTCCACATTTAAAATCAACATGCGTTCAGAGTGTTTTTGGATGCGATAAAATTCCACATGATAAGCCACATTGTTGAGCTGTCATTTGTGATAGCCAGATGACTTATGATAAAAGAACTAAATAGCTCAGTGGGCCTTACCTGGTTAAAATTAGAAAAAAGTTTTAGTTTGTATTTTTAACAAAGACATGGCTGGGAATTTGACGAAGTGTTGTGACATCACAGCCAAGCTTGTCTTACTTCCACGTTGACCTTGTGACGTTACCCACTGGTGCCCACCGTCCACGTTGCTTGGGTCAAGTGGTGACCTCGGGGGTCCAGAGGTCAGTCAGGCTGAGCTCATGCGCAAATATAGATTCCTGGGGACCAGATGGGTACGAGAATTGAGTTCCGCAGGCTGCGGTAAAGGACCATAAGATAAGTTAACATTGTCGATGTGTGTTTAATTTTCACCTGTTCCTATTGGTGCTCATATCTTCAATTTGAGCCTTATAATAACATGTCCACTGCATTGTTGTTACAACTTTCAAATACAGCGACTTAAAGCAACTACGTAAATTAATTAATTGCTGCCGCAGTGGTCCCTGCACTGTGCGGTGAACCCAGGGTTCCATTCCTGGCCAAGGCTCGCATCAGTGGCAAGAAAATATCTGAACCAATCCTGTTCTTTCCCCTCACCGACGTGCGCTGGCCAAGTTTGGTGAAGCATTGTCAAACGACCCCACCACCGGCACGGCATGCAAATGCCTTTACGGAGCAGCATATTAGTCAAAGGGACGGAAAAGTGATATTTTTTTTATTAAAGGTTAATTAATGACAAATTAGCGAGTTCTGCAGACTTATGCATCAGAATGCCATGCTGCTTTATCCCCAGTGGCATGGAATGAGCAAGATAAAACTGGCGCACGATCAAACGATAACTCACATTATTATTTAACTCTGAATATAACGAAGGCTCATGAGTGGCATTTTACTATTTCAGAAACAATGAGAGTTTGCGGTGTTTAATTGGATGGTATGTGATTCATGGTAAAGTACCAAAGCAATCTGAAACAGCATTTACGTAAAAATAGATTTAGATCAGTAACTTTTAACGTCCACGCTGGCATCACAAACTCTCTTGTCGTGCCCAGAATATTTAGCAACGAATAAGAGTCCGTGACAAGTGACAAAAAAAGTGTACGCACTCATTATTTTACTAATTTATGCATGTGCTCATTAATTCATTAATACCACACGTTAATTATTCATGAATTCGTGAGGCAGCTTCTTCGTTTTACTTTTTTTTTCACGCGAGCTCAAACGTATAAATTGCTGTCCTTTAGCCAGTCTCATTTTAGTTGCTGACACATTTATTCTCCTTCGGTTAAGACAAGGGGCTGCCCTTCCTCGGAATCTTATTGTACAGCCAGGCAGTAACTTCATACAACATTTCTATGAATCGTGTTAAAGTGGAGATTTGTTTTGCCTAATTTCATTAATGCCCCTTAAACCTTGAAGAAAACATTTTCGGGATTATAAGATATTCCAGAAAGGAAGACTCACCCGAAGCTTGTCAGTAGAGTTATACAAAACTGTTCACAGACACATGCACCTAACAGGATTATAAGATGCACCCCCAACTTTTGCTTTAAAATACTGGAGAGAAAAGTGTATCTTATAACCCGGATGAACGCAGTGTATTTACTGCAAGATATAAGCTTCGTATTGTGCATGCCGTTTTACATGCGAAGTTAGTGTACTACCATTTGTATCTTAAACGTCATTAATATGAGTCACATAGCCTAGCTTTTGTCACCCTTTAGACATATGCTCCAAGGACCTCACAATTTAATAAAGTCTGTTGGTATAACTGGGGTTGTAAGTTCGAAGTTAGTACAGTGATCACTTAGTTGGCATTGGGGCATCACACACGATCAGCTGCAATGGCTGAGTTTTATTTTGTTCTCTGCAGACATGTGCTTCAGATATCTCCATATTTAAATGTGCACACATGTGCGGGGGGGGGGGGGGGTGGATAACTGCAATGTAAAAACAACCGTAAGGAAATGTTGCGGGACCTTGTCTTTTAACTCTTCTTACTTCTTCACTGCTAACTTGTGATGATGGAAAAAGCCCGTCGGTAAACAGGATGTATGGTCTTAGCTAAAGGTTGCTATCCCCCCCCCTACCAAGTCGTGAAAGATTATGTTAAGGAATGGAGCCAACGAGTTTCCAAAAAAAAAAATTCTTTGATTTTGCCACGAGACAGGGCTGCCAGATGACTGCAGCTCTATCAACGTTGCAGTGAGATTGTTCGGTCGGAGCGAACCGGGGCAGAAGAAGCCTCTGTGTTTGCATGAAAGTGAAAGATTCGCTCGGGGTTTTCTCGGCAATCGAACTCGTGGAGCAAATGGGACATTGTCCGACTTTAACGACATGCACAATGTTGAATTGCATGGCAGTGGGTTTTGACATTGAGACATTGTGTTTACACGGTACTACGTACACTTTAAGTGTAATATGCATTATTGGCTGGATATTATAAACAGGGCGGTTTTGTGTCTGAGACTTGAAAGTAAATGTAAGGTGAGCAAACGTTAACATGTTATTTTCAAAACCTGTATGAATCCCCTTGTGCATATGTATACACACAGACGTACAAAATTTTACCCAATGCAAAATAATATATTTATCGTGGTAGTTTATAAGTGAATGCCGAACTTGTCTCGTTCGTGGGCATGTGGGGGCTCGAGTTAGAACATGTTTAAACGTTACTGAATTTACCACAGAATTCCCTGTCAGAAGTGCCTTACACACACAGTTGTCCTTCAAATGAAGGGACTATGCATCCTGAATTTGTGGGTTGGAACAGTGCTTAGCTCACTGTGCCACGAACCTCGTGACTTGAATTAAATTGCCGGCCACGGCTACTGTCAATGTGCAATTGATATCCGAACCAGTGGAGTACAAAGGGGAACCTCCCATTTACCAACCCTCACCAGAACGGTAAAGTATGGTTAAACACCCCCCCCCCACTCCCCCCCCCCCCACTCCCCCCCCCCACCACCTTACAGCATCGGGACACCCTCGTCCAACAGCGGATTGACACATGCCTTTGAATTCTAGATTTGAAGCTTTCGTGACTGCAAGGATTCATATTCTTAGGTTTTTTCGGTAAAGTCACGTAGGTAAAACATTAAAATTAATAAAAGTAAAATAAAATAAAAATCACGACGTTTCGGAGGCAACACAAGCTTCCGTCTTCAGGTGGAACCGTCACAGCCACGACAGCTGTATCAAGTAAATGGTTTACCTACGTGACTTTACCGAAAAAACCTAAGAATATCCCTTTGAATTTTTAAGATGACGTCTGTTCATGTGAAACAATACACCAACAAACCGTGAATGTTTATAATGGTAAATTACTTATAATAACTGTTGTGGCAAAGAGACGTGTGTTGGGCAATCTCATCTCACCTTGTCTACAAACGTATTGTTTTCTTTCCCCATCAGCTTTGAAGTGACATTTGGGAGACCCCCGTGCCTGGCAGAGTGGTTAACTCTTTAACACCACAGGTAGGCGTTTTAATAGAACATTAAAGTAGATCGAGGAGGAGCAGTGGCGCAGTATTTGGCCTGCCGCATGCAGTGATTCTGGCAACCTGAGGTGGATTGGCGCCACGGTGGTGAGATGTTAACTAACTCACCTGGTATACAGGAGGTCATGGGTTCAATCCCGACCCTGAAGCCTGCTGTATATTTGGAGTTTCCACGTCTCTCCTCATGGCCGCGTGTGGTTTTGTCCGGGTCCTCCGGTTTTCCGCTCCAAATTTTAAATCAAAATGCGTTCAGAGTATTTGGCTGTTATATATTTCCACATGATAAGCCAACATGGTTGAGCTATCGTTCGTGGCCAGGTCCCTTCTAAAAAAAAAGAGCTATGTAGCTCAGTGGGCCTTACCTGGTAAAATAAATACAAGTTTTTTTTAAAGTTTAGATTCCCAGCTATGGCTTTACATCAGTGGCTTGTAATGTCCGAACTGGTTCAAACCCTCCACCCCACGACCCTGAAAAGTCACCAAGCCACAGTGGTCAGCTTGGTTGAAGTACGTGCACTGTATGGTCACACAAACCACGTGACCAAACACCGTGGAAGAAGATATAATGCCAAAAACAAGCACGTCAACATGAACTCACCATTAAGGTTACGAGGACCTGCAATTTTATCCACGTTTATTTTAATATTCTTTCTGAAGCGCACGTGTAATAACTGCGTTGGTAATTACGTCTTGTATTTATCCTAAGAAGTACATACTTGCGTTGGAAGCTCTGTACGTGCAAAACTTGGGCCTCTTAAACATGCTGTGTTTGATTAACACCCACGAAAGTGTCTCCTCCAAATGTTACTTTCACAAAATGCGCCTTATTAAGCTGTCAAGTGGATGCTTACGTGTTGCAAAATAACCGTGAACACGACCAGCTCGTTTACGAGAAAAACACGAGACGCCAATTTGACGATACGTTTTTGACGGCAGCTAAACATCCCACATGAATCCACATACAGTATTTATTGAGTGTAACCTGACTATATTTTTTTCAATTAAACGCGTGCTTTTACTGTACAAGGGACCACATATTACCGGACCTGCCTCAAAATCGTATCTCACTCTCCCGATCGCTTTTTGGGTTAATGTTCAATAGGGGACGAATGCTGCCAATGAGTAACGTTTGCGCTCGACATGCAAATATCGACGGCCGAGGGGGGGAGTGTTGAATGGCTCCTGTGCGCCAACATTCTCACCCGAGTTCTATCGCACAAAATCATCCCACGCTCGCCCCATCTTGCTGTCGACGCGAGCCCTCGGCCGGGAGATATATTTACGCCGCCCGTCATTGTATGTGTGTACGTTGGAATTCTTTCACGCCGCACATCGCCAACCGTGCACGGCACTCTGGAGGCTGCAAACGTAGCTCCCGAAATGTAGTTTTATAAACACTGTGCGAAGGAAAAACAAGAGTGGGGTGTTTCGATTTAAAGCTTTCGTGACTGCAGGGATTCATCTTCTTGGTTCTTTCGGTAAAGTCACGTAGAAGGGAAGTAATAAAATAATAAAAATAAAACATAATAAAATAATTCTCACGACGTTTCGGCCACAATGCACCTGAGGACGGCTGCTTGCGTTGTGGCCGAAACGTCGTGAGAATGATTTTATTATGTTTTATTTTTATTATTTTATTACTTCCCTTCTACGTGACTTTACCGAAAGAACCAAGAAGAAGCATTGCAAGATATCACGACCTCATTTGGTGGGGTGCTTTGCATGAGCTGCCAGCAATGAGGCTTGAGTGACGCGTATTTCCTGTGACATGCTGTTGGTGGCCGTAGACCTGTCAAAGCTGGGGGTGGGGGGGGCAAGTCAAGCTATGTAGCAATCACGTAATTTATTCTGGGGGAAAAAATAACGAATTATTTTATTTTTCCCACATTAAGTGCCCTTACTATCATTCTGCGCCGTATCCATGAATATATGTTGTGACATCATTATGTGTGGAAGTCAGCTGAATACTATTGTGTTTCGTTTCGCCTTCCGTTTTTCACCAATTAGTTCAAAATGCAAGCTCAGTGTAGCAAACTCTGTCAACATAATAGATGAATGGAGTACACCAATACATCATATTATCTTCATGCCTGCTCCGTGATTAAAGGGAACAAAATTAGATGGTAGGTTTTTTCCCCATTGGTAAGGCATATTTATATAGCCCTTAATAACCACATGGGAAAAATCCGTGTAGGTGTTAGCATTAATATGTCAAATTGAATAATGACCAGAATATTTTTTCTTAAAAAAAAATCAAGAGCCAAAACTGCTTGAAGCACTGCAACACGTGTACGTATGCATTGGAACCCTTGAATAATATTGCACGTGCGAGAAAACATATCGAGTATTACAATCCTATGTAATGAATAGTTGACTTTACTTAAATTGTAGTGATTTTCAGAGCACATTTTGCCAAGGCTCTATCAAAGCAATCCTAAACTAATTTAAATATGAACATACATTTAATAATGTTGCAATCACAAAGAGAACATGTACGTGTGTATGTACGTTGAACTTTCGCACATAGCCCACCATGATAACCGGAGGTGCACACAACGCTCAAAACATCTTTCATTCCTGTCGTCAAAATTACAACATTTGATATGTATGTATGTTGAACTTCTTTCGCACCGTACATAGCCAATCGTGGTCTGAAGATGTTTTGTCCAGAAAGATATTGCATCGGGATGTTTGACCAGTTGCATTAAGTAATGTTTGGCATATGGGAGAAAGCTGTCTCCGTCGCTATGATCATAATTAAACAGCCATGATCTAGCCATTCCTGGATGAAGGCCTTTGCTGTACCGTCGCTATCTTTCATGGTCTCCATATACCACAATCTGTCTCGCTCCTGCACATGAGCTGACGCAATCACTCCGTCTCCACCACGGTGGTCATACTCCTTGGATGCGTTCCCCACCATTTCCTGCCACTCTATCATCCTTTTCACTGATGTGTCCTGCCGAGACTCACACTTACTTTCCCTATGAATCAACGTTGTGTCTCTTAATTGTTTGCATTTTGTTCTCGGTTCCATAAGTTCACCTTTCTTGTCTCTCGGTGTAATTCCAAGCATTTATCTCCGTGTGCTTCGTTGTACACTTCACGGGTTATGTTTCATGAGTCCATGATTTCAATCCATGCCATGATGGGTAATATGCACGGATTGAAAAGGTTTTTTTTGGGCACCACAGTGGTACTGTATGTTTTCATCATCAAATTTTATTTTACAAAAGCATTTCAAACTGTTCTTGCTCCCCTCTTTATTTCGTCATTTTTGATCCTGGAATGCCTTCAATAATTTCCTGAGGTACGTGTAAATGACTGTTGCGCAATTGCTTACCTTCAACAGTTATTGCCTTCATAATATAGGTTTTTGGGTCAGATCGCGTTATTTATAAATGTGTCGTAACCCTCCACCACCCGACACGGCCAAACAGTAAAAAATGTGTCACTGAGGGTTACGACACATTTATAAATAACGCGATCTGACCCAAAAACCTATATTATGAATAATATTGGTCGCGAAAGCCTACGTGTTAAAGTTATTGCCTTACGGCTCAACAAAATGTGTCGTATGTGACTTTTATTCTGCTGATTTATCTTTAGCCCCACTTTTGCAGCTTGCTTTGCTCAGGTTTTCACTCATTGCCTGTCGTTACTTTCCATTGGTTGTTATAATGACACTGTTTTGAGTCAATCTAAAATGGATCATCTCTTCATCACTTATATTTATGCTCATCCCCCCCCATTTAATTTACAGAGAATATCTTCTTAAAAAATATCTGCCAATTGCCATGGTAGGAGAGCTATTTCCTTGCCTGACTCGTCCATCGATGTGTAATGCTTTTTCCTCATGCAAATCTCAGTTAATTGTTACATCTTTATAAATGATTGTGACAATTGCTATATTTTTCGTTTCAAACATCTTGTTTTGTGGGAGCTTAGACAACGGCAGAGGGGACACAACGGTATTTTGTAATCGCTTCATGGGGCTTGTTTGACGATACTTTACCGTGATGGGGTAATGAAGAGAGACTGCATTTTGTCTTGATTGTGGATGCCCTGTCAATTAGAGATATACCGTACTCGGGTTCCAAAGGCTCCTTCCAGCCTCTTTGCCACCCTGAAAGAAAACTGGAGAACCCAGAGGAAACCCATAAACAGGAGCGCATAACACCCAAAGCTCTGCAAAGATTGATTTAACAATCCATTGCTGCGCTGCCATCCCTTGGCCAGTTTAACACGTAGTCTTTCGCGACCAATATTATACATAATAGAGGTATTTTTGGGGTTAGATCGTGTTAATAGAAATATGTCGTTAAACCCGCCACCACCCGACAGCCAATTTGTGTAGGGTGGTTGCGGGTTTATTTACGCGATCGAACCCAACAAAAACCTCGTATTATGGATGTGAACTTGCAACTTCGCAGGCCAAGTTCACACTACTTGGCATTCTAAGGAAGTCTTATCGTGCAACTAGTCACCAGGTTATCAGCCTGCTTAGCTTATGAGACCTGACGAGATTGCGTGTGCATTCACGGTGATATGGTTGTAGGCCATTTAAAGCCCCCTGTTGTTATTCACACGGAATTATTTATTTTTCAGGATCATTCAGTATTAATTTTAAATGGGGGTTCTCTCCAATTTATTGAGGGGCAATAGTTATATTTGTCTAAATTGATCAATAATTGTTTTTAATTGAAGTTATAGGAATATGTAACATTTATTTACAACTTACAAACTATGAAAATGATTCCCGCAACAATTGGTATAACAGTTTGATTTACATATATATGTACCCAAATACATGTTCTGTTTTTTTGGTAACAGGTGGAATGTGTAGCATTGATTTAAGAACATTTTACAAATGATAGTACCTGTGCTATTCATCGCTCTGAAACCTAGAAAATAAATAACCCAAAGTGTAAAAAAAAAGTTTTTTCTTTTTAATGAGCTGAAGCGACGTAACACATTTAAAATTTCATTTGGATTTGTCGATTTAATCAGCAAATTGCAGGAAACTGCACAGGGGTTTAGAATTATGTTTTGACGGCATAGTCTGATCTCTGCTCGGGGAAAAATGCTCATTAAAAGCTTCTTGTAAGGTTAATGTCTATTTAACCGGGTACGGGTTGACTGGCATGGAATGTTTAAGCCTGACCACATTTCAGGTGCACTTTCAAACATGAACTGCACTTACTGCCTTTTACGGGGGTGAGAAGGGAGGAGGGGGGGGCTAGAGGGTTTGGGGGAGTGGTTTGTTCGTGGCAAATAAAAAAAATGGCAGTCATTTTGATTTGGATTCTTACCTGTTTGTATGAGGTACAGTTGGAGGGAAGGGTGGTGGGTCTAGTTCTGAGGGAGCTTTATTGATTCACGGTGGGTGTAATTTGACATCTGTTAGCGTTTAGTCGTGCCGGGAGCAGGGAAGGGTGCATGGAGAGCCTATTAGAGCCGGAATGGAGGGGCCTCCTTAGCAGTGGCCATTTATCAGCCTGTCATGAGTGATGGATGGCACAGGCTGGGAGGGGAAGCTTTGACTCTTATCTCTCTCTTCCCTGCGTCTCCTGATCTCTCTCGATTCCTCATGCTATCACTTTCCTTTTGTCTTGCTCTCATTCTCTCTCTCTCCTTCTTCCATCTATATCTATTGTGAGCCTTTATATTCCGTCACCTTTTTGCGTATTCTCCCGTTCACGCGTGCGCAGGTCCTTACAATGTCCATCTTTGCCGTTGTCTCTTTCTGTTGGGAATGTAGTCGTAATTATCGTTTGTTATTTCTTGCCTTGTCTTCGTCTTCATTGATTTTGAACGTTGCATTGCTCGGTTTTTCTTCTGCTGCGAAGGGGGGGCACATGGTGTGCATCTCTTTGTCACGAAACATTATCTCGGGCACCTCGTTTTGAGTCAAGCGCTGGTCTTTTTTACCGCGAGCTAGAATTTGGAAGCCACGAGTGAATTTTAATGCGATCATATTTTGCTTGTTTAATGTCGGCATCGGTAATGGCAGCATACAGTAGATCATCGATTATCCGGAGGCCTCGGGCGGGTGGTCGTGCCGGATTTTCATAAACGCCGGATAATCACAAAATCATGATTTAGAATAGCTTATTTTTGCACATTTTTGTATGACATGTTTTTAGGTGTTATCTATATTTTTTAGTCTTTTAAATTTGTTTACGATGTGAAATTGGCATAAATAAATATCCTACTTAAAAAGTTACTTATTTCCTTGTACCTGTACTTAGCACTCCAATCTCGAAGACTCTGTATGGAGTGATATATGTACGTGCATTATTTTCCTTAAGCTGTATGTAGTGTATAATGTAATGCATATAATATTTGACACTAAAATCGAGCACAGCTACTTGTTTTGTCACGCACATGGTGCCGATCGCTATACTGGTTTACAACCTTTGGAGCGGTTTCGCCGGATCGGCCTAGGACTGCTGGATAATGTTGGAAGCGGCCGGATAATAGATGATCACCGGTATATTCTAAAACGCATTTTAAGTTGCGTTCATGATTTTAGATCTATAAGTTGGCACACGTAACCTCCGCATGAATGAAGTTCGTTCAAAGGTAATTTTAACGACAAAGAATTCTGCTAATCGGTGTATTTTATTGCAACAAATTAAACACAGATTTGGCCCATTGATCAATGTCGCTTGTGCATGAACTGGTGGGGATATTTTGTCGAAACTCCTATTACTGTACGACTATATTTGATCGTGCAAAGAGGACTAAATAATTGGAATATATTTGAATGTTTAATTGCGAGAGGAGGGATGTTGGTATACTGGTTAGCATGGCTAACATCTCGATTTAAAGCTTTCGTGACTGCAGGGATTCATCTTCTTGGTTCTTTCGGTAAAGTCACGTAGAATGGAAATAATAAAATAATAAAAATAAAACAATAAAATACAATTCTCACGACGTTTCGGCCACAACGCAAGCAGCCGTCCTCAGGTGAAGAACAGGTCTGTCGGAAAGACAGCATCTGTTATTATTATTTCCATTCTACGTGACTTTACCGAAAGAACCAAGAAGATGGCTAACATCGTTGACGAGATATATCCGAAAGCGTTCTCCCCCACCACCTCAACCCCCCTTAACCAGCTTATAATGAGCATTGTGGTCAATTATCGACAACGAATGACCAACATGGCCCAGAGAGACCTCCATCCAACAGTGGATAGACCAGAGGCTCTACATTTTTCACAATATAACTGTTGATTGAAATAAAAGATTGCCGAAACATTTGTGGTTTCCTTGCGGGGGAGATCACGTTACGTATCCATATCCATCTGGGAATAGTAATGCACATTAAAGGGGATGTGTCACAACATTCTTTTCCTTTTCGTCTTGAGTAATTTAATGTTTGTACAGTGAGCCGTAACAACAATTGACTGGCCCATTAATTTCGACGTTATTATGCATTTATATAGGGTGTATAGAACAGGAAATGTCAATGACATCTTTACCAGAGAGTCCTAGTGTTTACAAACTAAGCATATTAATTGCTCACTCGCCAGCGGTCAATCGCCTCTTGTCACTCTATCATTACTACTACCATGGTTAATGAGTGAACATCACTGAATGAGTGAAATTTCACGAATTTTCGCACCTTAGCACGGTTGCCTGCGGTACGGTGCGAGAGACGTTCTGTATACAGGCGTTTCTCAAAGTGAATTCATTTTAGACAATGGCTTTATCTGATTATAGAGTCATAGTAAATTCCTCCACACATGTTGAAGACTCGGTCGATTACCAGACTGACTGTATTGTCTCGTCCGTGCTGTGTTCATATGGGACCTTTTTTGCCAGTATCAAAATATTTATGTATTATCATTTTGCCCATCCAAGGACGGGTGTATTGCAGTAAATCTGAAACTTGCAAGCGAAAGCAGACCGCCACGTGATATTCATTGCATTAGTGCGTGTGCATTTTGCAAGGCCGCGGTGACAGACTTATTTCATGTAAAGGTTATTACCCCTTGTTCATCATGACGTCCTTTTTACTCTGATGTCTCAGTAGCGTTACGGAGATCGCGTGACGTGAGGGTTCTGCCTTTGTAATGAGGGTTGTAAGTTGACGCTGAGGAGGGGGGAGGAGGCGCCTCGCCCCCCCCCCCCCCATGTGGAGTGACGTCAGCCACTAATTAATATTAATGACGGGGGTGTCCATTTGGAAGACGTCACCTGCTCATGATTATTAATGAGGGGGGCTGTTCGATTTGATGTGACGTCAACCTGCTCATGATTATTAATGAGGGAGGGGGGTGCTACATGTGGCGTGACGTCTCCCGCTCATGATTATTAATGAGGGGGGCTGGCCGATGTAGAGTGACGGTACGCGCGGGACACAGACATCCTTGGCTCATTATAGTAGTAAATCTGTTTGGTGTTTGAACATCTTAACACCTGTTTTATTGACAAAAAATGGGGAAAAGCCTATTCTTATTTTTGCATCATTTTAATACTGCCAAAAAGGTCTCATATAACTGCTCAACCTGAGCTATTGATACTTTTATACTTGCATTCTCTTTGAACTATTCACATTTTGGGCCTTCTCTGATCTAACTGGTGAGACTAGGCCATAAGAAGGCTGTCTCTGGTGTAGGCCAATCAGTTTCCAAGACTGTGCATATATTATCAGAGCACGTTTGTTTCCATATTTTGCCACAAGTATGTGTGGTTAATGCAGACTTGATAGCTTGCAACAAGTATCTATTTCATGTTTGAACATCTTAACACCTCAGCGAATGCGATTACAGTGAGATTAATTTCTATTGACCCTTTCGTTCCAGCAAAATATATGTGCTTAAATGTTGTTCTTGATAGCTACTCGTCCTGTAAGAGATATGCAGCTGAACGCATATTTGGAATTATGTTAAACTGCAATTAAAAAGAGTGTGAGTGTGTGTGCGCATGCCGTAGTGTAGCAGTTAGCGCCTCTGTGCTACGAACCTGGCAACCCGAGTTCGATTCCCGCTCACGGCTAACACCAGTGACGATTAATTCAATCGGTCCTGGGCCTCCCCTAGGTTGATTCAACCTTAAATGAGTACCTGGTGCGATGCGTAAACTTCGCCACCAGTGGAGACAAAGGCGGCCGGTTGTGGCGCTGTGACCACCCACCCCCTCAGTGTGCCGTACCGGCCTTCGTAGAAGTGCTCACTAACAGCACTTTCCCCAACAGTCTGTTGAGGCTATACGGGGGATATTTGTCTTGTGTGCCTGCACGTGTTGTTCAGCACACTGGCAAAGGTTGCCCCAATATCAGGCCATTCCAGGGCATTTTGTAACTCTAAACATTGTTCACATTGCAGCAAATCTACTCCCAACTTGCCACCCGTCGCTCCTCAACGGGGGCCGTTCGCTTTTAGCGATGTGTTTTTTTATGAGTGTGTGGGAGCCAAGGAAAATGGAGACGAACTATTTTTAATCGTCATATCTTTACAGCGCGAGACAATTGAGCATGTGTATGAATAGAGTATTGATGGGTTTTTTTTGTGTGCCGTCCTGTGTATGCTGGTATCACAGTCCAAATTCCAGATTTAACTAGGAGATGTAATAAACCCATTGGGATACGTGAAACATCGTTGCCGCTTTTATAAGGCCAACTTGGGGTTAAATATTTCATTAAATACTCGTAATTCTAACAAAAGATATGCGAAATAAATAAACATTCAAACTTAACTTTGCTAAAAACAGATAATGAATCTTAAGTTTTCTCGACCTGTCTGATCCACTTTATGCACTCCAAAAAATGTGTATTCATAATGTCAATTATATGGTCAATTATAATAATAGTAGCAATGATGTCTCCCATATACTCAGTCACTTACATATTACCCATATTAGCCTTAACTAATTAATAGCAGCATTTCACATTGGTGACAAATCCGCATTATCCCTGCAGGTAACATGAAATACTAATTACAGTTTTAAATTGTCGCATATCTTAAATAAACATCAGTTTTGAAGGCAGCTGTGTGCGGTGTACGTATTAATCGCACTAATCAGCCTATTCTTACTCATCATTTTTAAACGTTGATCTTAGGTCACCATTTAAGTTCATTATTACACTTCCCTTACCTCCTAGATGTATATATTGTCTTCAATCAGCTATTCCAATGTATTGTCTTGTCCTATAATTCTTTGTAAATGAACAATTACCCTCCCTCCACATTAAAGGGTTACCCGCATTGCTGCGAGCACATTGCAAGGGCGAGCGCAGCAGATAGGGAAGGACCTGAATTTAGTAGGAGTAATAATAATAACAATAATTTCGATTTAAAGCTTTCGTGACTGCAGGGATTCATCTTCTTGGTTCTTTCGGTAAAGTCACGTAGAAGGGAAGATTATGCATAATGCACGGACATAATATGACTTTGAAACCCCCCGCCCACCTCCTACGCATTCCACAACTAGTGACTAATCCCATATCTGCATTTCCCATAAATATGCTAAATTTTTCTTGATATGCAAATTCTTTTGTCAAGGCGCTCTACCCCCTCCAACCCAGCTTAAATATACGCTCCAAACCTGGTGGTGTTTCATTCAGACGCTGTCTTCCCGACAGACCTGTTCTTCACCTGCGGACGGCTGCTTGCGTTGTGGCCGAAACGTCGTGAGAATTATTTTATTATGTTTTATTTTTATTATTTTATTATTTCCCTTCTACGTGACTTTACCGAAAGAACCAAGAAGATGAATCCCTGCAGTCACGAAAGCTTAAAATCGAAACAACAATACCAATGCATTTTTTCGATTTAAAGCTTTCGTGACTGCAGGGATTCATCTTCTTGGTTCTTTCGGTAAAGTCACGTAGAATGGAAATAATAAAAATAAAACATAAAATAATTCTCACGACGTTTCGGCCACAACGCAAGCAGCCGTCATCAAGTGGACAGACCTGTTCTCCACCTGAGGACGGCTGCTTGCGTTGTGGCCGAAACGTCGTGAGAATTATTTTATTATGTTTTAGTTTTATTATTTTATTATTTCCCTTCTACGTGACTTTACCGAAAGAACCAAGAAGATGAATACCAATGCAGTGGCTATGTGGATGGCTGAGGCAGAGCGAGGGAAGAATCTGCCTTTGGCTGTGTGCAGGCGACAGGAGGTCAGCAGAGAAGGCCACCTCGTTGGGTTGGCGCCGGGGGGGGGGGGGGGGGGGGCGAGTGGGGTGGTTAGCGTTTCCGCCAAAAACACCGAAGCCACTTTCAGAAAAGTGGCTGAACTTTTGTCCTTGTCAAGTGCGAGAGCGCTAATTAACGCTCGTCGGCACAAATGGATGACGGCTCCTCCTCTTGCGGCAACACCGAGGGCCTTAAAATAAAATCCGCTGCTGGGTGAAAGGATTGCTCGGTGTGGCTGCTTGCCTTTCGTCCCTCGTTTTTGTTGCATATGTTGTACCGGTCTCTGAATGCCGTGTGCGTTGCATGTTATCTACCCTGCCAGAGTAGATAACAATGAATTGCAACAAATTATGAATATTATGATGAATGCCATTATCACGCAGCTGCTCGCTTTGGGTTGTATTTTGCTGCGTGATGTAAACATTTAATTGTCCTCTACAGGCAAGTATAGCCCCCTTCTGCCTTTACAGATTCATAGCATGGACTCCCGTTACATTAATTAGATTGGGCGGTGGGGGAGGGTGGTGAGGGGAGGTGCAGGGGTCTTCACAGCTAGGGGTCTGGGGACCCCTTAGGGGGCCACCGCAACCATCTGGGGGGTACACAAATGATCAAGGACTGCATATGGATTAGCTATCGGGAGCTGAGAACCGGCAAGGAGGTTGTATTAAAGGATTTGTGTTGCCAATGGCATTGGGGCGCCGTGGTGGCGAGATGTTAACTCTCAGGGGGTTGTGGGTTCGATCCCGACCCTGAGGCCTGTATATTTGGGGTTTGCGTGTCTCTGCCTGTGGTCGCATGGATTTTTCTCCGGGTCCTCCAGTTTTTCCCTCCACATTTATAAACGTGCGTTTAGTGTATTTGGCTGCTCTAAATTTCTCCGTGATAAGCCATTTAGTTCGGCTATCCATTTGTGGGCAGGTCACTTCTGAAAAAGAGCTACATAGCTCAGTGAGCCTTACCTGGTAAAATAAAAAATAGTTTAGTTTTGTAGTGGTCAATATTTTAACACTTCCATGCACCAACACATCAGTGGCAAAACTGAGTACCCATTATATTTCATGCCATGAGTTTATGGTTCCTTATGCTTACAGTAAAAAGATACGTTGTTAAAAATGGTTCACATTTCATCCGAATGAAATATGTTTATAGATATTTTAATCTAGAAATGAAAATCGGATTTTGTTTCAAGAGGCTGCAACTGTTTTAAAGTTGAAACATTTTTGAAAATGTGTGTGGGGTGGGGGGGGGAGTGGAACAAATATTTAAAATTATTGAACAAATACTCCCAAATCCAACCACAGCAGGTATGACTCTTTAACGTAAGAAATAACTAAACAAATACCGAAAATCTCTCTCCGTACACTTATAGCAAAGTATTTGTGCTTTTACAGAGTGGGCGGTTGTGGTGGACTGGGAGGGTTCTTGCAAGTGAAGGTCGTCTGTTGAATCGACGGATATCAGCGCTGGCGTGACGTGGGTACGTTCCATCTCCCTTACGCGTTCACTTTAACCAGACAACGGTTTTAGTAGTCTTGAGTAGACTTTACAAAACACATATTTACTCAAAAAAAAAAAATCGAAAAATACGTTCACAAAAACCGTTCCACTGTATCGTGTAATTATCTTAAGGGGTTAAAATGTACGGGGTGTGTTGTAATTTCCGTAAAGCGCTCATTCCGTGCAGTTCTCTAATACGGGATATCACCAGATTAATGGGGGTGACTGGAAAAATAAGTAATTGGGCAATTGACGCTTATAGAACTGTATTGATTAATGTGTGTGCATGATTTATTAGAGTGGCGTTTCGTGTGCAAAACTTTATTTTGAGCAATTTAACCGTCAAATATACAATCAACATTTCATCACACAGAGGTAATTAGGCCAAACCTTTTGCATTTTTTAATTGTTAAATTATGAGTTCTGCTATTGATTTATATAAAGGATGCTATTATTAAAAAGGCATTTTGCCTCTAATCGAGACCTCTTTAAACTTTAAACAATGATTGATTTGATCGATGTTGAATATTTGTAAAGGGCAAGTCATAACAGCTACAGTCGGTAAATAGTTTACCCGGCGCTTATGGCTAAAGCCGAGCAGTGCGGTTAAGTTTGAGATGCATCATTAAGCTTGTGTTTTTCCAACACAATTAACTGGGTGGCTGAATATGCTACACAAGATTACAAGCTTGTGCGAGTATTTTCAAACCATTAATATTGTTAAAAGGGGCCGGTGTTTGTTTGGAAAGTTATGGTGATGCATTGCCGGCAGAAATTGTACCCAGAGGATGATATCAAACCGTAGGGTCCAACGCCAACACTTTCCTGACGGAATTCCTCCTCCTCGTGGGTTCATTAAATTTTCAAGCAACTTTCTTATGCGTGTAAATAAAAAATAACAGTGGTAGTCACAACGAAGCAACGCGCTTGCTTTATGCAATATGTTTCTAAATGTGGCTTATTTAGAAGCTTACATTTTTTTTGCTAATTTATTTTGAGAGTATTTTGTTTTCATTTTAACAAACCCCCGCTTTAATTTTGCTTTCTAGAGACAATTTAGAGGTGACGCATTTTTAGACAAGGTTAATTTTATTCCAGTTGACATTTGTGATGCATTTGGTTGGATATTAGTCTTCAAAATCGAAACGTGCATTTCGTATAGTATTTAACCATCACTTGTAAAATCACTAAAATAATAGGATAAAGTGATAGGCCAACAACATGACATAGTTAACAGTTTATCTTAATACTATGCTGTATAATTGTATTAGATTACGGACGGTAGTAATGTGCATTGCTCCCACACCTGTGCTCCACGCCTTCACTAACAGGCACTAACCGGCGTGGTGAAGTATGGTCGCATAAATGCCACGGTTCTCACGCCACGGAGAGGCCCTCATCTTACATTGGATCGACAATTTAACTTATATATTTTGTTGTGCTGCCGTGGTGATTCCTGCACTGATAGTGGTAGTGGTGACAGCTGTTGATTCGTGTTGTATTCACTCCTGAGGCTGCTTACTCATCACAGCAGTTGAACCATGTGTTGCCGTGGTTTATGTTTCGTTGTGGATCCAGCGGTGGATCTTCGTATGTTTAAATCATTAATTATTTATTGCTCATTCAATCGTGTGTTAACCACGGTCGAGGCGCAGGGGGCTTGGAAGGGTGCTTAGTGTCGAGTAACATCACAGAAGTAGCTGAAATGCTCTCAGTGACCCGTCCAGTGAAAAACGTGCGCTTTCAGCCGTGTGCTGCGAGAGTTTGACTCGTACAGGAGTTCATATTCTTTTTCTTGCCGTGTTTTTCACACCGGATGACGATTGCTTGTGTTGCAGTCGAAACGTCGTGAGAATTTTATTGTTTTATATTTGTATTATTTTATTGTGACTTTACCGAAAGAACCAAGAATATGAATCCCTGCAGTCATGAAAGCTTGAAATCAAAATTCGTACAGGAGTGTTTGGGTTTTTTTTTTTTAAACGTCCCGGCGTGAGTTAGAATCGAACGTCTCCTCAGCCAGGCGTCAAGTCCACCTTGCCCTCGCCGTTCACTCGTCTGAGCGTGAAAAAATTGTGCAGCGGGGGGCATGGAAGTGTGCATCCTGATTGGTTGGCGAAACATTTTTGGAGGTGTTGGAGAGACTGACTTTGTTCGTAAGCTGTGGCGCTAAGATTGTAAGCACAACGTGCAGCAAAACAAACGAAAAAACAAATACGTATGAAGAGAAAATAATAAATTAAATACTAGCATACGACGTTTCGATTGCACAACAAGCAATCATCATCAGGTATAAATGAAATAGAAACACAAATCTAGTATACTTAGAAATGTAATGTAATACAACAGAGAGTCGAACTGTTATGTTATCCGACTCTGTTGTATTACATTACATTTCTAAGTATACTAGATTTGTGTTTCTATTTCATTTATACCTGATGATGATTGCTTGTGTTGCAATCGAAACATCGTATGCTAGTATTTAATTTATTATTTTCTCTTTATACGTGACTTTACCGAAAGAACCAAAGAATAATTCCTGCAGTCACGAAAACTCCAAATTAAGTATGAAAAAACAAACGCTTTGTTGCGGACACAAACCGTGTTAAGGGTGCCATGCTGTTTCATACATTCACTGCGAATCAAATCAATCACGCAATTTATCTTATTTAAAACCAGGTGATAACCAGCTGAGAAACAGGAATAAACCCTGCTGGTGTGCAGTAATTGGGAGGCCACTCATCTGTATCAATACATCCTTGTAAACATCTTGTTTGCATAGATCAACTGTTTTCAAATGTTCCACATCGGTAATAACCCTCCCCTCCATTCCTTTTTTTCTCTCCCAATTATCTTCATGGGCTCCTACTTCATTTCCCACTCTGTCTTCCTCGCTCCCCTTTCCCTTCAGCGTTCGTCTCATGTGAAGGTTATGCCTGCTTCTCCGCGCATAGCTTCTCAATTAAGCTCTCTGGAAAGACAAAAAAGAAATGTTCGCAACCTCCGCGTCCTCCCGTGACTCCCCGTAACGTCAGGTCCTGCACCCTCCCAGGGGCGGGCGGGGGGGGGGGCATGCCCCCCTCCGTTTGCAACCGCGGCTCTGGAAGGACACCCCATTAGTGCATGAGCACCGACCACAGATGCAAGGCCACACATGCATTTCTAGTTGAAAAAATATATATTTTACGAGGTATAAGGCCCACTGAGCTATTAGCTGCTTTTTCAGAAGTGACCTGGCCACAAATGACAACTCAACGAAGTTTCTTATCACGTGGGAATTTATAGCGTCCAAATGCTCTAAACGTACGTTTCTTAATGTGAAGGCAAAAAACAGAGGACCTGGAAAAAAATCCACGCGACCACTGGAAGAACGTGCAAAATCCAAATATACAGGTATCAGGGTCAGGATTGAACCCACGACCTCCTGCATACCAGGCAAGGTAGTCAACATTTCACCACTTGTGAACATTCTTTTCAAAGAGCTTAGTAAAACACGAACATTCTATAAATTTATATTTCTTGATGTTTGTGTGCGGTACAGAGAAGCAAGGCTGTACTCTTAGGTTTTTTCGGTAAAGTCACGAAAAAACCTAAGAGTATGAATCCTTGCAGTCACGAAAGCTTCAAATCTAGAAACAAGGCTGTCCGTGTTCAGGCTGGAAGCCCGTCTTGAATTAAAAAAGTGACGTTTAATAGTTAAATATAATGGGTCCACTACATAATTGTAATAAGTAGCAAATACTAGTAATTCTGTAATAAATTTAAGAAGGGCTATTGCTTATAATTATTGTTCTCATATTTTAGTAATCCTAATTTGTGTTAGTCCGAGAGATGGTAATGATGGATGACAATGGCCTGATTTTTCTCTCTATATGTTGTCACGGGAGCCTTTTTTATACAATTTGCAGCCACTGGCATACTTTGATAATGCCCAGCAGCGATGCTGCCGAGTTGGGGAGGTGAGGTTCTCATATGGGCTGATCTTCTGCATGCTTGCCTATGAAATATTAACACGTGCGATGACACGGACGCATAAATAGCTGAGCAGGATTGCGGTGCGCTTGGGGTGAGACCGATCGACTGTGCAAGTCATTAGAGCGGATGAGAGGTACGTTACAGGAGTTGAAAAGGAGTTGTGAGGTTTTTTTTTTCTTTTGAGGGTGGCTGAAGGGATTTAAAGGTCCCGAGACTGACAGACATGATAAATAGGAAAAAGAAAAAAAAGTGAGCATACAGACAAAAAGGGAACGGGTTTTGGCCATTTCTAACTTTGAACAAGGTAATGCTGCTGTTTGAACACGATATGTTGGGCCACGATTTTTTTTGTTGCTGAACCGGAATTTTGAACCCGCGACACACCGTCGCTCAGCATTCAGTACCCATTCGTACAATGTGCAGTAAACCTCATTTACCGTGGTGCTTGGTGCTGCGCAGAAGAGACATTTCGTTAGTGGCATTGGCTCGCATGAATACCTCTGTTCCTAGCAGCATCATTGACAACCATTTGTCATCTTCTTGGTTCTTTCGGTAAAGTCACGTAAAATGGAAATAATAAAATAATAAAAATAAAACATTATAAAATAATTCTCACGACGTGAGAGTAGACAGAGTCTGAATGACCTGTCTACTCGACAGACCTGCTCTCCACCTGAGGACGGCTGCTTGCGTTGTGGCCGAAACGTCGTGAGAATTATTTTATTATGTTTTATTTTTATTATTTTATTATTTCCATTCTACGTGACTTTACCGAAAGAACCAAGAAGATGAATCCCTGCAGTCACGAAAGCTTTAAATCGAAAAAAAAGCATTTGTCAATCCGCTGCTGGATGAAGGCCTCCCCCACGCCATGGCCGGTTGTTGACGTTGGTTGACCATACTTCACCACAGCTGTCGGTGTGCGTTGGTGAAGGGCAAGGTGTACAGGACCAAACTTAATTTTGAGCTTTCGTGACTGCAGGAATTATTCTTTGGTTCTTTCGGTAAAGTCACGTATAAAGAAAAAATAATAAATTAAATTAAATACTAGCATTCGACGTTTTGATTGCAACGCAAGCAATCATCATCAGGTATAAATTAAATAGAAATACAAATCTAGTATACTTAGAAATTCATCTTCTTGTTTCTTTCGGTAAAGTCACGTAGAAGGGAAGTAATAAAATAATAAAAATAAAACATAATAAAACAATTCTCACGACGTTTCGGCTACAACGCAAGCAGCCGTCTTCAGGTGAAGAATGAGACACTACCAAACTAGGAGCTTATATATAAGCTGCATTGGGGGTTGAAGAGCGCCTTAACAAAAAGAATGTGCATGTGAAGAGGAATTTAGCATATTCATGGAAAATGCGTAGGCGTTGGGCGGGGGGGTGTCAAAGTCATATTATGCCCATGCATTATGCAGGATCAGCAGCAACCAAGGGGGGTGCAGGGATTAGCAGTAACAAAGGAAAGGAATGTTAATGATATGTAGCTGCAGTTACTCAACAACCACGTAGAAAAACTAAAGTATAAACTACATAAAAAACTAAAGTATAAACTGCATCGCACCATCAGTATACTGATGGTGCGATGCAGTTTATACTTTAGTTTTTTATGTAGTTTATACTTTAGTTTTTCTACGTGGTTGTTGAGTAACTGCAGCTACATATCATTAACATTCCTTTCCTTTGTTACTGCTAATCCCTGCACCCCCCTTGGTTGCTGCTGATCCTGCATAATGCATGGGCATAATATGACTTTGACACCCCCCCGCCCAACGCCTACGCATTTTCCATGAATATGCTAAATTCCTCTTCACATGCACATTCTTTTTGTTAAGGCGCTCTTCAACCCCCAATGCAGCTTATATATAAGCTCCTAGTTTGGTAGTGTCTCATTCTTCACCTGAAGACGGCTGCTTGCGTTGTAGCCGAAACGTCGTGAGAATTGTTTTATTATGTTTTATTTTTATTATTTTATTACTTTCCCTTCTACGTGACTTTACCGAAAGAAACAAGAAGATGAATCCCTGCAGTCACGAAAGCTTTAAATCGATACTTAGAAATGTAATGTAATACAACAGAGAGTCGGATAACATAACAGTCAACACCCTATCTGGTTGATTACGTTCTTCCTGAGAATGCTAAATTTGAGAGAGAGATTAAACACAGAACCAGAAACATAGACAGACATATCAGCAGACAGATATCACAGAGATACATAGAGAGAGAGCAAACATAGGCACAAAGAGAAACTACGTCTCTGTGTACAGGACCAGTTGAGATGTCACTAGCCACTGGTGACAGCCGTGGCTGGGATTTGAACTCGGGTTGCCAGGTTTAGAGTACCGTAACCGAACTGTGCCACCACTGAACCTCGGCTTCGAATATATACTTGCCTAAAAAACGTCATTAATAATGTAACACACTATAAACTGCTTTAATTATAGTCATAGCAATGCTAATGGAACAAAAATAAGATGTGGAAATGTCAATTTTTGTTTTTTTACTTTACTAAGAACCCACAATTAGCCATAGATAAATAAAATTTAGTAAAAAAGCATTGCATTTACTGATTTATATTTTTGAAAGTTACCTCAGGTGTTAATGAAGTTCATATGCATGCCTTAGTAAATCATTAAACTTGAAACAAAATGTATTATTCACAGAGCGTATGACCATTCTAAAACACACACATTGTGATTGTCTTCATACCATTGTTATAAATTGGCTCAATATGCCGCTAAAATCTACATATTAAAATGAAGTTCAATTTGTATCACTCCACAGACTAAATGTACGGATGTCTCATATAAAAAAATATCCTTTTTTTATATTTTAGTGATATGTTCCTTTAATAATCTTATAGGCATTCGACATTTCAGTAGAAAATGGGCATGGTCAGGACAGAATTCTAAAATAGACAACAATCAATATAGATTAAAAAAAAACAATTTGTAGCAAAAAGAAGAATGATTGATTTGGAGCTAAAGTAATGAAATCACAGCACAAGTAATAAAAGGGCATAAGCTGTGCTCCACTACAATGTCTCTGGCCAGGTGGCTCCAAATTGGATGTGTGAGTTCAACTTCTAGCGGGGGATCTGACTCAGCTCATCATCCATCCAGGGTCGACAAATTAATTACCACTTTGGAAGTCGTATGGAGATTATAACTTCCCCCCCCCCTCCACGCCACAGAAATGAGGAATTTCCAGCACTGTGGTTCGGGAGACGTAAAGAGGAGATGAGCATGAAATAATTTGTGTTCATACTGTTTGCTCAATAGTCTAGTGCCAAACGTAGCCTCGAGTCCACATTGCTTGTTAATGACAAAGGTGATGCCCAATGCAATGAAGCCACGTTACTTTTCATCCCCCCAGTTTTCTGTCGCCCCCCCCGTCCCGAGCTATGACCAGGCCTATCGCAACTCCTCCTTATTAATCCCTCTTGTTCTATTTCCATTTAAAGCTTTCGTGACTGCAGGGATTCATCTTCTTGGTTCTTTCGGTAAAGTCACGTAGAAGGGAAGTAATAAAATAATAAAAATAAAACAGTAAAATAATTCTCACGACGTTTCGGCCACAACGCAAGCAGCCGTCCTCAGGTGAAGACCAGGTCTGTCGGGGAGTCTGTTGGGGAGACAGACCTGGTCTTCACCTGAGGACGGTTGCTTGCGTTGTGGCCGAAACGTCGTGAGAATTATTTTATTATGTTTTATTTTTATTATTTTATTACTTCCCCTCTTGTTCTACTATCATGAAAACTACGCCGCCACTTAAAATAATCATTATCTTATGCACAATTTTATAATTGCTGTAAAGCGCACTTGGTAAAGGCGCTTTATAAATCTTGATAATATAAGACAGACATCTTTGAAGTGCTCTAAGATTTTTAAGGGGATTTAAGTGTCCCAAAGATTAATTTTTGTTTCTTCCCATTTTGTTATTGCTTGAACGTTTTTCCTAGTTTTCTTTTCGATTGCGCAATTAGCGTTTTGTGATACTCGGCAAAAAAAAAATGCCATCTTAAAAACCGCAGCTAGCGTCGTGTTACCCCATATCGGAGACCAGATCCAGATTGTGACATCACGAAATGAATTCTGAAGTCACTGCTGAAGGCCCTCCTCCGGTATTCACATTAGAGACACATCTGTTAAATGTTTTAAGTCTCAGAGATGGAGTTTAGCCACATCAAGTGAAAACGCACATTTATTTAACATGATGGGATTTGTTGTGCAGTCATTGGTAACTGGGATGAGAGAATTTGATGCAGTTGATCTTGTTTTGATTTCTATCACTTTTATTGATTTCTACGTTTGTCATTTCGGTGGGCCAGGCCACGCTTGCGAATGGTCTTTTTGAGTTCTCACCCTGGTTAAGCAACATACTCTTAGGCTGGAACAAACTTCCCATACATGTCAAACAATCGGCCTCACTTAAGTGACCTCGTTTACCCCAATTCCCCTTCCCCCTCCATTCACCATCATTGATACCGTCCCTCTTCCCAACCTCCCTACCCATTCATCACACTCACTCATCATTAACCACTCTCTGTCACTTTCAACATCGTTTATTTTACGCGTCACAATCATATTCATCACGCACTGCCATCCTTCTCGTCAGCTCATCTCATCACTCATAATCAACGTTTTTGGGTTTAGATCGCGTTATTTATAAATGTGTCGTAACCCTCCACCACCCGACACGGCCAATCAGTAAAAAAGTGTCACGTTGACAAAAGACAAATAGTTCACTGCTTTAGCCCACCGGTGTGTTGAAGCGTGAAACCACAACATTTACAATTTGTCTTTTGTAAACGTGACACTTTTTTTACTGATTGGCCGTGTCGGGTGGTGGAGGGTTACGACACATTTATAAACAACGCGATCTAAACCCAAAAACGTTGATTATGAATAATATTGGTCGCGAAAGCCTACGTGTTAAACTCATCTCATCACACCGTTTTACTCTCCAATTTATAATTCTCTTTCCAGCGCCTTGCTTAAGGTGTTATCTGTAGATTCAAGTAAAATTTTGAACTTAAATTGTGAACTCGCTACACTTGAGAATCCGATTTAATCACAGGTGGCTGAAACCTGGAGTCACACGCAGGATCTCAGCGGTGCCAGGTCAGTGTCGCTGAACTCTTGAGGCCACCGGCCAAGATTCACAATTAAGAAGCTGTAAATAAATGCAATGTATCTTAAACTAAACTATAAACTTGTTATTTTACCAGGTAAGGCCCTCTGAGCTATATGGCTCTTTTTCAGAAGCGACCTGGCCACAATTGACTGCTCAACGAAGTGGCTTATCATGTGGAAATGTATAGCAGCCAAATTACTCTAAAGCAGGTGACGTTGATTCTAAATGTGGAGGGGAAAACCAGAGGACCTGGAGAAAAATCTACTCGACCACGTGGAGAACATGCAAACTCCAAATATACAGCAGGCGTCAGAAACCCACGACCTCCTGTATACCAGGCGAGGTAGTTAACATCTCACCACCGTGGTGCCCCATCACTGTGGTTGCCACCTGTCCTGGTTTTTGTAGGACGTTCCCTTGTTTATGTGGCTGTCCTGGGATGTCTAGAAGTTTTTACTGGTAGGAACCTCCTGGTTACACCAGCCCACAGGGGATTATTGTGTCCGTCCGTCCGTTGTGCAGGGAGGGGCTGGGTGGGGATAGTGGGGGAGGGGCTGGGTGGGTAGAGTGGGGAGGGGCTGGGTGGGTAGGGGCTGGGTGGGGAGGGTGGGGCTGTGTGGGGGGTGGGAGGCGTGGGGCTGGGTGGGGAGGGGCTGGTCACCCCGTGGTTCCCTTATAAAACTCAACGTTTAACCTACTCACGCCGGCTTGTGCCAGCCCTTACAGTCGGGCATATTTGCGGAATACACCACGCCGCCGTTGACCCTGGCCATTGACCGAGCAACCCAACGTTCCTACCAGCTCCTGGGACATTAACAGTTCGTCTTTACCGTCGGTTGCTAAATAATACTCCGGTCGGGAAAATGCATTTAGATGTACTTCTCTCATCTTCTGTTATTGTGAGATATTCCTCTTCCATCGGTATGTTCCATTGTGTTGTACCTCAGAGGCAGCAACTATATGTCACACTTATAAATACCACTTCGGTGCTATGCAAGCCTTCACCACCTTAGCACAGCAACCTCAAAGTCTCATATGGAACCTACATTAAGCATAAATTAATAACTTTCCAAATGTTTTTTTTTTAAACCATGGGCAGAAATGGTTGATCCACGCCAGGGCTTGTAAGGCACTTGAATGGAACAAGCCTTTCCGTCTTCGTAGGTAGGAATTAACCTCTGAATTCAGGCCAGATATATATACATTTTTTCTCATTGGTGCATGCCTGGGCGTGTACTGCATGTCTTCAGGTGTTCTGCTGGCTGCTCCACTGTTTTGTTAGCAACCAACCCTGGCCTTCTTAATACGTACTTATAATAAAAATGTGTTTAAATTTGATATGGGAGCTTCTGGGGTGCTGAAAAGGGAACCAATGTAATTCTTCTTCTTGGTTCTTTCGGTAAAGTCACGTAGAAGGGAAATAATAAAAATAAAACATAAAATAATTCTCACGACGTTTCGGCCACAACGCCGGCTGCTTGCATTGTGGCCGAAACGTCGTGAGAATTATTTTATTATGTTTTATTTTTATTATTTTATTATTTCCCTTCTACGTGACTTTACCGAAAGAACCAAGAAGATGAATCCCTGCAGTCACGAAAGCTTTAAATCGAAATTTAATGTAATTCTTAATTCAATTTAATGCAACTCGGTTGACCACCTTGGCACCCACTTCCAAAAATGTAATTTTTTATTTTCATTGTCATCAGCCATGATCTATCCAACGTTGGATGAAGGCCTCGCCAAACCACCAGGCATCCCCCACGGTCTCGCGATCCATCAGTGTGCCGCTCACACGAGTCGATTCCATCTCTCTGTCCCCCGTTGTGGCTGCCCTCCTTTTTCGGTTGCCACCCCTTCGTTAGGTCTTTGACCCACCGGCCATTGTCGCTTCCAGGGACGTGTCACCGCCTCGCACAGACTCGTGGTTTCTTCACAATAAATGTTCGTTTCCAGATATCCTCTAGATTTTTGTCTTCTTGCACCGCATTGTTGCTTTTTTTTACCTGAAGTTTCTCCCTTAAATTGTTTCATTAATTCGCGAAAGGACTTGCCGTCTATTCTGCGTTTTTCACCGAAGCTGAACTGTGGGAAATGAAAAGACTGTTTGTTGAAAGCAATTAATTTTTTGATATGGCAGAGGATCGCATAATTATCATGATAAAGTAGACCTTTTGTTTGCAGCCTAACTCTGGCCTGTAGGTGCGAGTGATAAGTCTCTCTACATTGTGATAATATTTCTCCCCCCCCCCCTTCCTTCCTCACCCTTCGATTTGGTGAATTATCACAATTGAGGGCCGCTATTCTTACGCAAGATTGTGTATTTTAACACTGAATGTGACTAGCACATCATGTGGCTGTAGTGACCTCATTACGGTATGGACAACATATATTAGGCTGTTTAAAACAACGCTTATTAGTGTATAGGCTGGGGGGGGGGGGGGGCGGCTCAACTGTGGTTTCAACTACGAGCCCAAAATCCCTTGGGCCACGCCAAGTGAAACTGCTAGCAATGCTCCGCTGATACGCAGGTATTAGGTGGGTAGCGATTCACCGCCTTGCGATTCTGTGAATTTTTTCGCAATTCAAGGGTCAAGATTCAAGATTCAAATGTTTTTTTCTTGCCTAATGCAACGGGCCTCCTGTGGCTGGGCGGGATGCGTAGAACCATTGGGAAAAAAAAATAACACGAGTCGAAAAATATCCACTGTCTTGCACACGCACGGGATTCGATGGATTGCATGCATTGTAAGTTTAGGAACGGCTGAATTGGCGCATCGTTAAACCCCTACCGGGAATGGTATAGTCTTCCTGTCAACACACAAGAATGGAGTGGGCCAATGTTGTACCGTTGGTATGTGTACTGGTAACACCCTTGCTTTTGGGAATGAGATCTTTAAATCCCTAAGCCAGCCCGAATATGATACCCCACTGAGTGTATGGTATCAATATCTGCTCTGGACTCTTGTGGGAGGCATTAACCTCAACTGTATATGCCTTCTACTCAAATAAAGCGGTGCTGCCTTTTCACAACGCATTTATTTGACAAGAGAAAATGCCTTTGCCGTGCCTGGTGTCATGGCCGAATTTCCCCAGCTTTAAAATCCCCCCCCCTCCCCCGCTCATGTGAAGTTAACCACTAGAGGGCATGGCGAGGTGTAGTTTGGAAGAGAAGTAAAATTATTTCTATAGTTTTAGTCATCTTCTTCTTTCGTATGGCATGGGGGGGGGGTGCAAACAAAGCAACAGTTTGTATAGATGATGTCATAGCTGGATGTTAAGATCCTTCAACTAATCCAAGGCTGCAGTAGACGCTGTACGCATTGTAGGGACACCGCCAGGGTGTGCTGCGCATGGATGACGGCGCAAATCGTCGGCGATGCGTTTGACGAGTTGGGGCTCTCTACCACACACAGTCGCAGGCTGACGATTCCTTGATTTTTCCATTTATGAAACAACGCGCACGATGCCGCACATCCTCCCGTGCGGTTTAGCGAGGTCCACGGCCGTCGTGAGAAGAGAGAGAGTCTGCCGGCACTTCCATGGTCGTCGGGTCCTCGATGATGTTTTTGTTTGCCACGTTCGTAGGTTTAATTATATCACGGATACGATCCATAGCAATTAGTGCGATGTTGTGGCGGCACAGGATGTGTGAGAATTCACCGTGTCCCGTGACCAATGATGATGGTTCCTGTTAGAAAGCTATAATTATATTAACGATCCCACATTCAAGGAATGTATTCTACGAGCTTCCTTTTGGGAAATAAAGATTATTGTCTTTCTGAAGGTATAATCAGTTTTTTATTACTGTGGACACTAAGGTCTTTAGCATATATATTCCACACAATGGCATTTTTTTTCACCTTATTGCATATGGAGAGTTGTTATTATTTAAATATGAATAAAACTATAAACCAATCGGAATAATATCTTGCAAATCTTTATGAAATAGACGTGATCACGTGAACCTCAGCATGTGCATCCATTTACAGTGTGAATATTTGCACATATTAAACGTGGTATGATTCACATGTCCTCAGTTTTTGGAACCAGTCCGACCGTACATACACTTAGGAGCAATGGGATAGAGCCAAGATTCCTCTAATGCCCATACAATGGGTAATTCATCCATTTACATTAATTTCAACAAAAACGTTGAACTATATATACACACATACACACGCAGTATAAAACATGTACAGACTCGCGTACTGGAATTATATTCACTTCCAAGTAAAGATGACTGGAAACGTGTACATGTTCATTCAGTCAACATTGTTTATGTGCCACACCGCCCAGTGAACCAGGTCACACTGGCAGGTCAGTAGATGATTCCTGTGTGGTAAGGTCAATTGTGGGAAATCCCCCTCTTGGTCGTTGTCGTTTGTCCAGTCATGTACTGTGGCCTGCATAGTTTGAAGAAGGCCAACCTTTAATCGTGTAATCAAAGACAAAGATGCCCCATATAGCATTGAACAGACTGTTGGGGCAAGTGCTGTTAGGGAGGGGGTGGCTAGCTAGCACCACGCCCAACCATTTTTGTCTCCCAAGTGGCAATGTTTACACATCTTCTTGGTTCTTTCGGTAAAGTCACGTAGAAGGGAAATAATAAAATAATAAAATATAAAAAAAATGTATTCTTTTATTTCTAAATACATTTATTTTATTATTTCCCTTCTACGTGACGTTACCGAAAGAACCAAGAAGATGAATCCCTGCAGTCACGAAAGCTTTAAATCGAAATTTAATGTTTACACACCCGACCAGGTACTCATTTGAGGCTGAGTACACCTAGGGGAGCCCCAGGACCGTTATTGGTATTGTCTGTGAGCAGGAATGTAATCCAGGTCGTCGGGATTGGTAGAGCAGCGTGGTAACCCTATTCACTGCCTCTCCATGTCCACTAATGTGCATTGGCCTCTATCAAAAGGGGGGCAGCTGTACTATAACTCGCTCATCTGAGTTTGATTCATGACCAAGGCTAACAGCAGTGGTTTGTGATGTCTAAACCGATCCTGGATACACCGTTCTACAACCCCGACACCACCAGGGCATGGCATGGTGAAGTATGGTCAGACAACCCTCATCACCGCCTTGACGTGATCACATTTACATGCTGTATAAATCCACGTTGTTATTGTGTGTCCTGGGGAGGTCTTCATTCAGCAGTGTATTAGCAAAGTGTTATGATAATGATGATTGTATTAATTTGAGAAGATCTCCATGGCCATTATATTCGGGGGATATGGTATGTGGCTAGGGCACGGTAAACGTTAGTCATCGCTATTTCACTGAATACTGAAGCTGAAACATCAACAAAAAAACGACTTTCCAACTTTTCATCCATACGCATTTCTCCCAGCAGCACGGTTATCCTTACCTGTACCGATGACGCGCATGTACGTCATCAGTTTTTCTTCTGGCACGTCATACTGAGGCTCCCAATAGGCCATTGCGGGAGGGCGTGTGGCACAGTTTGGCGGCAGCTATTGTAGAGTGCTGTCGTGTCACTCCAGTTCTCTGCAGTGAGTACAATGTCTTCAGAAACAATTAAATTAACACTAACTAATATGCAAATTATTTTGTCAAGGCTGCTCTTCCTCCTCCCCAAATTTAAATAGATGCTCCAAGCCTAGGACGTGTCATTCAGACTCTGTCTTATCGACAGACATGTTCTTCACCCGAGGACGGCTGCTTGCGTTGTGGCCAAAACGTCGTGAGAATTATTTATTGTTTTATTTTTATTATTTTATTACTTCCCTTCTACGTGAACTTTACCGAAAGAACCAAGAAGATGAATCCCTGCAGTCACGAAAGCTTTAAATCGAAAAATAAAACTAACTGCTTGCCCGCCTTCCAAGATTCAGGAGTGAACGTAACACCCACCCTGCAACTTGCAGGCGTATCGGAACAGGGAAAGGGTTAAGGTGCCTTTAGATCAGATGAGTGCCCTCTGCTGGACTGACTACATTTAATTTCACTACGACCGTGCTTAACTGTCGCCTTTCTCAGTTCCACTGCAGCTGAGCACAATTGGAATCGAGTGCAAGTCTCTTTTGTGATTTAATTGGTTTCTTACATTGAGAGCATTCGGCTTCACTTATAAAATGAAAAGGACCATCCCGAAAATTGGAGAACAGCGCTGTGGCGTGTGTGGTCACGATGCTCACCTTGTGGCATGTCCTAAGGAGGCACTGGTTGAATACATAGACAGGGAGTGATAGAACACACACACAGACACGTGCATAGACAGTGAGTGATAGAACACACACACAGACACACACACACAGACACGTGCATAGACAGTGAGTGATAGAACACACACACAGACACGTGCATAGACAGGGAGTGATAGAACACACACACAGACACGTGCATAGACATGGAGTGATAGAACACACACACAGACACGTGCATAGACAGTGAGTGATAGAACACACACACAGACACGTGCATAGACAGGGAGTGATAGAACACACACACAGACACGTGCATAGACATGGAGTGATAGAACACACACACAGACACGTGCATAGACAGTGAGTGATAGAACACACACACAGACACGTGCATAGACAGTGAGTGATAGAACACAGACACACACACAGACACGTGCATATACAGGGAGTGATAGAACACACACACAGACACAAAAATAAAACAAAGATCCCCCGTATAGCCTTAACAGACTGTAGGGGCAAGTGCTGTTATCGAGCACCTATGAATGCCGGAATGGTACACGAGGGGGTGGGTGGCAAGCACCACGCCCGACCACCTTTGTCTCCCCAGTGGCGATGTTTACACACCACACCAGGTACTCATTTCAGGCTGAGTCGACCTAGGGGATGCCCAGGACCGGTTCAGATAATCGTCACTGGTGTTGGCCGTGAGCGGGAATCGAACCTGGGTCGCTAGGTTCACAGCGCAGCGCACTAACCGCTACACTACCGCTCCCACAGACACACACAGACACACACAGACACAGACACACACAGACACGTGCATATACAGGGAGTGACAGAACACACAGAGACAAGTGCGTAGGCAGGGAGCGTTAAAGCACACAGACAACGAAGCACCACATCAGCATTTTTAAAACGGGTTGCACGTATCCCATGATAAACCGCAGCCTTCACTCGGCTGCCTCAATTTTCACAACACCCACTTTAATAATGAGTCTTGGTTTAATTTCACAATGTTTTTGTACCATTTAAAGAAAAGTTTTAACGATACTAATGCAGCACTCATTATTTTACCAGCCTTACTAAGCCACTCATCCAAGTTACCGTGATAAGGGCAACACTGTGGAAATGAGCACAGCTTAACATTTTCTCCCACCAGTCGCTTAAGACGATAATTCGTAAACCGTAAAGTTTTCGTAAGGAAACTAGTTTTAGAGTAAGCCGCAATTTTGCCTGTGGAAACAGCTCGCGCTGTCGTCACATTCACGACAGATTGCACGATTGCTCCTCTTGCGAGCGTAACGTGATTAATTAGTTACTATATAAAATAATTTGCGTAAGAAAAGAAAACCCTTTGAAGTTGGTGTGCATTCTCCCACCCCTCCCTACCTCATCGGCACTTTCTTTGCAGAAAAAGGGAATTTCCTGCAAGGTATTCACACAGTTTCCTCAATTGCCATGATTCAGCACTCTGCACCGTTAATGCGGTGTAACCTCTGCCCACTGAGGGCCTTGTTATCTTGCATTTATGAAGATTTAATTATCCCTTTTGGGATTATACCGTAGCCCGCCGTTAAGGCAACTTGTTGTGCCTAATGCATTACATTTGTGGCAATGGGCTGTCATTTACATTGAGGTTACTTTAAGGGTTATTGACTGAATAGAGTATATATATTTTAAGGCAACATACTCAAGTAAATATTGATTATGCTTTGTTCCTTTAGCGAAGTGAGGTTTTCAGAGAAAAAATGAATCTTGTTAAACCCAGCTGTTCGGAGAGGGCATGTGAATTGATTTTATTGTTACTCAACTCATTATTGATGTTATTTTATATGAAATATATCACTGTTTGCATCTGTATTTTAAATGCACAATAAGAATGAAGGCAATTTTGCGAATTACGAACATAATTTCTCCTTTGCTTTTAGCCTTTAAACTCCCGTTTGAGGTACTGGCTTCGACACAACACAACCTGTGTGTTCAGTATGATTGCCCCCACTTCCGCCGATGGTTGTTATGTCCACCATAGGTGGGATTCATTTTTGTTATTATCGTGTTATAATCAATCGGTCGCGCGATGCACATGGACTGTAGCTTGCGCGAGTCGCTAAGAGCGGAGGTGGTTCATGTCTGGCAGAGGTGGCCGTAATGGCTTGCGGTATTTCCACTTTCATATTTCACCACTCCTCCACTATTAAGAAACCATCAAGGCACGCACGCATTGCCGAGAGATACAAAAACAATTAAGGGAGGGAGTAGAATGAAAATTCTTAAGCTCAGCAAAATTGTACGTGTAGGATACAAGAAATCGGGTAAGATGAGACGCGTACTCCTGTGTTATGGTCTGGTTAATATGACATAGTTTTTTGACGGGCATAATTATAGGATTTTTAGCAGCCCTCTGTGCTACGAGTGGCGTCGGGCCAAAGGTGTATACAGTTCGCTAATAAGACCTCCTCAAACCATTAATAACTGGCAGCAAAAACATTTTTTTTATGATTTACTCGGTAAGTTTACACTTACATTTTGTTAAACATAAGACGCGTATAAACCTTGCAGCAATTGACATTGATTTCCTCGGGTGTGTCGGCTATAGGGTCGGCTGTCAGGCATTCTCAGGTGAATGTTCACCTGTTGGCAAGTTTAAATTCTGCGCACGTAACTGTCACTGTGTCGGTCTGTTTGCATGGGACTCGTAGCAAGCCGAGCGAATGGTGGCTATGCACGCCTGTAATCCAGCACTGATGGATGGAGGCAGCGATGGTTGGTAGATCGCACAAATGTAGCGAAACTCTTTTCCCGTGGGTGTCAAGTAAGTGCCATAACGCTGGCTCGCCAGCAGACGGCAGTAGAGCGACAAATGTGGACCCCCACCTGTTCGCTCTGTGCGGGATCGAGTGTTTCTCCCTCACACGCGTGGGTTTTCTCCGGGCGCTCCAGATTCCTCTCACGTGTAAACGGTCATTAATTAGCCGATACATCTTAATATATAGAGGACCGCAGTGCTTGGGCAATTGTTGACACTTGCTCACCGCTTGGTCGTCTTCCTGCTTGTTCGGTTGCTCACACCCCTCGGTCGTTCTCTCTCGCTTTGAGAGTGAGCGAACACCGTTACAAGTTAACCATTATAATTTTTACGCAAAGGCTTGGGTGTTTGTGTGAATACTCAGCGTATCATTGTAGTCACGCATTTGTAATGTTGAGAAATATGCACCAAAAATGCACTCATCCAGGAAACTTGTAAACCCCATAGCTCATATTTCACATGCTTGGGATATATCCAGCTTTCTGCTGTGACACACAAAGAATTCCACATTTTGTAAGCATCTTTACATTCCTGTGGTAGCATTTATTTTACAGTCGAAATAACAGTGTTCCTTTGTCAAATGATTTTTGTACGACAATTTAAATTTTCACTGCATTTTTGACATATGTTGGGAGATCTTTTTACCTCGACCTATTTAAATACTGCACCATACTCTACGGTGTGTGATACTGTAAATTAAAACGCTGTACTTTAGTTGGTTAGTGTGTGGCGTAGTGGTACACACACTATGAACCCAGATGCCCGATTTACTTTACCAGCCATGGCTAACATCAACCGCAACGACAGCCCTTGCCCCCCCCCCCATTCACCCACCCGCGCTGACCGGCGTGGTGAAGTATGATCACATGACCCCTATTACCGATACAGAGTTGGGAGGCTTTCACCCCAGCATTGAATTGACAAAGCGGATTTTTTTTTTGTAAATAATAATTATTCCGTCAGTTTTCTTACATAGAACTCATAGTTACTGGGCATGGCAAGTTACATTTCTGTGTCTTTCATATAGAGTTAGACTACTGAGGCAATAGCTGTTGGCAAGCGCCCACTGGTACACGATGGCGAGATGTTAACTACCTCGCCTGGTATACAGGAGGTGGTGGGTTCAATCCCGACCCTGACAATGCCAGCTGCTGTATGGTCGTGTGCATTTTTTTCCGGGCCCTCTAGCTTTTCCCTCCACATTTAGAAACATTCCATTTAAGAGTATTTGGCTGCTATACATTTCCACGTGATAAGCCACTTCATTGAGCTATCATTTGTAATGACCAGGTCGCTTCTGTTAAAGAGCTACATAATTCAGTGGACCTTACGTGGTAAAAAAAAACAATACGCTGTAGTTGAGTTTTTGCATGAGTTAAGCTTTTTTTGGTGACGCAGTTGAGTTACATATGTCAACGTGGCACCTGACAGGGTGGTATGGCCAGCTCCAGACCAGACTGTAGTCTTCGAATTGCTAATGTTAATACTGTACAGGGTGGTTCAGATGTCTTGTGACTCCCAATTCATTGACCCTTAACATGTTTTTTTCCTTTTGCATATTCGTTTGTGTTTTAAATAAACCTTTTAAAAATGTATTAAGTTTTAGAGAATTAAATGGGGGGGGTCGGAGGTCATAAGACATCTGAATAACCCTGTACACCACACTAAAATGCAGTGGGTTTTCCTATAACCCGTGTTTTCATAACGCGAATTGTATATAAAGCGATGAATGTATTACAGAACACATTGTTGTATACGTTGGAATAAGCGGTCGTACGGCTGCTTTGACCTAGCGTCACACAGGGCGGGATGCTGCTGGATGCTTCTAGATGCTCCCCACGTTCCTCAGTCTTTGTTCAGCCTGCGTAAGCATCTCACTGCGCTTTACCCCTACATTATATATTTTTTATGATAACGCGATTTTTCCACAGTGCGGTGTTCTTCAGGAACGCAATCGCCACGTTACAGGAGAACAGGCTGTCCTCGTTTTAGACCGAGACGAACTTTGGCAATCCTGGTGCACGGTGCAAGACACCTCATTGTCAACGGGTGCTTTACGTTGCTTAAAATTCGACGTGATGTTTCCAGAATCGCAACCGCGATGCGGATTCAGAATATTTATTTATTTCTGGAGGAATCCGATGAGCTATGAAGCTCTTTTTTTACAGATGTCCAGTAGGGGCAGATCAGAGCGTTCCAACAACAAACGATACAAAAACACGATAGCAGTGCATATAGTGTATACATAAGCTTGTCCCTATACACACACACACACTGTATTAAACAGTTAAATAAATCATTGTGCCTTCAGAAACTATACATTGGAAAGAAAAAGAAACAATTTTTTGTTAGAAGTCAGCAGAGTTGAGCCTGTTTGTTGGTATTAGCCAACAAAGGCCTTTCAGTCAAAGCATTCCCTGCTCAGAATTTTTTTCAAACTTTCACGTTTGCCTTGATACGCACGTGAAATAAAACCCATCGAAACTACAGTATGTGCACAGTTAATAATGTAATGAATGCATAAATCATTTTAATCCCAGCTGTAATTGTGAACATTGCATACCGACGAAAAGAAATCAGTGCAGATGAATGTGAGTCACCGAGAGAGCCTTAAGTGTTTCCTTACAAAAATAGCAGCTGTTTAAAAAAAAAGGGTCGGAATATAAATCCAAATAACCGTTGATACGGACATTCCTTAACATTATAAACGGTTTACAACTCAGGTTTACTTTTTTATATGTACGTATATATTACTACTTGCCCTTCCAGAATTGTTTAGGTTACCAAATTGAAGCGAGCGAATTATAATCGGGTGCGTTATGGGGGTTGCCTGCCGCTGGACGTGTCTGAGGCTGTTTGCTCAGTAGAGGCAGGCCGGCTGGCTGGCTGGTGGCTGGGTCACGCTAAGCGTGTGCCGTCATGCCCCGGTGCGGCTGGGTGGAGCCGACTGGGATGCGGCGGTGGGGTGGGGGAGGCGTTGGGAGGACGGGACAGTGATGGAGGAATTGCTGGGCGTAGACTGCACAAAAGTCTGGTCAGCACATGCTGGGCATTCCTGCGGAATTGGGCAGGGGAGAGAGAGTGCTGGGGAAATGTGGCCGGCCCTCGCCATCATCGTCGTCGTCCGCTCCTTGGGCCTTCCCTGGCCATGCATGTCCCACCGCGGAGACGATGATGATGAGCAACCCCGGCGTTTGGTTTTGAGACGAGCGGCGATTTTTATTGCGCCCTTCAACCCCGGCGAATCTAGCTCTTGCCCCCTGGCTGCAGTTCGGGCTGTCGGGAGAAATGCTTTCGACAAGATTCCATTGCGCGCAAACTTGGTCGTAGTTATTGGCTTAATGGTGCCCAGGATTCTTTTGAGCGAGTACGAACGGTTCCCCAGTGCTCGTCACACTTGTACGGGAGTTGTTCCACAGGACCACTCAAGGTGTGCTTTGTCTCCGAGTCCAAATACACATTAACATCTCATTTCAAATTACATTTCATCTCCAATCTCCTATTTCACCTACCGTGTGTGCCGCGGCTACACTGTTGTGTGTGCTCATTCATTTGTGTTTTTTTTTATGAATGGAAAGAGTCCATAATGTTCCGTTTATTGAGCCGCTACAACAATGATCTCCATAAAAAAGTACTTTTGAATTCCCTCTCGCCCTTCCAACCTTCATCAACCCCTTCCTCTTACCCCGCCCCCCTCCCCTTATGTCCAGGCCTACAATTAAAAAATAAGATCTTTGCAGGACAACGCCTATTATGCTTTGCAATGCCAAACCACATTTATAATAACATGCGGAGTACTGTCCTGGTCAACCGCACACACAAAAGCCACCGGGAGTGAAAGGGGCCACGGACAGTATGACTAAGAGTCATAAGACTCCCCTTCACAATGTGCCTCGGTTTCTTTTTATTTTCGTAACATGCATATTCTTTGTACAATTTGACCTAATTTATGTCACATTATTAGTTGCATTTTTTAACCATACACACAAAACCTGCGTAGAGGAACTACATGCGCAACTGACAGCCGCAAATATAAAGTAATGTGCTTTATTGCACTTGATTTTAGATGTTATAAAGCATTGAAAAACACGGGTCAACTTAATTTTCTTCTATTATAATCAGTCTACACAACCTATTAAATAATAACTTTCATATGTTTCATCTCGGATTCTAAATTCTACAATCCCTCAAGTTAGAAATCTGTTAAGCAAGGATTGTGGAAATCATCTTCATCAACACTTTTTTTTCCGTGACAAATAATTAAGCCTGCAATAACTTATACATTATTATACGAACAAAACATCTATATTAGAGACCTGCAGAAATGTGCTTTTTTTACCGTTTTGCTTTTTTCTATTTCTGCAACGGGTATAGGTATACCATAAGAACGATTGTTGACCAAAATGGATTGACGTGGAAAGGTTAGAATATGTTTTAATGTGGCGTGACTTTTTGAATGGTGGTTGGCTTAAATTAATTATTTGTGGAGAGAAAAACGCAGGCAATGTCATATCCCCACCTAGCGGCCATCCTGCCACACAGGCTCACCCTACACAAAAAGACAAAGATCCCCCGTGTAGCCTTAACAGACTGTTGGGGCAAGTGCTGTTAGTGAGCACCTATGAAGGTTGGAACGGAACGCGATGGGGTGGGTGGCCAACACCACGCCCGGCCGCCTTTGTCTCCCTAGTGGTGAAGTTTACACACCGCACTAGGTACTCATTTGAGGCTAAGTCGACATAGGGGAGGCCCAGGACCAGTTCAGATACTCGTGACTGGTGTTGGTCGTGAGCGGGAATCGAACCCAGGTCACCGGGTTTGTAGCGCAGCGCACTAACCACTACACTACCGCTCCCTACCCCACACATACACACTCCCAAACATTACATTTGCACACTGTACTGTGCCGTGATTTGGCTGTGGAATCCTATAAGAGGTGTGTGCGAGCACACACAGATTGTGTCTCTGTGTCTGAGCGGTATTATAGCAGTTAGCGCGCTGCTCTATGAACCTGGCGACCGAGTTTGATTCCCGCTCACGGCCAACACCGGTGACGATTATCTAAACCGATCCTGGGCCTCCCCTAGGTCGACTCGGCCTCAAATGAGTACCTGGTGCGGTGTGTCAACATCGCCACTGGGGAGGCAGGAAGCCGGGCGTGGCGTTGACCACCCACCCCCTCCGTGTGTTGTACCGGCCTTCATAAGTTCTCGCTAACAGCACTTGCCCAAACAATATGTGCAGGCGATATGGGGGATCTTGGTTTTTGTTTGCGTGCGGGTTTCCAATGTAAGAACAACTAAGATGACACCCGCAAAAAAAATATCGTGATTAAAGTAATACCCGTAGTGCTTGCATGTGGGGCAATAATTTGTGGGTCAGTTTTCCACATTGATGCCGGTGTCTCATTTTAATGTGAATTACGTGAGCTGCTATTTTGGAGGGAAATTACATAATGCACAATGCTACGTAAAAAAAATGTGCTCGTTAAATTTGAATGTTTGCAGCAACGTAGTTCTGGACGAGCTATGATTGTAAAATCTAAACACATACCCACGTGGATTAAGTTTGCTAATATTATGAAGTCTGTGTTACCGTATCATCAAAACTCCATATACAAATGTCTTTTTTTTAAATAACACAGATTTTTATTTTAGTTTGACCAGAACCAGAGGGTGGAACGGGTGTTGCATTCACGAGTGCTCTGCACTGTGATCCTGGTGAACCTGAGTTGGATTTTCAGTCACGGCTAACATCAGTGGCGTGCGATATCTGAACCAATCACTGGGCATCCCCCACTCCTCCAACACCATGACCACCGTGATGAAGTATTGTCAAATGTGCATAAGGTAGCCTTCATCCAGCAGTAGATTGACAAAAAGTTTGAAAGATATATTTAATTCGATGTAGCAAATGCCACAGGAAGCATATCTTTTGACTTAAAACTTTCGTGACTGCAGGAATGGTTCTTTCAGTAAAGTCACGTAGATAGAAAATGAAATAAATATAATTAAGTATCTTTTTTTATTGTTATTTGTTTTAATCTACATGACTTTACCGAAAGAACCATAGAATAGGAAGCATATCGTCCGCGTAAGCCAGCGGTTGGTCCACTGTGTCAGGTGACACCCTCGGAATATGTTCACTGGTCGAGACACGGCACGCTCCGATTCTGTGCACGCTTTCTGGGGCTCGATATAGATTGTGATGAACTTTCTAGGGAACATTATTTTTACATAGCACGACGGTTGACATTGCGGAGTCAGACTGTTATTAATTATTTACGTGGACCAGCTCAAGAGTGATGTCGTGCTCCAAAATAGTTCTTGACGTTTTTGGCTGGAGAGATATAGTTTAAATCGGGGCTGTGTGCTGCCATCACAGCTGTTTTCCGTTTGGTTATCCTGTAAAAAATAAAAATAGGATGATGAAAATCTTTTATATATTTTTATAAATGAACCAAAGCAATTTTGTTAGCAACTTTGTCTCTTCAGTCAAGTTTTAAGCCACGTGTACGTTTACCTAAAAATAGCAGGCCGTTTCAAAATGATGTGCTATACTTTCACTTGTTTCTAATAACATAAAGTGATTATACACAACGTCTCCAGACAAATAGAGCAGACCGCTCGCATCATTTATGTTAACCGTCACCACATTGCCTCTAGAGCTTGGCTTTGACGTCTCACCACATTCGCACACGAGGCATCGCAGCAGAGCAATGGCCGATGGTCAGTGTGGACACGTGAACCACCATCGCATTGTGATGAAGCTTTCTTTTCCTCGTTGTGAATCTACGGGGGTTAAGGGGGGCACCTCCCCCCATCTGGAGTAGGGGCACAACTTTACAGACCGACCAGATGACGCCGAGTGGCATTTTCAAGAGAGGACGTGTGGGCGTGGGGAGGATAGCGGCGTTCGGTGGCTGGCGGTGGGAGTCGGGGGGTGGGAGAGAACGATGACACTGAGGCAGGAAGTCGTCCATCGTCGTTGTCACGAGCCTTCACGCGACTGCCGCAGCATAAGCCACGGGGGCAGATGCCTCCAGTGGTAAATCCTTCACCCTTCCATTCAATCGGCGGCCCCATGTGCAAACAGACCACACGCTGCCATGTCCGTTTTAAAGGACTACTAGGGTAATAAAACTCAACCTTCACGCACAATGGCGTGGGCATTGTCAAGCCGGAGTGGGTCGGCGTAAGCGATCTTTTTCTCGCAGCGCTCACCAGATGCCCTCCCGGATCCTTGCCCTGCCCATGATTTGTAAAAGTTGGCAGTTACCGGATGGATATTGCTGCCCATTACTCGTGGTGCCACTCTTTGTCCAGATTATCTTATAACCAAACATTTTTTACCAATGACCCTGAGAGCCCCGCATCATGCTCATACGTCAGGAAAAGGAAAGTTTGGCACTCTAAATAGCTGGCCATTGTAAAATTAAATGTTTATATATTAATTATTTGCTTGGTTCATTTCACATTAGGCTCAGTGTGCCTATACTCGGTTAGGCAGCCTGGATTGATGAGTAGACAGGCACATGGGAACCGCTTGATAATAACTATTTACATTCCATAAGCATGCAGCATGGATAATTACTGAAACCAAACTACAAAAATAAATGTTTTTGTTTTAATCGGAACGTTTCAGTTTTGAATATAATGTTTGGTATGGTTCATGTGTGGCTTTTCTGGGCATGTTGAGCATCTCTTTTCTCCAGATTTTGCCGCACACTACCGCGGGCCTCTGATGGAGTTGAACTTTTGAAGCTCCAGTAGGGCTTGGTAAAAACCTTGAGAGATTTGACATTCAGGATGCAAACCAAACCCGGAAAACCACACATGTGTAACCGGCGTCTGCAAAGATGTTCGCGTTGAATATATCATGGTACCTAACAATCAACAACTGTAACGTATAAGAACCACGTACAAATATACTATGAAAATCAACACTCGGCATTAAGAGTGGCTATTTGCCACTTGAGTTCACCGTACCTATTGGCCTATTGCATGACCCATTCTGATCAAGGTTTATTTTCACCAGAACCCTGAAATAAGGCATGTTAGTTCAAATCTATATATATAAAATCGCAAATCTGTCTGTCTGTGTGTCGCCGGACCATACGCAGTTTCATTGGACGAAATGTGAGGGATTTGCGAGACGCGATTGGTCCGGCGGTTGCCCCTGACAACGGGTAGTGACGCATTCGCTGCGGGATGGACGCCATTTTTAATTCCCGTTAAAAATATGCGCACGCATTAACACGCGACTCTGAGGTAAATTCATCAAAGTTTCACGTCCTCTTCACTCCCCCCCCCCACCCCAATGTGTGCTATTACTATTATAGGGTCGGTAGATAATAAAATTATAGCGATTAGACAGTATTATTGTAGCGCGGGGGGGGGTAATGGCCCCGGTACCCAGCCTCAGCCGGGTGGGCAATTTAGGCGAGGCCGGAGGCTCTGCACGGTACTAGGCCTCGACACCCCACCACACTATAGGCCGTACATATTACTGCACAGCGGCCGAGGAGATCGTGGCTGGGGGGGGGGGGGGGGCAGGGGTAGCAGCCCATCTGTGTATACATGTAAGGTTATTAAGAAATATATTTTTCACCGGGCAACGCCGGGTACTTATGCTAGTCCTTTATATGGCCATGTGAGAACACATTGGGGTCAAACATTGTGGAAAAATGCCAAGAAATATGGACGAGAGATGTAAAGATGTTTGATGGTTTGTACCTCGAGTTTGAGAAGGAAACATGCGTTCTTGGGTCTGCCATATTTCAATATTGCATGTGTTGCTTGTTAAATGCCATAGCGATAAATAATAATGAAACAGCACTGGGTTCCAACAAAACTTGTTTTTTTTCCCCCTGGGATGCTGATTGACTCTTAATTCAGCCAGTCTGGGAAGCTTTTATGGAACCAGCAATTGGACTTTACAGTTTTTCAGTGAGCCTTGGGCATCTGTCACTTGGAGCTCCAAAAACCCAAGGCGGAATAAATCTACCAATCAAGAGTCGTGGAGGTGGCCAGGTGACTCAGAGGGCTGAGCTTGCACAGATGAGACCCTGGGCAAATCCAGGCAGCTGCCCATGATTACAATGGGTTTTCAAGTGTAGCGAATTGACAGTCTGAGCTCAGTCATTAATAACTACACAATAGATCCTCATCGGAATTTGGTCTTCACTTTATTTGGATAAATTCCAACTTAAATTTCGATGTAAAGCTTTCGTGACTGCAGGGATTCATCTTCTTGGTTCTTTCGGTAAAGTCACGTAGAAGGGAAATAATAAAATAATAAAAATAAAACTCACCTTTTTGAACTGAACTGTACCCGAAACGTCATGATAATTTTAATTTCATTGTTTTATTTTTTATCATTTTATTATTTCCCTTCTACGTGACTTTACCGAAAGAACCAAGAAGAAAATTCTTAAAATTAAATGTATTGAGGTTTGATTGTTATGCAATGAGCATCGGTGGCAGGCGAGACGGAAGAATGCTGCCCCCTACTTCATGGAGCAGAGGTTACTGGAAGGAATCGCGGTAGTAGTTACGTGATATCTACTTCCACGGGTAAAGTCTTTAGCATGAAAGGTTTCCATGCTCTGCAAGAGATTCGAATGAATTACTCATCTCGAGGCAGGGCACTAATAGTATAATCAGAGTAAAATTATCAAAAGAGACGGAAAAAAACACTCTTGAAGTCAAGAGCTGTTGTCCGAGTGAAGTCCTCATGACTTAATTGCAAGTCAGGAGTGAGATGATGCTTTGATCCGTACGTATTCTTAAGCTTTACGAAAAAAAACCCATCGATCCTGTGTACTAGAATTAATATTTTTCGATGTGTATATTATGTTGTGTGCAATGGGTTGACGTCACACCCTGCAGCCACGAAATGTGAAACAAAAGTTTCAGATTCTTAAGATGGCCAGGTGGTTCAGAGGTCAGAGCGTAGTAGAGATCCAGGCAGTTGCCCACAATTAAATCCTGATTCTCAAGTGCAGTGAATTCATGGCCTCAACCCGGTCACTAATGACTGCACGAAAATAAATTGCACAACATTTGGCTTAATTCCACTTCCGAGAATTAAAGATATCGGATTTTCTGTCATGCGACGGACAATGTTTCTGGAGCAGGGAAAGTGCTGCCCCCTGGTAGAGTATATGGATAAGAAGTCACTTAAAAGATATTTCAGAAGCAGTTTTTTAATATCTCCTTTCACAGGGGCGATGCAGTACTCCGCGAGCATTCCAAATTGATTCTTCGTGTCAAGACGTGATGCCGAGAGCACAATTGTAATCATATTGGGGAAGAGACAAAAATATTTGGGGGAAAAATAAGAGCCTCTGGACTGGAACCACAATCCTGAATTGTGACACTTCCAATAATTGTGGTGTGAATCGTGAGAAACAATGAATTATTATGAGTACTAACGTGGTTGTAATCATGATGGTCAGCTTTACAGATCTGTGGTCGGTTGCTTAAATAACTTCAGTCATATTTCTCTTAGTTTGCGATATTAATCAGTCTAACTGAAGGAGGCATTTCTGTTTAGGAATATTATGCAACTGGGCCACAGGCCCCTCCCATAACGCTCTCATGAGACATTAATTGTTGAATTATTTGGACTTGTTTGACAGTCAAATGTCATTTTAAGATCTCTTTTCCGAGTTTATTCATTTATTTTTTTGTTTTGTAAGTACACAAGCCCTCGGCTACAACGCGTTGATGGTTTCTGGGGAAAGGGACAGAAAAACTGCAGGGGGGGGGGGGGGGGCTTGGGGGAGGGCACTTAGAGCACTCAACCATGTTTAGGTGGGGCCCTGGTTTATTTTATGTTAGTGTAGATGGTATAGACACTTGCCGGTATAGACACATCTTCTTGGTTCTTTCGATAAAGTCACGTAGAATGGAAATAATAAAATAATTAAATAGAACTTTATATAATAAAAAATTATTATAAAATAATATGCTATAATATAATATAATAAAAGCTTTAAATCGAAATTTTACTTGCCAGACACTTTTGACCCCCCCCCCCCCCCACGACACCCTCTAAACCCTCCAATATTTACTTTCTTCACACTCGTGAAATTTGCAATAATTATGACAAGCCCGTAAGCAGTTTCAATACATTGCATTACACATTACCGACAGCACGAGTCAAGGTGCTGATAGTTGCTGCGTGTTTTTCGAACGCATTGATCGGCTTCAAACGTATGTCTCTGTATGTTCAAATCTTTGATTTGAAAGTTAGACTTTTTATTAATTTCCGTGTCTTTTTTGTTAAAGAAGTAAAAAAATAAGTTTCTGCATTTCACGCACCATTCGAGTTGAATGGTGAAATGGATGATTTTACTGCCTTCCGGGGATATTGCCCCAAACATATTGTGGAGACTCATGGAAGCAATTTACAGAGATTTATATTTGTTAAAACCGTATAGCAAGTTTTCTTTAACCGGGGCATGCCATGGTGGAAACGAAATAGCTGCGCAGTATTCTAAATATTTCCACAGCCTGCTACAAATCAGCCTTTAACTCTCCCCATATAATTCATGGCTTTTAATGCCCATCGCTTATATCTTTTCAGTATTGTCGTAACCAGAAAATAATATTAGAAATATACGCAACACTCTCTCACGTGTTCATCTCACTGCCAAAAAAGCACTTCCCTAAACGGTTCCTTAATTTTAGCGATTAAGAAAAAAATGCCATTTCTATTTTTTTCTTATAGTGGTAAATGCCCGTTGTATATGTGACACTGGCTTCCTCGTGAATATTTTACCTAACCCATGTAAGCGAGTGATTCTGTAATGTGAGAGAGGTTTTAAATTATGTACAACGTGATTGTGTTGTAGTTTAGGTATAATGGTTGGAAACATATAAGCCTTGTTTAGCCTTGTCAATTAAGTTATATGTCTGTGTCTTGAAAGGACTGTGAGTTAAAGTATACTCACCAGATACATCATGGGACCTCCTTTGCCAGTACCAAAATATGATAATACGTTTTTCCCCTTTTTTTATTCTGGCAACAAAACAGGTTTTAAGATGTTAAAACACCAAACTGGAACCTTTTTACAAGGAATCATGTCTGCATTAACCACAATGCTTGTTGTGGTCAGAATGCAAACAAAAAACACACTCTGATAATATATGCATTGTCTTTGAAACTGATTGGTCCACACCAGAGACAGCTTTCTTTTGAGCCTCGCCTCTGGTCTCTAACACCGTTTGAGACGAGGCTCAAAAGAAAGCTGTCTCTGGTGTGGACCAATCAGTTTCAAGGATAATGCATATATTATCAGAGTGTGTTTTTGTTTGCATTCTGACCAAGCATTGTGGTTAATGCAGACATGATTCCTTGTTAAAAGGTTTCAGTTTGGTGTTTTAACATCTTAAAACCTGTTTTGTTGCCAGAAAAAAGGGGAAAAACCTGAGGACACAGATTAATACAATGAACATACGGTAGGATATTGGATAAATGCTGGACATTTCACATGTCGTTTCTTCTTTATGAGTTAGTATATCCTGCAAGTATAACTTATTTGGATAAATAATACTCACAACCACTGACAAAACACATGTTTATAGATCGGGCGTGCACATAGATTAAAGGGTTGCGGATGGTATAGAATGTAAAAAAAACTTCATGTGTTTTTTTAAATATAATACATTATGTATATTTTACGACTCAGAATTATTAAAATGCCCCAACAGCACTGTCATGCCTGGCTTTTGAACTATTTTTCAATAATTAAAAACAAGAATGTCCATTGCAAGGCACTGCTGTGGGTTGCTATTAAAAACAACCAATTGACGAAAAGCACTGTAATGGTTTTCAAACAATGTTTTTTTTTAATTTCTCATTGTTACTCACCACCTGCCCTTAAATATCCTGTTCACACACACACACACACATCAATTCCTGGCAACCCCTCATAGTTTTCCCTACATTTTCCCTACATTCTTGCCCCTGTCATAAATAATACCGGAAAGAGTTTAGTGTTGGCAAAAAAAACACATTGCAAATGATTTTCATACCAGTTAATCAACTTCATATTATTGACATAAAACAACGTAATAACTTCAGCTACAAGGGGAGCGCTCTTGGCTGTACTCCCCTGGACGTAAATACATCTCACCTGGCGCAAAGCTAAAGCAAAGTGATGATGTAACACATTTCATCTTTTAGCTTTAAATACAACATCTATGGGTATCAGCGTTATTGCCTCCGTTCATCCCCTTGAAACAAACTCCCCCCCCCCATCTGCTCTTCCTTACCGAAGCACAGGGTTCGAACACGTAATGCTCCCAACCCACAGCCTCGTTCGCTCTTGTGTGGTACAAGAGGTGGAGTTTACATGTTCATGAGAGAGAGCAAAATTCTCTACAACTATGGCTGTTAAATTTCGATTTAAAGCTTTCGTGACTGCAGGGATTCATCTTCTTGGTTCTTTTGGTAAAGTCACGTAGAAGGGAAATAATAAAATAATAAAATTTTAACTTAATCTAATAATATAATAAAATAATATACTAATATAATATAGTATAATAATATAATATTATAATAATATAACATAATAATATAATAATTTAATATAAAAATGAAACATAACAAATTAATATAATAATATGATATAATAATATAATAATAAAATCAAACATTATAATATAATAACATTATAATATTATAATATAATATATGGCTGTTGCCTGATGAAGTTGGTTGCTGTTATGACTGGGGGGAACGTCGGATTCGAATTGTACATGTTGTGGGTTTACTCTCCAACACACCGGTGTGCTTTGCTAGTAACGAATTGGCACGTTCTGTTTACGTGGCAAACCTGACTAATTGGATGTGTCGGGTGGTGGCGGGTTTAACGACACTTTTATATTTACGCGATCTAATCCAAAAACCTCTCTTATGAGCAAAATCGTGTTTCACACCTGTCCAGATGTTGACTTCTCTGTCGTTAGGTATTGTTCTTCTCTGGGTCTGTATTCATCTTCTTTTCTCCACTGAATGAATTGTCTGTGTTTACTGCTTACCAAATATAAGTCTTCTCTACTCTTGCCATTCCATTTTTGCTTATGGCAACACGCTCTGGCACTAAATGTCATTGTCCAGTTCGGCTAGCCACGAAAGGGCTTCAGGAGAGTGTTTGTGTAGTTTTGCTGTTCCTCCTCTTCCGTTGGAGGAGCGCAAACTACAGTGGTGTTAATGTACGGTCCATAATCTTATTACCGCCATTTGAGCTCGTGTACCAGCAACATCCTGGTGCTGAGATTATTCTCTTTTTGGTAACTGCAATGTCATCCATAAGGGTTCATAGCGGCAACAAAACTCACGGGACTATTTCACTATTTTTATTTTACCAGGCAAGGCCCACTGAGCTAGATTGCTCTTTTTCAGAAGCGACCTGGCCACAAATGATAGCTCAACGAAGTGGCTTATCACGTGGAAATCTATAGCAGCCAAATACTCTAACACGGAGAAAACCCCACACGACCACGGGGAGAGAGAACACGCAAACTCCAAATATACAGCAGGCGTCAGCGTCGGGACCGAACCCACGACCTCCTGCACACCGGGCGAGGCAGTTAACATTTCACCACCGCGACGCCTCAGGACCACACTCCTGAGTGAGAATTATTACGTTTTTGGATAATTACCCGATGTACGATAAACAAAAAACTGGCCTTGCAGTCTAATTGTTCTGCCGTTTAGCTGTGGCACGCACATACTAGACTATCAGATCAAAGTGCTGTAAGCTCTCTTCCAGACATCTCGTCCAACTTCATACATCTTGCAGCAATTGGTGCAGACTGTATTGATTTTCTCTATGCTTCCATACTCACTGTGAAGCATCCCCTATACCATTAGACAAAAAAGTCATAAGTTGGTGTTTCAAAAGGGCTCAGTGAGGTGATAGCCGTGACTTGCATTCTTGTTTCCCGTTACACGCAACCTGTTCTCCAATGAGTGACGTTTCAATATTTTTTCCTCGGCCGTTACTCATATTATTCTAGTGGGCATGTCAACATTTAACCCTATTTTCAGCACTTTTTGGGGAAAGTTAACTCTGTCGAGCGGTAGTCTCTTCTAAACTCAACGGTGAACATGTAAGCGATGGTGTCACTGTCAGTCTCTCTCATATCTTTACGTCATACCAAGTTAAAAGTAACAAATACAAATGTGTCATGAAAAGCATGAAAAACTTGACTTTGTGAATGGCAAGTATACGGAACTGGTATCGTATCCAGTTTGCTGTCATCTATGCTGGTCAGTTGCCACAGCTATTCCAAACAATATTTTCTATTTGGCTAATTTTTCAACAAATTCTACTCCTGATAGCAAACAAATGAAATGCCATGTTCCTTATTAATGGTCGGATAAAACAACTAAGATCCACACAGTGCATACTGTAACATCAGGCGCTGATCCAGACTCAATACCTCTCACTCAGGAGTGTGGTCTTAAGACAGTGCAGTTTGGGACCTGCACCGGTTCTTTGTCAGCCCTTCAACATCTCACGAAGTACCCACACTGCACCACGCAGCAGGAAGTACCCACACTGCACCACGCGACACGAAGTACCCACACTGCACCACGCAACACGAAGTACCCACACTGCACCACGCAACACGAACTACCCACACTGCACCACGCAACACCAAGTACCCACACTGCACCACACAACACGAAGTACCCACACTGCACCACACAACACGAAGTGCCCACACTGCACCACACAACACGAAGTACCCACACTGCACCACACAACACGAAGTGCCCACACTGCACCACACAACACGAAGTACCCACACTGCACCACGCAACACGAAGTGCCCACACTGCACCACGCAACACGAAGTGCCCACACTGCACCACACAACACGAAGTACCCACACTGCACCACGCAACACGAAGTGCCCACACTGCACCACACAACACGAAGTGCCCACACTGCAGCACACAACACGAAGTACCCACACTGCACCACGCAACAGGAAGTACCCACACTGCACCACGCAACAGGAAGTACCCACACTGCACCACACAACACGAAGTGCCCACACTGCACCACAAAACACGACCTACCCACACTGCACCACACAACACGAAGTACCCACACTGCACCACACAACACGAAGTACCAACACTGCACCACGCAACACGAAGTACCCACACTGCAGCACACAACACGAAGTATCCACACTGCACCACGCAACACGAAGTACCCACACTGCAGCACACAACACGAAGTACCCACACTGCACCACACAACACGAACTACCCACACTGCACAACGCAACACGAAGTACCCACACTGCACCACGCAACAGGAAGTACCCACACTGCACCACGCAACAGGAAGTACCCACACTGCACCACACAACAGGAAGTACCCACACTGCACCACACAACAGGAAGTACCCACACTGCACCACGCAACACGAAGTGCCCACACTGCACCACGCAACACGAAGTGCCCACACTGCAGCACACAACACGAAGTACCCACACTGCACCACACAACAGGAACTACCCACACTGCAACACGCAACAGGAAGTACCCACACTGCAGCACACAACACGAAGTACCCACACTGCACCACGCAACAGGAAGTACCCACACTGCACCACGCAACAGGAAGTACCCACACTGCACCACGCAACACGAAGTACCCACACTGCAGCACACAACACGAATTACCCAAAACTGCACCACACAACACGACGTACCCACACTGCACCACACAACAGGAATTACCCACACTGCACAACGCAACAGGAACTATCCACACTGCACCACGCAACACGAAGTACCCACACTGCACCACGCAACAGGAAGTACCCACACTGCACCACACAACAGGAAGTACCCACACTGCACCACACAACACCAAGTAATCACACTGCACCACACAACTTGGACCTGATCTCGCCAGTCTCATAACAGTGGTGGTGGTCCATCTTGTACGAATATACAGTCATTAACGTCGCAGTCGAGAATGTACGGAACAAAATATATATATACGGACAATATGCCTACTTTCCATATTTGTCTCGCCACATAAAAAATATTTAAGTACAGTTTGACACATCCCATCAGCCACATGACCTGGCAGTGATTGTATCCAATGGCATTGGTTCAACACTCGCAGACTGGACTGGTTTTGACATTTAGTGTCTAGTCAGCAGTCAGGCTTGCTGAGAACAATCCTGGTCATATCTTTTATCAACAGCAATGTTCCTGATTATTTTATTACATATATAGTTTCATGTTGAACTAGGACCCATGTCTGAAAGAAGAGGGGTCCATACCTATTAACATCTTGACATTTCCAAAGCATGTCATTGTATGAAAGATCATGCACTACTTGAAAATTTGTAGTCCATCATTTGCAGTCCACTCTAATCTGCATGCTTGGTTTTCTAGCCTTCTGACCGATGGATCTGTTATATGCAGGAAGGTAACCAATCTTGAAATCTTCACCATTAATTCTGGTGTTCCACAGGGCTCTGCTTTGTCTCTCAAACAGAATTTCTTATTATTAATCACTTATCATCTTGCACGCAATATGATCCACTCCTTCGTAGATGACTACACTTCATGCTTCATACTCTACGTGCAGATACTTCCCTGTCAATCAGCACTGATTGAAAACAATTCATGTTTGGGGGTGACAAAAACTGGCCACATTCAACAAACACAAAACCCATTCAGTGATAATATAATACAATACGCGGTTTGTCCCATCATATCTAACAATGTTATTTTTCACCGTAATATGACATTTAATCTGTTTGGCACATTAATCTCATTGGATCTGTCATATAATGGCTGTACTGTATTACTAATCTGGCTAAACGGGCATCAAACAAACCTGGATTTCCTTTCTGTGCAAAAAGCCCTCTTTAATTTCTTATTATAAATCTGAACAATTGTTACTTCGCCGATGTAGCTAAAGTTGGAATACTGTTGTCATATCTGGGGTGTAGCACCCAGTTCCTCCCGCACAGTGCATAATAGAATTCAACTTGTGGCAACCGAATGGATTGTTGATCCAGCACTCACTAGTTCATTCCAGTCACTCATCACCAGCGGCCAGTCGCCTTCTTATCACTCTGCTATCACTGCTACAATGGTTATTGTTCCAGTAAGCATCCACTTATTGATTCCTCCGCCATGTTAGGACGCGGACCACCAGACCTGACTTTCATCTCATCTACACTGCACTGAACCACCACACTGCAGGTCAAAACACTCCTCGCTCTGCTTCTTTTCTCGCACTTTTCCTTCAGTCTATTCATGGTGTTACAACCCATGCTAAATTATATAACCCCGTTAACTCTTATTTACTACTGAATTTACTATATTTATTTTACCTAAAGAGCTCTTCTTTCAGAAACGACCTGGCCACAAGTGGTTTAATTACATGTATTTACTTTATCAGTCGTTGAACAAAAAAACAATGATGCACTTTTCGTGAATTCATCAAAATATTCTTTAAATGGGAATCCTAGTTGCAAGTGCAAATTCAAAAATATATATTTTCAGTAGGTAAAATTGCAAGTGCTAAATTTAAAAGTTTCTGGCTGTTTAGATACATAGCGTCTTTGTCATTTCAGTACAGTGCTTGCAATATGTAGAAAACATGTTCAGACCTGAGGGCTTTTTCAACTGCCCAATGACAGATATTTTGAGCATCCTTTATAAAAAAAAGCAATGTTTTAATAAACAGTGGTTATAATGACTCGAATAGTGAAGGCATGTGTTTCAAAGCAACTTTAGGCCTCTCTACACTTTTCATTTTGTTTCATTCCATTTGAGTGTCAAAACAAAACATGTGCAACTTGATTTGTGCATGTGTGTGCCAATATTCAGTGCTTTGGCTCTTCGCACATGAGGCCGGGCCAGGAGAAATCTGCAGAAGCTCCCAACTTCTTTTGACAGTGCACGGGTCATTTTAGTTTTACAATTGATCATTGCATTCATATTTTCTAGATTGTACATTTGATTTGATTGAAGTACTCTCATGAGGCGGACTGTCCCTTGATGCAAAAAAACCAGTCGAATCGTCTAATAATAAAATGTATGCCTCACACAAAGATTGTTTGACCATAGCAGAGGGCCTTGGCATCATGGGCTGGTAGAATACATGTGTACGCTTGTTGATGTATAGGGCACATTGGTATATAAGGTCCACCTAAATGTTGCCACCCACCTCAGCAATCTCTGCTCTCTCCCAAGATGTCCCTGCACCAAAATGCTCACGGGAATCATTTCCATTTTGTTCCATTTTTTTTCTGTCCTCCATTTTCGCTGCGCTGTCTCTTTGTCTCGGTGGTACAGTCCAAAGCGTGTGCGTCTAAAGACAAAGATCCTCTCGTATAGCCTGAACAGACTGTTGGGGCAAGTGCTGTTAGTGAGCACCTATGAAGGCCGGCACAGCACACGAGGGACTGGGTGACCAACACCACGCCCGACCGCCTTTGTCTCCCCAGTGGCGATGTTTTTACACACCGGAGCAGGTACTCATTCGTGGCCGAGTCGACCTAGGGGATGCCCAGGACCGATTCAGATAATCGCCACTGGTGTTTGCGGCCGTGAGCGGGAATCAAACTCGGGTCGCCGGGTTCGTAGCGCAGCGCGCTAACCGCCACACCACCACTCCCCACGCACACCCTGGCAGGACGGCAGGGCGTGCTGTTGGCAGGCAAGTTGGGCAGCAGCAGCAGCAGCGGTAACGTTGCCGGAGAGTGACTCACAGAGCCATGCCGCTGTGTCGGCACATTTCTCAACAGACTCGGGCACTCGCTGATTCCACCGCACGTCCGTGCCGAATTTTTTGCACCGCTAATGAATCAAAGAACCGTTCTTTGAGGATTAATCATAAATGTGGCGGGGGTGTATTTACCGTGGAGTACTTTGTTAAAATTGAAGATAGGTTTGACATAGGCTTTCGCGACCAATATCCCAAAAAAAACTATTTTATTATGGAAAATGTAAGTTATTAACTCGTGTTTATAGATATGTACAGTGCGGTTTGATTTTATGTATCCTTTGTTATTTGTATTGAACACTTGTTATTGCATTCTGGAAGTTATTCTTGGATTGTTCCAGAATCTCGTGGATATGAACCTTTCACCGAATTTTTCTTTAGGTTTTTCTAATTAGAACATGAGTTTTACCGAAAACTAAATATAATTATGACATCGGGCTAGGCTGTTGAAAACAATCACAGTTTTGCAAGCAGTGCAAAGGCGCATGTCTTTGCATGTAACGGTACAACATGATGGTAATTAACAATTAAGGCATTCAAAAATAATTGCAACCAAAGCTCCTTTTGCTAGTTAACCACAGTTTTCACAAGCCACTGATGAATTCTAATTTTGAGGAAAAATAACAGAGTTCCCAAAATTTGTAAAAACTATTAAATATTAAAAGCAGTGACAAACAATTAATTGGCGCATGACCGCTGCCTGACATTAATGATTTACAAAAAAATTATTTCCATGGCAACGCTTCGTTGCTCCAGGTATCGAGGCGACTGCATAGGAATGGGAGATGCATCATGGGAAATGTTTGCTGCGGCAGGGTGAGACTTGGCGCATTGCCACAGTCAATTTCATCATTTTGTGCATAAAGCGCAAAAAAAAAATGGCTGCCTGCCAAACTCGAGGTGACCAGGCAATGGGGAGGCTTTCAGCTCCGCCATAAGGAGAAGGGCGAGAGAGAGATGGCGCTATTTTTATTGCTCAGATTTCATTAAAAAGCCTCAATAATCCTGCCAGCTATTAAGTCAGTGGCACCTTCACGGAGTGGACTTTCCCAGAATAATTACGTGGAGGGTTACGTAAAACAAAATGGGGGCGGAGAGAAACGTGTAATGTAAATGCACTACCTGATGCATTTCTATTTTTTTGTTTATCTTCAACAAAATATTCAAACATTCACCTTTTTCACATTTGCCTCTTGTGAAATAACATTTGAATAATTGGTGCGTTTTTTGTGTTCGTGGTGAAAATGATTTTTTTGTTCACAACGAAATTAATAAACATTTAGTTTTTTAGTTCATAAACGTTTCATGGCAGCTGCTTTGCATCTCATATTTTGCCTCTGGCCCATGTTGGCCAACATGCCATGACTGAACACACACAGACATGCACGCATATGTCCCGTATACAAACAAAAAAGGAAATACAATTTTGCATGACCAAAAAATCTGAATCAAATTTCCAACAGTTGTCAGCAGCAGCCTTCTAGGATGGGTTATTTAGCTTTCCCATTGCATGGCACTCGTAGTCTGCCTGGTTGAGAATTTATTATATATTTATTTGTATGCATCATCGCCCGCACAACTTACCGCTCCTTTAAAATGTCACAGCCACATTGCCAAGTCACCTGACCCGTCTCCCCCCGCCCATTTGCCATTCCCAGAGAGCCAGTAGGATTTCGCTATCTCCAGTTGTTGGGGGTAGTTTCGCTGCTTGGCCTATCTGGCGCGCAGGACGCAGTGTTCTGGCTCTGTTCGTCCGACGAGCTTCCAACAGATCAGCCCCAATGCTTATTTGTGCTGCTTTGTCGCCGTGTTGGGCCCTTGGCGGCCCTCCAAGAAGGCTGCCCCCTCTCACGCCCGATAAATCTTTTCATAAACAAAAAGCGTTTATTTACAGCCTGAAAACGCATTTGGGTACGTTTTCCCTTTTCGAACACTCGTCGCTCTCTGCGTTAAAGCATTTTTACGCGCTGCAGTTTTCGAACAGAATTCTAATTTCCTGTTAATTTTATTTTCGTTGTAGGGAGGGCGGTGGGGAGTAAAAAATGTGAAGAGGAAAAATGACGACGTGCGTTTAGGAAGTGTTGCGAAATGAAATCACGGGCAATAATTTAAAGAATGTTTTCCGTTTGTCGTGAAACCAGTCCTCATTTTGTCTTACATTTTTCAAATAGGCATGCATTGGTTTTGGCATTTTGCCACATGCACCCTATTTACATTTAATATCCCTGAGCAGTGCCATCGCCCGTTGAAACATAATGCTCGGGTATATTTTAGCGAACACACGAGCTGTATTGGCTTGGCATTTCAACTGTAACTTGTTCATTTCTGCCAAGGCAGGCGAGGCAAGCATTATTTTATTTATTTAGTTACTCGGGGTTGTTTTATTTATTAATTTTACAACGCTTACCACCATTGGTTGCTTTTGCCGCTCAAATGTCTCGACGCGTGGGATTGGTAGAAAGAATCCGCAGTGCTTCGTGATCGGAATGTGTGTTTGCAAGAAAGGGCCCAGAGCCAAGAATGGCAGCTTGGGTCCGGAGCCCAGTTAGGTCTACCAGGGGTGTCCAATAAATATGCCTGATTTTTTCTTTTTTTTAATTCATTGAGATTTTTACAGGAAACCGTAAAGCCCCTGTGCAAGCATGCGGCGAAGTGAAACCTTTAGGGGGGGAAAATAGATAGCTTAACAGTTCGCGATGTTACAACGAGTACGTTTATCTACACGGACGCTGCGATTTTCAGTACGAAAAGTCTCAGCATGCGCAGTACTATTTTCTTTTCGCTCTGGCGTGCTCACTTTTGCGTTTGCTCACCCCCTCTGCAGTCGGCATCGCTGTTGCCAACACGGGCGGCCCGCCATTGTCGCTCAGCGAAGGCAGAGCACTGGGCCAGATTTTTTTTTTACATGGGTCTTGGACGAGAACGCTGGTTAGAAAAGGATGGCAGACTTCCCAGATTTTAATAGTTGGCTTTTTCGAAATAAAAAAAAATCTCCCTGGGAATAGGCAGCGCAGGCCGAAGCACGTCGAAAACTTTGGGCGCTAAGACCCGCACTCCGCCATCAGGCAGCCACGTTCATATTGCCGCCAACGGAGGATCGCGGGCTCTCGTTTTTCTGTCGAAGCGAACTCGAAAACCCGCCGATATATTTTCAGCGCTTTCTACTTAACGTTTCGCCGTATTCCGTTGCGCACGGCTTTTTAAATCGTGGACAATTTTTACTTCCCTTTTTTTTTCCTTTTTTCTTTACCGCCTCGCGGGCCCCGTTTGTGGTGCGGCCGACGAATTTAGCGCACAAATTGAGTATCGTACTTTCGAAATGTACCTTGGCAGCGCTCGGTTTTGTTACCCGGTCGTCGGCGTTATTCGTTGAGTATTGCTCTTGACCGATACGTTGTGGTTTTTCTCGCAGGTCTGGTGGTCTGTGCGAGGTATTGGTGGACATCGAGCGACTTGGCGCTACAGCTGCCGGTCACTGACATCTTCGCCGCGCAAAGATCGGGATCGGCGGCAGTGTTTGTCAGATCTTGGTGGGTACTCAAGATTCGATCTCGGAGTAAATCTCTACCCGTGTCACATACGTTTGTGGAGAAAATAGTTTGTTCTTTTAAAATAACACGTTCGGGGACAAAATTGCGTGATTATATTTTTGTACGCGATTTGCGCTCGTTTGTAAGGCGTAACAAAATGGTGGCTTCGTTTTTCCCCTCCGCTTTGCATTTGTCAGACTTTCGATGCGATCATTGAACCTTACACCTTTCCTTGGAGTAACGTATTATCTATTCCGTGAAAATTAACGTAGAGCGTTTTAAAAACTAAATTTAAACTTTTGAACCCAGCGCAACTTTAACTCCGTTTTAGCGGAATCGTTGCATCGTCGCGTTTCGTGAGGGTCCAATTTTCATTCATGATATCTCAAAATCGGCAAACGCGTAGTGGAGGAAAATGAAACGCGTAGTGGAGGAAAATGAAACGCGTAGTGGAGGAAAATGAAACGCGTAGTGGAGGAAAATGAAACGCGTAGTGGAGGAAAATGAAACGCGTAGTGGAGGAAAATGAAACGCGTAGTGGAGGAAAATGAAACGCGTAGTGGAGGAAAATGAAACGCGTAGTGGAGGAAAATGAAACGCGTAGTGGAGGAAAATGAAACGCGTAGTGGAGGAAAATGAAACGCGTAGTGGAGGAAAATGAAACGCGTAGTGGAGGAAAATGAAACGCGTAGTGGAGGAAAATGAAACGCGTAGTGGAGGAAAATGAAACGCGTAGTGGAGGAAAATGAAACGCGTAGTGGAGGAAAATGAAACGCGTAGTGGAGGAAAATGAAACAATTCGTCCTCTTTTTTTTAGGCCTGGGTTTGTTAAATGGTTAACTTTTGGTCTGACCTATTTTGTTTTATTTCTTTATTTTCGATCATGGAACTTGTCCCAAAATGTAGCGGAGACTTGGCGGTGCTTGGTACTCGAGCATTCTGCCTCGCGGCTTGTGTTCGCTGGCATGCATTCTATGCACACATCCGCGCTACGCTCTTCTGGCAGCTAGCAGACGGGCAATGCGACCCCACCAAGCTTTACAAAAAGAGCCTAAAAAGAAATCAAGCCCAGATTGGTCGTCCTGATATCCCATAGGATGGAAAACGATGTTCTAACGTGCCAAACAAATATAAGTGCGTTAGTTTGTTTTAATTGTGTCTTGTTACTTATTCTTGAGTTGTATACGTGGAGTGATTGTCACATGCATCGATCGTAACTTTATATAATGCACTTCGTGGAGAAATTTGATTTTCAGTTTAGAACTTTGTTAAAATATTTCAAATGGGTGTCTTTAAAAGCAGTGGTTAGATGGCGTTTTTCTAATGGGACTATACTTACACGTTTTACTTTATACTTCCAGTTATCACAACCCATTTTCGGATATTAACCATATATATAGTTGCGAACTGTTGGGATCCCAACATACAAACCCATCACGATGTTTGCTGTGTCGGCAAGGTGGCCTCCTTTAATCAGGGACAGTCGAAAGTCCTTTGCTAGTTGTCCCCCTGGCCTGCTGCCCACAAGCGACAACGTTCTACTTCAAAAGAACTTGGAGCTTATTTCCATTCCTATTGTACATTTGAGGCTTGAAATGCACAGATTTAAATAAACAAATGTTTTTTATCCCAGTAAGTTCTTCATATCATTTGCCTTGTGTAGATTCCAGCTTTTTGCTTTTCCATTGCACTTACGTCGAGTGTAGTATATAATAATAAAATTCCATCTGAACTAGGCCCAAACATATGGTTCCATAGAAAGCGTTGCGAAGCAGTCACCTTTTAAAAAATTCACATTTCGCATTGTCCGATTTATGCAATGGATATAAAACAATGCACCATTGTAAAACATAATTAATTTGCAACCGTTTGCCAAAAATTGGAACCGTCGCAAAGTCTAACACGATGCAACCTTAGTCAGGACATATCTAAACAAGGCCGCAGATATTTACCAGATTGTATGTTTGCAAGCGTTTGAAAACGCTTGCCACCTTATTTGCCTATCTGTTTACAGAAGTTCCAGCTCTGAACTATTATCTTTGTGTACACATTTGTCCGTCTCTCAACGTATGCCGTATAGCAACTCGTGCGGGCGCCGTGTAATCACGAAGTAACTCGGATAAAAACGCACAAGCGCTTTCGAATAAAAACGCGTGAACCAAGCAACGCGCCGCAATCGCCTCGAATTTTGCGGGAAAAGTTCGAATTAAACGTCCAAATTTTGTGAGGCCAACTTGTGCTTTTTTAAAAGGTGGACTACGTGGCGCTAGCGAAGGGGGCGCAGTAAAGCGGAGAATGGAAATCTCCGGTACCAGGTCTTCGCCAAGAGTCGTTTCAACGGGACACTTTCTCTCGCTCCGACGACGCGAGCTTTTATTACGAAGGCGGCCTCCCGGTTCGCAACGTTGAAAGAGGGCCCCTTTCGGAGGGCAAAGTAAGCGGCGCGGTTCGGCTCGCGAGAACAACCCCTCGGGTTTTTTTTTTCGAGTTCGCTGTAAAACGGCGAATAAAAGTGTTTTCTATTCAAAATACAAAAACTTGGCCTCGATCGCATGGCAACAAGCAGGGTTTTCAGGCCAATTGCCAAAAGGTCCCTGCTGTGGAATCTGTTGAAGCTCGCTCAACTGTGGAAGTGTTTATATATTTATTTATTGCTTTAATTTGCCCCTCATTAAATAGCTCTCTCCCCTACGAGTCTGCAGCTTTTTGCAGCTGCTGTAGACAAATTGGCGCGCTTAATAGATTGCGGTGTGCGACTTAATGTAACAAAATGTTTTTTTTAATCTTATCGGGTGCGCAATGCCTCGTGTGCAACCTTTTTAGCTTTTGCGTGATGTTTGCAAACAGCCGCGGTGGCGGCGGCGTTCGCCAACGGCTTTGAAATCTTCATAAATCCACAATGAGATGGAAGACTATTCTTACAACAATTCATTGAATGTGGCTTTAAATAGCACACTGTATGTTGAAACCATTGGGGAAAAGGTGTATATTAGAGACTGTGTATAAATAAATGTTGCTCTGCAACGTTTCTTATATGCTTTAGACAGAGCACCTGTGTAGAGTATAAATGCAAAGTGGATATTTTTGCAGCACGGTACTTGCAGTTGTTTGCAATAACAGCAAAAAAAATCTAAATAATTAAATCTGCATTTGCACACGACTCTTAATAACGATGCAAAAAAAAAATCTATGAATTATTGACGGGAGATTGATGAACGAAAGTATAACAAAAAAACGACGGGAGATTGAATTGTTGAATTTGCACGTACGAAAAATGAAATGCGACGGCGCACACAATGGTGCCGCTTCACTGGCGCTCGTGTGTTGTCTGCTACAGACGCGGCCACGAGCATTGCCCGGGCTGAGAGGAGAGACGAGAGAGGCCTGTTCCTACACATGCGAGCACAGACGTAATAAACGGGACGACCCAAGCCTCTGCCGCAATGCGGAAAATGGTAAGGGGTGGGGGGGTGCTGGCTTGGAGGGATGACGGCTAGCTTGTGAGCGCGTGCGTACGCTCTCGCACGTCTGTCCGTGCGCTCGAGTCCGCGCGTGTGTCTCGTGCGGAGGTAGGGGGAGACGGCTGGTGGGGAGGGTGGTTGCGGGAGCGTCGGCGTTGGGCGTGGGGGGGGGTTCTGCGTGGGCGGACGTGGTGGGCTCGTGGTAGGCAGCAGCGGTAGCGGCAATCGTGGCAGAAGGGGGGGAGGAGTTAGGGCACAAAGGCATGCAAAGGTGGGCAGCTCCCCACCGGAAGGTATGCTGGGATAGGTGATGCGCGATTCGTTCGTAGTTTTCTGGCCGGCCTCGGCCAAATGGAGTTGAAACTGAAATTTCGAGAAAAATGGGTGCCTGGCCAGGCTTGGTTGCACACGGGGGATTTGGTTCATGCTGAAGCGATCACAGACGGTGCCTTGGATGGACTTGATGATGTGTGCTACGAATTGAGTCCTCTGCCTGCCAGCGAAATGCCAGTAACGTTCTTGACGAAACAAAAAAAAAAATTCGGTTTCGTGTGATTGTCAAAAAGAATTGGCGACGTGACGCATCCAGGATGAACACTCGTGTCAAAAGTTAACACACATTTATCAGTGGAAATAATTTACGTTGAATATTTGTTGATTGGTTGTTAAAATATTCACCGTTGCAGCTGAACGTTTGAAACAGTGTCGGCATGTGTAATATGCGCGTGTGTATGTTTTATTTTTTATAAATATTTATGTTTGTTACGACTGGGTTACAGTGTTAGAGAACATCACAAATAGACGAGCTGTTCTGTTCTCTCTACATCCCCTGTCGTCTCTCGACCAAACCAATTTAGCTCACAGGCATGCGAGCGCCCTCATTTCATTACGTTCCCCTACGTGTGCCGACGCTACGTGTATTTCATCACTCGGTTGTGTCAATCAGGTGATCGTTACCTGTGCCCCGGGCTCACATTTTTTACTCTCCGAGCCAGTGTGCCGTTTGCGGGCGCGAGTGAGTGAGCAGCGCGCGTGACACCAAACATCGGTGCTTGTCGCCACGCGCGGAAATTCTCGGCGGCAGTGAGACACGGGGCGCACGGGACGGTAGTAGTCGCACAGACGGGCGCGCGGCGGGGCTGGATTCCGCCGGTCGCCACAAACCCGTAGATCCGAACTTGTGGTGGGAGTTTTGCACAAGCTCGTGTCTACGGGTCTGTGTCGGCAGGGCACGCACACGCAGCCACTCGCCGGCGCGACGGCCTAAAAGACAAAGACGACGATTCCGACATTCACCGCCCGTGACATGTTGGGGGCAAGTGATTTTAGCAAGCACCTGTTATGCACTCGACAACCATGCACACACGTACACACACTCACAGACAAAAATCCTTGTATGGCAATTAACAGACTATTTGGGTATGTGCTGTTAGCAAGCACCTATTAAGGCCGGAGGTGACATGATCAGCACGATGCTCAGCCACCTTGGTTTCCCCGGTGCCTAGAGCAGGTTCTGATATCATGTGTTCCTGATATTATTAGCCATGGCAGGGACTCAAACTCAATTTGCCGGCTTCATTATGCAGTGCGCTAAACGCTGTGCCAATGCTCCCCAAAGACAAATATACCCCATATAGCCTTCACAGACTTTTGGGGCAAGTGCTATTTGCGAGCACCTATGAAGGCCGGCATGGTACACGAGGGCGTGGGTTGCCAGCACCACGCCCGGCTGTATTTGTCTCCACTGTGGGGATGTTTACACACCGCACCAAGTACTCATTTGAGGCTGAGTCTTCTTAGGGGAGGCCCACAACTGATTGAGATAATCGTCATTGGTGTTGGGGGCCCATAGCGGGAATCGAACTCCGGTCGCCGGGTTCGTAGCGCAGCATGCTAACCACTGTGCGATTGCTCTCCACACACACACACGTTTACAACATTTCAGCACCTTAGGCAAATACACTCGTATGGTGGAGAAGTCATGTTGTTTGCCATAAGTGAATGTAACCTATGCTATGTGGTGTTTGGAAAAAGTTGACAAAGAAAAGTCAAATCATTTTAAGACCATGCCCATGCTGTATTTAAATTTCAAACTACGTATTAGTTTTATCGCATCTTGCAGTTCAACGTGAATCGGTTTCATATTGCTCGACGTGCTAACTATGCTTAACATTTATTGATGTCTGGTTCTTTTTTGTTACCGTGTTTCTTTTTTTACGTTGCATGCTCGGATGAAATACTTTAGACTGAGATGAACTGGGCAACGTTAGTGCTCACCGTTTCCCGGTAAGCTTCGTCGCGTGAAAATGTCGTTCTCGGCGTTTGTTTATACATGTACGCTATCTGTGGAGTGGTGGCACAGCGGTTAGTGCACTGCGCTATGAACCTAGCGACCCGAGTTCGATTCCCGCTCATGACCAACACCAGTGATGATTACTGAACCAATCCTGGGCCTCCCCTAGTTCGACTCAGGCTCAAATAAGTACCCGGTGAGATGTGTAATCATCGCCACGCCCCCCATCGTGTGCTGTGCCGTCCTTCATAGGTGCTTGCGAATAGCACTTGCCCCAAAAGTCTATCGAAGGCTATATGGGGGGAGGAATCTTTGTCTTTATTATCTGACATCTTTTGATGCACCACACGAAGAAGATTTGCTTCTGAAATCCTATTGTCTTGTACAAAGAAAAGTACTTTTTTTTTAAACAAGGAGGCCCATTGTGAACTTAGGAAACTTTTATACAATTGTTTATATGCTTTCATAATTTACTTTTGTCACAAAATTCAAAGTAATCACTTGATTAAGGTATACGTGCATTTATTTGCGTCATTATTTATATTGAGATGCTCGCAAAATTAATGTTAGCAATTAGAGAACTCGTGGCATGCCACACTGGTTTTAATTGGTTAAATTTCAAGCGTGTGGTCGTGTTCCTGCCAAATAGAGGAGGAGGAGGAGGGTAAGCGTTGGTGCAACGTATTACGGTACGCGCGCAACATTCCGCTTGGTTATTGGAAATGGCCCACCCTAAGGACGTAATTGGGTGCAGCTGCAACGGAAAAATTTGTCTGCGAGCAAAATCCCGTTGATTTCATCGTATCTTTTATTTTCACTTGTGCTGTAACATGAGCCTTTGAAAGAGAACTCCCTATTTTTTTTGGCATGATATTAAGAACCAAGAAGGCAGAAAAAATAGGCAGGGTGAAGGTGGCCTTTGTATCGCAAAAAATGTAAATATCACCCACGGTGAGAAGCATTTAAGCTACAATTTGCAGTGTTAAACATATATGCCGACAATGCGGGAGTGATCCATTTCGTTCAGCGCCCAGGTTTTCGTGTTATTTCAGGATCTATTCGATGCTTAGGTGCCGTGTAGTGAATGCGGCCATCGCAAGATGCGATTGCTTTTTTTGGGGGGGGGGGGGGGGAGGTTTCAGCGTAAATATTGCGTCTCGGAAGTGGTGGCGTGCCGTTCAAATTTGAAAAAAATACTAAAATGTGGGCAGTCGTTCGGCATTGCATCGCCGTTCCAATTAATGTTGTACAACACTCGCGAGCTCGTCTTTATCGGCGGAGAGTTAATAAAGCAGCGCACGAACATGGCTCGGAAGCTTTTGTTGTGTAACCAGTACGTGCGGCGGCCCCTTTTTGTCCCAGGCGACACCGTGCATGCGGAAGCAAATAACGAAACGAACCTTTTTATTCGCGAGATGTTATTTCCCGTGTTTTAACGCAATCTGTCAAATATCATGCGGCCTTGCAGCAAAACAATTAGCACTAAATGGGGGGAGTTAGCTTTCTCGTCTGGAAAGGAAAAAACTAAATAAATTGCGTACTCTATCATATTCGAAGGAAAAAAAAACAATCGTGTTGTATAAGAGAGTGATATTTAAAAGGTATCTATCAAATTTTTATTGATGTTTTGTTTATCATTATCTTCTTGTAAATAATTGTAATGACCTATTTTAATTAATTTGGCGAAAGGCTAATATAAAACCCCTTACCGCTTCAAGTGTTAAACTGTTAATACACTTTCAGAATTAATACACTTTGAAATAAAATGCACGTTAATGAACATGTGACGTTTTGATTTTAAAAAATACCTCTCTTTCCCCCCAGTAAAAGTAAAAAAATAAATTTGGACCATAGGTTCATCAGGCATGCTGTGATGTCACAGGTGGTTATGATGCGAGCCTGATCAAATAAATTGTTTTATCAGGCCAGCACTACCTCTCCAGAACCTCCAGAACAGGCAAAACTTACAATGTTCCTCTGCTAAAGATGTAAAGCTTTCGCGCGACCTTAAGAGGTTTTGTCTTGGCTTCATTCGATAACCTTTACAAATCTTGCATCTGCTCAAAATGCCTTTCTTTGATTCGTGGGGACAGGCGGGAAAGTGAAAGAAATGAAACTTTTAAAAATTATAGGCCTGTTTAATTTTTTTCATTCGAGTTCTGTGTATTGAAAAACCTTTTTGAACCACCTGTTTTATATTTCCACTCTTGTTAAGTGCTGCCATATTTACTATATCGGTTGTTTTCCATTACATTTAAATTATATGCAGTTTGTTTCAAGGCGGCTTTCATTTTTTCAAATATCAACTGAAAATGTGTCCAAGAGGTCTAATCCCGTATCTGAAAACTTTAAATCTTTCCATGGATACAGTCTGGATAGTAAGCCAACACTCCATCATGGGAGTTGCCTTTTATTTTTTTTGTCCACGCAGATATTTCTTGGAGGTCAGGAACTAGCTGCTTATCACTGCACAATTTTGGACAGCTTGTCTGCATAATCCAAACACTTGCATTATGGTATGTTATCTGTTAGAACATGAATTTAACAACTTCGCGGCAGAGTTGACCTGCCGAGTAGACCATTGGTTTTCCGTATTTTCCAGCTGCACATGATCACTCGCCGTTGATGAGCATGTATCTGAAATAGCAATAGGCAGACAGACTTTATATTATGTAAGCCCCACTGAGCCAAGTCACTCTTTTACATGGACGACTACAGCCCAGCAGTGGCAGCATTTGCTCAGACTGTTGTCTGGTTATACGCATTTAGAGGTTATACAACCACAGTTTATTTTACAAAATGAACTTGCTTTATTGATACCTAAAATAAAAGCAAGTCAGACATGTCAAGCGATCATTACCTGTCATTGCCATCGATGCCAACAAATATGAATGGAAATTAATGAAAATAATGGAAACAAATTAGGAAAACGCGAATAAATGTTGTTTAATTCAAGACATGTAGAACGAGTTAAACATTTTCTCCGTAAAGTTATAAATTATCCTTTGTGTGCTGGTTCGTATTTTCATCAGTGTCGTGTAAAAGCGTATCAATTAGCTGTGAGTAAAGTGGCCAGAGGAGACTCGTTTTATTTAGTTTTATTTTGCCAGGTGTAAGGCCCACTGAGCCGTATGGAACTTTTTCAGAAGCGACTTGCCTACAAACGACAGCTCGACGAAGAGGCTTATCGCGTGGAAATGGTACAGCAGCCAAATACTCTAGACGCACGTTTCTAAATGTGGAGGGGAAAAACCAGAGGGCCCGGAAAAAAACAGTCCACACGACTACGAGGAGAACACGCAAACACGAAATATACAGCAGCAGGTGTCAGGGTCGGGATCAAACCCACGAACTCCTGTATACCGGGTGAGGTAGTTAACATCTCGCCACCGTGCTGTCACGTTGTGCCTGTGCGCGTGGTCACTCCACACGCTGCTACTGCAGTTGGCCCCCCCTGCTTATCGCTGCATAAAGGTGTCACACTGACCACTTAATCCCATGGCTGTCTAGATTACACAGCTCTACCTCGCTGCTTTTGCTGAAATGACAACACACCTTAGAGATTTGAAAGAGAGTGCAACAAGGGGCTTATTTATTTTAATATATATCAAATCTACCAGACCAGAAATTGCAGAGTTTATCACTTGCTAAAGGTCTTTATGAATGAAATTGTTTCCCGATGGTGGAAGTTACATAACACACCGGCTGACCATTTTTTCAGTGCAGTCGGTCTGTGGGATGGTGTCCATTTACTGACGTTATTTGTCATACAATAGGCTGTGGCAAACCGGGCATAGATTTCAGTTTTCCCAGAGATTCACATTTTAATATGGTGACACATTTGTAAACTGGGCAGTTACTTCGCGCCAAACTTCTCAAAGTTAAGTATGCAATTAACAGCACAATAAAATATCTTAATGCGGCCGCATCTCTTTCGCAATTTTAATAGCACGTACCCACATATAAACAAAACATTATATAGTTGTAAAAAACAAGTTAAAGTGGTTTTCCCCACTCAGATTATTAGCACGAGGCGGCTCTTCGTGCCCACTCAACAGCCCCTGGGCCAGTGGTGGAATTTCCACATTTCCGATTGTGGGAGCCAGATATTCCAGAGGAGAGAACCGCTGTTGACTTTCCACGTAATTGTACTTGATCAACCCCCTGTCAAGGAATTCAAACACGTAACTTTTTGATTTTCCAGCCCGCACGCTATACAGCTGCACTACCCAACCAGATAAGACTGTTGTAACCAGATATATGACTTAAAAATGTCCACGGATACATATTTCTTTCTGCCATGGGGCATCACCATTGCACCACTTTTGCCAGCTATCTTTGCTTTTAAAGCGACTGTACGCAGCCACACTGTAGCATTTATCGCGGCATTTTGCTCCTGCTAGCGGGCGACCGCAGAATCAAAAATGAATCGCGACGGCACTTAACGGAGACTCGGCTTATTTGTCTTAGCGAACGCCAAGCTGACGTTCATTGCGTAACGCTGCCTGGACATAAAATATTTTGGGACGCCAAACTTGCGACACGCCAGAGGCCGTCCCGTTAAGTCAGCGACCGGTTTGCGTGACTGCGTTGGTGCCACGTTTCCCACAGGGTCGGCTAGCGGAGCAGGCCTCGGGTGTAGTTCAGCATCGGTTTCAGGGTCCCAGGATGCAAGGTGGACACTTGGCCCTCACTGGCAGAAGCCTCCGACTGAAGGCCTTCGTCGGGGGTTGTTTTCGTCCACCGTTATGCCGCTTCGGTCACAAATTGAGACGCCAGTCGACAACATCAGCACAGCCTCCCTCAACTGTGTCCTGCGCGGAAACTCGGTTAGGCCCTTGCTCGTCCCCATATCTCTTGTCACCTGATTGAATTATGACTGCATCACTGTCTACGCGGTGGGGGGAGAGAGGGCGGGGGGGGAGCCTCTGATTATCAGACGCAACATGTGTGTGCGCCGTCTCATTTGAGAAGGTTTGGCTGAAGAGGGCGGTGGGAGGTGGGGGGGGGGGGTTATCTCCGCTATCTTCTTGTCCAGACCGTCGGTGATTAATAATGCTCACGGGGCCCACATCGTGGTTCCCGTTAAACATTTAATGCTGATCATGGAACCGCGGACAAGTATTAATTGTGTGTATTTATCATACGACGAGTGGCTACAGCCTTCATGGGGGGAGAGGCTTTTGTATTTCGTGTCCGCTATACAGGGTAGGGTGGTCCCAGAAGTCTTGTGACCCCCCCCCCCCACCCCGACTATTTAACTGTCACAAAAATGTCTTTTAATTATTATGCAACGGAACAAAAACGTTTGGGTCAATTACTTGGGAGGGGAGGGGGGGAATTCGTTTTGAGCCATCAAAATTGTCATTCCGTTGAAAAAGGGGAATTGTGAACGACCCATATTCTTTTAACATTGTCTTATTTAACATGCGTGATGTATGCACCCTTCGTACATGGTTGTGTATATATATATATGTGCACAGTATTTAAAATTACATGTATATTAGGCAGCACTCCAATAAACCTCACCGAATGGGGTTAAATAGTCCAAATTTCATGGCGGGCTCAATGCAGTCACTTAGGGGGCTTGCGTTGCTTGCGGTTCGCGCGATTTTATTCGTGATCGGCTACACCTTTGTCGCCGCAATCCAATCGGTGGAGTGTGAGATACGCTACGAAGTACATTAGTGTTTAAATCATGGCTGTACAAACAGCGTGGCACCAACGGGAGGAAGAAAAGAAACCTGCGTGCCAGAACTGGATTTTGTTGTTTTGTTTTGCTCAACAGCAATAATGCAGGGAAGTGAAAAGCTAACAAAAAAATTCACACCGGATGGCCTGTCATGAGAACTCGGATACCGAGTGTAGGGTGGTCCATATGCCTTGTGACCCCCCCCCCCCTCTATTTAACTCTCTAAAACGTAATATTTAAAAAGTAAGGTTGATGTAAAACAGAAATGTACATGCAAAGTGGAAAAACATGTTTGGCATCAATTTATTTGGGGGGGGGGGGGGGGGTGTCACAAGACATCTGGACCACGCGGTATAACGCAACCCTTTGTTTTTTCCTCCACGTAAATTGGAATGCTACCCATTACGAAAATGCCGGCAGCAACTGTGTTCTGCTCCAGCATTGTGCGCGTGACGAGTCCTTCAATCGTAGCGGCTCTCTCACTCTCTCTCTCACTTCGATGGAGATTGTACAAGTCGCAAATTTACAACCTCTGAGAATTCCGTCCAGTTATACCTCATCAACTATCGCTCAGCCAGCCCCCCCCCCCCCAACCTCCCCACATCGGGATCTACACTTGAGCCTCCGCGCGTCTTCGGGTTGAGGTAGTAGGTTGTATAGTTTAGCATTACACCTACGGAGATAACTGTACAACCTTCTAGCTTTCCCCGCGGGCGCGCAACGCAACCGCCGACGACGACGAGAGATGCCTGCCATCGGTGGGGGGGGGGAGGCGCGTTGTTGTTGTTCCACCGCACGCCCGTCTTGATACACGGCAAACCGTGGGATGGATGGAAGAACGGGTGGGAAGTATACGAAGTGTGTGGTCTATTCCACCCTTAGCGCGCTATAACCGGGTTTTCCAGACAGATCGTTTTGGGCGTGGGTCTTTTGTGCTCAAATGAATTATCGGCGGTTTGTCCAGTGACTTGTGCTCATAAAAAAAAAACACGGACCGCGCCTGACCTCGTGTGAACTGTGAAATTTGGTTAGCCTCAAGAGAATGGGTGGATCGGACCAGAGGTCCTGCAATGCATCAAGTGGTTATTGAGGTTTGATGGTTCTGTAACGCCAGAGTGGATTGTGCACATGTGCACAGTCATATTTTGCGTATATTGTTCCAAGTAAAAAAATGTATCTTGTGTGGTTGTACTCACAGTTTCTATGCTGCGTTGCAAAATCACAGTTTTACAGCCCTTTGTCAAATCACTGCTGAATGAAGGGCCTCCGAATCTTTTTTTTGGGCGCGGAGATTACTTTACCATATTTGACCACGCCGATATCGGTGCGGGCTGGTGAAGGGGACTGAAGCGAGACCAGTTCCGGATGTCAGTCGCCGCCGGTATTAGCCGTGGCCGGTGACCGAAAGCCGGTTCATCGTGGCCACGGTGCGGCAGTGTGCGAGACATATTGCACCACGGGCCCCACCCCCCGATGCATTACGTTATTATTGACACTTCACCGTATATTCCATTTATATTTGCTAGGGTGGGGGTTTTTGTGGGTTTTTTTTTGTTAAGTCGCCGTTCCGCTAATCGCACCTTTTCTCGTTGCTTAAAAGGAAAAAAAGCCACAATGATGAACGCAGCACAAGATTTTACTATTTTTCATTTCCACGCCCCCGCCGAAGTTTTTTGGTACTCGCCATCTCTCTCTCTCTCTCTGTGTGTCTAGTAAAGTCAAATTGCCGCAGATAGCATTTGGAGATTGGGGAGATTTGTTGGTGGACCGGTGTGGCCGGGGCACAGCGCTGGGGCGGATGGGGAGATTATGAGAAACTATGATAAGATGGAGCAGTGTTTGTTAAGGCAATGGGGGGCGGTGGGGGGGTGCTGGTGGTGAGGAGGGGGGCACGTCGGAACAGAGGGCATACGGCGGCTCAGCAGTGTCTAGGAGGGGCAGCAGATAAAATGTAATGGCGGCTCGCATTGGCACAGCAGAGAGTGGGGGCCGTTTGGAGGGTGGGGGGGGCGACGGGCTACGGACTGGATCTCTGCAACGGGGAAGGAGGGTGGCGTGGGGGGGCGTGTTGCACTTAGGGGTGCAGTTGAGCAGCAGTTGCCCATGTGACTTTGCTGCAGCTTGAGCATTGGTTGACATACAGCAGGCCATGTGATTCCACCCGGTTGGTCGGCACGGCTATTCACGCAGGTTTGGCTGGCCCAGTTCTGCACGACTGTCTGGCCAAATCATCGTGGCGTTGTTAGTTTAGGTAATGCGAATCATCCCTCCTATGCATCCACGCTGCACATCCTTAAGACAATGGTTAAAAATATGCTTTTTTTTGCCCTCTCTTTAAAATCAATGATATTGTTTGTGTGCAGCATTCATTTCGCAACTGCATATTTGTTTTACAGTGGCAAAGTGTTGTTTGCATAAAGTACCATGAGAAAAAGGATTGTCGTTTTGATGTTGGCCAAGCGTAAACTCCAGATGGAAAGTACATTAAGTACGTTGTATATTGAAAGTGTTCGCTGCAGTGTAGGATAATGAGTGAGTGGGGGGAATAGAGAGTTATATATGATGACTATTTTTTACTCTTTGGCTGATGGGGTCTCACCGTGCTCGCCCATTGATGTGTTAAAGATCAGAGCAGCGCAGTGTGAACTGATCCAGAGAGCCATGATGGGCAAAACATCAAATGCCCGCGAAGCGGACTCCCTATGCCGCACCACGCTTCGCTTCAACGGCTTCGGTCGAGTTTGCCGGTGCCAACGACAACGGGTTCTGCTCGCAATCAGGGAAGCATTTTAATGAACACACGCAAACAAGCGAATAAGCAAAAGCCTCACGATTAGTTGAAATATCAAAAATTACGCAATGTTTCACAGGTTTGAAGATCGGCATGCAAAGAATACAATTTTCTTTGTTGAGAACACTGGTAAAACATTTACATGGAAGTCAATGACAGTGCATGCTGGTTTTACTTGTACACTATTTCAGGAAATGTAATAGTTTTTATTTCTTTGACAACACAGTGGTATATTTAGATGTAACCAAACTCATTTATCTTGTACATTCGCGAATGAGTATTATGAATTCAAGCTCGGATATATTGTGAACATGACAATTGCGCGAGCTATCAATGCAACTGAATAGTTAACAACACCGATGGCCGCTCAGTAAGACGAGGGCCATCCGATATCTTTATTAAAATGCAAAACAACCATTTGCAGGTGTCGTAAATAATTGAATACTACGCCCTGATTAATTGCCCCGCACACACCTTTTTACTTCAATTATTCAACAGTTTATTTTATTTTACGGACTCCTGTTCCTTACCTGCGCAGTAATCGGAAGCCTTCCCGCGCGGTATCCAGAATCAATCTGAAATCGTTCCCATCGCCGATCGATAACCCGTATCTTTTATTACTTTATGCAAAAGGGCAAAAAAATCAATACCTGCGATCGGAGGGTGAACTTGCATCGGTAGCACGGGGTGATGAGTGGTTGGGGGGGGGGTGGACGTGGGTGTCGAGTGGTGGATGTTTTCTGTCGGTGGGTGATTGGAAATTAAATACGGCTGAGTATGTCGAGCATAACGTATACGTGGACAGGTTTGTACATAAAAAGCCAAAATATTGCAAAATAAGATGGTATCGCACGCAGGCTCTGGTCAGGCTTTATATTTTTCCACCGCATGGGTGGTGGCGGTAAAATGGCGTTGCTGTGCGGCATTTAGTCGTTTGGCTGCAGCAGTGATCGCTTTAAAATGGATGCTGGTGCATTGATCTCTCTGTTGCTCTTGGACGGGAACTGGAATTTTTTTTTTTGCTCTCTCCCCCTCTCCGTCTCTTGATCTTGCCCTCGTTCTGGGACGAGGGGCCGACGTTCCCTTCGCCTTGCGAGCGCGGCAAGCCCCATCCCGATAGGGTCAAGAGTTCAATTACGAAGTGGACAACGTAAATGCGAGCAAGGTACCCCCCCAATAAATAATCTGTCCATGAAGACGGGTCTACATTCGGGTGTACCCTCTTTAATAATTCAGCATTGTCATTTTGAATTCTGAATCTGTGAGGAAATGGTGTGCGACTTAAAACATGTAACGGGTTGTTGGCTGGTTAAAATTAATCATCTATCTTAAAAATTGAAACAACAAATTAAATTTCGTGAAATTCTAGTCTTTGCGATTGCCACTTGAACCGCTTAATTAGACCGCCGGTGATGTATTTATTTCTAATGTCATAGATAGTGTTTAAAGAAGAACGGAAAACGGTGATGGTTAAATACAATTATTTAGTTGTATTTTTTCTCAATTAATGTTTAAATATAAATTGTTTTAATATATTTTATTTCGCCAATGGCACTCACGGTGCCAACACTTGATATCGCCAAAGCTTTTCCACCAATGCGGTATGCGAAACGGTTAATTCGCTTCTTTTGCGCACAAAAAGCCTATCGTTAATATTCCGTCGCTGTCGATGGTAATAGTACAGGTCGATCAATCGATTTGCGGACTGGCGTGACGAGAGGCGCTATTTGCGTTGCGGTGGTCACCGCTGCCCGCTGGGTCCTCCGGGATTTTGTCTAATCTTGTGTCGCTGACCCCTTCCCTATCCACCGCCGCGGACTGTGCAGCTTCTGACTTCGATCGGAAATGGTCGCGGGTCGCGCTGGACGTGACCTCGTGCGAAATCGCGAAATGCTAAATTGTTAACTTTTTTTACAATTAATTTTTACGGCCACCAAAATACAAATGGCTTCAGTCGATCCGAAAACAGCAACTGTTGTGCTGCTTTGTCCGCCGATGTGGAATTTCACCGGAATAGGAAAGACCTTTTTTCTTTACATCATATTCCATGAATGCGTCAAAATGGAGAGTTGAGCTTTACGGGAGGGGGGGGAAGCAATAGACGGGGAGTGGGGGCTCGGGGAGGAGAGGGGGCAAGAAAGAGGGTTGGGTGCTCGGGATGTTATAATATTTTGGCCGAGGAAGCTGGGGCAAGCCACCGCCCGTTTAAAGTAATGGCACAGTGTGTCGCGCCGTTGATGATGTCACAAGCGGCTGGAGAATCGTGGGTAGAGAACAGAGGGTGGGCGACCAACAAGAGGACGGGGGGGGAGTAGAGAAGGGGGGGGAGTGAGAGAGGCGGGCAGCAGCGTGCAAGGAGACGTCGAGCGGGAGGCAAACTCGGAGCAGAAGCAAGCCGATATCGACCAGACAAAGCGTTTTTTCGTAACAGTGGCAGGGACCTGTTTTTTCGCTTTTGCGAATTATATATATTTTTTAAAGCCATATTGCGTGAAGATTTTTTTTTTGACAAATTCTTAATGTACAAAAATTACATATTTTAAGAAATGGCAGGGCGGGAGGGAAAAAGAAGACTAATTTTAAACCTTTGTAAATTAAAGTGTTACTTGACAAGCACATTTTTTTTTAATTGGCAAAGTAAAATTAAACAAAGAAGCCGCAATACTAGGAGAAAAGCGAAGTACAATATTTTCTGCGTTCAGCGTTAGTCTGCATGTTACCGGGGTGAAGTGTTACTGGGTTGACTGTCGCAGTGTTGCACGATACCTGTGCGCATTTTGGGCTGTTGCTGGGATGGTCGACCAGCGATCATTTAATACATGACCTCTTCACGATTGACTTTAACCTCCCCATCGCTCCCTTCCCGATTTCTTTTTATTTGGTCTTATCGACAGACGGAGAGAGCGAGCGAGCGTACGTGCGTGCGCGCGCGAGAGAAAGAGAGGGGGGAGTGCAGGAGAGAGAAAGCCGGGTGCTGGAACAGGACAAACTGAGCAAGCGAGCGAACGTGAGCACAAGCGAACGATCATGCAGCAGCAGTGCCAGTCAGAAGGTGCGACAGGATTGGTGGATAAAAATAGCGCAGTGTTGCTGACCGGTCTGTGGCCAAAGTCAGTGGCCGTATAACGCGCACGGCGCGCGTTACCTGCCCGACTTTGACCGGTAAGGAGGGGCTCTACTTATCTCATTTCCATAATTCCTTCCACTGCTCACCCGTTACATCACTTACATATTTCAGTGTGCTTCTGTCAAATGCTTTGCGCCGAGTGTCTTTAACGGTGCCAGCTTCCCCTTTGCACACATTTTGACTTTGTGATGCGTGTGTTAATTTGTCCCGTCCCCCCCCCGATGTACAGTGGTTTTCCTGAGAGAGGCCGTTTGCCTGGGACGATTTTCGTTTGTGACACTTTGCTTTACTCTCTCCCTTTGCTTGAGAGGGTTAGAAAATTATGCGAACGCTATTTCACCCAAAAAGTAAATATTAAGGATACCTGTTCAGTTTTTGTATAAGTATTTGATTTAGGTATAGTATGCGCAGATGGGTTTCCGACGTATAGATATTGCGTACAAATTCAGATGAAAGCTGCATAGTTTAACTCTTGTAAAACTTGGCTATGAGCGTAGAAAATGCGTAATCTATTAAAATAATGAGGAGACGAGAGGCAAAAAAAAATGTTGGCGATGTCTTTGTGTTTACTCCGCTTGAACTTTTACATAACGTCTAAAAGAGCTGGGTGGTTTTTTTATTGAAACGGCGAACATTTTTTTAATTTCAAAATCAGACTGCACATCGTTCCGTTCACTGTACGAAGGTTTTTTGACGGAGTTGCAACAACAACAGCAAAATCCGCCTTTACGTTGTCTGAAACTGAAAGGTGTTACAAAGTTATTTGTTTCTATCTTAGGTCAAAATATTTTGGATTGTAGAACAAGTGCTTTTTGTTTTTAACCCTGCAAAATTCTTAGAATTCATCTGCCCCCCCCCCCCCCCCCCATCTGTCAACTTCTTTGCGACATTCTTGGCAGGATATGAGTGCGAACGCATTTTTTCAGAGCGACCAAAGTAATTTCTCTTGGATCTTTGCCGACAATTTCCAGCTCTAACCGAGGCACAGAAACTCCCATTGAGCGTCAAACCCATGAGTGCGGCTAGATAATATCCCGGCGTAAAAAACCTTTATTATCGGACATTTTCTGCAGGCTAAGCCATTCCAGGGTTTTCGTGATGGTTTCGGTTTGCCATGATAATAACGAGCTTGGTGTTAGAGAATGTTCGGTGCAACACGACGACTATATACGTAGGTGTGGACGCGCGCCGTACTTTTAACGCTTTATTTCGGCACGAGACAACATTTCTACGTCCGCGTTCGTTCCGTATCTTCCTCGACGAAAGAATAATTTAATTTGGATTTAAACCGATGATGGCGAGTCAGCAAAAATTCCCCCCCCTCGCACTTTTAACCGTCACAATCGTAACTGTTCTTAAAAAAGTAAAAGAATGTGTTTTTATCGGGCACGGAAATAAATATATTAAAGACCGTAATTTAAAAGGTGCGCGCACACGCGCGCGCAGGCACGGCCATTCCGTGAAACAACGCATGCGCCTGAAGGCGGCAGGCAGCGGCGGCGGTGGCGGCTGCAGCCCCCCCGTCGCATTGTGCACAGCGAGGCCGCTTGCAGCAGCAGCAGCCGAGCCCGTGTGTGCATCGACGCTATCAATTGACTTGGATGGAGCGCGAGCCGCCGGCAAGAGCGGTAGCCTTGAAAATCTCTCCCCTCGCTCGCTCGCTCCCTTGCTCCCTCTCCCTCCCTCGCTCTCTCGTGCGCTCTCTCTCTCTCTCTCTCCCCTTCCTCGAACACTCCCTTTGCTTCCCCTGATTCCTGCTTCCCCCCCCCGCCGCCCTCTGCGTTACCGTGGCGTCCCTGCATCTTCTGACATGCTTCCCCGTCTTCCTCCTCATCTTCCTTCTTGTCGTCCTGCGATCCCTTGATGTCGAATAAATAAATTAACGTCGGCCTGCTCGTGATGCTGCGAAAACACCGGGGTTGCTCTCCCGCGCAGGCTAGCGAGCCCAAGGCACGGGCAACGGCAAGTTTTATTTTATTATTTTTAACGTCGACGATTTTATTAAACTACAATAACATTCGCGCTTATTTTCGTATATTCTCTATATCTTCTTTTTATATTTCTTTCTCCACCCCCCCCAGAGGCCAGAGGAAGCTGTGCGAGCGGCGTGGTTTAAAAAACAGCGATCTCGAATCTTAAGGCGAAACTCGGCGGACGAGAAGGTGGTTGCGGGGGGGTGGGGTGCGCAAGGTGTGGGGACTTTGGGAGTTAAGGGGAGGTCGGTAGGTGGCTGGCGGCAGGGTGGAGGGGGTGGTGGGGGGGGGTGGTGGCGGTGGGGGGGGTCTGGAAGCCCAATGCTGAAGGGAGACTTCGTGCCACCACCGTGCTGCAGCTACCGAGCGTCGGTGCCTCCCGCGTGGAAGGCGACGGAGTGAGGCCGGTAAGCCTTTGCACCGTTTTCTTTTTGCCTCTCTTCACCTGCGCTTCATCACCCACTCGTGCTGACCATATGCACGTCCATTACGTTAATTTATGAATTTAAAATCGCATTTCCTCGGCTGGGGTTGTGCGCCCGTTGCAAATATCGAGGGTTGGAATTCACCTTTTATTCGACGTGTTTTTTGTCGCGGTATTTATCATTGCGATCGTTCGTTGGCTCTTTTTTTAACATGGTCTGGAGATTTGGAAAATTCAGATTATGTGTCCAGCCAAAATAAATATTACAGTTTTTAAAAAGCGTTCTACGTCGAAACAAAATAGCGACGGGTTTTTGTGCCGTCCCCGGTTCCCGAGACTGGCTTCCCGATTAAACGTTTTAACACGATGCCGAAACTTGCACACTGCGCCGCACTGGATAGAATTGGTGCTCGCAAACCAAAGTCTGCGCTGCCTACCACAGACCTCCCTGCACTCGGCTCTGCTTCCACGAATCTTGCACATATGTACCTATTCCTTTTTGCAGTCATCGCAGAAAATTCTTGCTTTAAGAGGCAGCGGCGTTTGTCTGCAGCTAGTTTATGGCAAGGCCTTGGGGTGGGGGGGGGGGGGTGGCGGAGATGATGCATCATGTGCATTTGAATATTTCACACGAGTGGGCTTTTAGGGAAAAGTTATATCCTCTAGCAACCTTTGATATGCAATTAGCCGTGTTTTTTTTCTCTCCCAGCTGACTGTTATATATTAGAGCTGGCTGTTCATGTTGGCTTCTTGTTCCTAAAACGAATAAGTAACACATTGAGGTTTGTTGTAACAATACGCCGCATTCAATGGTCGAGATTTCATCCGTGGAGGTGTCCTATTTTTTTTGGTGGGGGGGAAGGAAGTAAATTCGAAGGAAACATTGAAATCGCTTGCGCAGCTTCAGATTTTCCAAGTTGTAAAGAGCGTTCACTAATTTCAAAAAATCGAGCGGCCTCTTCGCGGGAACCTTAACGAGGTTCCCCGTGAAATCGTGCGCCGAGGTTTTTCTGAGCGCGATGCAAATAATTCCCTCGCCAGTGGCCTCTTCTTGTACTCGATCCAGTTGCGGATTGCTCAGCAACTTGCTATGTTACATAACTGGGACAATGTAAATAAGCGAGCGGGCAACAAATAAATAATCAAATACTTTCCATCCATTGCACGCATGCATGCATATATAGTGTGAGGAGTGTGCCTGATGTGTCAATTATTATCAGCCTTTATTGCCAATAAATGTTTGGCCAATTATTACTTTGTATTTTAATCTGTCGAATGTTTCGTGTACATATGGCCGGGTAGTTTTAGGATGGTTTTCCTCTTTATATATATTTATTTGGCTGAAACTGATGTAGACGGTCTCCATTTCCACCAATAACCAGTAGACGGGCTTTTAATCATTCACAATACTGTTGTGTAATGATTGGTCCATTTTATGAATTTATTTTATTGATTGCAATGCTGTTTGTGATTCAAAAATTGCGGTGACCTTATCCCGGACATAATTTGAAGCAGTGATGGCTCCTTGGCCTAGAAACCTGAAATGGCTTTTAAATAAATATTCCGTACTGTTGCTTTGAAGACGTTATTCCGTCAACGGCACACTGCGTATCCATCTGAAATATAACAAAAATATACAATTTAAATGCACTTGTTCCAATTTTCAGTCTCACAATGTAACGTGCGATTGAGAGAAAACGTGGGTGGATAAATCGTAAAATGTGCATAAATATAATGTCATTCACCGAAATCTGTGATTTAATTTTTCATTGTCAGTATTTTATTTTACAAAATGACTTGTAAACACACACATCGACACACCTGTAGATGTTACGGATATTATAAGCAGGTGATGTCATTTATTTAAATACGACATTGTAAAGATAGGAGGGAATTGTATTAAGGATAAAATATAAATCCACAGTTACATCTTAAAATAAGCAATTATTCAAGCAAATTTCATCAAAACGGCAGTCGTTCATAGGTTACTGTGCCAAGCGTAAAAAAAATATGTACGTGCGGTAAAATGTCTTTGATGTATGATTAATATGGCACAAAAGTGTACCTGGTTCGTATCACAGCCATTTAATCCTAACAGGCTACAAGTGTTACAAGTAGACATATATAACTTGGCTGATGGCATGAACGACAGCGATTATGACATTGACGACGATACATAATGAGTTTGTGCTTTTTTGTACCAAGCAAAATTGCACCAAAGTCGGGTGTTTTTTTGTTTAAGATTGTTGTTATTGCACTTCACCGTGTGTAGCCTTGCTGGTACATAAGTGTTTCTTACGTAACACCGCATGTCCGTGTATAATATCGCTCTCTCATTCTCACATGTGTTTTTCCCTCGCGTGATTCCAAGTAAAATATTGGGGTGGGGGGGGGGGGTTTGTTTTTATAAAACAAATTGGCATTTGTACTTTGCTTAACATTCAAAATGGAATTCCGTATATGTTTGAGATATTTATCATTATTATTTTAAATAGGTCAAAATGGATGCTTACATAACGACTGCCCTCCGAATGCATTTCAAGTGATGTTATCGTTTGAAACTGGGAATCCTTTTCTAACGAAAATATCACGTCCGTTTGGAAACTAAACTTAACTTTACCAATTCTTGCTATGTTACTGGTATTGCGTCTGTCTCTAAAATATATATGTATATGCCACAGCGATTGAAGGCCGGTAAGTCATTAATTTAAAATATACGTATTCATCCAGGAAAGCCACACTGATTCGTATGATTCTTCCAGGCACATTGGGTTTTATTTTTAAGATCTTTTCGACCAACTATCGAGTGTCTTACACACGCGAGAGGAAACCGGAACCCACGCACGCTAAGGAGGCAACATCCTAATCCCCGTACGGATGGAAACAGATGGCGATTAGTCCAATTGCTGCACTGCCTTCTCCTGGTGAGCCAGGGTTATGGCACCTCAACGCCCACACAGGAGGGGAGTGTCTACAGCATTAGCGCGATACACCAACCCTCGCTGCCTCGACAGCGCTGGGTCACAGGCAGGCGCCAGCACCGGACCGGCTAAAGTGGAGATGTTGCACATTTCAAGCGATACTTGCGTTGGTTGCACATTATACGCGCAAGCTAGAGAGTTGCTTTCTTCTTTTTGCACTGCGGAGACTCGTAATCTGATTGCACCGTATTATTTTTCTTTGCAAGTTTTCTTAACGCGATGAACGGGCTTCAATTAAGTGTAACATTTATCGTGTGACCTTTGTTCCTACCTCGTTCATGAAAAAAACATTTAGGCCCCTCCCTTGTCCTTCTATAATCATTGAGTGACAGATTAAATGAGACAATTCTGCACGCGAACTTTTGAATGTGTTAATGACGCGAGAAAACATTCTAAAATAAACTGGTGCTGTTTGCAAATGCGTGTAAGGGGGAAATAATAATTAAATAACTTTCATTTAAAGGGAAAACCAAAGCTGGCTTTACCTCACATATTTCCAATGTCGGCTTTAACAAAACCACACCCGTACGCATTTGTAATTGAACGCGACATTTTCCACATTGACAGCAGTGATCACATTTTTGGAAGTAATATGATTTTAGGAGTACGTTTAGAAATAGTACGAGTTGGATGAAAAATAAGAATAGGTTTTACCCTTTCTGGCAATAAAACAGATGTTAACATGTTGAAATAGATACATTTTTGCAAGGCATCAAGTCTGCATTAACCACACATACTCGAGGCAAAACATGCAAAGAAAGCATGCTCTGAAAGGGTAAAACCTATTCTATGTATTTTTTGGTGCTAGCAAAAAGGTCCCATACTTACAAGTTTATACGTAATCAAAACCATTGAGAAAAACGGAACAACCACACTGAGGTTACATAAAGGAAGTGCCACATTACAGATTGAAAGGGGAGTCTGGCAAGGTGATGCACTTTTTCCAAAGTTATTCGACGTGGCATTTGGGGATATTTTCGTAAAATTGGGACGAGGGAAGACATTAACCGTCCTCGGGTTTTGCGCAGCCATAGTCGTGATAGCATTCAATGAGATTGGACTACGGGAAATGTTAGAAGGGGCAAATGTGCCTCAATAAATGGAGATTTTTAATCAAAGCGTACAACCCCAGCAATGACGTGCGGATCAGAAACATGGATGTGAACAAAGAAAATGGAACAAAAACTGAAACGTGCATTATTGAAATCACGTTGAGAGACAGACAGGAAGACAGATGAGTGATCTGTAGCAGGCTCAAGACAAAATTCAAACTGTGAGGCTCGGGAAGGATGCGTCGCTAGAGGGGACGATCAACAATAGTGAAGGAGTGGCAGCCAAGGGAATGGACCGCGTCCGATAGGAAATACATCAAAGAGATGGAGCAACGAAATCAGCTCGTGTGTGCGGGTTCACGGAGCAATGTTACATCGGGGGGTCATGAATGTTGGCAACAGGTTGTGGAGGCCTTCATCCAGCAGTGAGATGATCGTGGCTTATGATGATGATGATGGTGAAGAAGACGTTTTCGATACAACTGCTTTTAAAAAATAGATGTTATTTCCTTTAATTGGATGGGCTTGGTTGACCTTAATAGCAATAGATTTCAATGGAGAACTGAATTTCTTGGCTGTCCGAATACATTTTTGAACAGGGTAGGGAATGGTTTGCCACTGTTTATTCCCCAAAACAAATGATCCTCTTTTATAGCTGCAGGGATGGATGGCTAACAAAATTAATAATGAATATAAGCACGCCAAAGCTATATTTCACTTAAAGAAGTCTGTGCTTTTTGTATGTTTTTTAGTAGTCGCTAAAACTAATGCAATAGTTGGCACACATTTCTGGTAGTATCCTGACATGCAACGAAAGGCCTAAATATGGCCAACATAGCAACTCTTGTCCAAAAACGCAGTCGTTCCAGGGACAAGCTCCAAGTGTCTTTTTTTTTAAAGCCTCTCGTTATCAGCACATTTTTTTAAAGTCATCTTTTTGAAAACGTGGTACGAGTGTAGGTCCTCAAGAAATAATTAGCTTGGCTAACATTTATAATGGCATGTACACGTATGTACATATATATATCACATGTTAGTGTTTCTGTATTGGTTCGGGCACTGCGTAAAATACCAGCGATGCCCAATTGGCAACATTCATCTGAATCCGGCGTGAGCCACCCTCTTGGTCAAATCAACCTTTAAATGAATGTCCGGTGTGATGCATCAGCGTCGGTGCAGGAGAGCTAACGTCAAACAGGCAACGGTCGTGGCTGTACATCACCCCCGCCCCATAGGCCTTTGCCATTCTTAACACGTGACGCACAAACAACACACGTGGGAGATGGTGGTGCGGTGCTTCATACACTCTGGCTTACTGGTTCCACTACGGACCGAGAAAACCAGAGTTCAGCTTCTGTCCACGTCCGTAACGTCGGTGAGCGAGCGATGTCTGAACCGGTCCCCGGCCCGTGCCCTTCGCAAAAACCCACACTGGTCCAGTGTGGTGAAGTGTTGTCCAAACACACACCCCCCCTTTGTCGAAATGGCAGAGTGTATTGACAAACGGCTCTAAGTGAAAACTCCTTTATATTTTACTAAGCGCAGCACTTGGCGTAGCAGTCATTAAAGCTAAATGATGGGTCATCATTGTTATCTGTGTGTGCAGTCCGCGTGTGAGTTACGCGCTTGATGGTATGCAAATGTAGGAAAGTTACGTAATGGTACTTTTAGAGTGGCAAGAGTGAAAATGAACAATGGCTCGCCCTAGCTGGGTCGAGGGGCTTGCAGTGTGCTCACTGTGGAGACATTTGCCCTCCACGATGTGTGCCATCGGCTCCTAATGCTGCAGGTGTGTAGCAGCGGCAGTAGCCCACGCCACCCACCACCTGTTCACGTTTTATCTAAACGCCGAAAAAATTGCGCAAGCGACCCTTTGCGAAAGACCACGTTTCATTACCGCTCTGCCCAAGTCTTACGAAAATATCTGTGCCCTGCTGCCACAAGTGCTCGCTTTGTGTGCCAGCCTGGAGGATGGGGGGGGGGCAGCGGTGGGGAGGGGGGCAGTTGGTTTTCGGCCGCACTCAGCACTGGCAGACAGTCACGTCTGGCTGTCTGGTGGGCACCGGGATTTTCTAGAAATTTCCACTGCCCCGGCTGGCGCATCCATTCGTCGCCGCAGCACTGCCGCTTTTGCTAAAGGAGGAGTATCCTTCCGCTGCGGTAAATAGTCTCCGATAAAATTACCCGTTCACTGCCCGTTCTATTTTCGCAAAATGTTATTAATTTGCATTCGTCATTTTCATATTTCTATAGCGTCCCTTTCAAATATATCATTTCTATAATGCTGTGCATATTTCCTATGAAAGAAAATGTAAGACAAGTCAAGACTAAGAACAAAAGAAATAGATGCTCAATAATGTTAATTTACCCAAAACAATCATTCATACGCTTGATCTTCAAAAAAATATACAGATTTGCTACGATGTCGAATTATGTAATAGTTTCCTGCTATGCCTGCGATGCTCTCCAAAAATAAATGCAATTATATTTGTTGTATATGACATTTAACGATAAGAGCCCTCGGATAGATTGGGTGGGGACACGGAACACGGATTTGGGGTTGCTGAATTGGTGAGCCTGCTCCCATTATCTATGATCTTAAACTTGTGCTCCACAGACCATCAATTGTTCGACTAAAAGCCCTAATGGGCTCTCAATCAGCTACCGTTATGAGATTACCAAGTCATGCACAGGGAACAGGATAATAATCTTCAATTCAGAATGTTTCGGTAATATTTTATTTGGGATTATCTTCTGGAGAAAAAAAATTGTTCACTCCTCCCAAAAGGTCTTTTACATCCTTCCACTCCGCATTAGACACATTTTTGGGGACGGTGCTGGGTTGGCACAAATAACAAAATCCCACCACATTCGTCAATAACACCGTGGCCTTAAAAGGAACAAAATCATATCATGGGTGACATTTCAGGCAATGGGCCTTCCTTCATAGCACATTGCTTCCACATTAGGTTTGCATTGTAGTTGCCATGGCTTTGAATATTTTACATTCTTGCTGGTGATGCCAAGCATATGTGAGTGTGTGTGTGTGCGCTCATAATACCCTGTCTTGTGTTTTAAAGCGTATTGGGAATCATCTTTGTGTGCCAAGTCTCTGGAGCAAGACGTTGATTAAACGCCGATGTGAAATATCCTACGTTCGTTCAGAATCCAAGCCACAGGTAAAAATCAAGAAAGAAGGTGGATTTCTAGATGTGTTTTTTTTTTGTCTCGCGTGAAGGTTACGTAACCTCCAGGTCAGGCGTGAGTAAATTATCTTAGTCTTCAAAGAAAATTGGCGTCGCTCATTAGTATTGTTATCACTCCTTAGACAGTTTCATAGCCCTTCATCAAATTTCTGGCGTAATGTCTGCTCTTAACGCTCCATTTTGAAGTCTCATCGGCAGATGAGACTTCGGTTTCATATGCGTTGAGATGAAGCCCCAAATATGTACAACGTACGTGAAGACCAAGTTGACCGTTGAATAACAAATATTGAACTACTTACCAAGGTGGCATTGATTGTATACGAGCTGTCTTTAAAGAGCTAAATTGTGCGCGTGATGCCCGTGATGTGTGGAAATAAGCTAAATATTTTTTGTAACATGTTAAAATTGGACAGACGCAATGAAAAGTACTCATACAGGTACCTTTGTTGTTCATGACCTTTATTTGGACTCTGTGAACGTATTGGCACCGCCTAATCCCCCCCACCCCTGTTTGATCACAGTACGCCTGATTTAAAAATGCTGTCGAGAAATAAATTACGAATCTGTCTGCGTTACTGCGGCTATTCAACAAAATGCCGAGCACGTTTTAGATCCTGGAAGTAATTCATATTATTTCATTTATTCCCTTTAATATCTCTCTCTTAATGCCGATATCTTTTTCTGTCCATTAAAGGGGCCTAGTTCCTCATTGATTGATGTGGTTTGTGCAGGGCTTACACGGAGAATGCGAAATACGTCCCAGCGAAGGCGCACGGTGGGTCGGGTGGCACATGGCATGGGAGCAGTGCCTTTTTATGCCACCTCAGCCTTCCTTTCCTCCCTTCCTCGGGGGTGACCGGCTGTGACACGGCCATCATCACCGGCGCCCTCTCAGCTCGGCGGGACCTTTCATCAAATATCCCGGTACCGAACGCAAAGGACACACGAGACGTGGAGGGCGAAACCCAGTGTCGATGACGCAGGCATGGAGCGATCGAGCCTTTTGCGCGATCCCTGAGACCCTAACTTGTGAGTTGGTTGCCCTGTCACTGGTTAGGCTCTTGGGAACCGTGCAGAATGGCAAATCTGAGATCGAAGGAGGAAACACCGTCTTCACCTTAGCTGTCCATCGTGAGCCGTGGTGCAATGTTCGTGAAGCAGCGTGCGGGTTGGCGTACGGGCAGAGCATCGGCACTTTATTCTGCCTTGTTGCGTTTTGTTGATAAAAGCCCAGAGAGATGTGTATTACAAAACACTGTGCAGGGCCTTGTAAAAAAAAGGAATTTTCTTACGCGTGTAAAAGTAAAAAAAATTAATTGTAAACTCGGATACTCTAATGATCTTAAGTGTCTTATTACATCTAAATTTCCTTCGGCTTCAATGTAGTTGAATTACGAGCGATAGATTTGTGGGCGGTGTCCGTGCACGCGAGGGGTGGGGATGCTGCTGTCTTTCGGCACGGCAAGCAGCAGCGGTCACGCCGAGACTTAGCGTGGGACTGCAGGAACAAAGGGGTGGTCTCCATTGAAGCTGGTTTGTAGCATGTCAGGCAACCTTGCCCCTTTCAAAGGAAACACGAGTTAAAAGAGGGTAACCTGTTTGAACGCACGTTAACGCGCGTGTTTTTTTTTATTTAAGAGACTTAAAAGGCGGGGGGACCCTTTATTGTATTTGGGATGGAAAATATAGTGAGGACGTGACGGCGTTGTCTATTAATGCGTTGACGTTTCGCTCGAAAACGATGCGACGAATGTATTTCCGTGAGAGGAGGCTGCCGAGTTGGAGGCGCGCGGTTTGCCTGCCTGTTACAATTCGAACGCGCCGCAGCAGCGGTAGCAGCAGGTGCACAGACCGGCGGTTTCCATTCGGGTCTTTTATTTTCTCAGCGATGAAATTTGTTGGGTTGGAAATCGCCATCTCCCAGCCAAAGGGGGGGGGGGGAGGTATAAAACTGAATGTTTCCAATATAACGAGCTGCGTGGAAACTAAACCTCGAGGCACGAGAGGTCCTCGCTTGACCACTAACATTTTACGAAGTCCGCCAATGCCTTGCGTAAATATACAGGAAATTAAAATACGTTTAAAGAGAACATGTTTGGACAGGTTTTAATATTCAGTTAACAGTGCGCAGTTTTATCAGTTGGTTCCTGTTTCTGGCGTTAAACTGAACACGTGTATTTTCGATAACAGTTTGGTTTTCTCTTTTGAGTTCTAAGGCCTTTTTTTTGTTTGTTGTTATGACGGTGACGTGGGTTATTCAAGGAAAGCCAAACAGCCACTATAACCCCCGGGCGCTGGACGCAGGGATTCCGAATCCGCCGACGTAAAGCGATCGTCCAGTTACACGACGTTTCCAATCGCGATTTGCAGGTCCAGATTAAATGTCCGATGCTCCGCCGTTGTGCCCACGTCTGTTGCGTGCGCGCGCGTGTCTTTTGCAGTTTATCGAAAAATGTGTCTGTAGTGATCAGTCGCTGGCCTGGGAATTCGGTACAGTCGGGCGGCTTGTCAACTATTGACTGATGCATGGTCACTCAAGAATATGAGCTCCGATGATCGAGAACGGACAAGGACGCGCGTGTTTCACCCTCCGATGATCAACAGAGTTAACAAAAAAAGCAACCCTTTTATACATTTCTTTTAGCACTGGTGTTGTGGTTTAAGTTCGTTGTCCTTCCCCTGCACCTCCGATTAGCACGGTTGGCTACGTACGGTACAAAATAAGTTAAATATACAAACATTGAACAAAAAAACGTAACTAAATCAAATGTATGTGCTGTTGAGAAGTTGACATCTTTTTGAAGGGAATGGCCAAATTATAATTCCAAACCAGTTGGCCGAATACTGATAAACTTTTAAACGCGTTTATCTTCTGATGTACACAATAGCTAACGGAACGCATTGTAAAGTGTGGTGTGTTGGTATTTGTGCAAATATTTTTGTTACGAAAAAGAAAATCCTAATTATTTTATAAAATAAAAATGCAAAAAAAATTCCACGCGGATACATTGTAACGTAAAGTAACCCCCTGGAGGAAAGCTTATCAGTTCGGGCTTCGAGTCTTTTCTGTTTTGAGAAAGTTGTTTTACCATTTTAATAGACCAAAAATGTAACTCTCCCAGTCATGGTTTATTAATACAGAGAGTAGAAGTAAACATGTGAAAAAAAACTCTGGATATACCAACAAAGAAATAATCCAGCATCCTATATATGATTTACACATGTATAAACAAAAGTTTTTGTTACATTCAGTTCATTCATAATATAACAATTTACGATGTTTAAATTGTATTAGTTGCCCTGCTGTCACCTGTATTATATCTTGCGTGTGTGTTTGAATGTACCGGTTGGATCCGAACTTTCCTTGGCAATATCAATTCTTCCACAATTGGACACTTTGCAAACTTGTGAATATTTAATTTTGCAAGTAGAAAATGAAGCATGGCATTGTTTATCTAAATCAGCAACGCTTTAAGACAAATATGAAATTCATAAAATGGCCGTAGTATTGGCATGCATTCTTGTATTGTGTCCTGGAAAAGCTTAAATGGCTGTAGCATGTATATATATATCTTTGGAAAGTACTGATCTTTTTCAATAGGAATATTCGTATTTAAATGCCTATAGGTTATTGGGCTCAGGGGTTAATAAGAAGGGTTATTGTAACGGGTATTATTTAATAAGGTTCATTTTTTAAAATGCCGTGCTGCAGATAATTTTTTGAACGTGTGTGTTTTAAAATGTCGCAAGTATAATTTTTGCTCTAAGCTTGCCTAGCTTCTCCTGCTGCTGTTCCCTGTATATTTATACTCGTAGACACAGAATCTGGATGTATTGTGGGTAAATTATTTCAACTTGGTTTTTTCCCTAGGGTTTTTTTTTTTGCAACTGGAGCACACATTACATAAGATGTAAGGCACATACATCAATCGTTTTTGCTTCTGCGGTAGTTGCCGAAAGTGAAACTGTGTAGAGGGATGAGTTAAAAGGAAAGTAACGTTCATTTGTTTCCACGCAAACAATACTTCGTACAGAGTCCTTTGATCGTCGTTTACAATACTGAAACGTTCATTTTTTTTACAATTTTTGTGGTGGCACGTTTAATTTTTGTGCACGAAAATTATTCCTGAAATGTTTTCGCAACGTTAAGCAATATGCCATATGTTCAAGTTGTGAATTTCTTTATTTAAGGCACGTAATGACTTTGTGTTACATAACTAGCGCATACTACCCTACGTGGATTAAAATATTTAGCAAGGCTTGCAATGCCTTCATATTGCTATGGCTGGTCATGTGGAAAGTATCAATTCGGACATAATTTCCAATGAACGTCATCTTTAAACACCACTCCCCTCTCATCTCTCCAGCATGTCTCTCCCTTGGAGACCAAGTTTGTGAGCAATTTAATAAGGTCAGTCCCGTTGAGAGCATTATGCATATCATTTGTGTTAAAACCGTACAATGTGCACACAACTACATTATTTAACCAAGTACTTGTTTATTTTTATGCGACGAAAAAAAAAACCCTCTTCCCTTGGAGAGGATGTTAACATCTATCAGTTTCATTCTGTCGTCTCGTTCAAGACCACACAACGGGTTTTGGCGAACTTGCGTTGGCCATTGGTGCAGGTGGAGTGGCCAGATTAGCCTGCCCCCCACGGTCAAATCAAACCCCCTCCCCCCCCCCAGTGAATTCCCATGAGGGCATTATCTTGGAAGGATGTCTACTCATTATGTGCCAATTAAAATAGACCATCATTGGGTTCAAGATTGCTGTGAGCAGTGTAAGTAGGGCACGCGGTTTTTTAGGCCGGCCCAAATTCCCCGCCTACTTGTCTGCTTTGCACCCCTTTCAAACAGCACTTGAGCAGTGGCTCATTATAAACTCTCTCTATTGTATTTCAAATGAGCAAATTAGGCAAATTACGCATTTTCTTTACGTGTCTCAATTACGTCATTGCAAAGACTGCGGCACAAGCCATTGTTAGGGTGGAGATCTTTGCCGACGGGGTGTTTTTGTGTGTGTGTGCGCGCACGCGCGTCTTAAAGCAAATATTGCAACACACCCGACCACGTGCGTGTGTGTGAATCAGAGGCTTGTGAAGGATGCTACTAGGCAGTTAGAGGCATTTACCCTCCAGCAACAATGGAGGACAGAGGAGCGATGCTCACAACAACTGAGCGGAGTGCCAGGTGGCTAAAGCACAGTAAGTTGACAGTAATAATAATGCAATTTATAACGCGATCAAATTTGCGGACGTAACGGCCGCAATTCAGAGGCGCGGAAGCCAAGCTCAGAGTCATTCAAAGCGTGGTTATAGAGGTAAGTTTTTAAGTGTCTCTTGAAGGAGGCGATTGAGGCGATGCTGCGAATGTGCAGAGGGATATCGTTCCAGACTGTTGGGGCTGCCACCGAGAAGCGGCGCATAGACGTGACCATCTGGATCTTGGTATCAAGAGGAGGTCGTGAGTCGCGCTGCGCAGGCATCTGCCGTGTGCTGAGCTGCAAGTCGTCAATAATGAAGAAAGGTACGGCGGGCAGGCAGCTGTGAAGGCATGGTGGCAGAGGCAGGCGATCTTGTATATGACCCTACTGGCGATGGGTAGCCAGTTGAGAGCACGGAGACAGGCGAGTGAGTCGAGACGGGGATGAGTGTGGCCAATGACGACGCGTGCCAGGTCGTTTTGTAGTCTTTGCAGTTTTTTTAGGTTGCCAGTGGAGGTCCAGACTAGAACGGAGTTGCAACAGTCGAGGCGAGACCCAACGATGCAACATGCCAATGTGTTGGCAATTTCAGTGGAGATGAGAGGACGTAGGTGTCTGAGAGCCTTCAGGTGAAAGTTACATGAACTGATGATATGGTTGGTTTGACGGTCGAAGGATAAAGTTGAATCGAGGATGACACCGAGGTAGCTGAAGTGATCGGTGAACCTGATGCTGTGACCGAAGATGTGTGTATGTGTGTTGGGAGTGCTGATGAGTTGAGACGTTGCTTGGTACCTAACATGATGGCCACTGACTTTTTCGGATTAAGGGCTAGGTTGTGTGCAGTGAACCACTATTGCAAGGCAGTGGTACATTCCGAGAGCCTCTCGAATCCAGATGCATTGCTAGAATCGATGGCGGTGAATAGAATAGTATCATCCGCGTATGAGGGGTGCTTAACATCGAAGTTTGCGATGAGCCGGCCGATCGGGGAAGTGTAGGCTGTGAAGAGCAGGGGACCTAGGATGGAGTCCCTGGGGAATCCCGCATAATGCTGTTGTTTCAGGCGATGTGGACGTGCCCACCCTGACTGAAGATTGCCGGTCAGAAAGGTATGAAACTATCCACTTGAGTGCTTGAGCCACATATACCGAAGTCAGATTTCAGGAGGTAAGGAGCGAGTGGTTGACGGTGTCGAAGGCTGACGAAATGTCCAGACTTACAAGTGCAACAGTGGAGCCGGAATGAATGATCGTTAAAATGTCATCGAGCACTCTAGTGAGTGCTGTTTCTGTGGAGTAGTTTTGACGGTAAGCTGACTGGAAGCAGCAGTAGTTTGCGGAGGAGGTGATGTGTGCTTTTAGCTGGGCGAGGGCTAGAGGTTCGAGAGATTAGTGATGGGACGATAACTAGATGGGTCATCCGGGTCGAGACTTGGTTTCTTTAACAAAGGAGAAACCAGGCCAGATTTTAGGTTGGACGGAAAACACCTCATAGGAAAATGAGGCATTTGCGATGTTCCTGATCATGATGGCGAGTTGCGGAGCACATTACTTGAACAAGGAACCTGGGAACACGTCGAGTGGAGATGACTTCAATTGAAGTGATTCATTTAAAGAGAAAAACGTATTTTGTAGACACCGGCTTTAGCGTAGTTAGAAAGGTGTCTGGGTGAGTGCTTACAATTTCAGGTAACTTGAGCGGGGTACAATGGTGCCATGTGTGGGTAGACGTGCAAGAGTTTGCGATGGTGATCAGCTTGTTGGTGAAGTAAGTATTAACAGAGGTGGCAAGTTTCAGTTAGGCCAGGGGATTGCTAAGGTGAGGGACCATGGTGCTACCAGGATGTAGAAGATCTTTGAGGGTTTTCCGTAGAATGCGCGGTTTTCCGGTTACTATTTTGATGCGTTCTTCAATGTAGGAGGCACGTGAGACAAGGATGAGTTTGTTAGTTTCCCTGCAGGCAACTCTGTAGGCAAGTCGATCAGCAGGTAGACCACTGCAGTAGGAGGGCACAGGTTGTGCTTCAGCCAGTCATCTCAATCAGGCAACCCATGGCACCTGGGTCTGCCCCGTGACTTCCTGCCAATGGGCGTTCAACACTTAACGTGGCCTTAACGTGTACATAGCCTGGCACAAGCGCTGTGGTGACGTTACCGCCACTTAGTGGAGAATGGTGGTTGTTGTTGTGAATCAATGCTTGATGAGAGGTTTCTGGTAAACGAAACGGAGCGCACTTCAATCTTGGTTGGGAACAAACTGCATAGAAGCAATAAACTCCTTCTGTTGCTTTACTCCACAACAATGGGTGGTGGTGGGGGGATTGCTTTTAGCATTTGCCAGCAGATAGCCCCCGTAGGTCTCCACTGCACATTTCGTCATTTCTTTCCACTTTCCTCTGTCTTGTAGTGCCAATATGCTCAAGTCGTGGGCCACATATGTCTGGCAGCGATCTCTAATGACGTCGTCGTCAAGCACATCCTCTGTGAGGTCTTAACTCTCTTTCCAATTCTTCCCATTTTTCCGAACAACACACTGTCAATTCTCCTGTTGTTGTCCATCCTACTGATGTGTGCAAATAGTACCAGTTTCCTTCTGATTTACTACCTGCATCATCAGGTCTCCTTGTATTTGAAACCTTTTCTTACTTCTACGTTGGTCACTCTTTGGGTCCAGCTTCGATGCAGTATCCTTCTCAAGCAATACATTTCGAGTGCCAATATCTCACCTGCCACTGGTACAACAGTGGAAACAGTGTAACTAATCAGCAGCACTGTACCAATGTCTTCAATGTAAAAACATACATCTTCGGCATATTTTGCCCGCTATTAACGGATGTTCATTTTAAGCGACTTAAATGTCGCAAGATGTGCCGTTTGTTTCCCATCACATGCCCAGTTCTCTTCCAAGTTTAACAATAAATGTAACGATTACATATCAATAAGTACAATGCCAAACTTACTTTTGGCAGTTCGACCCAGGGAGACCCCCACCCCGCCTCCGTAGCAACGCAGGGATGTGTGCTGCTTGTAGCGAATGTGTACATGTAACGTTATCACATTTATCATTTGATGGATGACTTATGACGTGTTTCCAATACGCGGCTGTCTTAGAACCGTGTGTCAAACGAGGAGTTGGGATAAGCCAAGGGGTAGAGACTTTGTCCACCCACAGAGTACATAAACTTTAATGTATCCCAAGTGTATAATCCACATTATTGGTTGTTATATTGCTTTGGATTTTATATATCTTTGCATTGTTTCCCATGGATCTTAATGCACCGTTGGTGATCTGGATTTTTTTAATGTTCTTGCAAAAGAAAATCCCGTGGGAGTTTCCACATGTTTTAACGGAATTTTTGCAGATATCTTCAAACTTTAATTTCATATTATACTTTATTGTGTATCATTTTCTTTCGAATCCCCATTGTGGAAAGTCTGCTACTGCCACATTATTTTCAGGTAAGATGTATTTAAAGCGTCACGTGTCTACTTTGAAAGGGTAATGTAGCTGGGGCTGTTTAAGACAATTTGTGTGTAACTGGAGATGGCTGTAATAGTGTTTAGATTGATCTGGAATTTGGCTAAGGATATTGAATGTACCAGTGGCTCTCAATTGTAGCCTTGTATTGAAATGAACACACCCGTAATGGCACTGATCACCATGAAGAGCAATGACTGAATAGCCTTGCGTTTGGCGTACATTTGTTACTTCCTGTTTAGTAAACGTGTGCAGTCTGGATCCTGGAAACAGGACACGCTATAGTGCGGTTAGACCCAATAGCATCATAAACAAAATTGGGCTTTGGTGTGCTGCTATAATCTATCAGTGATGTCATAGTCTAGCGGTGTTGTCATAGTCTAGCAGTGATGTCATAGTCTAGCAGCGATGTCATAGTCTAGCAGTACTTCTGCTCGATTCTGACAGGGGTAGAATTATGGTGCAGTTGCTCATGCATCGTGCTGTGAACCCAGCAAACGTGTTCAATTCCCTGGCCACCGCTGACATCGGCGATATCGCGTGTAACCTCATCCCATCTGCGTGGAGACATCTGCCATGGGGAATGGAGGAGCTCGACTGGTCATCGTGGCCTGCAGGGGGCTCTGGCATTGAAGAGGAGGGTGGGCGTTGCAGGAATCAGACTGGAGAGGCGTTGAGTAGTTTATCCTGATTACAATGATCATACCTGCAACATTTTGCGTGACTTAACCCCTTTTCCGTTCCGAGACGTTCACCGCTGAATCTCGGAACGCACAAGTAGTTCAGCGTTAATTTGATTTAGCGAGACATAGCGCCACCGTTTGTAAAGACATTGTACTCACCGTAGAAAACTGTAGCGACACAACCACACTCCACGACAGCTGGCGCCAAACTGTGCCACGCCCTCCCGCATGGTCTTTTACCCCCGTTTCCCAATGGCGGAGCCGGGATTTTCAGGTAGTGGGGGGCAACCCCTCCAGCAATGACAAATGATAGAGGAGTTGTTAGTAAGTAAGGACCTGTCCCTTGCATTTTATTCGACGCGTGTGCGGCGATGGCGCAGCCATCGATCGAGGGTCGAATTCGAACCGCGTTGTGTGATCGGCATCGCGCTCGCTGAAGCTGTTGATGCCTTCAGGGAAGTCGTGTCCTGTATACACGCAACTGCGCACAATTCTTAGTCACTTATAACTGCTTTGCCATTACTTATTCCCAATTATGGACTCAGACTATTGTCCTATCATCTCTTAGAATTCCCTGGCACGTAATAATATGCCACACAGTGGCAGTGGGGGTTGCAAAATGCCGATTTATTACTAATAACCTAAACATCACGTTGATATTGGCAACATTTGACTCACGACGATCAGGGGCTTCCATGCACTCATTTTGCTTCCATGGAACCAAAATTGCTACAATTTCCTGCGAACACAGTCCAGCTTTTGCACATTTATCAAAGCTGGTTTAATGCCCACGCCGTTATACAACCTACATGTGGATATAGATGATTTATCAACAATTCTGGGTGCTCATGAGCGATATTGCCCGAGGACTTGCATTTGAGAACCACTAATCTATAGCACTACCCCAGGCAGTAATGGATTTAGGTGGACTACGTTGGCTTTCAATCACTCCTTTTTGGATCCGGCTTAGGGCCTGGTTATCGACCGTGACTGGTCAACGTTCGACCCCCCGATGGCATGGTTTTAGAGGCCCTTTTCACACCAGCCATACTGACTGTAGCAAGCCGATGATCAGCAAATCTCCTCTAAGTTGATTTTGCAGACATCGAGTAGCGTAAGTCGTGAGTGCGCGTTCGTTTGTTCTAGATGTGATACGGGGTCCGAGTGCCAATGGTTATGGCTTAAAGAGGCAAAAAATACTTTACCTCACATTTTTTTATTCTCTAGAAACACGTACAGGGACAATTTCAGATTGTTTTTTTTCCCAAATACCAGTCCTCGCAACCCACCACTTATATTATTATTATAAATGATCTCCATTCAAACACAGATAAGGGCATTAGGTACTGCTCGCCCTCACTGATTTGTAAACATGCACCACCTCCGATTGGCACGATTGGATACGTACGGTGCTAACGAGGTTCAACATACGTACATGCACACACAGTGCAGAAGGTGCTGCTTGATATCGAATGAATCGGCAATGAAGTGCGATTGCAGCGGCTTCATCGGTGCATTTTACCACCAAACAGCAACGTTTGGATGTTAAACATAGTCAGGGTACCTCATCGTCATGACAATCTAGCACTGATGAATTATCGTACGTTGCCTCACCATTCCAGTGAACGTCCCACCTACGTTAGTTACTTTTAGACTGGCAGTTGTAAGGAGAAGATTGTTCCCGTCTCAACCGTTGTCCACCTCCCACGGGATCTTTAGAATTTGTGTGAAGTGACAGAATGCTCTTGGGGGGCCAAGTGTGACGGTCTTAAGGTTTCGAACCAACAATTTTGATATCCCACGACTAAGCCTTTGGGTAATCATCCAAGGTTACACAAAGTAGACCTCATACGCAGCAAATTTGAAAGTCTCAGACCAATCCCCCAACAGTGGCACAAAACGTGGCCTAAATTGGCATTTACACTTCATTCGGTTTTAGCTATGTTCTGAGGGTATAAAGACAGGAAAAAACCCGACATCCCCGAACATAGTTGAAACACACAATCTTCCGCGCAGTCGGCGATCGCGTACCAGGGGTGACAAAGATAAGCCTATTGAATCGAGGCCCGGGCGAAGCCCAGCGGTATCTGATGCCGGAGTTGTTCCCTGCCGAGCCGTGTGCGCCTCTGAAGTCGGCCCGGCTGTTTCCGGTGATGGAAGGAGCCTCGCTCTCTAACGGATGTCAGGAGCACAATTGGAGGGGCGGGAGGGGGGGGGTTGCGGAGTAAAAAATATAAAAAGCTCCGTACAGTTCATGCATTCCCTGTTCAGGGGGGCACACTCTCGCGCGGGCCCACAAACTGTTACTGTGCCGGTGCTTTCATGAAAACCTCTTTATTTTTAAATCCTTTATTTTAAGTTCACTTGCTTGCTTGCTTGCGCGCTTACGACCGTACAAATCTTTCGGTCGTTTTTTAACCCACTTCCCGTGATCCAATCGAGCTGACATTTTGCACACAGACTCGTTGTGCGTGACAATTTATTTTCGTGAAAATTTTTTTCCTAAATTTTACACTGTTTATTACCAATTGCTTAATGGTCGCAGGCAATCATCTGACCCATAGGTGGCAGCCATCTCAAGCCAGAGGACGAGAGGACTCTAGCCGCCACGCATATAAAGGATTTATAGTGAAAAACTTTGTTTTTACGGGTTAATTTTTTTACAGGTTAACCGAAGATATATCATTTTTTTGGTTCAAAAGAGTGCATCATATGCATTGCTGCAGACGGAGCATGGTCAGTGTCATGTGTTGCGGTCGAAATCATTCTCGGTTCACTTCTAGCTTTCTGAGGTGAGAACCACTTTCACCCCATTCATTTGACCGCTCCAGAATGCACCCGATCTCATCAAGATCTTGGAAGCTAAGCAGGCTTGAAACCTGGTCAGCAGGTTGGATGGGTGATCAACATGCACCACGGGTTGTCATGGGCAACTGGTGGGTTACACTACACAGAGGGCAGTGCAGCCACATCCACTATTGTACTATTCTTTGTGTACTCCCACAGCCATGCTACCTGATACAGCTATCGTGCTGTGACGGTTCCACCTGAAGACGGAAGCTTGTGTTGCCTCCGAAACGTCGTAATTTTTAATTTGATTTTACTTTTATTAATTTTAATTTTTTACCTACGTGACTTTACCGAAAAAACCTAAGAATATGCTACCTGCCCTTAACTCTCACTGGCCAGCATGGTGAAATTGGGTCAAATAAACCCAACCGGCCAGCAAGACGTGGTAGCAGTGGAATGACAAAAAGGCTGTACGTGTACACGTGGTGAGGTTAACTCAGACTGAGAAGAATAATCAGAGGACAGCCTTATTCGACATGTTTGTCGGGTAGGGCAGGACTGGCAGTCGACCCCAATGTGTGTCCTTGTCAGCGCAAGGACCACCAACTCTGCCAACATTAAAAAATAAATATTAAATATTGGGGGCTCTAAACATGTTATTCAGTGATAAACGCTTTGCCGTTTCAATGGCAGGAATGCTTGTAAAATTGCGAGTCATTAAATGTGACTCATTGACTTTCCACGTGTTGAAATAAAGCAAGCAAAATAATAATACATTGTAAAAATTCAGAGAGAGAAATTAGAAAATAACGTACAAACTCTGACAACGCTTCCAATGTCTGCACATCATGCAAAAATATAACTTAACTTTTTTTTTAATCACTGTGTATTTCATTAGATGTTGGTCAATACTTGTAAACATTGCTATTCAGCGTCATACTCCAGTGTTATCCACAACTGCAGCACTGAAATAAATTCCTAAAAGCATGTTAAACCCTGTAATATACGGCAGCTTAAGTTTGGGAAAAGCCTCTATTCACTTAATTATATTTAGAATGTGCTTGAGACTTTGAGGTGATTTCAGGTATAAAATATACAAATAAGTTTGCACTTAAAAGCATGGTTTTGAAAGTGCCACAAAATATTTTAAAAGTTAATTTTGCGCATGAAAGAAATAAGCTTTAGAGATTTGTATTTTGGTGTTTATTTACTTCATAAAATCATCACCTTTTCGACAAAGTGTGTTTTTAGAATTGTAAACCTGGCTTTTTTTACTTGTTTTGGAGAAAACAATTGTGGTTTTGAACTATTTGGTATTTGATTGCGTTATCGCAGATTGGTTTATGGGATGGAGCAGTTTTAACCACAGAACACAAATTTCGGATTGGCAGTAGGATTAATAAGAACAAAAAATACATTGCGTGGCCAGTTTTAAGTTTGCGCACGTAAAGGCACATTCCCTCTCATTTTTGAGAAAGTCCATGCGTGCGTTGGCGAAAGACTAACTTGCATTTGCGAAAAAAATACAACTCGTCTTCAATGCGCGTAACGATTTTGAACGAATGTATTTTGTTTTGTATCCGTGAAATGTTGTGCAACACGATATTCGCTCGCACTTGCGTGCGTGTTTGTGTCCAAAGGCAACGGAACCTCCGTCTTGTTTTGTGCGCGTGGGTACAGATCTGCGTTAATGCAAAATGTTTTTTTTTCCCCCTACAGGATATCTCGGGTTACTCTGCCACTCTTTTGCAATGCAAACTATAAACAACTTTTGTTGTTATTTTACCAGGTAAGGCCCTACTGAGCTATGTAGCTATTTTTCAAAAGCAACCTGGCTATCACAAGTGATAGCTCAACGAAGCGGCTCATTATAATGTGGACATTTACATCGGCCAAATTACTCTAAACGCCTGTTTCTAAATGTGGACGGGAAAACCCGGAGGACTTGGAGAAAAATCCATGCGACCACGAGGCAGAACATGCAAACTCCAAATATACAGCAGCAGGCGTCAAGATCGGGATCGAACCCACGATCTCCTGTATACCAGGCGAAGAAGTTGATTTATTGCCACCGCTGCCTGCCTTCCACTCTTCATAAACACGCACGCACTCTTACAACCAACTCCGCGACATTGCCCTAAATTCATGAGCGGCAGCAGCCACGGTCAATGCACTGGTGGATGGAAGCCTGCCCCAAGCTGTTGCCACCTCTCATGGTCGGGCGATGTAGCGATCCATCTCGCTCTTGTAAATGGGGTTGATTTCATCGCTGCATCTCTGCACCGTCCCTCCGTTGGCTCCCACTCAAATGTCGGTCGTCATTACAGTCATCTTCCTCTAGGACGCCACACTTGAAAAAAAGCAAATTCAGCAATAACTACATTGGCACAATTAAATTATATACAAAGTAGGTTTTTTATATTTTTTGTTACTAACAGGCATTAGATAACGTGCCCACAGTCGACGGACGGTCAACTAATTTACGCAACATTTTCCACGTGCAACTTAAGTAATGGACATATTGCAATACAGCTAGTACTCTGTGTGGCAATTATTTATTAGAGTGTTATGGCTGGCTTGCAGTTGACATGCTGACATTGGGCCGGCGTTGGTGAAACGTTGGCCAAGTGCGTTCACCAAAAAAAAAATTTGGCTCGTTGTCGGCATGCGGTCGGTGCTGGCCCAGGGATCGCAGCTGACGTCACCATAACAGGTGTCAATTGAGAGCCCCCCTTACCAGATGTCGTTATGGTGCAAGTGCAGGAGGTAATGCACTCCCTTTAATTAATAATCAACCCCATTGCTTTATACGCCCGTCTCGGCGAAGCTTGAAAACATGTACCCGGTAAATTTAGCCTCGGCATCTGTGGTCCCCGTGGAATCGGTAATAGCTGGGAGAAATCAGAAGAAGAAAACAAGGCAACTTAGCCAATCCACCTGTGCATCATCCGTATGACATCGCCTCAATCGTTTAGTTGGCGGAGTCAAATTAACGACGTCCATTTCACCTACATGACGGCATTGCGGTTCAGGTAACATTACATTTAATAGGTGGGGCAGCAAGGACTCTACCTTCTCCCACCAAGAACAGCACGAATTCTCTCTCTCCCCGTGCCCTCTCGTGGCGAGCAGACCCCTTCCCAACAGCGTGCTTCTCCAGAACACGTTGCCATACACGCAGGAAGGGAATACTGCAGTTGCCGGGAGGGACATGCTCATGCATTCATGATGAAACGTGCGCACGCACTTGTTAAGGCAGTGCCGGATCCTGGATAGTGTTCATATGATGATGTTATTATACTTGGTTACCCAGAAAAGTCTCACTGAATCTCATGACCCTTTTTCAGGAGGGTCCTACCAAGTGTTTTGTAGTCAGGGATTGTGGGGGGGGGGGGCGGACAATCATTGCTCTGTAAATATTCCAATAGCGCAGTGGTTCTTAACCTTTACTGCAGCCTTGCACCCTTTTGAGTCGTAATCCTTAAAACATGTATAATGTTAATAAATGGTGTTTGATAAAACAAAGTAGTTGTACTTACGTGCCCGTGCTTAATTTGTGTTTTCGATAACACTGGTCAACAAAAAAAAAATTCTGGCCTGGACTTTTGCAGCTGTTTTAGACTCATTTCAGGGTGCTGATTCCAAATCTGATCTCAGATTTGCTCTATCATCTCATTTTATGCTATCGGCATACCTCATTTTCATTGATTTTACCCGAAATTAACTCTGTCACTTATGATTGCAAGTTGTTGCGAGTCAGTGACTGCTTTAGTGTTAAAATATGGTGCTGTATTTTTAGGATAGTGTTTATAATATTTTATGTAGATATCTACATTTATTTAATATTTTTCTTCTGCAGTCTTTATTGAAAATGCAATATTTGATATCTAAAAAACCTGATGTGATAGACAAAAACTGATGCCAAATTTGGAATCATCACCCCAAAATTACATTAAAACCGTTGGAATACCTTGTGCCAGAAAAAGTGTGTTGACCAGTGTTATTTACCTTCAAAAAAAAAATCTGTCCGCGTCTCGCACCCGCAGCAAAAGGGCATCTCGCACCCCCAGGGAATGCGTGCACCCCGGGTTAAGAAGAGCCACTGCAGTCGAGTAATGTGGGTCACTTTTTTTTTAAATCTCCAAACGCCACTAAGTACTTGTGTGTGTGAACCACAATTGCACAAGACGGGCGTTGGTTGTAGGCCACCGAGAGCTTTACGGTGTCGACGGGAAGGCAGTTCAGCCCAAATCCACGATTGTTACAGGAATTAAGCTCCCAGCATTTACGGCTCCTGCCTTCGCTAAGCCACATTGGCCGCCGTGGTCAACTTATGGCCCCACGAGCAGCGAGGATGTGGACAGACGACGGTTGTGTCTTTGTACTGTTGTTGTAACGTTCTTGCAAACCCCTACTGACGACATCTGTGAAAAAAAGCTTTATAGCGCATCGGATTCCTCCAGTTTAAATACACATTCTGATGAGGGCCTCATCCAGCAGTGGATTTATGAATGGGTTGTACATTTGCGCGTACAGACATGGCTTGCAAGGCAAGAACGACGACCTGTGCATGGACGTATACGACGGTATAAATGCAGGGTAAAATATGATGCAAATATCACCATTTAAACTATGTTTAATATCGTCTTTTGCATTTTCGATACGATTATTTACGTTGTGTATGAATCTTTATTTTCTGTATGAGTTGGTGATGTAAAGAAAAATGTATTGATAGTTATGTAATGCTGATATGCTTTAAGTGCGTAGGCCCAGGCTGCTGCTGTGTATGTGTACAATATATTGTTTGGTCTCGAGTTCAATCATAACAAATGACGAAGCCTGTATGTGAATTAAATATCTTTCACATCAGAATGTATGTATTGGTTTATAATTGGTTATTAAAAAATGAACTGCACTTACTGTTTTTTTGTCTGTCGTGGAAATGTAGTTTTCATCAAACACCTATTTATTAGCACTGTTCAAAAAAAATACACGGCATAATTTCCTGAACTAAATTGACCATCAATGCCTTAATTCTTTTAGCAAACGTGTTGAATTTCATTGTTTTGCTACCGTTAGAAAATCCACAGATGTCTTTTCTACGTGTTAAACCTTATTCCAGTTTTCAGAAAATATCTCCAGTTGCAGTGCATATGCTTAAAGCCAATCTCCTTGACTAAGTCCCTTTACAATTTATGTGTTTCCCCCCCACGCAATCTGAACAAACCATTTCGCTATTTGAAATTGGTTTTAACCATTCCAAAAACGTTTGCTGTGACGATGTCTGTTTCAGGAGTTGTAGGTTGTGTGTCGTATATGGTGGCGTTGGCGTGGCGTGTCTGCTGCTGCCACCGTTGTGAAATGTTACACGCACACCAAGCCCCACACATCGGGTGTGGAGAAACGTGGGGAGCGGTGGTGCAGCGGTTAGCGCGCTGCGCTACGAACCCCCGGCCACCCGAGATCGATCCCCGCACACGGTCAACACCGGTGACGATTATATGAATTGGTTCTGGGCCTCCCCTAGGTCGACTCGACCTTAAATGAGTACCTGATGCGGTGTGTAAGACATCGCCACTAGGGAGACAAAGGTGGCCGGGCGTGGTGCTGGCCACACACCCCCTCGTGTTCTGTGCCCTCCTTCACAGGGGCTCGCTAATGGCACTTGCCCCAACAGGCTATACGGGGGATCTTTGTGTTTGCACGCACATGGGGGAGGGGGGGGGTGTGGAGGAAACGTCACAAAGTCGTCACAAAAACGTCACAAAGTCGTCATAAACACGTGACAAAAAACGTCACAAAGTCGTCACAAAAAACGTCAAGTCACAAAAACTTCACACAAAACGTCACAAGTCACAAAAACGTCACAAAGTCGTCATAAACATGTCACAAAGTCATCACAAAAAGCGTCACAAGTCACAAAAACGTCACAAAGTTGTCACAAAAACGTCACAAAGTCATGATAACGTCACAATCACGTCACAACCCTGACAGCCTCACCCTGGCGAGAAGAGATGCACGGCTGCCGCCCGGGTGCCACGAGTCACCAACATTTGACGCCAGTGACACAACTGGCCTCTATTCTCATCGCATCTCAACGGGATTTATACATCGCGCTTTAAATCAAGGCGCTTTACAAATAATTAACAACGCTACAGAGTGTGAATGGAATTGATGCGAGCGAGCAATGAGCAAAATCTGTGATGTGTGAATTCGATGAAAATGTAAATGATGATGAAAGGAATGAATGGGGTTAATGGGTAATAACACTGGTCAACACACTTTTTCTGGCATAAGGTATTCCAACGGTTTTAAGGTAATTTTGGGGTGCTGATTCCAAATCTGGCATCAGTTTGTGTCTATCACATCCGGTTTTTGATATATCAAATATTACATTTTCAATAACTGCAGAAGAAAAATATTAAATCAATGTGGATATCTACATAAAATGATATAAACACACTATCCTAAACATACAGCATCGTATTTCAACACTAAAGCAGTCACTGACTCGCAACAACTTGCAATCATAAGTGACAGAGTTAATTTCGGGTAAAATCAATGAAAATGTGGTATTCCGATATCATGAAAATTATGTGATAGAGCAAATCTGAGATCAGATTTGGAATCAGCACCCTGAAATTAGTCTAAAACAGCTGCAAAAGTCCAAGCCAGAAAAAAATGTTTTTTTGTTGTTGACCATAATGAGAATATGAAGAGAGAACAGGGACGGTGGTGATTATGAGGGGGATCTTGGGGTGAGCTAGGGAGCAATGAGTGAGTTTTGAGTGAGCGAAGCTGAAACGAGTGACCGCTTAATGTTAAGGGAGAAGTTTGTTTCGGTGAAGGGGATCGAGAAGAGAGAAAGAGCGAAAGCGTGGATTGATCACAACGAGGAGGAGGGATGAGAGAGAGAGACAGCGAAGAATGATAACGTAGAGGGCCAGAAGGCACGCAGAAAGATACAAGAGTGGCAATACATGGTGGGATAAAAAAATTAACCCGTAAAAACAAAGTTTTTCACTATAAATCCTTTATATGCGTGGCATCGGGGCGGCTAGAGTCCTCTCGTCCTCTGGCTTGAGATGGCTGCCACCTATGGGTCAGATGATTGTGTGCCAGCATTAACCAATTGGTAAATACATATATTTTTTAAATTCCCTAAACAGTGTAAAATTTTGGGTAAATTTTTTCACGAAAATTCATTGTCACGCACAACGAGTCTGTGTGCAAAATGTCAGCTCGATTGGATCACGGGAAGTGGGTTAAAAAACGACCGAAAGTTTTGCACGGTCCTAAGCAAGCAAGCGAACTTAATATAAAGGATTTAAAAAGGGATTTGTAGACCAGGGTGAGGAATTTCAACAGGCAACGGCAGTGCACATTGGGGGAGGTGGGGCACGGTTTGGCTACGTACGGTGCGAAAGAAGTTCAACATACGTAATCAGACATTTCCGTTTCGCCACGCCACTGTTGGGGTCGTGGTCACTGCGTGGACCCCGTGTGATGCATGAACATCGCCGCTACTAGGGAGGCAAAGGCGGCCAGGCGTGGTGCCGGCCTTCAAAGGTTCTCAAAAGTCTGTTAAGGCTATAGGGGGGGCCTTTGTCTTTGTGTGTGCGCAATGGGGGGGGGGGGGGGTCGGTAGTGCAACGATTGGCACGCTGTGCCACCAAGATGGCGACCAAAGTTTAATTCCCGCTCGCGACGACGATCTGAATGGGACCTACGCAGCTTTGGGGTTTGGTGCAAAGTGGGTTTGTGAGATAACGGACCGCAATTCTCGCCTGCCTCGACCCAGTGGAATCGGCGCCGTGCGTGCGGCATTCGTGGTGAAGGTGGCCGGAGGTGGTGGTGGTGCAATGGAGGAGTGACTCGAAATCTAACCGACTCGAAAGAACGACGGACGAATGTTTTTTTTTTTCCGCCGGCACTGGGCAAGCTCCAGTTCAGCAGCGCCACTTGTGTCCCTGGCAGAGACTGCAATAAGAGCCATCGTGTGATGTATTAGTGTGGCCATCTATCCATGTGTTTCATTTTAGTGGTAGGAACTTCCTGGTAACACCAGCCCACAGGGGATTATTGTGTCCGTCGTGCAGGGAGGGGCTGGGTGGTGAGGGAGGGGCTGGGTGGGGGGTGGGCCTGGGTGGAGAGGGGCTGGTCACCCCGTGGTGCCCTTATAAAACTCAACGTTTAACCTAGTCACGCCGGCTTGTGCCCGCCCTCACAGTCGGGCATATTTGCGGAATACACCACGCCGCCGTTGACCCTGGCCATTGACCGAGCAACCCAACGTTCCTACCACCTCCCTCCGCAGGAATGTGTTCACGTGAAAAATATTCAACCTGGAACGTCCTTTGAGATGGAACGGCTTGGCTTGCAAAGATGCTGCCCACGGAGTCGTTTGGAACGTACGTAGCAAACACGAAACAGTGCATGATGTAGGTTTTGTTGGGTTATATCGCGTAAATATAAAAAAAAAACTAAACAGGGTGCTTACATCTTTTTTTTTAGTTATTGAGCTATTAGATTGAAAATGTTTGTTTATAAATCGACCAATCTTTAGATTTCTCTGAGCATCTTCCTCAAAAAGTGTTGGTATATATACGTCTATATACCACTGGTCTAACTTAAAAGCTACATCAAATGAAGTCGTTTCACATCTACATGTTAGTGAACTACTGAATGTTTTTTTTCATATGAAAAAAATTATGGCCCAGAGTTGTCTGGGCTAATTCACGTTCTAGATTTCTCTTCGTCGAGATGTATTCATTGCTGTGCCTGGCCAATTGTTTTTTTTTGTTCACCAAAAGAAACAACGATCCGAGACATCACTGATTCGTGGCTTTGTTGAGGTCCCTACAAAATACAGGGTGCTTCAAAAAAAATGTTAACATTTATACGGGATGATCGTTTTTAATGGAAAAAGATACTATACTGCAACACGATAACAAATGTAATGTTAATAGCTTCAAAATGTCAACGAGTCTCTGCTTGTTCGCCATCATTGTCAACACGTGCCTGGAATCTTCTCCAGGTGGTCTCCAGAGCCGAGAGGAACATTTCTCGTGGTATTGTTGCAAATTTTCAGAAGTGTTAACATTTTTTAAACACCCTGTATTGTGGATGCTATTGTTTGCGAACGCTTACGTATTAATGACAAAACAGTGCATTCATTTATTTATCCACACGCACTTACGAATGTACCAATTTATTTAATTAAGTAATTCACTTGGAAAAACATCCCTCGATGGGATAAAACATCCCAAGGGTTCCATGGTGTAGATCGAAACTTAGGAAATAAATACAGTGCATTCATTCAATCATCAATGCATAGCATTGAGGCATTCATGCATTTATGCATTCATAAATCAGTTAATTCATTCTCACCTTAATGCATATATTCATTCATGCATTTGACAATTCATACATTGGTTCGTGGGCGGCCTGTGCAATGCGTGCAAGCCTGTTTGGCACGGGGCTATATGCCGGTCACGGGGAATGTGATTGCAATATGCAAATTGTATGCACGTATGCTGCACGACACCAACATTGAACAACAACAATCTGGAAAGTGCGCAAAGCATGGAGAAATGCATACTTGGAAGTACAGTACAAGTTGGTCCAGATGACGTGTGACATAAAACGTAATATAGTTTGGAAGTAAAGTTTATTTAAAACAAATGAATATGCGAAGGGTAAAAAAAAGAATTGAGGTCAATTAATTTGGGGTGACAGGAAATCTGGACCGCCCTGTCCATTGAAAAGCAGAAAGAAGAACACGTGGAATAGACACGCGGAAGTTTAAACCCAAGCCGCTATAGAAGGGATGGTGGTCCAGTGGTCGAGACTCGTGACGGACTGTCAGCCAAGGGAGGGAACGCACAATCAGAGAATGCACTCCCGTGGAGATGGAGCGATACAATCGGAGCGCGCGCAGGTGCTCTGGGTGGAGATGTCACGTTGCAAGAGCAGGAGAAAGGACTTGTTTTGGTGGAGAGGCCCTCATCCAGAAGATGATTGATCCTGGCTGATGGTGGTGGTGGTGATGATGATGATGAATAACACTCGCTTTCGAGGCGAATAACGAGTTGATGATGTGATGCAATAGCATCATCATATGGGACGCAACTGCCATGGGATGGAAAACAACGTTTAAGCATTTAACGTTGGGGTTGTTGTTTTATCGCCAAGTTCTGGGCAACCATTTGATGAAAGCTTAGTAGATTCATTGTTTTTCTCCTGGGGTATAAGTCCCAGACTGTAACGCAACTTTCACCTAAACTTTAATTCGTTGCATAATGCGTATAAGTTCTAGTGACTCCCCCGCTACAGACAGAGATACTAGACAGAGCACAATCCGCTAAAGCTTTCAGCCGTACTGCAGTTGGAAACGATTATAAACCACCAAACAAGACCCAAACACAGACTACAGACACTCCTCTACTAACGAACGAGTTAAGTTCCAGAGATCTGTTCGTAAGTCGAATGCTTGTAAGGAGAAGAGTCCCTCGACAAAGACAGCAGCAGCAGCAGTCGCTGCATCGCCGCGCTTTCAGATGCGCATCTGCGGCCGTCTGGAACGCTCTTCCTTCCGATATTAGGAAGCCACTGGAGCTATGCACTTTAAAATCATTTAGATTGACAAACTAATTTCTTTATGTTTTGATTTAAAGTTTTCGTGACTGCAGGGATTCATCTTCTTGGTTCTTTCGGTAAAGTCACGTAGAATGGAAATAATAAAATAATAAAAATAAAACATAATAAAATAATTCTCACGACGCAAGCAGCCGTCCTCAGGTGAAGAACAGGTCTGACAGACCTGTTCTTCACCTGAGGACGGCTGCTTGCTTTTTATTATTTTATTATTTCCATTCTACGTGACTTTACCGAAAGAACCAAGAAGATGAATCCCTGCAGTCACGAAAGCTTTAAATCGAAAAGTTCAACACACATACAGTAACATACGCATGCTGTACATACAAAGAGGCAGCGACACAGGTGGGTGACATAACGTGCTTTTAGCTCTGCATTTCACACAACAGTAAAAACTCGGTGAGCCGGACCATACCAGTGGTGATGGGGGGTGGAAATCGCACAGAGAGAGAGAGAGGAGAAGGGTGGATGGGAGATGGTGGATTGGTGCTGGAACACTCCCCGCACCTACAACACCTACGTCCTGCGCAGCACATCGTGAGTATTTTGTGGGCTGTACACACACCGATGTATAGTAATGATAATCTTACCGCATATAAATAAAAACAAAAAAACGAGTTGTATTTTACCAGGTAAGGCCCACTGAGCTGTATAGCTCTTTTTCAGAAGCCAAAGGGCTTATCACGTGGATATGTATAGTAGTCGAATAGTCTAAACGCGTGATGTTGAATCTAAATGTTGAGGGGGAAAACCGGAGGACCCGGAGAAAAACCCACGGAGAGAGAGAGACACACACTCCAAATATACAGGCGTCAGGGTCGAGATCGAACCCAGGATCTCTTGCATACTAGGCGAGGAAGTTAACATCTCGTCATTGCGGCGAGATGTTATTCTGTTTCGGGCAAATTTTGTTAGCGAGCACCTATTTAGGCCGGCACAGCATCAGCGTTATTATTATCATCATAATTAGCAGCACTGGTATCATCATAACCAGCAGCAGTATCATCATAATCAGCAGTATTCTCATCATAACCAGCAGCAGTATCATCATCATAATCAGCAGTAGTATTATATTCATAATCAGCAGCAGTATCATCATAATCCGCAGTATTCTCATCATAATCATCAGCAGTATCGTCATCATAATCAGCAACAGTAACAATGGGCTGGGCCTCACCTTGGGAACTTGCAATTTCCACCACTGACTCAGGACCACCCATGAAGATGAATGATATTGCTTATTTGCTTAATGTTGCGTTTTATATTCTGCGCCGTTCGTGAAAATTGCATCTCACGATCGCTGAGCAACGACAAGACGAAGCTGGCAGGCAGCCAGGCGGTGAACCGGCAACAACAGTTGCCCACGCTCTGGAGTCCTCTTTATATTAAGATGTTAACAGCTAATTAATGAGTTGATTGGTCCACACCCGAGACAGCTTTCCTTAGAGCCTAGTCTCACATGGGTTGGACCAGATGACGTCATCTGGTCCAACCCATGTGAGACTAGGCTCTAAGGAAAGCTGTCTCGGGTGTGGACCAATCAACTTCAATTACAGTGCATATATTATCAGAGTTATGTTTTTTGTTTGCATTATGGCTGCATGTATTGTGGTCTATGCAAACATGACTCCTTGTAAAAAAGGTGTCAGTTTTGTTGCCAGATAGAAGGGTAAAAAAAACAATTATAATATTTTTTACTGGCAAATGAGGTTCCAATGAAGCTAATTCATGAGTGTTAATACACGAACCAGGGGGTTGGCATTGGGAGCCAGGGGTTGATTGGTTCCCAGTGCCTGTGGATCTGTGTGTTTGTGTGAACCTTGAGTTTCTGGTCAGGTGTGTGAACATCACCACTGGGGAGACAAAGGCGGCCGGGCGTGGTGCTGGCCACCCACCCCCTCGTGTGCCGTGGAGGCATTTATAGGCGGCGCTACTGCTACTCGCGAGCCGCACTTGCCCCAATATCCTATTAAGCCTATACGGGGGGGGGGGGATCTTTGTCTTGTTGTTAGCCTACGGAACGTGATTGACCAGCTCCAGTAGTGGTTGTGGGGCGGGCGTGATGATGATATTCAGCTGCTGCTGCTGCTGACGCTGCATCTACGCTACGATTGGCTTACCCTGGTGGCTCTTCCCATCACGCTCACGAATTCGGAAAAACGTCCCTCTCTGATTTCATCATAGAGGTTTATTTTTTTGGGTTAGATCGCGTAAGTATAAATCTGTCGTTAGACCCTCCACCACCCCCCCAAAACGTGACACTTACCGGTAGTTACTACTTCAGCCCACCGGTGTGCTGGAGAGTAAATCCACGACATTTACCATTTGAGTACTCTCTGAATTATCGGCGGCAGTGAATACTAATAACCTGTACTTTATAAAGCGCCTTTCGTATTGAAGTATCTCGAAGCGCTGTACGTAAAAAAATACGACACTCCATAATAAAGGTTTCTTTATTTTAATTTTGGGCTAGATCTGGTAGGTATAAATGTGTTGTTAAACCCGCCACCCATCCGACACAGCCAATTAGTAAGGTTTGCCACGTAAACAAAACCTGCCAATTCGTTACTATTTCAGCACACCGCTTGTGTGTTGGAGAGTAAACCCACAACACTTACAATTCGAGTCCGACGTTTCGCTGGTGATTACAACCAGCTTCATCGGGCGATTAGCCAAACTTGGTGGCGGGTTTACACGACACATTTATCAACTAGATTCCAAGCTTTCGTGACTGCGGGAATTACTCTTTGGTACTTTCGGTAAAGTCACGTGACTTTACCGAAAGAATCAAAGAGTGACACATTTATACTTACGTAATCTTACCCAAATATAAAAAAAACATTACGGATTATATGGTCGCGAAAGCCTACGTGTTAAAACTACACTCACGGGTATAGATAACATCGCAGCGGCTTAGAAAGCCGATGATAACAATATCAATGACTAAATAATGTCCACCACTGAGCAGCCCGTCACATGCAAGTGGACCACGTCACTCGCCCCTGTGGGTTCCGATGCACTGTATGTTGAGCTTCTTTCGCACCGTACGTAGCCAACCGCGCTCATTGTGAGTGCGGGGGAAGGGTTATAGTTAAATGTTTGTGGATGTTGAGCTTCTTTCGCACCGTACGTAGCCAACCGCGCTCATTGTGAGTGCGGGGGAAGGGTTATAGTTAAATGTTTGTGGATGTTGAGCTTCTTTCGCACCGTACGTAGCCAACCGCGCTCATTGTGAGTGCGGGGGAAGGGTTATAGTTAAATGTTTGTGGATGTTGAGCTTCTTTCGCACCGTACGTAGCCAACCGCGCTATACCTGGCCGCTAATGAAGGCATTTTATACACACTTTTTTTTATTGGCGATTCAATAAAATATCGAAAATATGTCATGGGTTAGTTATACATTGTCATACTTTACATATGGTATTGTGTAGCTCTTACTGTTGAACATCATTCATGAACAATAGCATACAATCTAAATTGCCAAGTAGTTTTTCGCCAAGATAGAGTGTTTTCTGCCCGTATTAACACATTCCTGCGGAGGGAGCTGGTAGGAACGTTGGGTTGCTCGGTCAATGGCCTGCAGGGTCAACGGCGGCGTGGTGTATTCCGCAAATATGCCCGACTGTGAGGGCGGGCACAAGCCGGCATGAGTAGGTTAAACATTGAGTTTTATAAGGGCACCACGCGGTGACCAGCCCCTCCCCACCCAGCCCCTCCCCACCCTCCCCACCCAGCCCCTCCCTCCCCACCCAGTCCCTCCCTGCACGACGGACACAATAATCCCCTGTGGGCTGGTGTAACCAGGAGGTTCCTACCAGTATTATTAGTATTATTTAAAATCAGCAATTCGGTGGGTATTTGCATGGAATCGTTCTTCACTGAATTTGCACGTTTCTCAAGACACCTTGGATACCCTTGCAAACGAAATGTTCCATCCGAATTGATTATCCAGGTAGTAAAAAAAAACGTAATACACAAATAACATTTACTTTTCAGCATTCAATTTCATAACTTTTTAAAATGTGCCCTTTTCTGGAAGCCAACCCTTCAAGCAGCATATTAATTCACTGCTGACCCAACCTCGTCAACGCACCTCCGATTAGCACGGTTGGCTACGTACGATGCGAAATAAGTTGAACAATACACGTATGCATACAAAGCGTGCATTTATGTTGAAACACACCTGATCTTGGCACAGGTATAAATTATCTGTATAACCGTTCGCTTCGCCGGCAATGGGTGACTAATGTTACCTCTTCATTAGTTTCCGCCTATCATCTGGTGTCTGAATGCGCACGGCACACAGCGGATCTCATATTCTGATTTGAAAAGTGTTTTTTTTTGTTCAACGCCGTGTTGATCGCAATGCTTTCCTGGACGTTATTTCTACGCGTGTATGGTTGAACTTCTTTCGCGCCGTACGTAGCCAACCGTGTTAATCGCATGTGCGGGGAGGACAACCAAACGTCAACTAACAAAAATCAGTTCTAAACAAATGTGTATTTCAATGCAGACGATGATTTAAAAGTTGAGTAGCTCCCAGTGTCTTCCCGATAACGGAGAAGGAAGAAACGTTCCAGACGGCCGCAGAAGCAGCAAATGCTGCGAGGATGACCGCCCGAGTTCGTGCCATTGGTCATGCTCCTTGACGAGACCGGCGAAGGTACTGTGGGTTCATTCGTGGCGAGGGCTTCGTGTGTGTGTGTGACCTTATTATAATTGTACTCGTTCGGCAAATCGGAAGCCAATGTGGCTCTACGGAATCTTAATTGTAGGGGGCCTTGCCCCCCCCCCCCAATCTCTTTCTCGTGTTATAACGCAAAGGGGGGCGGCATGGGCGGGGGGGAGGCGGCGAATAATCCTCGCGTTATTTTTAAATCCTTTATATTAAGTTCACTTGCTTGCTTGCACGCTTACGACCGTGCAAATCTTTCTGTCGTTTTTTAACCCACTTCCCGTGATCCAATCGAGCTGACATTTTGCACACAGACTCGTTGTGCGTGACAATTTATTTTCGTGAAATTTTTTTTACAACATTTTCAACATTTTAGGAAAAGTTTTTTTTATTATATTTAATTACCAATTGCTTAATGGTGGCAGGCAATCATCTGACCCATAGGTGGCAGCCATCTCAAGCCAGAGGACGAGAGGACTCTAGCCGCCACGCATATAAAGGATTTATAGTGAAAAACTTTGTTTTTACGGGTTAATTTTTTATTTGTCCAATTCAAAGCACGCTTTAGGGGAACTGATATCGTGACAAGCGGCAGCAGCAGCAGGGCGCGGTGATCGCGCCTGTCCAGGAGAGACGTAGGGGGGGGGGGGGCCTCGACTACACCTTGTGGGTCATGGGGGGGGGGGTACTTCACCATACTTCACCTCGGCGGTCAGTGCGGGTTGGTGAGCATCGGCATGAACTGCACACCTGTCCACCCCTGAGCAGTGTCCTACCTTAGGGGCCGTCCATAAATGACGTCACACACCTGGGGGGGGGGGGGGGTTCAGACATTTGTGACGATGTGTGACGAGGGGGGGGGGTTGAGAAATGTGACGTCACATCAAAATGCGCAACTTTAAATAAATATAGCCAACACGTTCTACTTAATTCAATCGACTTTTTAATGAATGTTTTCTCCTACAACATCAGAGTGCAGCGGCACATTAAATACGCACTACAATGACAATAGTTTAAAGCGATTTGAACCATGTTTTATTTTGCGGGGGGGGGGGGGGGCAGAGATTTATGACGTCATATTCGGGTGGGGGGGGGGTCAAAAATCGTCCAAAATCGCGTGACGTCATTTATGGACGGCCCCTTATTATACAAACCGATTAAAACCTTATTGGTCACCCCGTGCCCCTTATACATCTCAACGTTCATCCTACAAAGTCTCATCGCGAGGGAGAAACGCAAACAAATAGACACAAAAAAACCCACAAAAATAAAATTGCCCGTTTTGAAACGGCTGTACACCGTATTTGACCTGAAAACTAAAATGTCCCTGTACAAAAATACGGGGTAAACCATATGGGTTGACACGGTATGGAGCGGGGGTGGGGGGGGGGGTCCACATCACTTGCCATGACAAATGATGTCAACAAAAGATCTCGGAATGAATCGGGGGGTCCCGCTAAGCTTGGGCCCTCGGTAGAATTAATTGTAGCCACATTTCCCTATTTTCCCCCACCCCTCACCGCTTCGTGCAGGTGTACATCAGAGTCACTCGGCACAAGTGCCGGATTGTCGTACTATCAAAAGTAGCTACTACATATCTAGGAGCTACGGGCCCCGCACTTTTGAGGACGCCGCGCTAAATGCTTTCAAGCTATCAATTCCGATCTTGATTTGAAGCTTTCGTGACTGCAGGAATCCATACTCTTTGGTTCTTTCGGTAAAGTCACGTAGGTAGAAAATAAAATAAATCACGACGTTTCGATCGCAATACAAGCGGTCGTCCTCAGGCGGAAAAAATATATTATCTAGCAGTGGAACTGCTGGATGATATTTTATTTTATCCCATCAATTCCGGTGCAGTGATTCTGCACTTGCTCTATTACTATAGTACTATACCGCCTTCAACTTTCACGAACGACTGTGTGTTTAAGGTTAACGATTTGTCGTATTATCTGGCTGTATAGCAAATGAAAAAATCCAATTACTTTACGATAAAAGTAAAAAAATGTGTGTTTTATTATTTATATATGTATATACATTTAGGGCTCCTTTATAACACACGCTACAGGTCCCCGCACCAGCTTAATCTGGCACTCGTCGGCACGGTCTCGCATTGCCAGACTGCCGCTGTAAACGATTGTACGCTCTCACTCGCAGAACGCGAGATTACGGATCACAAATGGGCCGCAAAAAACTCCGGGCACGATATTGAACGTGAATGTAACAAACGTCCACTCTTTGGCTCTAAATGTAACAACTCTCAGTTGTGGTTCCCCGAACATAACCTTTCTCGGAGCTATCGATAATGCTTTACAGGATATATCTTCAGACTCTGTCTTCTCGACAGACCTGTTCTCCACCTGAGGACGGCTGCTTGCGTTGTGGCCGAAACGTCGTGAGAATTATTTTATTATGTTTTATTTTTATTATTTTATTATTTCCTTTCTACGTGACTTTACCGAAAGAACCAAGAAGAGGATATATCTGCGTAAAAAAAGAAACACATCGCGTGGTAACGGAATCAGTTTCGGAAAACATGCCGTGCCACATATGTTCCGGATTACAGCATGATATATCAATTTTCTAAAAGTGCTATAAAGCAAACGTTTGTGGGTGTGCGCCTTATAATCCAGTTACCTGCGCGTGCGTGTGTGCGTGGTCAGAGTTATTTCGCGTGGTCGTATAACTTCATCTGACACCGGGGCCAACGAGTTCCTGCCTAGGTGCGTCTTACTTTCCGGAGCGTCTTATAATCGGGAGCGTGCGGCCAAATGCATCGTTTGGTGCCAAGCAAGAATGCTGCCACCTATTGGGACAATTGTATAGGCTCGGCATCGCCTACCGACGCGACAACACAGAGCCGCGTGTGCAACACAGCGGGGTCAAAGATCTGTCAAAATCGCAGGCATCGTCGAGGTCACCGTACAGTCTCAGCTCAACACGTTGTGTGTGTGGTGTAGCGGTTAGCGCTACGCTGCGCTACGAAACCTGGCCACCCGGGTTCGATTCCCGCTCACGGCCAACACCAGTGACGATTTATCTGAACCGGTCTCGGGCCTCCCCTAGGTCGACTCAGCCTCAAATGAGTACCTGGTGCGGTGTGTAAACATTTCCACTAGGGAGACAAAGGCGGTCGCGCGTGGTGTTGGCCACCCACCCCCCTCGTGTGCCGTGCTGGCCTTCATAGTTGCTCGCTAACAGCACTTGCCCCTAAAGTCTGTTAAGGCTACACGGGGGGTCTTTGTCTTTGTCTACTCTGCCCACGTGTATCCGTTGCCTGTCGCAAGCCCCAGCGGGGGTCACTATTGGTTCAATGGCGTCTCACGTTGAAGTGAACAACAGTAAACACTGCTCGACAACACTGGGCTCTGAGATCCCATTTGTTTGTTTGTTTATTTGTTTGTCAATGGGTTCTTCTCATTTAACGGTGACTGGGTGGCTCAGCCGTTCGCGTGCTTAATGCTGCTGCTGATGCTGCTATTCCCGTTAACTTGCAGACCAACGCCGTCACCATCGTGAGTGAGTCAGTGGTTTATCCACTGCTGGACGAAGGCCTCCCCGTAATATCTGCAGGGTTACTCGTAAAGAGAGACTTCTGCTGTCAACGCGGACCTTATTGGAACCACGTCGCGTCGAATGTTAACAGGTTGCATCAGAATCAGAAACGGTTTTAATCGCCATGTAAGTTTGCACAAACAAGGAATTCACTATGGCGGGACGGTGCATACATTGAACAAGTAGGAATCTTAACTTATATAAAAGGGATACACTCTAACTATACTAACGTTACAAAGTATAAGGTTTAGATGGTACGCATATAAATGCAGCGCAACACTTTAGTATTTGGCCATGCGCGCACGTGCAGAGATCATCGTCAATGCACTGCTGGAAGATGACCTTGCTACACAAGGTCATCTTGCACCACGAAAGTTAGCACGGGTTCGCACGGTTGGCTACGTAAAAGTAGCGGGACGCGAAAGTAGTTTGACATACATACGTAACATGTTCATAATAAACGTTTTTGGGTTAGATGGCGTTATTTACAAATGTGTCGTAACCCCCCACCACCCGACACGGCCTACGTGGATTTTACAGCATAGGCCTCTGACGTCTTACAGCCTATATTACAAACCCTGCTGTACATGCCATACAATCACGATCCAGGCACAAATCTGGCTCATCTTGCAAGATCTGACGAGATCTGGGGTGTGCGCCGGGTGATTTGGTCAAAGGCTAATTTATCCGTAGTGTAGTGAAAACGAAAAAAATATACTCTTAGCTTGTTCAGGAAAGGCTAATTAAATCTAAAGACTTGAGTTTTTACTTTTTTTGTAAAGGCCGTTCTTGCATTGGGATGTTGGCCCAGTTCCATACGTGAGTGTTTGGAATGTTGGATAACTATGGTTACCTAGGTACTTCAAGTGAAAAGGGGGGCTCATTCAACCCTAAGGGGCTCTCTCATATGACGAAAAGGACTTTGAATGGGAATTGAATGACAGCCGTTGCTTGCTTGCTGCCGATTTTTCTCTCATAATGATCCGCACTGCGGGAGGAAGGACGACATTTATCGGAATTGTGCGGGGGTGAGGGGGGAGGGGAAATGTCCAAATTGGCTGGGGTTTTTTTTACATTTAGCACTTTGTGAAGTAATCAGATTGTGTTCGAACACTCCAAGGTGGCAATGAAACAGCAGGGACAACGCTCGTAGGCAAACACAACTCGTTTTGTGTGGTCGTCTTACAATCACATTTATTATTACGTTTAAATATAGCGCAAATTGATTGCTGAAAGGTCAATGTTATTTACGTGTTGCGCAATCATCTCGGTCCAATTTTGTTGAGAGAGAATAAAATAGCCGCTCCACTATGTTAAGGAGAAATGTCACGTGGGCAATTGTGGTGTTAAACAAAAGGGTATACAAGTATGCTCTCCGCATACGATGAACTTGTATAATAGATTTTGTGTGTTTGCTTGCACGACCAACGTTTATTTTGTCTTTGTCCATAGTGTAGATAAAATGTCAAATGTTGCAACTGTAGCCCTCCACCACCCGACAGAGGCAATCACATGACGTTGTCACGTGGGCAAATGTAAGTTGATTTGGTTTTTCAATTAAAAAAAAGTAACATTAAACCTACACGCGCTGATCTCACCCAAAATAAACGAATTATGAATGGTGATTCAGGGTGGCCCAAAAGTCAGGACACATCGGGTTCTGATATTTATTTGAACAAAGCACATCGGGTTATTGCATTTATCTTAACAGACGTTCAAACTGACTTCTGTTAAAATGAACGCATGCACGAATTCTTGTTTGAATTGAATTTAGCTCTTAAAAACATGATTACAGCTGTATTTTCTTTTAACATTCGTCAAATGTGTTTTGTTGTCTCAATTCATTCCGAGTTCTTGGTCGCGTTTTGTCAACGACGGATTTGAGGTGACCCCCTGGCAGGAAGGAGACAAATAAATGCGAATAATGATAACAGACAAAATATTAAGTTCAAGAATAAGCCAACAAAAACATATTTAAAAATATATTTTATTTTATACCTTATTTTATACCTACGGTAAAGTCACGTAGGTATAAAATAAAATAATGTTTTATACCTACGTAAAATAAAATAATATTTTATTTTATACCTACGTGACTTTACCGAAAGAACCAAATAGTATGGATCCCTGCAGTCACGAAAACTTCAAATCTAAATCAAAAACATGTTTTCATGCCAGTGTTAAAACAAACGAAATAGCCCGAATGTGTCCCGTCTTTTGGCCATCCTGTATAACTGATAATGTTTTATTTTTACACCACGGGGAAAATAACATTCCGTTGTGGTTTTCAGTCTCTGACAACATTGGGACATGATTATTATTATTATTTTGAAAGTGTCACAGGTCACTGAAGTGCTCGAGTAACAACCGTACAAACGGGCACGGCCATCTGCCTAGCAAAGAGTGAGGGGGAGGTGGTACGGGCGTGCGGGGGGTATCGTGGCTTGTGATGTTGAGCCAGACAAGATTTGATTTCAGTGGCTGATATCCCCCCCCGCCCCCCGTCATCCAGGCGCATGAGAAACGCACACGAGCTCTGTGGCCCAATCCGAGATGGCCGCGTTGGCTGACAGTGCGAAAACTACCACAGTCCCCGTTTGTTGTCGAATAAGCAGGAGTGGCAAGGCAGACATCCTTGGACGCGGTGGAATTGTTCAATAAAGCATTGGCGATTTCCTGTGGGTTTTTTTTGCGTGTGTGTGTGTGTGTTTAACCCGGCTGTGGGTTTTTTTGCGTGTGTGTGTGTTTAAACCCGACTGTGGGTTTTTTTTGTAAACGGCCCATGTGTTAAACGAGCACCTGAAGCGCAGGGTTTGCTAAAGTAGCTTTGCTTAGCCGCTGGTATGAGTGAGCGAAATTCCTTAATGGATTGTAAGTGCTTCCGCGTATATTTTTTTTTGCCAGGATTGGTAACGGGATATTACATTGCTTGGCAAGCACAGCTTTATATTTCTAGTAAAGCTGTGTATATGCAACACTCGATTTCAAATTACAGCGCGCCTTCAAAGAGCACCGCTAAGAGTGTATCGTCGGTGTCCAGCACTAGTCCAGCAATTATGTGGAATCGGAGACATCGATCAAAGAATTGAACAAAACAAAAGGCCTCTTTGTTGTTGGTATCTTATCGACATTTTGTTAATTTACTTACGTTTCCTTCGTGTGAAATTAATTCATACAAAATAAAAATCCATAATCCTGCATCTTATTCTTGGTTCTTTCGGTAAAGTCACGGAAAGAACCAAGAATATGAATCCCTGCAGTCACGAAAGCTTTTAAATAAAAAAATTAATCCTACATCTTCTTTTTTACAAATGCACAAGGCCATAGGTTGAATCTTTTTAAAAATATGTATTTGTAATAAGCGACAACATTCTGACGGTAAATGTAATTCTCGGTCACACGACGAATGCTTTATTTACACAACGGCATGTTGTGTGATACAGAAATAACGAGTCAAACCTTTTTTTTTGTTAAGCAGATTTTCCCCTGGGTAAAATAACAATAACCATCACTCGGGAGCTGTGTGTTTAAAATGACAAGGGCATTGCACAGCTATGAGGCATAATTACGAACACATCCTACCGTGCTTGTTCCTACAACGGATTAAATGTCATCTGATTCTGTCGCTATTTAGATTTCTTAAAAAAAAATTGTTTGCAACCATTACAATTTTAATATACGGCATCTGCATGCTATCGCCAGGCCTGCGCTAACGACGTTATTAGCATCTCATTGTTGCATGCATCCCATTGTTCCATGCACTTATCATTTATAATAATCCACTGCACCTGAATTCCTTAAATTTTTCTGGGTTTTATTCGCAAGCACCTCGTCACGTAATTTACAGCAAATTTATTTCACTGTAAAGAGGAAATATCAGTTCCAAAGGCAATGCACACATTAGTATCAAACAATTTGTTTGCATGTTATAACCACAAGCATGTGGCAAATGCAGATTAGATGCCTTGTAATAATAGGTGTCGATTCTAGATTTGAAGCTTTCGTGACTGCAATGATTTATACTCTTAGTTCTTTCGGTAAAGTCACGTAGGTAAAAAATGAAATTAAAATTAATAAAAATAAAACAAAAGCAGTAATTGACCACTTCACAACTCCTCCTCCCCCGCTGCCCTTCCTGGCTCCTCCCCTCTCAACCACTATATAAGGTACAGATATTTTGCTGTGACGGTTTCACCTGAAGACGGAAGCTTGTGTTGCCTCCGAAACGTCGTGATTTTTATTGCTTTATTTTTATTAATTTTTATTTCATTTTTTACCTACGTGACTTTACCGAAAGAACTAAGATTATGAATAGGTGTCTATTCTGAGCATTTTAACACCTCTTGTATTATTGCCAGAAAGGATAAATAAAGCTTTGTGTGTGTGTGTTTTTTTTATCATCTCCATACTTCCACATAGAAGAAGACCTGATGATGCAGGCAGTGATGAGCAGGAAACTGCCACTAGTTGGACACATATGTAGGATGGACAACAACAGTACATGTTTAAGTATGTGAGTCAGAAAAAAAATGAAGAAACAGGAAAGAGAGGAAGACCTAGCAGAGAATGGTTTGACGACGACGTATGAGATTGGTGCCAGAACTATGTGGCCACGTCTTGAGCATATTGGCACAGGACAGAGGAGGAAAGTGGAAACAAATGATAAAATGTGCAGTGGGCACCCATGGGGCCATCTGCCACGATGATAATTATAATTGGCAAAAGGGGTCCCGTAGATAGGCATTATTTTTCTTTAACAAATACTGACGAAACAATGAAGACCAGTCAAGTCTGTGCAAGCGTCGTACTCTAAGAACAGTGGTTCCTCACCTGGGGTGCAGACACCCGCTGGGGGTACAAGATACCCTTTCGGGGGGCGCGCGACATGGCCAGATTTTTTTTTCTAGAAACACGAATTTAAGCGCGGGCACGTAAGTGCAACTTACTATGTTTCACCAAACCCTAAGTGTTTATTAACATTATACAAGTGTAGTGTAGTAGCGCCGGCTGGTGGACAGCAGCGGCAACTGTGGTGGACAGACGGTACACACGCCAGGGAGGCTGTGCACGATGTGTGTTGGCAGGGCGGAGGAACTAGGGCAAGGGTCACGGAGGACCCCATCTGGAGGCCCCTGGAACCTGCTGGCAGGTTCCAGAAGGGAGGCGCGGTCAGGGCGGAGCCAGGCCGTGCTGCTGGGAGCATAAAAGGAGCTGAGAGCGGGGGGCTCGGGGCTGCCGGTGCTGGGAGTGGACTCGTCTCGTCGTCGCTGTCGTCTCTAAACGTCTCCGCTAGATATCGCGATACGAAGGAGAGTAGTTGGCTATCTCAGTCAGCGCCGTCAGTGTTAGACGGCCAGTGTTGTGTACAGGCTAGGCTGAGCTACTGTGGTGAGCGTGCGGACGAGACCGTGAAAGTTGTTAATAAAGAAAGTGCCTCCTAGAAACTCTGTCTCTGAATCGTTGACACAACACATGGTTTAACGATTGAGAAGCAAAGGGGTGCAAGTCTGCAGTAAAGGTTAAGAGCCACTGCCCAAGAAGGGGGGCACGGGACGGTAAATGGGCCTAGCCAGGTGGGCTTGCTGGGGGCGAGGGGTAGTCAATAATATGGAGGGAAGAGCCCTTTGAGAATAATTATTCTCGATAACAGTGAATCTGGGGCAATCCCGTCACGTGACCTTGTTTAATGGTGGTAGTGGTGGTGGGGACAAAGACAAAGATCCCCCGTATAGCCTTAACAGCCTGTTGGGGCAAGTGCTGCTAGCGAGCAGCGCCTATGAAGGCCGGCACTGTGGCACACGAGGGGGGTGGGTGGCCAACACCACGCCCGGCCGCCTTTGTCTCCCCAGTGGCAATGTTTTTACACATAGCACCAGGTACTCAATTGAGGCTGAGTCGACCTAGGGGAGGCCCAGGACGGCTTCAGATAGTCATCACTGGTTTTGGTCGAGAGCAGGAATCGAACTCACGTCTCTAAGTTCATAACGCAGCGCGCTAACCTCTACGCCACTGCTACCCACGGTGGTGTGGACACACAGCGACCACAACAACAACAACAACTCATATGGAGAGCGGGGCCCGACACGGTCCAAGTTGAAACAAACTTTAAAACAACGGAATGGGTAGGGATACAATCTGCTTTCGTCCGTCCGGTATTCTGCTCAGGTCCCTCTCAGCAGGAGAGGCTTGCGGGAAAAAAAAACCATCGCGCTTTAGATGAAAAAGAAAGAACCCACCACTGGTGTTAACTATCGTAGCAACTTTGTTTTTAATTGACTAAGAATTTAGAAGGTGGGAGGTGGGGTAAGTCCGTAGCAGGGGGAGGGGTTCATCTTACCCGGCCCCCGCATTCTCCGACGCTATGGGGCTGATTTGGTGGGGCAGTCGGGCTGAAATATGCTGATGTATTTTTGCAAATGGGGTAGAATGGGAGCGAGCGGTTATTTCAGTGCTCGCTTAAAATCAAAGCTTTTTCCTGCTCTGGATGACATAAATTTGGCTTTTCTCTCTCTCTCTCATAAATAGTTTTGACGTGGAATGCAGCTGTAGCTTGCGAGCAGCTTAAAGTAAACCCCTGGAGTAGAAAAGCAAGCAGCAGCATTCAGCCAATGGCTGCAAGTGCTGCTCACGCACTGTTTATCCCGACAGGCAATTTGCCATTGTGACAAGATTGGTGATTGTAAAAAATAAAAAATAAATGCTCTCTCAATAGGTCATTAATATACTATGGTTCAACCCATATGAGACTAGGCTCTAAGGAAAGCTGTCTCGAGTGTGGACCAATCAACTTCAAGGACAGTGCACATTATCAGAGTTATGTTCTTTTGTTTGTATTATGACTGCAGGTATTGCGGTCTATGCAAACATGACTCCTTGTAAAAAGGTGTCAGTTTTGTTGCCAGATAGAAGGGTAAAGAACCAATTATGGTCATTAATATGTTTAATGGGCGCCGCGGTGGCGAGATGTTAACTACCTCGCCGGGTATACAGAAGGTCGTGGGTTCGATCACGATCCTGACCCTGACGCATGTATATCTGGAGTTTGCATGATCTCCCCGTGGTGGCGTGGATTGTTCTTCGGGTCCTCCGGTTTTCCCTTCCACATCTAGAATCAACGTGCACGAGATATGCCACTTCACTTAGCTATCATTTGTGGTACCTCGGTCGCTTCTGAAACATAATTGCGTTGCTCAGTAGGCCTTACCTGGTAAAAATTTAAGTTTTAGTTTAGTTTAACATAAACCCCTTCAAAATGTTATATTATATTAGAATAGTACAATCCATGAATATTTGCAGTAATCATGTAGTTATTGAGCTATTAGATGGCAACATGTAGCTTTTAATCGACCAATATTGAGGCTTCTTTGAGCATCTCACTCAAAATATGTTGACAATGCCCCTAGTTGCACTATACCACTTGGTCTCACTTAAAAGCTACATCAAATTAAGTCGTTTCACATCTACATGTTAGTGAACTACTGAATGTTTTTTTTTCATATGAAAAAAATTACGGCCCAGAGTTGTCTGGCCTAAGTCACGTTCTAGATTTCTCTTCGTCGAGATGCATTCATTGCTGTGCCTGGCCAATGTTGTTTTTTGCTCACCAGAAGAAACAACGATCCGAGACATCACTGATTCGTGGCTTTGTTGAGGTCCCTACAAAATGCAGGGTGCTTCAAAAAAATTCATACGGGACGTTCGTTTTAATGGGAGAAGAATGGATAATGCATTGTAACATGATAACAAATGTATGTTAGTAGCTTCAAAAAGTCAGAGTCTCCACTTGTTCGCCATCATTGTCAACGCATGCCAGGTGGTCTCCATAGCCGAGAGGAACATTTTTCGTGGTATTGTTGCAAATTCTCCGAAGTGTTCACATTTTTTTGAAGCACCCTGTATTGTGGATGCTATTGGTTGCGAACGCCTACGTGTTAAACTGACAAAACAGTGCATTCAAGCAACCTGTATATACACACTACGTGGTTTTAAATTAAATATATATTCAACAGTGTAGGCCTTCTAATACGAACACGGCAGATTCCATGTTTAGAGATGAATTATAAGAGTGTAATAACGTGAGCAAAGTCATCGTTGACCCAACGACAGTCCGTTGTCAATCCATGGCTGGATGAAGGCTTCCAGTTATGCGGATTGTTTGTTGAGTGGTGGGGGATGATGAATACTCATCGTTGATATTAGCAGTGGTTGGTAATTGAACTCTGGTCGCTAGGTTCATAGCGCAGTAATCTAAACAATTTTTTTTTATATGCACGTGATTGTGTTCTTAGAAGAAATGGATTTACCCTTTCTGGCAATAAAACAGGTGTTAAGCTTTCGTCACTGCAGGAATTCTTATTCTTTGGGTCTTTCAGCAAAACCACGTAGATAGAATAAATAATAAAAATAACAACAACTGCTGAGAATATTTATATTTATAAGAATTTTTATATTTATATCCTCAGCAGCTCTTCCGCTTGATTTTTCACCTGATGACGATTGCTTATGTTGCGATCGAAACGTCGTGATATTGTTATCATTTTTATTATTTGTTCTATCTACACGTGCCTTTACCGAAAGACCCAAAGAATATATATAGGTGTTCAGATGTTAAAACACCAAACAGAAACCTTTTGCAAGGAATCGCACATATTCTTGTGGCGAACATGCAAACAAAATACATGCTCTGGTAGTATATGCAAGTTTTTGTGGTTAATGCAGTAACATGATTCCTTGCAAAAGGTTTCTGTTTGGTATTTTAACATCTTAACACCGGAATAGGTGAAACCCTATTCTTACATTTTGATACTGGAAAGGGAGGTCCCATGATTATTATCGTCTTGTACATTACACTATTATTATTTCCCAATTGTGTTACAATTCATGAGTCCACTGCATTTGATTTGCCAAACATGTAACGCAGCTCCAATGTAATGCTACAAAGTGTGCAGGTTCGGGTTATAGATTGGGATGTGCTTTATCATCATCATCACCACCATCATAATTGCTAAATGCTCATACTTCTGCCATAATCCTGCAATAATGGCAGATAGAGTGTGTAAAATATTATTCTAAAATGAACCCAATGTAGTGGGAGAAGCCTAGCTTGGATTTTGAGAGGTGGTCTTAGGGGTTTATTAATTAAGATCGTAGCAGTGCACTCTGTAAGACTCAAAACTGGGCTTATTCTGCCACGGTGACATGTAGTCTGATTTGTGGCTCGAGGGGAAAGCCGTGTACAGTAAGCCAGTGCCGGGTGCATGCTTGACGATTGGATTAGATTCAGATCTTAATGGCTGATGGGTCAAACCAACGTGACTCCTAAAACACAACAAAAAAATCTGCAAGAACACTAAATAACCCACACAACGCACATTGTGCGCAGGGCATTTAATATTCATAAGCAGTTGCACTGAAAAATAAATTAACACCCTCCCGCATGTGCACTTGTTTAATTGAACAAAACACGCAGAAAAAAACGTCGTTGCATTTCGCGGTGGAAGAACAAAAGAAGAGACGTAATTTCAATCGCAATGGGTTTTTATTTTTTCAAATAAAAATTATTCTCTGGCTCGGGTTAATTTTCCATCTGCCGTCGCCGCCGCCGTCGCCGCCGCCGATGAGATGGGGGAGGCAGTGCCGCAGAAATGGAGCTGTCAGCTCAGCTGGGAGACGGAGGGCCCAGCACAGGCAACCAATTACATCCCCTTCCACCTCCAATCCTGCAGCGAGACGGGGGGGGGGGGCACACAGCCCAGCCAGCCAGCCAGCCCCCCCTAGCCACCACCACCCTCACCACCGCCAGCCCTTGCAGAACGGGGATGAGTGTTTTACAGTCCCGCCGCTCGCCTCCTTATCGTAATGAATCTGTCGGGACGCGACGGAGGTGGCTAGACACAGCGGACGTGCCTGGCCTACAAACACCACGGCCCCCGCTCCAGACTCGTTGGCTCCGGCGTGCGCATCGTTGGAAATGAGAGAGGCGCGCTCAAGAGGCGAGATGCTGGGGCAACCCCACCACTCACCCACCCAACCACCGCCAACAGCACCACCAACAGCACCACCAACCACCAACACCACCACCAACACCACCAACACCACCACCGCCAACCACGACCACTAGCGCCAGTGGTGGCTCGTGCCCAAAACCCGGCAGCCCCTTTCGTCTGGGGAAGAGAAATGCGCGTGCAAGACAGAAGGTCACATTGTGAGATTTAGAGGAAGTAGTCGCCTTTTTGGTGGTGTCTTTTTGCGTGCGCGCGGGCGTGCGTGCGTGGAGCGATTTTGTTGCGGTTGTTGTTGCTACGTTCAATTAAAAGCACAACACGCACTCTCGCAGACGGACAACGTGATACGTCTCAAGGGTCGTGAAACATTTTTGGGTTTTTTTTTTTACCTTCGGCGAAGGAGAATGCATGGACGGACAAACAATAACGTCGGATTATTTTCGTGCTGTGTGTGTCCCATCGTCATTTTGTGCCACGATACTGACCGCACATCACTTCACTAAAATACAGTATTCTGAAGCTACAGTATACATTTCGATTTAAAGCTTTCGTGACTGCAGGGATTCATCTTATTGGTTCTTTCGGTAAAGTCACGTAGAAGGGAAATAATGAAATAATAAAAATAAAACATCATAAAATAATTCTCACGACGTTTCGGCCACAACGCAAGCAGCCGTCGACAGTGTCTTTCCGACAGACACGTGACTTTACAGTATACATGTTTACGTTTGACCTAAAGTCAGCCATGTAACGATGACGTTCTATTGCCAATAACGCCCAGACATAAGAGCGAACCTATTCTTAAAATGAAACAAGTAGACGGATTTGCTTAAATGGTAATTGCTTCACGTCTTTACCGAACAATTATACAGTCGTGCATTAACCATGGCCAGGTAAACACACACCTCGTGTTTATTGATTAATTTGCTATGAAGAAGGCTCATTGCCCGAAACATCGCTTGTTATACATTGTTCAATTTTAAGCCCCACAGTGTTATTGACGGATGTATTTTTTTGTATTCAGGCATTTCCTGGTACAGCATACAATTCCTTTGTTGCTAACAGCTGTCATCAAAAATATCTCGAGATGATTAATCGCTTCTCAATTAATGTTATTGCCTTTATATTTTACAATCCAGTTTTTTTAAAAAAGCATTTACAATGTCGCTGTGAAGAACTTCAAACAAAAGTGCGCCTCTTTGCCCGACTCCCCTTGTGATTGGTATTTTGCGTTGTGATTGGTATTTTAATAAAATAAAACATCATAAAATAATTCTCACGACGTTTCGGCCACAATGCAAGCAGCCGTCCTCAGGTGGAGAGCAGGTATGTCGAGTAGACAGAGTCTAAATTCAGACTGTCTACTCGACAGACCTGCTCTCTGAATTCAGACTCTGTCTACTCGACAGACCTGCTCTCCACCTGAGGACGGCTGCTTGCGTTTTGGCCGAAACGTCGTGAGAATTATTTTATTATGTTTTATTTGTATTATTTTATTATTTCCCTTCTACGTGACTTTACCGAAAGAACCAAGAAGATGTTCCATTTTTGTTCCCAAAATGTGTGTTGTGTTACCATTTACAAAAAAATACGTTCAGCCTTAGGGGCTTCGCTTTGCGACTGCTTTTGGATGCACTGCATTAATTTCCAGCGAGTCGTGTGTTTGGTCATCATCTCTAAGTTCTTGTACTTAAATCCTTCTGGTCATATGACTATCAACTTCACGACGATCAATTGACCCGCAATGTGTCCGGTCTCATCCGATCTCAAAACAAACAAAACACTAAAGCAGGCGTGAGCCTGGTTCGTGCTTGAATCGGAGAATTACCAGGACTGCCAGGTTTTTCTAGGCCAGGAGATGGAAATATAATGAATGGCTTTTGAATCTATCTGTGTGCAGCTTTTTCTCCGTGTACAGGCCAAACAACCAATTCATGGAATTGGCCAAACATCTCAACGCAGGAGCCTCCTGGAAAATTAGTCTTGTGAATCAGTGAGAGCCTTTCCTGGGTAAATAAAAAGGACATTGTTGTTACTATTATTATTATTGTTGGTATTATTATCATATGCAGTGCAGGTACATTAGGAAGCCACAGGAGCGAAGTGCTTTTATATCTGTATTGAAAACGAATTTCTTTAGAACTGCTTTTTGTGTTTAGTTTGTTGTCCTTACCCCACATCTCCGATTCGCACAATTGGCTACGTACGGTGCGAAAGAAGTTCAACGTGCACACATACAAGTACATAGCAGAAGGGGTTAATAATTTGTGTTGCAGGATTACATTCACTTGGGATCAATTATTATTCCATTTCCCTTCAGCCAATGCCGGAATTAAAAGCAATCTAAGCGGCGAAACTGCAGCGCTGCATAGATTTTCAAAATCTATACGAGCATTGCGTCCACGGATGGGTCACGAGTCTGGAAATGAGGAAAGGAAATGTGCTCGCATTCTCACTCGTGACGCAGCGTTGGGATCAATCAGAGACTGGCTTGTTTCAGCCGAGCGTCCCCCCCCAATGAATACACTCATCTTCTTGGTTCTTTCGGTAAAGTCACGTAGAATGGAAGTAATAAAATAAAAAATAAAAATGTACTATTTTATTTTATTATATTATTATATGATTATATTTTATTATGTTTTATTTTTATTATTTTATTAATTCCTTTCTACGTCACTTTACCGAAAGAACCAAGAAGATGAATCCCTGCAGTCAAGAAAGCTTTAAATCGAGATGTTATGCACTGTATGTTGAACTTCTTTCGCGCCGTACGTCGCCAAGCGTGCTACTCGGAGGTGCGGCGGTGGGGGGGGGGATACACCAACAGCAGCGAGCAGGCGCATGCGAATGGCATCCTCCCCGTGCCCGCGTGTACACGAGGCAACGAGTGTACGTCACCTCTGCATTGAGACCGCGTGTGTTTAGACGAGGCGTGGAGTCTCGATGGAGGAGAGTGCGTGTCGATACGGGGGGGGAGGGGGTCAATTAATTTGCTTGTTCCAGGGCTTGCTTGCAATGCTGCTGATTCATACTGGAGGGTACTGGCAAGGGGCTTTGAGAAAGGGACGTTAAAATCTGTGGCAGGGATGGCACTTAGGGGTGGGAAAAAAAGCCTCGGGTAGGAAGGTGCGAAATATCATGACGGTCTATTTAATTTTCTAAATATTTTAGCCACCCTGCTGCATATACAGTGTGCGCGTGCTTGGGTATGTGGGGAGCGGTAGTGCAGAGGTCAACGCGCTGCGCTCCGAACCCAGCGCTCACGGCCAACACCGGTGGCGATTATCCGAACCGGTCCTGGGCATCCTGTAGGTCGACTGACCCTCAAATGAGTACCTGGTGCGGTGTGTAAAACATCGCCGCTGGGGGTGACAAAGGTGATTTGGCGTGGTGCTGGTGACCCACCTCTTCGCGTGCGGTGCAGAAGGCCTTCACAGGTGCTACTGGCTAACGGCACTGGCCCCGACAGACAGGTTTTGGCTATAGGGAGGATCTTTGTACTTGTGTATGTGAAGGTCCTTCGGTGAAATGAAAGAAATTGATGATTTGGCCACATGGCTTGGCTGTTCTGCACCCATATAAGAAGACGTCTGGAGGACGTTTAAATGCCTTATTTGTTGATCGGAATTCTCATTATACAAGAAATAAAAAAAAAACCCGTACGAAGCTGGCAGTAAAATATGTGGGTTTAACTGCAGATATTTGTTTTGTCAATTGACGAAGACGCAAAGAAGTCTGACGAGACGAGTGTTGTTTAGCAAGTGCCTATTTAAGGCTTGCGAGAAAAGTTGTTGGCCACCTTTGCAGTGCTGTACAAAAAAAGCGTGAACATATCGAGGGAAGAAAGATATCTTCACAGCACCAGAAGATGAGGATAACTACACACACATACATACATGCATTGTGTTGAATGTTCTATGATTGTTGTGCAATCGATCGAGGCCAGGACTTCCACTGTCCTGGGAAGACTTACAGGTTTCCCAGGACAGCAGCAGCAACAGTCTAATAAGTATAACCCGTAAAAACAAAGTTTTTCACTATAAATCCTTTATATGCGTGGCGGCTAGAGTCCTCTCGTCCTCTGGCTTGAGATGGCTGCCACCTATGGGTCAGATGATTGCCTGCCACCATTAAGCAATTGGTAATTAAATATAATATTTTTGTCCTAAAAAGTGTAAAATGTTTGATTTTTTTTCACGAACATTAATTGTCACACACAACGAGTCTGTGTGGAAAATGTCAGCTCGGTTGGATCACGGGAAGTGGGTTACAAAACGACCGAAAGATTTGCACGGTCGTAAGCGCCCAAGCGATTTAAAAAAACACGACTACTTCCCTGAAAAGACTAGGACAGGTGGCAACCCCACACGAAAAGGTGGCAACCCTACACGGACAATTATTTTAGGCTGAGTTGACGTAGAAGAGGGTCAGTGCTGTGTTCGGAAAATCCTTTTTTAGGGCTCTGGTAATGTTGCATGGAGTCTGTGGCAGCGCTCTGTGATGATGGTGGTACGTACAGCTTCGACTGGAATGTTTGGTAGGAATGTACACAGGAATACTTTCGATTTTAAGCTTTCGTGACTGCAGAGATTCATCTTCTTGGTTCTTTCGGGACTTGCGTGGTTATTATCCCTTGACCTGTTCTCCACCTGAAGACGGCTGCTTGCGTTGTGGCCGAAACGTCGTGAGAATTATTTTAATATGTTTTATTTTTATTATTTTATTATTCTCCTTCTACGTGACTTTACCGAAAGAACCGAGAAAAAAAAAACAGGAATCATTGCTCGAGTAGAGACAAAATAACTCTTGGGAGGGCAGTCATCGGAAGGAAACGTGGCATTGTGACCAGTCTGCGCAGCGCCTATGGGAAGCTACCTTCACGAAGACTTTAACCCGGTATTTATCGTATGCCGCCTTTAACTATAAAGGCAATGCCATCGTTTCCCGACGGCGAAATAAAGAAATAATACTGTTTTTTTTACTCGCTTGAGCATGAGTGAAACCTATTTAATGCAGCACAATGACTTTAGCAACAACGAAAAAAAATGTGGGTTTTTTTTTCTCTCTCCCTTCTTCTCTTCTTCCAACAACTAAAATTTCCAAATGGATTTCTTTTCAGTCCGTCTTTCATTCGAGCTGCGTTTTGACAAAAGAGGCCACGCATTTTCACTGAATGCGAAACTTTTAAAGCAGGGGGAGGGGGGGGGGGAGATGCAGTCCCCCTCGCCTGGCGTTCTGACAAGGGATAATAACCACGCAAGTCCCCGCGGTTTCCTTTACTTGCCGGGTCAGCGTTCGTTTAACCGTACAAAGTTAAAATTGCAATTCTCTTGTTGGAATATAAACAACGGTGACACGCGCGCGCGCGTGCACGTGTGCGCCCTCGACAGGGTCTTTATGAAAGGCAGGTCGGGGCCTACGCGAAATTGATCACGCCTCATTAAAAAAATTAAATATAAAAAGGGGTGACCTCACTTTTGGTTTAAAAAAAAATAAATTGTTTAAGTTCGGATGACGGTAAAGTTTCAACGGCTGGGCGTGAGTCGTCAGCGGCCGCCCTTATCTCCTCGTGTTGTTTGATGTGGCGAAAAGTCATTCTGGTGACAAGGAAGAGCACGTGCTATTAAGATCGCGCCAGACTGACGGGCATTAACGATGGCATTGGATGCAAGCATTCAAATCTGGCGGTCGCCTGATGAAGCTGGTTGTGATTATTACTGGCGAAACGTCGTGCGACAGATTGTAAATGTTGTGGCTTTGCTCTCTAACACACCCGTGTTGCTGAACTCGTGACGAATTAGCCACGTTCTGTTCACGTGAGAAACCTTACGCATTGGCTGTGTCGGGTGGTGGCGGGTTTGACAACACATTTATATATTTACGCGGTCTAACATCCCCAAAAAAACCTGTATTATTACGGATTCAATGTTTATATTTAAACTACAAATAAACTATACATTTGGTATTTTACCAGGTAAGGCATACTGAACTATATATATAGCTATTTTTCAGAATCGACCCTGCCATCGCAAATGATAGCTCAGCTCAGTGGCTTATCATCACGTGAACATTTATAGCAGGAGCTAAATACGCTTAAACGCGTGACGTTGATTCTAAATGTGGACGGAAAAACCGGAGGACCCGGAGAAAAAATACAACTCCACGTACACAGGCGTCGGGATCGGGATCGAAACCACGATCGCATGTTTACCAGACGAGGCAAAGCGCATCTCGCCACCGTGGCGCCCAATTGCATTGCCCTGTACACCACAGAGCTATTGAAACTGTGAATAAGCCGTGTAGGTGTAATACCATGTTGTGACTATTGCCCTCCAGCACCCGACAGAGCCAATCAACTCAAGTTTTCACGTGGTCGATATGCAAATCGATGTTTTATTTGATCAGCACAACCAGAACGTTGAAGAGCAAAAGCAGCGGTTTTTTGACAATTGTAATACAGGACTACACGTGCGCATATGGTACGTGCCGACTTAAAAGTGTCCTTTTAGTAGAACACAAATACATCGGGCAACGTGTGCATCGGTATCAGATCGTGTTTTGTTCACTATCAGGGTTCGGTTACAAAATAAGTGAACAAATGCCCGTGTCGCGCATCGGGTACTCGAGACTATTCGCTGATACTTGAGTCTACAGCGAAGCGACACCTACACACTCATTTCAAACAGCACATCTGATGGCAAGTGTGTATATTTTTTACTGATTATGTATAATATCCCGTTGTTATATTTTTGTTCACGTAAAACAGTTGTTAGGTTTTCGCGCGTTTGCGATAATTTGATTTGTCTAAATCGGGCGGTGGAGGGGTTTAAAACGAGACAAATTTGGTCAGATCATATACTTGGCTTAATAAAAAAAATCGATCGTTAATCATATATTGTATTGTTTGGAAGAAAATCACTTCAGTTATGTTATACAGAATTACCTGTCGTAGGTAAAACACATACAGGTGGAGCATTAGAACAATCGAAATGGGAGGAGGTAGGCGACCATCCTTATCATCCTTATCTCATCAAAGTGTTTATCCAGACTGACAGTGTTATAAATACAACAACAGCCGCTATTCGCCCACTAAGTGTCGATGACGTCACCACGGCGCCTGTGCCAGTCTAGGTGCACTCCGGGGCCACGTGCAGTGTGCCATGGATTTACTGACTGAGATGACTGGCCGATGCACCAGCTGTACCCCCCGCTGTGCCGACTTGCTGTATTTTATCCCCCCGTCGCTCCGTTCGTTGTTGTGAGCGTCACTCCTCTGCCCTCCGCTGCTGTTGGAGGGCGACTGCCTCCACGCGCATGCACACGCAATTCTAACGTGGCAAGCGCATCTCATATTTGCACGTGGTTTTGATAACGCAAGTTTTTAAAATGCCAAAGCACCGTCAACATTCCTGCGCAGATCTTTAACGACGAAATGACCACGCCGAAGATGTGCCCAGAGTTTCCCGGTGTGCTTTAAACGCGCCCAGCACAGTGCAACTTGTTCAACACATTTTCTCCAGGGATCTGAAGTGAGAGCTGTGGGTTCTGTGCGCGTGTCCGCGTGTCCGTGCGTCTGCACGGGTGTGCGCGCGTGTCCCTGGGTGTGTGCCGTTTGTGCCGTGTGGAAGGAGGAGGAGGAGGCGTAGATTTATGCAGCGGCCAAAATCAATGGATAATACACCGGCTGATGCGTCTGTGCCCTTGGGGAGTGTTGGCTGGCAAATTTGCTGAGCAGAGCAGCGAATTAAATTTTATTTCCCCTCTTTCGTTCTCTGTTTCGGGGCCCTCTCTTCTCGTTCTCGCTTTCCCGCCACCGTCTCGTTTCCCGTGGCCATCACTCAAACGCAATCTCTGTGCCTTCACCCCCACGCCAGCCCCTAGCCCATGCACGGTCTCTCCGCCGACGCATAAATTGCGTTCTCTACTCTTTTTTCGCGGACGACTCCATCGTTCCCTCGCCTCCTCGTTCACCATTCCCGCACTCCCCACCACCCCCATCGCCCCGCCGCCGCCGACTGCGGCAGACTCTGCGCGCATGCATCTGATTGCAAACAAAAAAAATCGCAGGCAGAAATGGTCAATTATGTGACATTTTCTGCTAAACGTGAAGAATATTTGCTGGGGGCTTCTTTCTTTTTTTTGTTTGCTCGATGCCGACAAAATCAATGCGTGTTCCGGGGCGCGTTTGCCACAAATTCCTAGCAATTTGGCCTGGCTTAAACTACGCAAGTGTACGCTACGTCACGTTTATAGCTGTGTCCTTTCTCTCACGGTTTGCGTTTGTTGGTTAGTAGTAAAAAATAAAAAAATTGTGTTTTAATGGATTTGTTTTTCTCGTTTTGCCGCCATGTATAACGTCTGAACTTAATTTTTTTTTCTTAAAATACCTCCAATTTTTTCCTACTTTATGACCATTTCCTCCCACCGTGGGTTGCCAGGACCCCTTGCTTCTCACTCGGCGTGACAAACACCACATTACAAATTCCCCTTTTCAATCAGATTTTATGGAACTCTGACATCTCACTTTGCCAGCGGAAAGATTCACCGTTTTGTGCATTTTTGCTTTCGGAGGCCGTGCCGACAGGGACACAAGAGGCCCGTCGCTTTGTTAGAATGTAACAGCCACAATTAACAGCGTGGGCCAGCCAACACTTGGGATATTTTTTCCACTCTCCGAAAGCTGCTAATTGGTTTCAATGATGTATGCATCTTAAGAGTATGAATAACCACTCTGACAGGTAATAAAGACCCAGAAAACTTTTCCATTAAATCATTTTGTTTTTATATTTGAGTCTATAAAATATGGAATTCTTTGCACAGTCTGTTCCATTGCGCCTGAACATGTCTTTAACCTTTATCGATACATAGATACGTAAATTATGGGTTCAGAATAGTTTTCATTTACCTATAAAGCAGAAAATACTTTTTTATATATACTGTTCGTCATTTCTTTATGGTCGTAATAAAAAAAATGCTAAATAGCCCCTCGTTAACGAAATCATGATCTTGGTGTCTTAACGCTGTTTTAGTCTATGCCACTGTGGGAGTGGTGGATGTAGCGGTTAGCGCATTGTGCCTACGAACCTGGCGACACGGATTCAATTCCCGCTCACGGCCAACACCGGTGACGATTATCTGGACCGGTCCTGCGCCTCCGCTAGGTCGACTCAGCCTCAAATGAGTACCCGGTGCAGTGTGTAAACATCGCCTACCAGGGAGACAAAGGCAGGCCGGGCGTGGTGCTGGCCACCCACCCCCTCGTGTGCCGTTCCGGCCTTCGTAGGTGCTCGCTAACAGCACTTGCCCCTACAGTCTGTTGAGGCTACACGGGGGGATCTTTGTCCCGAGCGCAGAACATCGTAACCACAGTTAGCAGCACGGTTAGCGATGTGAAATAAGTTCATCATACACACAGATCCACGTGTTCGTGTGTCTTAGTTTGTTGTCCTTCCCCCGCACCTCTGATTATCACGGTTGGCTACGTACGGTGCGAATGAAGTTCAACATGCATCCTGTACATATGGTCCACGACCGAAACGTTTGTTTACTTCCGCTAATTGTCCATTCACAGTGCCCAATCAAGTAGGGTACCGTATATGAAAACATTACTCCACCTCATATCTCCGAGTCTGTCGTCATAAAGACAATACCTTGATTGTTCGAGCGAAATACATCAGACGGTCAGCATTGCTCTTCATATGCTGCAGCATCTGTCGTCTGTAGCTGACACGACAATGGGACGTGCAGCCTTGGAGCCAGGAGGCTTGGGATCTTACAAATTCCGGCTTTGAATGCATTTCATTTTTTTTTTCAAAGATCTTAAATCATTTCAAAGAGGGGGTTTTTTTTTAATAAATTTTTTTTCAACAAAAAAAAGAGAGGGGAAAGGCAAATAAATTACTGTTCATAATCAAAACACCTCGGTGGTAGCTTCGAACTGGTAGACGGTCTCGTGTGAGTCGTGGGGCTGTCATCTTGTTCGGTGTGTGTGTAACTTGTGTGTGTAACTAGTGTGTGTGTAACTAGTGTGTGTGTAACTAGTGTGTGTGACTAGTGTGTGTGTGTAACTCGTGTGTGTGTGTGTGTGTGTAACTCGTGTGTGTGTGTAACTAGTGTGTGTGTGTGTAACTCGTGTGAGTGTGTAACTCGTGTGTGTGTGTGTAACTCGTGTGTGTGTGTGTAACTCGTGTGTGTGTGTGTAACTCGTGTGTGTGTGTGTAACTAGTGTGTGTGTGTGTGTAACTCGTGTGTGTGTTAACTCGTGTGTGAGTGTGTAACTCGTGTGTGTGTGTGTAACTCGTGTGTGTGTGTGTGTGTAACTCGTGTGTGTGTGTAACTCGTGTGTGTGTGTAACTCGTGTGTGTGTGTGTAACTCGTGTGTGTGTGTGTGTAACTCGTGTGTGTGTGTGTAACTCGTGTGTGTGACTAGTGTGTGTGTGTGTGTAACTCGTGTGTGTAACTCGTGTGTGTGTGTGTAACTCATGTGTGTGTGTGTAACTCATGTGTGTGTGTGTGTGTAACTCGTGTGTGTGTGTGTAACTCGTGTGTGTGTGTGTAACTCGTGTGTGTGTAACTCGTGTGTGTGTGTGTGTGTAACTCGTGTGTGTGTGTGTGACTCGTGTGTGTGTGTGTGTGTAACTCGTGTGTGTGTGTGTGTAACTCGTGTGTGTGTGTGTAACTCGTGTGTGTGACTAGTGTGTGTGTGTAACTCGTGTGTGTGTGTAACTCGTGTGTGTGTGTGTGTAACTCGTGTGTGTGTGTGTGTGTAACTCGTGTGTGTGTGTGTAACTAGTGTGTGTGACTAGTGTGTGTGTGTAACTCGTGTGTGTGTGTGTAACTCGTGTGTGTGTGTAACTCGTGTGTGTGTAACTAGTGTGTGTGTGTAACTCGTGTGTGTGTGTGTAACTAGTGTGTGTGACTAGTGTGTGTGTGTAACTCGTGTGTGTGTGTGTAACTCGTGTGTGTGTGTGTAACTCGTGTGTGTGTGTAACTCGTGTGTGTGTAACTAGTGTGTGTGTGTAACTCGTGTGTGTGTGTGTAACTCGTGTGTGTGACTAGTGTGTGTGTGTAACTAGTGTGTGTGTGTAACTCGTGTGTGTGTGTGTGTGTGTAACTCGTGTGTGTGTGTGTAACTAGTGTGTGTGACTAGTGTGTGTGTGTAACTCGTGTGTGTGTGTGTGTAACTCGTGTGTGTGTGTGTAACTCGTGTGTGTGTGTAACTCGTGTGTGTGTGTGTGTAACTCGTGTGTGTGTGTGTAACTCGTGTGTGTGTGTAACTCGTGTGTGTGTGTGTAACTCATGTGTGTGTGTAACTCGTGTGTGTGTAACTAGTGTGTGTGTGTGTGTGCGTGCGTGATGCGGTAGTGTAGGCGGTTATCACGCTGTGCTACGAACCCGGCGAACCGAGTTCGGTTCCAGCTCACGGTCAACACCAGCGACGATTGTCAGAACGGGTCCTGGGCCTCACTTAGGTCGATTCAGCCTCAAATGAGTACTCGGTGCGATCTGTAAACATCGCCACCGGGGAGACAAAGGCGGCCGGGCGTGGTGTTGGTCACCCACCCCCTCGTGTGCCGTGCCGGCCTTCACAGGTGCCGCTCGCTAACAGCACTTGCCCCAACAGTCTGTGAAGGCTACACGGGTGCGAATCTTTGTCTTTGATGTGGTCTAAAAACACACGTGCACTGATCAACATATTGATGCGCTATGTCATGTTAAAGCTCTCCGTGAGCTGACGCTTTCGAAGGGGGATGTTATTCACCAGCCGGACTGTCACAACGCCGCTTGTTACCTGGATGTCGGCGACCGAACACATTTGTACCGGGGGACTTATCGAAGCCCAAGTTTTGGCGACCCGATAATAATTTTTTTTTATATAAAGCCAGGGACGCGAAGGAGTTAAACCTCGACTCTGGTTGCTGGCCGAAAGTCATCGGGGCCTCTCAAAAGGCACAAGAAGAAGCCCTCATTTTCAGCACTCACATTGAGGCCCTTTGAACGCCCGCAAATAGCGGTGAAACAGAAGATCTTCATCCAGAACGAGCCGATGCACCCACCCCCCACCACCACCACCACCCCACAATCTTCCACCGGCTACTTTTTCCTCCCTCCGCGGGAAACAAAGGCGGTGACTGTAACATGTCTAGCGGGATTGGCTACGCGGGTAAAAAAAAAAAGCATCGCCTTGCAAGATGGCTCAACGCGATATCACCTCTGCCAGACTCTGTCGGTCTGAGCCGCATGAAAGAAAGCGTCTGTGTTTACAGCACGGCGTGATGGGTGGGTTGCCAGGGGCCGCCGCATGAGTGTGCATCGGCGGGGCCGTGGGAGGAGAAGTGGACCAGCGGGTAGCGCGGTTGGTTCTAACCAGCAGGCCGCCCCGGTTAATACCGCGGTAATCATTTGCGTAGCCACGGCACCGTCTGCTTCGCGGAGTTGGATGTGTGAAAGATCCCGGGATGCCGATCACGCGAAAGGGGAAGCGAGGCAACGGTGTGCACCGAGGCTGTGTCTGCATTTGCTCAAATCTGAGAAACGTTTTTCCTGCAAAATCACTCGATCTGGGATGAGGCACAGCAGCATCGCTCCCCGACTCTGAGCTACTGCCGACGGTGCCTGTGAAACGTAGATGACGTCGTGTTAGCTGGCCACGATACGAATGGCGCGAATAGCAAATGTATACAATTATCGGTATCATCATGATGTCCAAAAGCCTTATTGATATTATTATTAATGTTGGGATGAGATTTATTATTTGGCAATAAGCAGCCGGTTGTAAATGATAAAAATGTACAACGCACTTATTGTTTCTGTTTATATGTCATAACAATGGTTTGTTTTAGTTATTTATGCTGTTTGTGTTGAGCCCCATGAGTTGCAATAATTTCAGCGGTCTTCAAAAAACTCACAATCTGAGAGGCAAAGGAACTGCCCAATTAAGTGACCAAAAGATGACTTTCCCTAACGCCTCGACAAGCACCACAATTAACAACAGCAAGAGCATCTAACTTACTCTTTGGTTCTTTCGGTAAAGTAACGTAGGTATAAAATAAAATCTAAATAAATCACGACGTTTCGGGCGCAACACAAGCGTCCGTCATCAGGTGGGAAAGCATCTAGCGTGCATTTGTAGTAACGTCATGAACTTCTCATGATGGTGGAGATCAGGTATAATTACTGTCACAATATATTACTGGTAGGAGCCTCCTGGTTACACCAGCCCACAGGGGATTATTGTGTCCGTCCGTCCGTCGTGCATCCAAAAATGGGAGGGGTGGGGCTGTGTAGAGAGGGGAGGGTGAGGAGGGGCTGGGTGGGGAGGGTGGGGAGGGGCTGGGTGGAGAGGGTGGGGCTGGGTGGGGGGGAGGGGCTGGGTGGGGGGTGGGAGGGGTGGGGCTGGGTAGGGAGGAGCTGGTCACCCCGTGGTGCCCTTATAAAACTCAACGTTTAACCTACTCACGCCGGCTTGTGCCCGCCCTCACAGTCGGGCATATTTGCGGAATACACCACGCCGCCGTTGACCCTGGCCATTGACCGAGCAACCCTAACGTTCCTACCAGCTCCCTCCGCAGGAATGTGTATTAACATTGCAATGTTATAATGTCGAATGAGCTGTAACGGAGTACTGTAAAACAAAAATACTCCGACGTAATTAAACCTTTCAGAAGGATGCTTATTGATATTTGTCTCGTGTTAATCCGCACAAGGCAGAACACCGTGTGCTTCTTCAATAGAAAAATAAAACACGAAGCCATTAAACAGCGCAATTGTTAAGAGAAAAAAAAACCCACGGCGCTAATTACGTTCCGCATTGGCGACTGAAGCGCAAATTAGAAGGGCCGCATTCACTTCCAACCGTCGTGTCGTTATCCGCATCCTCACGTCGCGCGAACGTTCAAGCCAAACGTAGGGACGCGCGTTTAGGGTGATGTCCGCGTACTCGAATGAGGTTGGGGTGGTGGTCAGTTTAACACGTAGGCTTTCGCGACCAATGTTATTCATAATCAACGTTTTTGGGTTTAGATCGCGTTTATTTATAAATGTGCCGTAACCCTCCACCACCCGACACGGCCAATCAGTAAAAAATGTGTCACGTTGACAAAGACAAATAGTTCACTGCTTCTGGCGAATTGCCCGATGATGCTGGTTGCAATTACCAGCGAAACGTCGTACTCAAATTGTAAATGTTGTGGCTTCAACACACCGGTGGGCTAAAGCAGTGAACTATTTGTCTTTGTCAACGTGACACATTTTTACTGATCGGCCGTGTCGGGTGGTGGAGGGTTACGACACATTTATAAATAAACGCGATCTAAACCCAAAAACGTTGATTATGGGGTGGTGGTGTTCGAGAATCCACGAAGAGATACAACTTCAACGACAATAACAACAACAAAAACGTGAGAAGAAAAAAAACTCGCGCTCGGGGTGGTAGTGGTGGTGGTGGGGGGCTTCAGATGCACGAGGATTAGTCCACACTCCGCCTGCCAGGCCGCGTTAATATCCGTCTAGACGATTGCGAGGCCCCCCCCGCCTGCGTTCCATTTTCTGCCTCTCTCTTCTCTCTCTCTTCTCTCTCTTCTCTCTCTCTCTCTCGTGCGCGCGAGGTCTCAGCGTGTGCCGTAATTTCGCGTTTCCGCGTTCTACATTAAGGCGGACACACCAAATTGTGCTCCATTCATTAAAAAGAGATTTTGGCTGCACGCGCGCGCGCGGGGAACCGACTGAGCTTGCATGAATAGGCAGCGGTAATGAGAACATTCCGTCTAAATCTGATGCGCCCATAATGGCTTGCATTGCAGAAACATAATCACGGCCCGCATTCTTGAATATCAGCCAAATATATGGCGTTCGATTTTTTCTTCTCCTCCTCCTCCTCCTTTTGTACGTGTTATGTTTGGTTGTATCGGTTTCGACATCTTAAAAAGAACATTGACGTAAACTGACCGTGTAAGTAGGGGTAATGTAAACAAGTCAACGCATTTTGATAGCAAGTTCACAATGTGGATTACGAGCCACAAGGGACAAGCGAAGACAGGGAGATTGCAAATACGAGGCTTGACATTGACAAACAATTAGACCCTTGCAAGAGTAAAAATGTAGGGGGTTTAAAAAAAATCAGTTTTTAGAGTTTTCTTGTTTCCACGTGCGGGAAGCCAGCATCAATGAACAAATGCGAATGTCTATAACGGCAATCCATTATTATGCTGCAATACGTCGTGTGTGTGAATACAGACGCGATAAATGGAGCAAAACGACAGACAAAAAAAAAGACGCACCCATTTTTGTTTTACAACTCTTCATCAATCCACTGCTGGATGAAGGGGAGGGGGGACCTTTTCCCTCTCTGTGCCATTCATGAATCTTTGTTTGACCATCCCAACACCCAGTACTCTAACCACGCTGGTGAGTGTGACACCGTTCCACGTATTTTAGTTTTTACGCGCGCGAGTGATTTTTTATTTATTTATTCGCAGCCACTTTTGTAAACTCGACCGGTCAAAAGTTCTCTTGCAAGAGGCCCACGCGCTTTGGGGAGGGGGGGGGGGTTGGAAGAAATCGCGTGCCGAAAACTCTCGACTTGAAGGAATTCTCGACGGGCAGCCTAAAAAAACCCGGAAATCCGCACTTGCAGCTCGCCACTGATGTTAACCGTGGCCAGGAATATCCAACGCAGGCCACCGATTGTGAGCGCAGTTCTCTTGACCACGAGGCCATCGCAAACCCTCGCACCCAAACTGTAGCTGGCTGTGGATATTATCCCACGTGCGGTACAGGTGTCTCCCTCGCTCTGTCGTGGTAGTAGTTGATGCGTTCCAAAAAAAATTGGGGGCGCGCAAAGTGAAACGGCTGCCTGCCTGCCGAGTTGCACATACAGAGAAAGACAAAGATCCCCTGTATAGCCTTCACAGACTGTTGTGGCAAGTGCTGTTAGCGAGCACCTATGAAGGCCGGCACAGCACACAACGGGGTGGGTGGGCAACACTACGCCTTTGTCTACCCAGTGGTGATGTTTACACACCACACCAGGCTGAGTCAACCTAGGGGGGGCCCATGCCCGCTTCAGATAATCGTCGCGGATGTTGGCCGTGAGCTGGAATCGAACTTGGGTCGCCGAGTTCGTAGTGCAGCTTAGCGCTAACCGTTACGCTACCGCTCCCCAGTACACACACAATGCCCCACCTTCAACCGCATAGCTGCATATTACTGAATTTAAACCGCATATAGCAATTTTTTTTATGTTGAAATAGGTTGGCCGCATATACGCTAAATCGCACAAACCCAAGCCACATAAATCTTCAGAAATGCGGGAAGCCTGTCTTCATTAATGTGTACGTTCGAAACATTTTATAAATGTATAGCTTTCATCAAATCTGCCTCCTCAAATAAAATGCGTCGCCACGAGTCAAAGTCAGTGGGGGGAAAAACAGGCAACCGGCGAATAAATAGATGTTTAAAAATGTTAAAAAAAACTGCGGCTATGAAAAATAAATTGACTAAAAATTACAAGAATATTTAAATAAACTTTTCAGCCAAAAATATAAAATTTCAACAATCCTGACTGCGCAAGTACCGGCGGAAAGAAAACTTAATCACGCGTGCAAAAGATACTCACACGGGCTGCGTAAATTGACGGCAGCGTTTAGTAACATTTATACAGGGGGCTCGAGTCAACGTTGCTCCACCACATCGCCCCAGAGATGGCATTCCGAATGTTTTTTTCGTTGTTGTTGTTACAGAGACAGATGTCTGTGGCCGCTTTTGGGGGTTTCCTCGAGTCCCTGAGGAATAGTGGTGCACTAATAGTTTTTACTCGCATGGAAATGAAATGGCCTATCAAGGGTGGTGGGGGTGGGGGTGGAGCAATTTTAGGTTTTTTTTGTTAAACAACTGTTTCCTGCGTTGCTGTAAATAACCAAACAATCATTTGCAAGTGGCTTTTTTTAAATAACAAACCACGCGATCGCTTCTCTCACACTCAACGACCGTCATCACGCAAGGCGCGGCGCACGTAATCATTACCGGCACGTGATGATTATGCATCACGCGGGGGCTTTCTGTTTCGAACTCGAAAAGTGTAACATTTTTGAAAAAAATTTTCACGAAAACAAATTGTCACGCACAACGAGTCTGTGTGCAAAATGTCAGCTCGATTGGATCACGGAAGTGGGTTAAAAACGACCGAAAGATTTGCACGGTCGTAAGCACGCAAGCAAGCAAGCAGGTGAACTTAATATAAAGGATTTAAAAAAAGAGAATTCAGCACTGACAGATATGTGAATGAGTAAAATAGTCTTCGTATCTAACTGCTTTTACACGTGAGCCACAACACACACGCCACGTGACAGTTAAAGAGACAAGGATGAGCACCGTTCTTCAGTGCCGTGCTTGGGCAATTTGAAGAATCGAGAGTGAACGTTTAACAAGTATAACCCGTAAAAACAAAGTTTTTCACTATAAATCCTTTATATGCGTGGCGGCTAGAGTCCTCTCGTCCTCTGGCTTGAGATGGCTGCCACCTATGGGTCAGATGATTGCATGGCACCATTAAGCAATTGGTAATTAAATATAATATTTTTGTCCTAAAAAGTGTAAAATTTTGGAAAAAAAATTTCACGAACATTAATTGTCACGCACAACGAGTCTGTGTGGAAAATGTCAGCTCGATTGGATCACGGGAAGTGGGTTAAAAAAACGACCGAAAGATTTGCACGGTCGTAAGCAAGCACGCAAGCAAGCAAGCGAACTTAATATAAAGGATTTTTAAAAAATCGCCGCTTGCAAACGGCCCCACTTGTTGTGATGGGTGGGGAGGGGGGGGCAGTGGCATTGGCGTGGGGTGCGTGAGTGCGACACGTGTCCATAACACGAACTCGCCTGGTGACCCAGGCACCAATTAGACACGTGGCTGTCACGCGCGTGTGAGCAAAACGGAATCTCGCCCCCACCACCACCACCAGCAGCAGCACACCCACCACCACCAACCACCACAACCACCACCAGAAAAGCAGCAGCAGACTCGTGGCTGATTAGGCGGCGACGTGAAATATTGCACGCCGTTTCCACGCCATTAATTCCGGCGACAGCAGAGAGAGAGAGAGAAGCAGGGGCATGACCGCGAAGAAAGAAGACCTATCTTCTCTCTCTCTCTCTCGCTACACTCGGGGATGGAACGCGTCTCCACCTCAGCTCTCCACCTTCTTACTGACCGCCCGCCCCTCCTCCCCCCATAATTCTGTCACGTCTATGGGAATTCCTGTGCACGGTGAAATAAATGAAGGCCCCGTCAACCCTACCCGGGTCCGGATTTACACGAATACAAAGATCTCACCCCGCCTGCCCCCGTGTAGCATGAACAGACTGTTGGGGCAAGTGCTGTTAGCGAGGGCACCTATGAAGGCCGGCACTGTGGCACACGAGGGGGTCGGTGGCCAGCACCACGCCCGGCCGCCTTTGTCTCATTTGAGGCTGAGTCGACCTAGGGGTGGAGGCGCAGGACCGGTCGTCGGGTTCGCAGCGCAGCGCGCTACCCGCTACACTACCGCTCCCCACAGACACACGCACGCACACATATATCCGTATACATTTGAATATGTACATAGCTGCATACAGAAATTAATTTATATATACTGTACTGTACCCACAGATGCTTATAATGTTATTAATTACTGTGTGATTTATTAGGCTGTTTGAAAACCTCCCTCTAGGATTTTGAAAAGACGATAACAATATGGATTTATATGCGCGGTAGTGTGGTACAGTGTGGCCGCGTCTCAAGACGCTGTGTGGAAACGATGGGGATATTTGTTTTATAGAGAATCTGGCCAGTCATAGGCAGAGGAAGAAAATTGACGTTGCGAGCATGAACTTTTGAACGTAAATATTTTGACATTATTTCGCACCGTACTTAGACAACCGCGCTAATTGGAGGTGCCGGGGGGTAGGACAACAAACTAAACACACACAAAAAACACTTCTTAAGAAATGAGTGTGTCCATCTCGTTTATTGTGAAGTGCGTAGCTCCCAGTGGGTTCCTAATGTCGGAAGGAAGAGCGTTCCAGACGGCCGCAGCTGAAAGCGTCGCGCGATGCGGTGACCAGCGGCTTTGTTTCGATGGCCCTGCAGCCAAACGAAGTTCGCGTGATGATGGTTTATCCTCCTTGACGGGATCGGCAAGGTTTTGTGTGGTTCATTCGTGGTAAACACTTTGCGCCTTTTAAACAAGCAAGGAATCGGCAGCACGAATGGCTGGGGGAGGGAGGGAGTTCTAAACCTATGGGGGCAGGATGATCAAAGATGCGCCTGGAGGCAAGATGACACTACTTCTATTACACTACTCCTCAGTTTAACACGTAGGCTTTCGCGACCAATGTTATTCATAATCAACGTTTTTGGGTTTAGATCGCGTTATTTATAAATGTGTCGTAACCCTCCACCACCCGACACGGTCAATCAGTAAAAAAGTGTCACGTTGACAAAGACAAATAGTTCACTGCTTTAGCCCACCGGTGTGTTGAAGCCACAAATTGTAAATGTTGTGACTTCAACACACCGGTGGGCTAAAGCAGTGAACTATTTGTCTTTTGTCAACGTGACACTTTTTTACTGATTGGCCGTGTCGGGTGGTGGAGGGTTACGACACATTTATAAATAACGCGATCTAAACCCAAAAACGTTGATTATGAATAACACTACTCCTATTTTTAATTTACCAGGTAAGACCCACTGAACTATGAAGCTCGTTTTCAGAAGCGACCTGGCCCACCACAACTGACATCTCCACGAAAGTGGCTCATCATCACGTGGAAATATATAGCAGCCAAATGCTCTAAACGCGTGATGTTGATTCCAAATGTGGAGAGACAAACTGGAGGACCCGGAGAAAAATCCACGCGACCACGGGGAGCGAGACACCGCAAACTCCAAATGTACAGCAGCAGGCGTCAGGCACGGGATCGAACCCACGCCCTCCTGTATACCTGGCGAGGTAGTTAACATCTCGCAATCGTGGCTCCCTTACACGGACTGGAGTAGAGAGATATGCAAGGACTCTACTCTGATAGCACGCCACGCTGCTGCGATAGACATCTCTGAATACTGGTCATCTGTTCAAAAAGAGCTTCATCGCTCATCGGATTCCTCCGGGGTAAATAAAGCTTCCGATTCTCCTGTGATATGCGGTCGAGGGACTGCTGAGATGGGAAGAGGTGAAAATTACCCGAAGCGAGAGGCTGTCACAATCGGGTATCATAATTAGAGTTCGCAATGATGCCACATTCCGCCGGAACGAATTCTGTCACTACATTTGCAAGTTGAAGTCCATTTTCTTGGTTCTTTCGGTAAAGTCACATAGTAGGGAAGTAATAACATAATAAAAATAAAACATAATTATTGTATTATTTCCCTACTACATGACTTTACCGAAAGAACCAAGAAGATGAATCCCTGCAGTCACGAAAGTTTTAAATCGAAATTGAACTCCATTGCTAGACGAGAGCTTGCACCTCACCACTCTGGTTAAAGGCGGGTGGGGGGGGGGCAGAGAGACGGAAGCGTAGAAGTACGGTACAACAATTGATGCGATCGCATTGCCCTCTAGCGTCCACGGCCTCGCCTTGCGGCCCCGTGACGAACGGGCGCCGGACAGCCTCAAACACAGCTTCGTTTTCAAGTTGTCTGAAGAGATCGGATGATTTGGCCATAGGCCAGGTTGCTTCTGAAACACAAGTTAATACCTCGATGGGCTGTGCTTGATCGGTTTAGTTTGTATTCGTATGTTTTTGGGCGATTTGTTGACCTTCATTCTACTTTGCACTCCTAACGTGTTGTTGTACTGTTTGTTAAATTTCGATTTAAAGCTTTCGTGACTGCAGGGATTCGTCTTCTTGGTTCTTTCGGTAAAAATTCCTCTTGATATGCAGATTATTTTTGTTAAGGCGCTCTTCTTTCACCTCCAACCCAGCTTATATATAAGCTCCTAGCTTGGCAGTGTCTCATTCTTCACCTGAAGACGTCTGCTTGCGTTGTAGCCGAAACGTCGTGAGAATTATTTTATTTTATTATGTTTTATTTTTATTATTTTATTACTTCCCTTCTACGTGACTTTACCGAAAGAACCAAGAAGATGGGTACTGTTTGTTGTTCAAGTTCAAGTTCATGTATTAGGTATAGCCCTGTGAGCCATTCGGCTCTTGAATCGGGTGCAACCTTAACAAACAAAAAAACAAAAACATGAACAAAAAACATCTTAAAGTGAATATGTGACTAAGTGCAAACAGAAAATCCAAGAAAAGACAGCTAAATATTGCAGGAAAAAAATCACCGTACACCAACGCTGTGTGCAAAAATCCCAGTGGGATGCAAGTCAAACAACCAACAACAACCACAAGACAACTTAGATTAAGGCCATCCGTCTAACTCTGTACTACAACAAAAAACAGGGCTAAACCAATACACTTTTCGAAATCACCAAAATAAAGCCATGAAAGAAATGAAACAGTGATCATAGGAACCGTTAACGGAATTGTTATGACTTTCTGACCGGCCCTCGTACTGGACATCTTTGTAAAAGAGCTTCATAGCTCATCGGATTTCTCCAGGATAAATACATGTTATGTTTTTGACAACCGTGGGACTTCATAGCGTGAAGAAGCGTCGGGGCCTTGGTCAGGGTCTCAGGCAAGGGCCCGTGCAGCGAGTAGGAAAGTCCTATATGAGTTGAGTGGCGGGGCGAGGTATCGAGATGTTAACTACCTCGCCTGGTATACAGGAGGTCGTGGGTTTAATCCCGACCCCGACGCCTGTATATTAAGAGTTTGCGTGTCTCTCTCCCTGTGGTCGCGTGGATTAATTATTCTCCGGGTCCTCCGGTTTTTCCTTCCACATGTAGAAACGCGTCTTTAAGAGTATTCGGCTGCTATGCATGTCCACATGATATGCCACTTCGTTGAGCTGTCATTTGTGGCCAGGTCACTTGTGAAAAGAGGCTATACAGCTCAGTGGCACTTACCTGGTAAAGTTTAGTTTAGAGAAGGCATGGCAGTTGTGTGGGAGGATGAGGGAGTTCTGGAGAAGAGAGGCCGTGGGGGAGAGATTTGGGGGAGTGTGGGGTAGGGAATTCACGAGTGGAAGGGCTACGGTGTTTGAAAGGCTGCGATAGGGGAGAGGGAACGTGACAGCGTCCCTGCTGGGGGGTTGAAGGGAAGGATAAGCACATGGGAACTGTCAGGGAATTTGCCAGCGTGTGCGGATAAGTGTGCGCATTCCTCGTGCGCGTGTGTGGTGTGTGTATATAATATCTGCGTGCGTATTTATGCACGGAAATATTTAAAAAGGAATGAACATGAAGAAACGTGCACGGTTGGGATTGAAAGTTTTAGGGAGTGCCAGTAAGGGCTCTTTTTAAATCCTTTATATTAAGTTCGCTTGCTTGCTTGCTTGCGTGCTTGCGTGCTTGCGTGCTTGCTTGCTTACGACCGTGCAAATCTTTCGGTCGTTTTTTAACCCACTTCCCGTGATCCAATCGAGCTGACATTTTGCACATAGACTCGTTGTGCGTGACAATTAATGTTCGTGAAATTTTTTTTCCAAAATTGTACACTTTTTAGGACAAAAATATTATATTTAATTACCAATTGCTTAATGGTGGCAGGCAATCATCTGACCCATAGGTGGCAGCCATCTCAAGCCAGAGGACGAGAGGACTCTAGCCGCCACGCATATAAAGGATTTATAGTGAAAAACTTTGTTTTTACGGGTTAATTTTTGTAAATCCTTTATACTAAGTTCGCTTGCTTGCGTGCTTGCTTGCTTGCTTACGACTGTGCAAATCTTTCGGTCGTTTTTTAACCCACTTCCCGTGATCCAATCGAGCTGACATTTTGCACACAGACTCGTTGTGCGAGACAATTAATGTTCGTGAAAATTTTTTTCCAAAATTTTACACTGTTTAGGGAAAACAAATTAAATATTTAATTACCAATTGCTTAATACTGGCAGACAATCATCTGACCCATAGGTGGCAGCCATCTCAAGCCAGAGGACGAGAAGACTCTAGCCGCCACGCATATAAAGGATTTATAGTGGAAAAACTTTGTTTTTAAATCCTTTTTATTAAGTTCGCTTGCTTGCTTGCTTGCGTGCTTGCTTGCTTACGACTGTGCAAATCTTTCGGTCGTTTTTTAACCCACTTCCCGTGATCCAATCGAGCTGACATTTTGCACACAGACTCGTTGTGCGAGACAATTAATGTTCGTGAAAATTTTTTTCCAAAATTTTACACTGTTTAGGGAAAACAAATTAAATATTTAATTACCAATTGCTTAATACTGGCAGACAATCATCTGACCCATAGGTGGCAGCCATCTCAAGCCAGAGGACGAGAAGACTCTAGCCGCCACGCATATAAAGGATTTATAGTGGAAAAACTTTGTTTTTAAATCCTTTTTATTAAGTTCGCTTGCTTGCTTGCTTGCGTGCTTGCTTGCTTAGGACCGTGCAAATCTTTCGGTCGTTTTTTAACCCACTTCCCGTGATCCAATCGAGCTGACATTTTGCACACAGACTCGTTGTGCGTGACAATTTATTTTCGTGAAAAAAATTCCCAAATTTTACACTGTTTAGGGAAAAAATGTAAATATGTAATTACCAATTGCTTAATGGTGGCAGGCAATCATCTGACCCATAAGTGGCAGCCATCTCAAGCCAGAGGACGAGAGGACTCTAGCCGCCCCGATGCCACGCATATAAAGGATTTATAGTAAAAAACTTTGTTTTTACGGGTTAATTTTTTACGGGTTATACTTATATTCTGCCCAGTTTTTTCACACGGAACGCAAAGCAAGTCTGGTTCTGTGATAACTTACTGATTCACGAGCGATCTCAGCTGTACATGTCTCGGGAAGTAGAGAGGGGGAGAGAGAAAAAAGCAACGGCACCATTTGTGCCCTTCATGGTCAAGACAGGTTTGCGTAAATCGTCACGCTCAAACATAATATACAAGGTCCTGAAAGTTCCAAACTGCTTTGTATCATGTTAAGTTAGTCTTTTAAAAATTTTTTAAAAGTTTTTACTCTGTACGCTCGTAACGAATACGCGATTAACAAACGCATTGCTCGCCATATCTTTGGCACAATGCTCTTTCAGAATAAAAAAACATTTAAGCTAATGTCGAATGTTTAAAGGAAATGTCTCCGCCACTCTGCCACGTTTTTCTTTTCAGCATTGAAATTGGCAAAAAAAACTGTGGCAAGTATCTTGATCCCTCGCCTCGCACTCAAATGTCCCAGGAAAACTTCTCCACGATGCTGAGCCGTGCGGTACACACCCTTTGGATACAGGAATGTATTCACCTTGATGCCTTTCTCAACGGAGAAGACACTCAACAACGGCCGAGCCAACGGGAGCGTCACGTGGACTCGCAATCCGATACCGCGGAATGCGTCCGGCTTTGTTATCCTTTTACGCAGCGAAACGAGACACTTTGTTGGAAAAATATTTTGGGAAGAAACCGCAATATTTTGCCCGCCGCCGTAAAAAAACGTTGCTTGCACGTGCGCCTCCTTGCCCCGAGCTGTTGCATGGCGCTCGCAGCTAAATTGGGGAGCGCGCAGAGCGATCCGCACGAAGGTTGCGGAGACCCCCTGCCCCTGCTTTGATTGGACGGAGGCCGATGTTCTGCTGGCTCTGTTTAGAATTTCTAAAGACCAGAATAGATGTATCTGAGCTCCCATTTCAGTGGATTCTATAAGCGGGGGGGGGGGGGGGGGGAGGTGAGGGGTAACGGTGAACCCGTGCCAGGCCTCCCCATTGGGAGTTTTTCAGTCAAGAAATGTTTTTGATTTAAGAAGTAGTATGCTTTGGCGACCAGTATTATCCAGAGTAAAGGTTTTTTTTAGGACTGAAATTGCTTCACTGCCGAATGGATGCGATTAGGTCGTGATTAACAAGTGCTTCATCCATAAGAAAAGTCTATCTTTGGTTAGATCGCGTCAAATATACATGTGTCGTTTACCCACCACCACCCGACACAGCCAATTAGTAAGGTTTGTCACATTTAGTTACTACTTCAGCACACCGGTGTGCTGGAAAGTAAACCCACAGCATTTACAATTCGAGTACGACGTTTCGCTGGTGATTACAAACAGCTTCGTCAAGCGATTTGCCAGAATTGTGAAGAAGTCTTCCCTGTTTCGTTCTCTTCTCAGGTGGGTGGTTGATGAATTTATCTTGTTGTGCATCTATTTAATTGATGTACTACAACAACATGAACAAAACTTGACGGATTTGGTTCTCCCCCCCGACCCGCAAGACTCCATTTGTCTTCAACGTTACCCAGACTTTGCTTTTCACGACACATTTCCAAACTCTCTAGTTAAAAAACAAATGAAAGTGTTTATGCGTGACTAAAACCTTCATGACATTATTACGGTGACACATTCAGCACAGTCGGCTAAGTACAGTGCGAAAGAAGTTCAACATACATAGGTCATGTTTTTTTCTTACCCAGTTCAAAGGTCATACAGCTTCATCAGTGCCATAGGTGCTGCCCTGCTTGCTTCCACTCAGAATGATCCCCCACTCAATTTTACACCACGAAATCTACTCGAGAAATTGCTTTCACCGATGCACGCACAGACTAACGAACTTTCTTATAATGCAGATGCCTGCCAGGGTACCGGCATCTACAAAGATACCCCTTGAGAGAGAGAGAGACAGCGAGTCCCCTTTTGTACCTATAGGAGAAACGTGCATCCCTGCCACATGGTGACTTCATTTAAACGAATTCATGAGCTCCTTAAAAGAGCAACATAACGTCGCGAGAATCTCTACCAGTCTCAATCCCAGCACGTGTGAATGGTGGCCGAAACCCACGTACGAATGAATTCATTCAATTTGTGTCCATCGAACCCACCTCGGTCAGATCAATGCTGACGACGTGTGGGCAACAGGCCCTCACGCGATCAGCATCGGCGCTTAAATCATCGTCTGCGCGCGACTCCTCTGACGGACGACACTCAAGCCGGGCGGTTGGTGGTGGCTCTGCACGTGGCCTGTGATCCAACACTTGTGGAGGCAGCGAGGGGTTGGTGGGTCGTCGCGACGTGGGCGTCGGTCAAGGTCACCATAGACCTGGCGCGGCGGGAGAATGGCGGTACAGCACAACTGTGGACTCCACTTGTACGGGATAGAGCGTTTCCCCCTCGCTCGCGTGGGTTTTCCTCCTCCGGCAGCGCTCCGGTTTCCTCCCGCATGGAAGCGCTTATTAATTGCCCGGTCCCACCTTAATACACAGAGGACGGCAGAGCTTGGGCAGGCTCCTCACTGCCTGGTTGCTGCTACTGCTGCCTTCGCCGCTCGCCGGTGATTCCTGGTGCCTCGGAGTTGTTTCTCCTCTCTCTCTCTCTTACGAGAGCGAGCGGATACAGGGCCTGGTCAAAACAGCCCCCTGCTTTCCACAGGGCTTCATGAATAAACAAGTAACGGACGTATTGGCGGTACACCGGTGAGAGGTATTAAAAAAAGCACATTAAAAAAAATGTTTTTATTATTTTACCGCAATTCGCAAAAGACCCCGGTCAGAACATATTGCGGAGTGTGCCGAAATCAATTCCCGTGACGGCGAAGCAGTCGGGAGACAATTTTCAGTTGCACATTTTTTTTATTTCAGACTCGTTATGCTGCCCCAGGTGCGTTATGCAGCACACCCACCTGCAACCCACCTGCAACCCACCTGCAACCCACCTGCAACCCACCTGTAACCCACCTGCAACCCACCTGCAACCCACCTGCAACCCACCTGTAACCCACCTGTAACCCACGTGCATCGCGTGGCAGGATGTGATTGGGTTGGCATGAAGTCGAAATTTGCCCGTATAAAACATAGGAGCCCGCTCAGTCCCTTCTCAAAGTCGCAAAAGGTTACATTTGTCGCTTTGTCCGCCGACTTTAAAGGGAGAAAATGGGAGTAAAAAAACCAACAACTCTGCACAGTTTTCTTGGTTCTTTTGGTAAAGTCAAGTAGAAGGGAAATAATAAAATAATGCAAATAAAATAACCATGAAGATGAATCCCTGCAGTCACGAAAGCTTTAAATCGAAACCCTGCACAGATTGCTCCGCTGTGTTGGGTGCCGTCTATAAATGACGTCACGCACCTAGGGGCGGGGGGGGGGTCAAACATTTGTGACGACGTGTGACGATGGGGGGGTGGGTTTGAGAAATGTGACGTCACATCCAAATGCGCAACTTTTAATAAATATAGACAACACGTTCTACTTAATTAAATAGAGTTTTAATAAATGTTTCCTCCTACAACATCAGAGTGCAGCGCCGCATTAAATACGCACTACAATGACAATAGTTTAAAGCGATTTGAAGCATGTTTTATTTTTGGGGGGGGGGCAGAGCTTTGTGACGTCATATTTGAAAGGGGGGGGGGGGTCTGACTTTTTGTGACGCCGTGTGACGAGGGGGGGGGGGGGGTCAAAAATCGTCCAAAATCGCGTGACGTCATTTATGGACGGCGAACTGCCAGCGACTTGCGGGAGGAGTGCGCCGAGAGCTTTTGGCGAGCACGCAAAAATTGTTGAATTGCAAAAATGTCAGTCGCTTGAAAGAAAGAGGCCCCAAGGCGAAGTTTTATCCGCTGCCAGTTGCTATGGTGCACGGCAGCGGCGTGTGCGTCTGTGCGTGTGCACCTAGCCTGGCACGAGCGCGCGTGGTGACGTCACCGACACTTGGTGGATGTGTGTCCATGGGTGTCTGCGTGTGTGTGTGTGGGGAGCGGTGGTGTAGCGGTTAGCGCGCTGCGCTATGAACAACGGCGAACCGAGTTCGATTCTCGCTCACGGCCAACACCGGTGACGATTATCTGAGCCGGTCGTGGGCCACTCCTAGGTCGACTCAGCCTGGCGCGATGTGTAAACATCACCACTGCGGAGATCAAAGGCGGTCGGGTGTGGTGCTGGCCACCCATCCCCTCGTGTGCCGTGCCGACCTTCATAGGTGCTACTCGCTAACAGCACTTGCCCCAACAGTCTGTTAAGGCTATACAGGGAATCTTTGTCTTTGTGTGTGGGGAGCGGTAGTGCGGCGGTTAGCGCGCTGCGCTACGAAACTCAGCGACCCGAGTTCGTGGTGTGAGCATCGCTACTGGGGAGACAAAGGCGGTGGGGCGTGGTGCTGGCCACCTACCCCCTCGTGTGCCGTGCCGGCCTTTATAGGCGCTACTCGCAAACAGCACTTGCCCCAACAGTCTGCGTGAGATCTTATCTTTGTCTTTGGGGAGCGGTGGCTGAGTGCTCAGTGCTCTACGCTCTGAACCCAGCCAGCCACCTGAGTTCGATTCCCAGCCAAGAGCTGTGGCCTCCCCTAGGTCGACTCGGCCTTAAATGAGCACCTGGTGTGGTGTGTGAAACGTCAGCACCGCGAGAGACAAAGGCGACTGGGCATTGTTTCTATAGCCACACCGTGTGCCATTCCTGTCTTCATAGGTGATTGTCCCAACAGACCAGAATTCTTTGAGAGAAAAAAACCACGCTGCATCCTCAAACAAATGTACTCGCCTTAGCAGACTGTTGGGGCAAGTGCTGTTAGCGAGTAGCACCTATGAAGGCCGGCGATGATTTTTACACACCGCACCGGTGTACTCATTTGAGGCTGAGTGGACCTAGGGGTCACTGGGTGTTGGCCGTGAGCGGGAACCAAACTCGGGTCGCCGGGTTCGTAGCGCAGCGTAGCACTAACTGCTACACCAACGCTCCCCACAATGTGTCACACACACACAACACACACACACCGCACACACACACATTGCCCACTTTTATAAACCTTCTTTGTATTTTTTATGAATGTATGAGAGGGGGGCAGGGGGGGGTGCTTGGTGGCACAATGGTTAACACTTCTAAGTTCAATTCCCAAACCACCCACTTCTTTGTTGTGTTTACTAGAGACACTTGTCCCAGCAAACCGTACATGCGCTGTTTGTCTTTTATTATTACTCTAAACTATTTGGGTTTTATTTTGCCAGGTAAGGATCACCCAGCTCTATTTCAGAAGCGACCTGGCCACAAATGATAGCTCTCCGAAGTGGCTTATCATCACCTGGAAATATATAGCAGACAAATACTCTAAACGCGTGATGTTGATTCTAAATGCGGAGGGAAAATCCCGAGGTTCCGGGAGAAAAATCCAGGCGACCACGTAGAGAACACGGAAACTACAAATATGCATGTGTTAGGAATGGGATCAAACCCACGACCTCCTGTATACCAGGTGAGGTAATTAACATCTCGCCACCGCGAGCAAACGCTTGTTTACCCAGGAAAGCCTCGCTGAGTCCCATGACTGAATTTTTCAGGAGGGTCCTGACAAACGTGAATATTTTAATTGAGTCATTTATGGGGTAATCATTTTCATATTCGGCAAATTTGGACCAGCACACGATGGACTACTCTTGCGACGTACGTCACGTGACTTTTTAATGTCCACCGTCAAGCAGTCGGGTGGTATACATTATGGTTAATACACCTGCAGTAATAACCGGGGCGGCCGATGAAGTTGAACCGTGAACCTTTGTTCATAAGCCGTCGAAAGGAGCTTCCGCTAGGCCAGGGGTTGGCAACCAAAATAACAAGCAGAGCCGCTTTTTTAAATCCTTTATATTAAGTTCACTTGCTTGCTTGCTTGCGCGCTTACGACCGTGCAAATCTTTCGGTCGTTTTTTAACCCACTTCCCGTGATCCAATCGAGCTGACATTTTGCACACAGACCTCGTTGTGCGTGACAATTTATTTTCGTGAAAATTTTTGTCCATAACTTTACATTTTTTATGAAAGAAAAAATTCGATTTAATTACCAATTGCTTAATGGTGGCAGGCAATCATCTGACCCATCGGTGGCAGCCATCTCAAGCCAGAGGACGAGAGGACTCTAGCCGCCACGCATATAAAGGATTTTATAGTGAAAAACTTTGTTTTTACGGGTTAATTTTGTTGTTGTTGTTGCGAATTCGGTAAAAAGAAGAAGAATAACAACCCCGCAACATTTCAAGAGTCGCAAAGAGCCACCGCACGTGACTCCGGAACTGCAGGTTTGCCGACTCCCTGCGCTAGGCCATGTGACCATCGTTGCATGTACATTCAGGTATACTTCTAAATCGCCAAATACTTCTATTTGTGTATAGACGCTTGTACACAAATAGAAGCGTGTGTGTGTGTGTGCGTGCGTGCGTGAAAATTGATGCCGCTGTGTTGATCTGCCACAATCCCCTAGGTCAAACAACTGCAAAGCAACAACAGAAGATGATTGATGCGACGCTATATGTTGTGCATATACATTTGTACAGTGTAGAGCAAGGGAAAAATCTGAGGTCTGTGTTTTGAGCCGTATTTATATAAGCTAATATTATAAAATAGTTAACGCCAGAGGTGTATAAATAAGTTAGATTTTCTACGTGAATGCTATTTCAATTAAATTGTAATATTCTCTACTTGAACAATTAAGAGCCGTCAATATGCCTCTCCCACTTTTTATTTTTTTCGCCGTCACATTTTGAGTGACAATCTGAATCGGTCCCGGTGACACCGATCACCAAACCCGCACCGCCGTGCAGCGTGGTGAAGGATGCTCGAACGACTCCCGCCGTGACCCGAAGGGAAAGTGGGGGGAGACTTTCATCCAGCAGTAGATTGATTAAGTACCGTACATTTTATTTTCTATACAAATATATTAAAGTAGAGTACGTGATGATGGTTACAAACTGAGTAATCATTGGAAAGATGTGATTAACCATGCAAAAAAGATTTAACTACACTTATTTGGACCATCTTATTTGACAGAGAATTATTACAGGTTACTGATAGACAGCCAGTTTTGTTTTACCAGGTTTAGCTTCTTTTTCACACTTTTGTTATGTAGGTTAGGCGTAGTCACAAACCGCACCTCTCCATAATAAAGGCTCAGTCATTTGTTATGCAGTCTATTCATAGTCTCAAGCCGCACCTTACCATAATAATAAAAAGTGTGCCGTTCCTGGCCCTTCCCCTCCCCTCAACCATTATATATACGGAGTGGTATCTCTTGTAATCTCTCATTTACTTGATACAGCTGTCGGGCTGTGACGGTTCCACCTGAAGACGGAAGCTTGTGTTGCCTCCGAAACGTCGTGATTTTTATTTTATTTTACATTTATTAATTTAAATTTGAATTTTTTACCTACGTGACTTTACCGAAAAAACCTAAGAATAGAGTACGTATAAAAAAAATGAAACAGCAGGATTTATCCACAATTATGTCTGTCGCTTGATGACGCTGGTTGTATTTACCGTCAAAACGCCACGGTACTGGAATTGTGAATGTTGTATAGTGGGTTTACTCTCCAACACACCGGTGTGCTGAACTAATCAATATTTGGCATGTTTTGTTTTCGGGACGAACCTTACGAATTGGCTGTGTCGGGCGGTGTTGGCGGGTTTAACGACACATTTATATTTACGCGATCTCATCCATAATAAACTTTTATTATGCTCATCACGACCTAATCGCAGTTTAAAAAAATTCTGCAATTTACTTAAAATTCTCTTTTTGTGTGTGTGTGGGGGGCAGTTGGGGGTGCATCGGGCAGTGCATGAACACGCGTAAACACCCAAGTGCAACAAGGCCACTCCCTCTGCGGTGTCACAGACACAAGAGCCCAAGCCACCGCGATGCGTGGCCAGGGGAACAAACCATCAACCCGCCCTGGAACTGCCTTTTTTGGTGTTCAGTTTTGGTGTCCTTGCCACCGCACCTCCGATTCGCGCCGTTGGCTACGCACGGTGCGAAAGAAGTTCAACGTGTCCTCTACACACAAGGGGCCAGAATGGGACAAGGCAGTGAAGCAGTACGTACTGTGTTGCACCGAAAGCAAAAGAACAAAAATATATTGCCCGCTGCCAAAAATCGAATTAATGTCAGGCAAAATTCGACACGGATTAAAAAAAAACTAATTTTATTCGAAAACAATAATATTTTTAAAAGTTAATTCTTTATCACTATTCTTACCAAAGGTTAATTCGAGTTGTACAGTGTTTTCGAAGTTTTGTTGCAACAAATGCGCATTGTGAAGTTGAAACTAGCACACTCTAAAGCTGACGGGAAGAGCTGTGGTTAAGCGCGCCGCGCAATGAACCGGGCCCACCTGAGTTTGATTCCCGGCCCAGGTTCACGTCTGATTCAGTTTCTTGTCACTGCCCCTTCACCCACCCACACTGACCAGTACGGTGAAGTATGGTCAAACGACCAACCCCCATGACCGACAGCCCAATGCCAGCAGCCTTCATCCAGCAGTGGAGTGATAAAAAGGCAGAACACTATTTTAACGCACTGTATTTTAACTGACAATACCAAAGAATGTAAATTGTACGATTTTCATTCAGCTTTTTTGCCAGCACATTTCTGAATAGAATTTTCACGGAACAATTTCAACCATCAATAACTATAGTGTAACTATTATGTTTCGTCATCACGATTACAACAGCGGTGAAGCAGTTAATACAAACGCGTGAATCAAGGATCATACTGCCCCGTGGTCTCATTAAGTGAGGCACGCTTGTTGTTTTGCTACAATGAGCAGATGTTTGCAACACGATTCTACAACACGATTTTTCGTATTGCATACGTTAGAGTCCCAATAATTATATATGCCAACGCTCAAACAGTTTAGCACGTCGGCTTTCGCGACCAATATCATCCTTAATAGAGGTTTTTGGGTTAGATCGCGTAAATATATAAATGTGTCGTTAAAACCCGCCACCACCCGACACAGCCAACTAGTAAGGATTGTCACGTAAACAGAACGTGGCCAATTCGTCACTAGTACAGCACTAGTAGTGTAGTGTATAGTGTAGTGTATAGTGTAGTGTATAGTAGTGTGTAGTGTAGTGTATAGTGTGGTATACTAGTACAGCACTAGCGTATAGTGTAGTGTATAGTGTAGTGTATAATGTAGTGTATAGTGTAGTATACTAGTACAGCACTAGTGTATAGTGTAGTGTATAGTGTAGTGTATAGTGTAGTATACTAGTACAGCACTAGTGTATAATGTAGTGTATAGTGTAGTGTATAGTGTAGTGTATAATGTAGTGTATAGTGTAGTATACTAGTACAGCACTAGCGTATAGTGTAGTGTATAGTGTAGTGTATAGTGTAGTGTGTAGTGTAGTGTATAGTGTAGTATACTAGTACAGCACACCGGTGTGTTGGAGAGCCAAGCCACAACATTTACAATCTGAGTACGACGTTTCGCTAGTAATTACAACTATCTTCATCTAGCTTCATCATTGTAAATGTTGTGGCTTGGCTCTCCAACACACCGGTGTGCTGTACTAGTACACTACACTATACACTACACTATACACTACTATACACTACACTACACACTACACTATACACTACACTATACACTACTATACACTACACACTACTATACACTACACTATACACTACACTATACACTACACTATACACTAGTGCTGTACTAGTGACGAATTGGCCACGTTCTGTTTACGTGACAACCCTTACGAGTTGGCTGTCTCGGGTGATGACGGGTTTTAATGACACATTTATATATTTACGCGATCTAACCCAAAAACCTCTATTATGAACACTCAAGCAGCCTGTACGTGGGGTACAATGTAGGTGCCCCGGGGCACGCACGTGCATTGAGAATGGTAAAGGAATCTCGGGCCTTGAACGCGGTGGTGTAAGATTCCATCACAAAGCGCATGCACACACAAACGCGCACACTTTTTGTTGTTGTTGCAAGGTATTTGAGAAAATTTACCCTGGAAAATTACTCAATTGTGTCAACCGTTGTTGGTTTATTTGTAGATTTTTTTTTGCCCTCTTCACGTCAACACGAATCATGATTTACATTTACGCTCGCAACCGAAAATTGGCAAACTAATGAAATGAACAGCATCGATGTTAAATATTGGATGCAAAAAATAGTCAAACTCAACATCGTTAAATAAAAATATTATTTATTATATATTATATTAGAAAAATATGCGTAAAATAAAAGTTCAACCACATTACAAAAATTGCACAGGCAGTACAAATAGGGATGGAATTGCAGATCTGCACAACGTAACGGTCTGTAAGTTTTATTGTTCACTTTAGAACTATTTTGCATCTTCTTGGTTCTTTCGGTAAAGTCACGTAGAATGGAAATAATAAAATAATACAAATAAAACATAAAAAAAGTATTTTATTAAAAACCAAGAAGATGAATCCCTGCAGTCACGAAAGCTTTAAATCGAAACTATTTTGCATTTAATTGGACCACACATTTGCCTGCAAAAACAACGCTCATTCACCTTGCCCGAGCAAAAAAGAACATCTCGGCGTGTTCGTGAATTAAATTTCACTTACATTTTAATTGAGTGACAGTTCTCACAATGACTTACAGGAGCCCACGGAGGATTACATGATTGCCACGGTCTAATTTCAATCATTTAAAGACAGCATCATGCTCGAGGAAACACCGCAAACCAGCAGGTTTACTCACCGACACGAGTAAAAAATGCTTTATTGCGTCAACGTGTTCGACTCTAAAGCAAGTTTAGCTTATACGGGATTCTAGATTTGAAGCTTTCGTGACTGCAAGGATTCATATTCTTGGGTTTTTTCGGTAAAGTCACGTAGGTAAAAAATTAAAATTAATAAAAGTAAAATAAAGTAAAAATAAAATAAAAATCACGACGTTTCGGAGGCAACACAAGCTTCCGTCTTCAGGTGGAACCGTCACAGCACGATAGCTGCATCAAGTATATCTTATACGGGATGTCAACTACTTCGCCTGGTATACATGAGTCCGTGGGTTCGATCCCGACCCTGACGCCGGAATATTTGGAGTTGACATGTCTCGTCGAGCTCGTGTTGATTTTCTCCGGATCCTCCTGGTTTTCCCTCCACATTTAGAATCAACATCACGCGTTTAGAGTATCTGGCTGCTATAGATTTCCACGCGATAAGCCACTTCGATTAGTTATCATTTGTGCCCCAGGTTGCTTCTGAAAAAAAGCTATACAGCTCATATTCTTGGGTTTTTTCGGTAAAGTCACGTAGGTAAAATTTGTTTTTAATAAAAATAAAATATATAGCTCAGTGGGCCTCACCTGGTAAAATAAGAAATAGGGTTTTGTTCAAATTTTTTGTTTAGTTTTGACAGTGCAGAACAAATGCAATTTTTTGGATGGCTTTGTTATGAAGGCATATTCCACCACTTTGTTTTGAACCACAGGAAAGCAATGCCGGTGCCCAGATGTCATTACCAGGCATTCTCGATCTGAAGCTGAACGGTGCAATTTTCTTCCAGCAGTGTAAGATAATATTTTGTTTAGTTTCATTACTTGTAGCGGCGTCGTTCGTGCAGAGCTGCACCTCGCAATCGCTCCACACGAACCAGCCGAAGCTGGGATGCAAGGCAGGCGAATAAACCAGCACCGACAATTGCCGAAGCTCTGCAGTCAAGTTGCAATTCAGCGAAACAACGTGGCCCACCGTGGCTCCGTTTAACAGAGAAAACAGTGGATAAAGAGTTCCACGTGGCCCTGCAACTTGTAACTTTGGGTCTCCACCCTCGAGGAATCTGCTGTTGTTGCTGTTGCTGTTACACGTGCAACAAGGACTCTCATTCGTATAATGGGTAGGGGGGGGGATCACTTGGTCATCATACACATCACGACGGCCGCATTCGAAAGGAATGCATTTGTTTATGTGAATTACAACGCAAACCAGAAATATGGATTAATCTGTCTTTTTTTCTTCTTGGTTCTTTCGGTAAAGTCACGTAGAATGGAAATAATAAAATAATAAAAATAAAACATAATAAAATAATTCTCACGACGTTTCGGACACAACGCAAGCAGCCGTCCTCAGTGAAGACCAGGTCTGTCGTCAGACGCTATCTCCCCGACAGACCTGGTCTTCACCTGAGGACGGCTGCTTGCGTTGTGGCCGAAACGTCGTGACTTTACCGAAAGAACCAAGAAGATGAATCCCTGCAGTCACGAAAGCTTTAAATCGAAATTTAATCTGTCTTTATGAAGGTAAACTGCAAAACTCGCCTATTTGTATGCATGTTCAACTTATTCCGCACCCGTACGTAGCCAACCGTGCCAGTTGGTTATGTTGTCTTTACCGCAACGTAATTCTCTAAGACGCAGGGGGTTGTGTTTTTAATTCGTGGGATGAGTACACACCCCGTTTTTCTTACCTACATACCCTGCGATAAACTGTGGGCCCACACAGCATTATACAGTACCCGATGCTGGATGACGGCCTTCCCCGATCGGTGTAGAACGTGGGTTGTCTGTTTTGACCCGCACCTAACCATGGCTGGTCAAGTGCGGTTTGGTGAAGGCAGACCGAGGACCAATTCAGATCTCCAGGAATGATTCAGATACGTTCACCGTCAACCGTGGCCTGGAATCCGAACACAGGTTGTCAGTTTCGCGGTTCAGTGCGCGCTAACGATCTTGTTCAGTGGCTCAAGTAATGCGCGACCGCGTCCGAACACTCGGAAGCAACGGAGTCACGATTTCCACGACATGTCGGCGCAACATCGGGGGAAGAATGCAAACAAAAAAGCGACGCGCAGGAAAATGACACCCGTGAACTCGTTTAAGCTGCTCCGGACGTAACGTACAGAAGCAAAATTTAAAAAACGAAATGCGCTCGTCTTCCCGAGATTACGCATTTTCGCACGACGTGGTGGTAACACTTATTTCTGGAACAAAGGTGCAACAACAGAGCGGAGTGGTTTTTGTTGTTGTTGGTTGTTGCTACGGCTGAATTGCTGTGCTGGCTGCCGACAAAGCGACGCGTCGATGTGACGATGAAGCCCATGCGACGACTCATCGTGCGCAGTGATAGACTGCATTTTTGTCCCTTGAGTTCAGCCTCGATCACATCGGCATTCGTCGGAAAAGGTGGTCCAGTCTTGTCTTGTGGGGGGAGAGGGGGCGGTTAATTGATGACTAACAGTCGATGCTCGTTGTTTGGGCACACGCTGCAGTCGAGGTGATAAAATGTAAGGTCGTGCAAAAGGCAACGGGCCCCCATCCCTGCCGAGTTGGACTGTTGCGTAAGCAGCAAGCAAAGCGATGTGGGTAATTCTTTGAGGTTGACAGATTTGTGTCGATTTGCAGTGGAGCAGTTTCCGGAGGAGTTTAATTGTTGCTTGTATTTCCTGTACTGCATGGTTATTAGGCATTGTCTGTCTCGAAAAATTGGGTTAATGGCATCATTTGACTTGTTTTAATGTGCCGAAGAATTGTTAAAATAATGATGTGGTTGTGCAATTAAATAGTTCAGTGAATGTTTTCAATGAAATTAAAATATGCAACATCCTATATTCATGTACAGTATGCTTTGTGATGATTGATGGTGATTAAAACCGGGATTGTTTACAGACACCGAACAAGTTGGTGGCTGAGCAGTGAGAAAAAAAACATTAACCCGTTCACTTTTTAAAAAACATTTTCTTTGTCAATAAAAAAAATACAAAACGAGGCTTGCATTCGAGAACGCGCATGATTGCAGGCATCTGAGCGAACCAAGTCACACACTCATCAATTACCGGGATGTCTGTGAAAAAAATATCTTCACGGATCATCGGATTCCTGCTGCAGTCTAAAAAAAAAAACAACCTTCTGATAAAGATTCCGAATTAACCCTCCTGCGTGGGCAGAGTGGTCCGGTTACCATCCGATCTGTAACACCTAAGGACTCCGTAGATTCGGTCTTTCAAAACGTGCTCAGTCACGAGTGTACGCGATGCTGTTGACGCAAATATCGCTCACTCGACTCAAAAGTGGGGCCTCATTAAGATTGCCGATTGTTGAGCCAATGGTGACTTGAGTTATATAATACATTTACTTTATTGGATAAAACATTTTTTTTATGATGAAAACATTTCAATTGCATTACAATAAGTGCTGCCGGGGTCCACTTTAAGTTGTATTCAGAAGGAAGACATTTCTTTACACGCGGTGATTTTGCTCCAGCCGCTAAAACTGGCAAACAAATCTCTCCCAATTTCGCGCTTTGAAATTCACACCCAAAAAAATCTGGAATTCCCCCCACCCCCCCAAGCTTTCTGAAATGTACCGTTTCACCACTTATCAATCGCCAGCTATCAATTAACATCGAGTACATTATATTCACGTAAACTATCTTTCAGACACACAAAGATCCCACCCCCGTACATTCTTCGTAGACTGTTGGGTCAAAAGTCCCCCTCGTGACCACCAATGACGGCCGGAACTGCAGTCGAGGTGGGTGGACGACAGAGGTAGGACAAAGTCATTGTTATGCAAGTCCAAGTCGAGTCTGAAGTCATCAAATTCATGACTCGAGTCTGACTCGAGTCCAAGTCACATGACTCGAGTCCACACCTCAGAGGTGGGACAAAGTCATTGTTATGCAAGTCCAAGTCGAGTCTGAAGTCATCAAATTCATGACTCGAGTCTGACTCGAGTCCAAGTCACATGACTCGAGTCCACACCTCAGAGGTGGGACAAAGTCATTGTTATGCAAGTCCAAGTCGAGTCTGAAGTCATCAAATTCATGACTCGAGTCTGACTCGAGTCCAAGTCACATGACTCGAGTCCACACCTCAGAGGTGGGACAAAGTCATTGTTATGCAAGTCCAAGTCGAGTCTGAAGTCATCAAATTCATGACTCGAGTCTGACTCGAGTCCAAGTCACATGACTCGAGTCCACACCTCAGAGGTGGGACAAAGTCATTGTTATGCAAGTCCAAGTCGAGTCTGAAGTCATCAAATTCATGACTCGAGTCTGACTCGAGTCCAAGTCACATGACTCGAGTCCACACCTCAGAGGTGGGACAAAGTCATTGATATGCAAGTCCAAGTCGAGTCTGAAGTCATCAAATTCATGACTCGAGTCTGACTCGAGTCCAAGTCACATGACTCGAGTCCACACCTCAGAGGTGGGACAAAGTCATTGATATGCAAGTCCAAGTCGAGTCTCAAGTCATCAAATTCATGACTCGAGTCTGACTCGCAGAGGTGGGACAAAGTCATTGTTATGCAAGTCCAAGTCGAGTCTCAAGTCATCAAATTCATGACTCGAGTCTGACTCGAGTCCAAGTCACATGACTCGAGTCCACACCTCAGAGGTGGGACAAAGTCATTGTTATGCAAGTCCAAGTCGAGTCTGAAGTCATCAAATTCATGACTCGAGTCTGACTCGAGTCCAAGTCACATGACTCGAGTCCACACCTCAGAGGTGGGACAAAGTCATTGTTATGCAAGTCCAAGTCGAGTCTGAAGTCATCAAATTCATGACTCGAGTCTGACTCGAGTCCAAGTCACATGACTCGAGTCCACACCTCAGAGGTGGGACAAAGTCATTGTTATGCAAGTCCAAGTCGAGTCTGAAGTCATCAAATTCATGACTCGAGTCTGACTCGAGTCCAAGTCACATGACTCGAGTCCACACCTCAGAGGTGGGACAAAGTCATTGTTATGCAAGTCCAAGTCGAGTCTGAAGTCATCAAATTCATGACTCGAGTCTGACTCGAGTCCAAGTCACATGACTCGAGTCCACACCTCAGAGGTGGGACAAAGTCATTGTTATGCAAGTCCAAGTCGAGTCTGAAGTCATCAAATTCATGACTCGAGTCTGACTCGAGTCCAAGTCACATGACTCGAGTCCACACCTCAGAGGTGGGACAAAGTCATTGTTATGCAAGTCCAAGTCGAGTCTGAAGTCATCAAATTCATGACTCGAGTCTGACTCGAGTCCAAGTCACATGACTCGAGTCCACACCTCAGAGGTGGGACAAAGTCATTGTTATGCAAGTCCAAGTCGAGTCTGAAGTCATCAAATTCATGACTCGAGTCTGACTCGAGTCCAAGTCACATGACTCGAGTCCACACCTCAGAGGTGGGACAAAGTCATTGTTATGCAAGTCCAAGTCGAGTCTGAAGTCATCAAATTCATGACTCGAGTCTGACTCGAGTCCAAGTCACATGACTCGAGTCCACACCTCAGAGGTGGGACAAAGTCATTGTTATGCAAGTCCAAGTCGAGTCTGAAGTCATCAAATTCATGACTCGAGTCTGACTCGAGTCCAAGTCACATGACTCGAGTCCACACCTCAGAGGTGGGACAAAGTCATTGTTATGCAAGTCCAAGTCGAGTCTGAAGTCATCAAATTCATGACTCGAGTCTGACTCGAGTCCAAGTCACATGACTCGAGTCCACACCTCAGAGGTGGGACAAAGTCATTGTTATGCAAGTCCAAGTCGAGTCTGAAGTCATCAAATTCATGACTCGAGTCTGACTCGAGTCCAAGTCACATGACTCGAGTCCACACCTCAGAGGTGGGACAAAGTCATTGTTATGCAAGTCCAAGTCGAGTCTGAAGTCATCAAATTCATGACTCGAGTCTGACTCGAGTCCAAGTCACATGACTCGAGTCCACACCTCAGAGGTGGGACAAAGTCATTGTTATGCAAGTCCAAGTCGAGTCTGAAGTCATCAAATTCATGACTCGAGTCTGACTCGAGTCCAAGTCACATGACTCGAGTCCACACCTCAGAGGTGGGACAAAGTCATTGTTATGCAAGTCCAAGTCGAGTCTGAAGTCATCAAATTCATGACTCGAGTCTGACTCGAGTCCAAGTCACATGACTCGAGTCCACACCTCAGAGGTGGGACAAAGTCATTGTTATGCAAGTCCAAGTCGAGTCTGAAGTCATCAAATTCATGACTCGAGTCTGACTCGAGTCCAAGTCACATGACTCGAGTCCACACCTCAGAGGTGGGACAAAGTCATTGTTATGCAAGTCCAAGTCGAGTCTGAAGTCATCAAATTCATGACTCGAGTCTGACTCGAGTCCAAGTCACATGACTCGAGTCCACACCTCAGAGGTGGGACAAAGTCATTGTTATGCAAGTCCAAGTCGAGTCTGAAGTCATCAAATTCATGACTCGAGTCTGACTCGAGTCCAAGTCACATGACTCGAGTCCACACCTCAGAGGTGGGACAAAGTCATTGTTATGCAAGTCCAAGTCGAGTCTGAAGTCATCAAATTCATGACTCGAGTCTGACTCGAGTCCAAGTCACATGACTCGAGTCCACACCTCAGAGGTGGGACAAAGTCATTGTTATGCAAGTCCAAGTCGAGTCTGAAGTCATCAAATTCATGACTCGAGTCTGACTCGAGTCCAAGTCACATGACTCGAGTCCACACCTCAGAGGTGGGACAAAGTCATTGTTATGCAAGTCCAAGTCGAGTCTGAAGTCATCAAATTCATGACTCGAGTCTGACTCGAGTCCAAGTCACATGACTCGAGTCCACACCTCAGAGGTGGGACAAAGTCATTGTTATGCAAGTCCAAGTCGAGTCTGAAGTCATCAAATTCATGACTCGAGTCTGACTCGAGTCCAAGTCACATGACTCGAGTCCACACCTCAGAGGTGGGACAAAGTCATTGTTATGCAAGTCCAAGTCGAGTCTGAAGTCATCAAATTCATGACTCGAGTCTGACTCGAGTCCAAGTCACATGACTCGAGTCCACACCTCAGAGGTGGGACAAAGTCATTGTTATGCAAGTCCAAGTCGAGTCTGAAGTCATCAAATTCATGACTCGAGTCTGACTCGAGTCCAAGTCACATGACTCGAGTCCACACCCTCAGAGGTGGGACAAAGTCATTGTTATGCAAGTCCAAGTCGAGTCTGAAGTCATCAAATTCATGACTCGAGTCTGACTCGAGTCCAAGTCACATGACTCGAGTCCACACCTCAGAGGTGGGACAAAGTCATTGTTATGCAAGTCCAAGTCGAGTCTGAAGTCATCAAATTCATGACTCGAGTCTGACTCGAGTCCAAGTCACATGACTCGAGTCCACACCTCAGAGGTGGGACAAAGTCATTGTTATGCAAGTCCAAGTCGAGTCTGAAGTCATCAAATTCATGACTCGAGTCTGACTCGAGTCCAAGTCACATGACTCGAGTCCACACCTCAGAGGTGGGACAAAGTCATTGTTATGCAAGTCCAAGTCGAGTCTGAAGTCATCAAATTCATGACTCGAGTCTGACTCGAGTCCAAGTCACATGACTCGAGTCCACACCTCAGAGGTGGGACAAAGTCATTGTTATGCAAGTCCAAGTCGAGTCTGAAGTCATCAAATTCATGACTCGAGTCTGACTCGAGTCCAAGTCACATGACTCGAGTCCACACCTCAGAGGTGGGACAAAGTCATTGTTATGCAAGTCCAAGTCGAGTCTGAAGTCATCAAATTCATGACTCGAGTCTGACTCGAGTCCAAGTCACATGACTCGAGTCCACACCTCAGAGGTGGGACAAAGTCATTGTTATGCAAGTCCAAGTCGAGTCTGAAGTCATCAAATTCATGACTCGAGTCTGACTCGAGTCCAAGTCACATGACTCGAGTCCACACCTCAGAGGTGGGACAAAGTCATTGTTATGCAAGTCCAAGTCGAGTCTGAAGTCATCAAATTCATGACTCGAGTCTGACTCGAGTCCAAGTCACATGACTCGAGTCCACACCTCAGAGGTGGGACAAAGTCATTGTTATGCAAGTCCAAGTCGAGTCTGAAGTCATCAAATTCATGACTCGAGTCTGACTCGAGTCCAAGTCACATGACTCGAGTCCACACCTCAGAGGTGGGACAAAGTCATTGTTATGCAAGTCCAAGTCGAGTCTGAAGTCATCAAATTCATGACTCGAGTCTGACTCGAGTCCAAGTCACATGACTCGAGTCCACACCTCAGAGGTGGGACAAAGTCATTGTTATGCAAGTCCAAGTCGAGTCTGAAGTCATCAAATTCATGACTCGAGTCTGACTCGAGTCCAAGTCACATGACTCGAGTCCACACCTCAGAGGTGGGACAAAGTCATTGTTATGCAAGTCCAAGTCGAGTCTGAAGTCATCAAATTCATGACTCGAGTCTGACTCGAGTCCAAGTCACATGACTCGAGTCCACACCTCAGAGGTGGGACAAAGTCATTGTTATGCAAGTCCAAGTCGAGTCTGAAGTCATCAAATTCATGACTCGAGTCTGACTCGAGTCCAAGTCACATGACTCGAGTCCACACCTCAGAGGTGGGACAAAGTCATTGTTATGCAAGTCCAAGTCGAGTCTGAAGTCATCAAATTCATGACTCGAGTCTGACTCGAGTCCAAGTCACATGACTCGAGTCCACACCTCAGAGGTGGGACAAAGTCATTGTTATGCAAGTCCAAGTCGAGTCTGAAGTCATCAAATTCATGACTCGAGTCTGACTCGAGTCCAAGTCACATGACTCGAGTCCACACCTCAGAGGTGGGACAAAGTCATTGTTATGCAAGTCCAAGTCGAGTCTGAAGTCATCAAATTCATGACTCGAGTCTGACTCGAGTCCAAGTCACATGACTCGAGTCCACACCTCAGAGGTGGGACAAAGTCATTGTTATGCAAGTCCAAGTCGAGTCTGAAGTCATCAAATTCATGACTCGAGTCTGACTCGAGTCCAAGTCACATGACTCGAGTCCACACCTCTGGTGGACGACCATCACACCAAGCCGAGCCGCCTTTGCCTCTGCACTGGCGATGTTTACGTATCGCACACGCGTACTCGTTTGAGGCTGAGTCAACCTAGGGGAGACCCCGGTTCAGATAATCGTCACCGGTGTTGGTGTACGTGAGCGGGAATCGAACCACTACACGACCGATCGACCACCAGCGCACACGAAGCGCGCAACATTGATAGGTCGACGGCTGTCACTCTAAATCGCCCCCAAATAACAACCGGTAGAGCGAAATTCTTTAAAATGAGTTCCCATCCCCGGCAGCTTGGAGCGCAACAATCGGAAGAGCTAGTGCGATTAGTATCATGCGCGCATTTTGTCGCACGGGGGATGCATTCATTGAAGACCCCTTTATATTTGTAGCCGACAATATTTCCCCCCCCCCTTCTCAAATGACTATTGTACGACCGATGATACGCGTACGCCTCCAACACCATCGTCAGCATTTCGAGGATATGGGGAGGAGGTGGAGGAGGAGGAGGGAGCGGTTGGGGTAATCTCAGGCTACTCGACAATCCACTGACTTTTATTGTTATTATCGCTATCATCATCGTCGTCGTCGTCGTCATTGTGGTTATTATTCATGAATGTATGTCCGGGCATGGCAGGGCAGGTAGGGTGGGAGGAAGGGAGGGAGGGGAGGGAAGGGAAGGAAGGAAGGAAGAAAGGGGAGGGAGGGAAAGGGTAGGGTGGGGGGGGAGACCACAAGCAGCGGGACCCCACAACTGAAAAAAAGAATTCGCCCACTGGCGGTGTGTGTCCATTAATCACACTGAGACGGTTCAGACAGCTTATTTAGTGCGCGCGCCACGGCACCGCGAGCCTAGAGGGGGGAGGAGGGAGGAGGAGGGGGGCATCAGCAAGACCCCCCCCCCCCACCTAGCCCCGCTGCCGCTACCACCAAGGCTCCTTCTCTAAGGTGGCTGCAGCAACCAAATCTCAGGGTATTCTGGCAACAACGAAAACAAACTACTACAGTCAAAATAATTATTATTCAATAGCCTTAAAAAAATGTTTGCTCTGCGAAAACCAGGTCTGTCAAGGCGACGGCGTCAGACCTGGTTTTCACCTGAGGACGGCTGCTTGCGTTGTGGCCGAAACGTCGTGAGAATTAATTTATTATGTTTTATTTTTATTATTTTATTACTTCCCTTCTACGTGACTTTACCGAAAGAACCAAGAAGATGAATCCCTGCAGTCACGAAAGCTTTAAATCGAAATTTAACTATATATTTGTTTTTATTTTAGCCAGGTAAAGGCCCCCCGACTGAGCTTATACATTTATTTATTTTCGGAAGCGACCTGGCCTTTCACAAATGATAGCTCAACGAGGTGACTTGTCATCACGTGGACATTTCTAGCGGCCAAATAATCTAAACGCGTGATGTTGATTCTGATTGCTGGAGGGAACAACTGAAGGACACCGGAGAAAAATCCACGCGACCACGGGAAGAGAGACACCGCAAACTCCAAATATACAGCAGCAGGCGTCAGGGTCAGGGTCGGGATCGGGAACCCACGACCTCCTGCATACCAGGCGAGGTAGTTAACATCTCGCTAACCGTGGCGGCCCAAAGGCTCCACCAATCGACCCGAAACAGTACCCACAACTGCATTCGCTTGCAAAACACAAGAAGTTGCTTAAGATAATTGCGGTAAGACGGGGGGGGGGGGGGGGGGGCAGGGGGTGTGTGGAATCTCTTCGCACGATGCATGTTCTCAATCCCGGTGTTTGTTTTACGTGAAGCCTCGTCTTCAACATTTTTTTAGGTTGGAGAAGCTTACAATAATTAAAAGCGTTCTCCGCAAAAAAAGCCGACGTGATTACGCAACGCATGCACAGAAGATGCTCCCTCGCACTAGAAGGAAGTGGTGGGGGGTGCAAACAAAATGGCAATGTGCGGGTGGCTCTTTGCAGCACAACAAGCCGCATTTCACACACACACACCGGTAATGGATATTTCCATTTTACCTCCTTGCTTCCCCAGGCCAGGCCTCACAGAGCCTAATGTGCAAGATGCACGCCAGCTTGATAGATGCACTTGCTCGCAAGGTGTTGTTTTGTTTAGTTGTTTGTGTATGCATCTTTTTGCGCGAGATGCAAAACACCAGCATACCAATGAGGTCCAAAATTCGTGCAGCGACCTCGCGTGTTTAACGGCTCTGAGAAACTCCCACATTCACACGAAGGGCACTTTGAAAGACTGCATAAATGCATAAACTTGGTTTGTCTTGAAGTGTTCACCAAACAAATGTGCGAGGTCCGACGCTCGCTTTTCAATATAATTGTGTTTCCTGTCCGTGGATTGAGGTGTTAAAACAATATCAGAGATGGCGTTGCTCTGGCAGGTTACAGCAGCAAACTAATTGGCGGGGTTTCAAGGATTCATATATGCAGGAGATACGCGTTTTGTATTTTCGCTTCAAATGCTCACGAAAAAAAATGCGACAACAAACGTAGACACCTGCTTTTTTTTATAACAGACTTATTATAGAGTAGAGCGATAATGACCAACGCGTAGGCGTTTGCGACAGAAACAGGAGGAGGATTTCTCCACAATTCTGGCTGTCGCCTGATGACGCTAGCTGTGATTACCAGCGAAACGTCGTACACGAATTGTAAACGTTGTGGGTTTTACTCTCCAACACACCAGTGTGCTGAACTAGTATGAACAACGGACGGTCTGATTATAACACATTCCTGCGGAGGGAGCTGGTAGGAACGTTGGGTTGCTCGGTCAATGGCCAGGGTCAACGGCGGCGTGGTGTATTCCGCAAATATGCCCGACTGTGAGGGCGGGCACAAGCCGGCGTGAGTAGGTTAAACGTTGAGTTTTATAAGGGCACCACGGGGTGACGAGCCCCTCCCCACCCAGCCCCACCCCTCCCACCCTCCACCCAGCCTCTCCCTCCCTGCACGACGGACGGACGGACACAATAATCCCCTGTGGGCTGGTGTAACCAGGAGGTTCCTACCAATATCAGAACAATCAGTATGGCTTGGCACCGTCGTCATGAACAAACACAGTGTGCATGTTATGAAACACGATACGTCAGGCAGTGTCCGATCCCAGCTCTGAAGAAGGGCTACTGCCAGAAACGTCGACCTTACCCATCCTATTCTGCAGAAAATCAGACGCTCCGGAAAGTGACACACACACACACAAAAGTTTGTTTTCATGTATGTATGTATGTTAAACGTATTTCGCACCGCACGCAGTCAATCGTGCTAACCTGAGGGGGTGGGAAAGACATTTTTATAATCAGGAGCATACAGAACATACACATTTTGTTTCAAGCGACCATTAATAACTAATAAGTTGTTGTTGTTTTTCTTTAGTCGCATACTTTTCAGAGAGAAAGCAAGCGTTGGTTAACCCTATGGTGGTGGTGGTGGGAGTCGTGTTCTTTGCTGCGAATTCCACCGTGGTTTGCCGGAGTCCCAGTGAATTGGAAGTTGAGGCTGATAACGAGGAGGAGTAGGAGGGTGGTGGGAAGGGAGGGAGGTAGGCGCGCGTGGCTCTGCGCTCTGCTGCTGCTGCTCTCTTGTCTGTCTGTCCGTGCGCCCTTAGCTTGCACGTGGAGCTCGCACGTGAGCGCGAGACCGCTGCCTCTCCTGCAGCAGCAGCAGCAGGAGCACGTGTCGCTCAACCCGGCGGGGTGCGCGCAGCACGTGGTGTGTGCCTGTGCGTGTGTGTGGGGAGCGGTGGTGTAGCGGTTAGCGTGCTGCGCTATGAAACTGGAGACCCGGGTTCGATTCCCGCTCACGGCCAACACCAGTGACGATTATCTGAACCGGTCCCGGGCCTCCCCTAGGTCGACTCAGCCTCAAATGAGTACCTGGTGCGGTGTGTAAACATCGCCACTAAGGGAGACAAAGGCGGACGGGCGTGGTGCTGGCCACTCACGCCCTCGTGTGCCGTTCCGGCCTTCATAGGTGCTCGCTAACAGCACTTACCCCAACAGTCTGTTCTAGGCTATATGGAATCTTTGTCTGTGGCTGTGTCTGTGTCTTTGTCTGTCTGTGTGTGTGGGGAGCGGTGGTGTAGCGGTTAGCGCGCTGCGCTATGAACCTAGCGATCCGGGTTCGATTCCCGCTCACGGCCAACACCAGTGACGATTATCTGAACCGGTCCTGGGCTTCCCCTAGGTCGACTCAGCCTCAAATTAGTATCTTGTGCGGTGTGTAAAAAAACGTCGCCAATTGGGAGACAAAGGCGGTCGGGCGTGGTGCTGGCCACCCACGCCCTCGTGTGCCGTTCCGGCCTTCATCATAGGTGTTCACTAACAGCACTTGCCCCAACAGTCTGTTAAGGCTATACGGGGGAAGTGGTGGGGGGGGGGAATATTTGTCTTTGTACTCCCATCTCGCCGGGCTCACACATTGCCCCTGCCGACACACCATGGCAACACAGATATCATCAATTTGTGCTTGTAAGTTTTTCAAAAATATTATATTCAAGCTAATATAATTCCAGATTTCTAACAGATATTTTGTTCGCTCCGATGACGTAAGTAAAAAAAATTGCGTGTTGAAAACCCTCCTCCACCCGACACGGCCAATTAAATGGTATTGTCACGTGAACAAACGTGGAGATGTATTGCCGCTTAAGCGCCAGCGGTGTTGGAGAGCGATCCGCAGACATTTCACAGTCGGGTCCCCACTTTTCGCTGTCGTTCACAGTCGGCACGTTGTGTCAGGCGGAGCACGGTTTACGAGAGACACCTTTGACCCGACGATTTAATTTGAATCGTAATATTGGTCGGGAAAAAGCTGCGTGTTAAATAAAATTTATTTTAAATTGCATATTTTTTTTCCTGTTGAATAGCATCACCAAGCTTTGCGGTTTCTTCCTTCTGCCTTTTGACTTGGTTGATATGATACGTGTTGTAGGTTTTTGTATTCAGAGTCAAGCAGTCCGATGCTATATCAGGAGGCTGGATGCCCAGCTATCTTGCACTGTTAAAAATCCACAGCAATTTCTATTCGGTGTCGCGGTTGCTTGATGATGCACAAATGGAGAATTTAAAACTCTCCGTTGTGTGACTGTGATCACCCAGAACAGATCGTGGAACAAGAAACGACTCAGTGCCAGGTTCACAATTACGACAGAGGCATCATCACAGCGATGCACCACACCGCTACTCCTGACGAAATGGTCTGGCTCAAGCACCTCGCTGTAAAGCTATCGCTGTTGCTCTACAACAAGAAGAATAAAATTATAATTGGTTTTTTACCCTTCTATCCGGCAAAAAAACTGACACCTTTTTACAAGGAGTCATGTTTGCATAGACCGCAATACCTGCAGTCATAATACAAACAAAAAACACAACTCTGATAATGTGCACTCTCCTTGAAGTTGATTGGTCCACACCCGAGACAGCTTTCCTGAGAGCCTAGTCTCACATGTGAGACTAGGCTCTAAAGACAGTGCACATTATCAGAGTTATGTCTTTTGTTTGTATTATGACTGCAGGTATTGCGGTCTATGCAAACATGACTCCTTGTAAAAAGGTGTCAGTTTTGTTGCCAGATAGAAGGGTAAAAAAACAATTATCATATTTTTACTGGCAAATGAGGTTCCCATAGTGAAGAAGAATAAAAATAACTTAATTTGAGCCAGAGGTGTCCGGAGCCGAGCTCCGGAAAATATTCCATGCGAAATTCAGCCGTGGTGTAGCCAGATGTGCGCTGATGCACGCGAGGAAAGGCGACCGTCTACTGCGGAACACAACTTTTGAATTTGACTGAGGGGAAAAGGCGATGCGGTGATTTGAGTGCAGAAATGCTGCCACAGGATTTACTCACTTTCTCCTTTCAAGACGATCGCTATGCATATTCCGTGCCTTGAGATTTTGTCCGTGCAATAGGCGCAAATAAAAAAAATATGATCGATGACGGTGATGATGATGATGGTGGTGTTGTTTGCAGTGATGAATTTTGGCATGTGAACGTGCAATTTGCTTACGTTTGCAATTCCAGTACGTTTTGAATAGTCAAACGACGAGGCGCTTTGAATGATACGAAATCACGTGCTCTACGTTTCGAACAGGGTGACACGGTTCGCTTAAATTGGGAAAAAAAAACACGGTTACTTAAAAGCCATGGCGTGACCTAACAAGGAAGCGTAACCTTTAAATTACTATATATTTTATTATTATTGCACAGGACATCTTGTTCAAATGAAGACCACCAATATGTGGTTTCGTCATTAATAATTTAATATAAAGATAACAAAAAATGGACCAAAATCAAATGTTCCCAATCTTATCAGACCTCGGAAGCATAGCAGGCGTTAGTCTGGTTAATCAATTGGGTTGGGGAGACTGCCTGGAAATACAGTACCAGCTTCGACTGCAAAGTGGACTGGAGGCAGGAATACTACCCTGGATTCTTATATCCATCCGTGTGGGGTTTTGAATGGGGTTTTTTCCAGGTAATGATTATTATTTCCCAAAATTCCCAATTTTTTTTTAAATGACCAGACAATCTCAATGCAGGACCCTCGCTAATTGAAGGGCATTAGCACTCTTATTATTATGATCTCAAAATATATTTCAAAGGTGTTTATCACAGATATGCACATATTTGTTACCATCAACGGATTATAATGGGTATATCATTGATATTCGTTTTATGGGAACAGCAGCAAATGTAATCGGTTTTCTACCCGAGATGAAATTTGCACAATATGCTCAACCCAAACATTGAGCTATGCATCGTTCTGATTGGTCACGAAATACAATATAAATGTATTGTGTACCACACGTTCAGACGAGAGGTTTATAAAGGCCATTCCATTTAGGCCGTCTTCCAGTCATTTCATTACGTTAGGGTTCACAGCTTCACGAGGCCATATCCATTACTTATCTGACGCCTCGTGGTTACGCGTGGATATTTGGCATCTTTAAGATCAGCCCGTGCGCCAAATAATGGAAACTTTAAACGCAACTATTTCACAATGCCATGTAAGCGTTGCATTTGCCATTTTTCTGGAGCTGGAAGATTTTGCGATAAAAGATGCATTCCAAAGTTAAGGCGAAACCCAACAAATAAAACGCGTTTTGCGGTCTGTTTCGGCGGTCGCGTGGGTATACCTGATCCACTACAGGCGTGATCAGTGTCTTCAGAGTTATGCTCGAATTCCGGCTACCCATCATTCATTTTGGCCTTCATTAAAACCGTGCAAGAGACAGATTTGATGGCGTTCACGAGCCCCCCCCCCACCCTGCACAAGGAACAGGGCTGTCGGAAAGACGTCGTGAGAATTATACATTGGCCGGACTCGAGCGCGAGCAGAAACCGCTAAATCGCTTCGCATATTCACGTCCAACCACCCGAACCATCATCGCAAAATACCATGCAAATTATTATTTACTGGTTACGCAAGCCATGTGGGACGCCGTCTCCGTTGATTAACGGCGTGCATTTTCGACAACAGCGGGGTGACGTCGTTTTAGTTCGTTTTTTGATTGCAGAGAAACAACAACAACAAAAAACACCGCCTCGTTCGTTCTCGACGCGTTGCGGCGATTTTGTATTAAACAAAAAAATCTGTTTGCGTAAAAAAAAAGAGCGAAGATCAAAAGAGAAAGGAAAGAAAAGAAAAAGGGGAGGATAATGAAATGTAAAAAAAAAAACCTCCAGTTCCTTTAACCCACCCCGCAGCCTTACCGCCAGACTGCAGACAGCGGAGGCTGGCACGTGCCTCCCTCGCACCAAGGTTGCTAGGCAACCGCCTCCCCCCGGTACCCCGTTGCCTTAGCAACCGAGCACCCGGCTCATCAGTCAGCGTCTGTGTCCAGCCGGCGCGCCAGACTTAACTCTTGCACCACGTGTCGCGAGCGTTCAACGTTGGCCGTGCGATCTTGAACTTGTCTTTGTGTTGCTGGATGCAATTACCAGCGAAACGTCGTGCTACTCAAAAAATTGTAAATGTTGTGGTTTCACGCTTCAACACACCGGTGGGCTAAAGAAGTGAAATATTTGTCTTTTGTCAACGTGACACTTTTTTACTGATTGGCCGTGTCGGGTGTGGAGAGTTACGACACATTTATAAATAACGCGATCTAACCCAAAAATCGTTGATTATGAATAATATTGGTCGCGAAAGCCTACGTGTTAAAATTTGTGTTGTTGTTTGTTTGTTATTCGATTTAAAGCTTTCGTGACTGCAGGGATTCATCTTCTTGGTTCTTTCGGTAAAGTCACGTAGAAGGGAAATAATAAAATAATAAAAATAAAACATAATAAAATACAATTCTCACGACGTTTCGGCCACAACGCAAGCAGCCGTCCTCAGGTGAAGAACAGGGCTGTTGGAAAGACGTCGTGAGAATTGTATTTTATTATATTTTATTTTTATTATTTTATTATTTCCATTCTACGTGACTTTACCGAAAGAACCAAGAACATGTTTGTTTGTTGTTTTGCTTTTCCTTTCCCCGCGGGAGGTCTCTGTGCCAAACGCCGCTAGCCCACGGCTAAAGCGAAGTGGCTCTTGGCCGCGAATTGGCCGTGGGAATTTCGAGGCGCTTGTTCGGATTCTTGTAACAGTCGGCGGAAAGGCTGGAGGTGAAAGTTTGGAGAGTTGGGATTTTCGAGACGTTCGTTTTAAGAGTTAATGCAAAACGTGGCTGCAGGGAGCGTGAAGATAATGTCACGTAGACCTTGTGTGGAATCTTCCAAACAATAAAAAAACTCCCTTCGTGACAAAAGGAAAATAAAAATCTTACGTTGAATAGTGAAAAATACAGTTTAAAATGTGGATTATAGCTTCTTTTTTTGCACAAACATTCACGGAAATGTTATTTTGCGCCCCAAATAAATCCAATGCGGAGTCAGGCTCACGGATAATAATATTGCGAATGTGAAAAGCGAACACTTTTCTCCCTCGCGCATTTTTCAATGTCGAAGGAATGTTGGTCATGAACAAAAAATATTGTCGCAAATAAAATAAATACTTTGATACTAAACAGGACCGCGCTCGAGAGAGCAACATTTTTTTCCCCTCCCAGAGCTTCGTGTTCAGAAGGATCGCACAACAACAAAAATGTCTCAGCTCCGAACCAAAATTAGCGAGGAGAGCAGCGTGGCATAGCGAGAGCCTTTGCCCAATCTCGAAAAAAAAAATAAACCACATCTGGAATGCTTTAAAACGCCTTTTGTGACATTAAACTTGGTTTTCATTAGATGTAAGAAACACTCTTTAATATAATATTTTACATTACAAAAATATGTACTTTTTATTTTCCGTCTTCCTCCCCTTCTCCGTCCCCCCACGTTCATTACGACGGTGCCTGCACTGGCATGAGACAAATAATCCACTCGGAAATCTCACAGGGAAGTGTAACCTGTTTGTCAATTTACAGGATGGCTCCAAACAGTCCTGCACGTGAACTCTTTGACCTTTACCGCAGTACCAGGTCGCGTTTTTCTACCCGCTCCGCTATGAGACTGGTGTCTGTCTCTTGAATCCAACTATTGTTATTATTATTTAGTCTTATTTGTGGAATTGTCGCCATATTAAGTGCGACGCATTAGGTTATGCTTGGTTGTTTTTTTTGCGTAGTAATTTGGGATTGGCCTGAGATCATCAACTCACTATGCTTGAGAAACCTCCGATTTATTTACAAGTTGTACAAACCCAGATTCGAACTTAGGATCTTTCAGCAGTGCCAGTTCGCCACTCTGACCTTTGAAACTTTGAGTCACGCGGTCAACCTCCGATAAACGTCAAATGTTGTCATCGTGAATGTGCATTTTCAGTTTAGTTTTTTTTTCTCCACTTCACGTCAGTAGCTTCGAAACTGTCAGAAATTTAAATTTGAATAGAGGGGAGATAGATAGAGGGAGGGGGGGAGAGAAAGAGAATGATCAGCTGAATGTTACACAAGGGTTGCACAATTTTCTACCCAGCGAGAGATGGCTGCTCAAGCCCATTCCTTTCACTACCTTGACCCCAAGCAGCTCAGCGTGCGGCACGACCTATGGATAGGAAAAGGTCACGTGGGCTTGGGTTTTAAAGAAAATAATGACTTCCAGGAATTCTGTATGAACATTGGCATCACCCCAGCTTGGGAACACAATGCCACTGGCACCAAAAAGTCAACGTGTGAACACCTCCCATTGTCACCTATTTCAATAACCGGCGCTTACAATTGCCGTGCACCTGGAACCTGTATTTTTCTCGCAAACACCTGAAGCAAATATATTCTCCCCACATTTTTTAAATATCACGTTTATCAGTGGGGAATACCACGTGGAAACTGTTGCATCAGTAGATGCTGGCTCTTGATATTCTAAATATATAAAGAATCAGGCTAAATGGGACCCATTCATATGACATATCCATCAAAGTGTGGAGGTTTATTTCTTTAGCAAATTTAAAATGTAGGTCAACATTGCATATAACATCATGGTTTATATATATAAAACTAAACCTTTAAAATCAAAAATGTGCGTTTTAGTTTATCTGTTAAATTATATGCATTTCTATAGCAGAGCTTAGTCACACCATAAGGTAATCATTTATAGATGTAGGTGGATTGCATAATATTTGAGTTTAATAACACATTCTTGTGATGTTTTGTCAGTCAGTGCTGAGTTGAATTAAAATCTCTGAACCTTTTTTAATCGCTGTATCGTGAGTCACGTACCTCTGCTTGATATTAATTAATGGAATTATTTTCATTGCATAAGTCTGCCGTGTATACACATCTATATCATACCCGTTATGCATACAAATGTCCAGTTAATATTGTAAATCAGCAACTTCATAACTTGCAACGCATTTTTGGGGAATTTGGCTATAACTTTTATTTGACTGGTGAGAAAAATGTTCCCCGCATAAACATACATCCACAAACACACACACACGCGCACCACTTACATCCTTCAATCATATCCTGGGCACTTCGCCCATTATCCACCCCAATCAGGACCCCCAAACCGTTACAATTATTCCATCAAGGTTTTTAGCGAATCACTTAGTGCTTTTAAATTTAACAGGCCCCTAATGACTGCAAACACCCTGTACATTCCTTGACTGAAGGTATTTTAATCACCGATTTTTCTTTTTTTTAACCAAGTTTGGAAATTAAACACAACACAGCTTTTGCCTTTTTTGGGGGTGGGGGTGTGCAGAGGTGAGCCAGGCTGGGGGATGAGGTGGCCGAGGGGGTGGGATGGAGTAAGGGTCAACTCCGTGAGTTTCTGGGGGGGAGAGGAGTGGGTGGGTGGGTTGGGGGGTGCGGAAAAAAGCCGAGAGAATCTCGGGGTCTACATTGGAGGGAAACAAGTCACTTCCTGCCAAAAAAAGTGGGAAAGAATAAGGCCTTTGTTCAGTGCAGTTGCAGGTGTGCAGGCCATCAGAGTTTTGCACGGACTGAACACAACAATATATGCATTGCTAATTGTGTGCGTGCTGAAGCCTCCACTTAAGTTCTTGGTGGGGGGGGTCCACCGTGCACCTCATTGCTTCGCAGTGGGGTGTCCGAAAAACATTTAAAGGGAGCCAAGAGGTACGAGGCATTGGGGGGGGGGGGGGGGTGTGGCGGTCGAGGAGGTACCGTTACGAACGGCAGCAATAAAGATCCCAGGAGAAGTGTCAAATTGAATTCGTGAATCCCAAAAAAATATTTGAGATTAATTGAAGCGAAGCACCGTCGAGTTTACACATCGAGTCGCGAGCATTGCAAAGCGGCGGACGGACGAAATTCAGCCCAGGCTTGGTGGGAGTTCTTCATCAGCGTGCGTTGCTGCTGCTGTTGCTGCGGCTACTGCTGCAGCTTCCCCCCCGTTTCCACACAGGGCCTCTCGCCGACAGTGATCCACCGCTGAGCGAGTTGAGCCCCGTGGCCTTGTCATCTTAGGGCGCCGCGGTGGCGCGATGTTAACTACCTCGCCTGGTATACAGGAGGAGGTCGTGGGTTCGACCCCGACCCTGACGCATGCATATTTCGAGTTTGCACGTTCTTCCCTTGGTCGCGTGGATTTTTCTCTGGGTCCTCCAGTGTTTCACTCCACATTTAGAATCAACGTCACGCGCTTAGAGAGTATTTGGCTTCTGCTTTACATTTGCATGCGATTAGCCACCTGGTTGAACTATCAATTGTGGTGGCCAGGTCACCGCTGAAAGAGAGCCGTATAACTCGGTGAGTCTGTCTTCTTGGTTCTTTCGGTAAAGTCACGTAGAAGGGAAATAATAAAATAAGAAAAAAAACATAATAAAATAATTCTCACTATAGAATTGTTTTATAATAAAAATAAAACATAATAAAATAATTCTCACTATAGAATTATTTTATTAATGTTTTATTTTTTATTATTTTATTATTTCCCTTCTACGTGACTTTACCGAAAGAACCAAGAAGATGAATCCCTGCAGTCACGAAAGCTTTAAATCGGTGAGTCTGGTATAATAAAAAACAAATAGTAGTATCTGAGGGCCTTCCCGTGGAGGCCTCGCCTATTTGTCATAAACTCACAAAATGCACTTGTTATTTAACTGTTTTAGTGTTTAGTTTGTTGTCCTTTTCCTGCATCTCCGATTGCCACGGTTGGCTACGTACGGTGCGAAAGAGGTTCAACATAGAAGAATAACACTCCTTTGTAGAGGTCTGCAAAGATAATTCATTGGCTGCGAGTGCGTGAATGATCATTTTATTTCACCGAATACACAGCCTCTGTCATTCATCACCAGCTGTAGGTCCAGACTCAACAGCTTGAAATCCTGCTTTTAACTTCTTTCGACTTCACAACCTTTAAGAATGTCTGGAAGATTGCTGCCATAATAGCTTAGCATTTTAAATGTAAACCGCAGAAGATGATATTATAAACACTGACAGTGGACAGGGAAAAAAAATAACTAGATGCGACACGAGGAAAAGAGTAATGTGCTATAAGTTGAACAACGGAAATATTTAAACTAAAATATCTGAACTGTAAGAAGAAATTAACCACGGGTGGAGATTGGGGAGGAGCACATGTGGACATCTTTATTCATTTATTTTCATTCGTTTACAATTAAGATTAAAATAAATGTATTAATTATATGCATCCGCGATTCATAATGTGAGGGAGGAAGCCAACCCCCCTCCCCCCACACATAGAAGTCAAACTTCCTCCTATGAGATGAACCAAATAAACAAAAATTGTTTCTCAATGAATGAGGCCAGTGATCATGGCGTGACCGAGACGCGCGGAAATCTGCTAACGGTGAACCCAACGATGGGTTTCTTACGTCGCTTCAAAGAGCTCTCGTCACCAGTCTGGAGGCATTACAGTGTGCACTGTAAAGCTCTTGTAAAGATGCCAAAAGGGAATGGAAGCCAGAAAAAAAGAGGTCTATAATCCAACAACAACCGCGGCTTGAACGATCCCCATAACCACCGGCTCGTGGGTGGAAGGAAGATGGGCATCTTCGCGAAGCGCAAACATTGTGCGTCGTCTTCTTGGTTCTTTCGGTAAAGTCACGTAGAAGGGAAATAATAATAAAATAATAAAAATAAATCATAATAAAATAATTGTCACGACGTTTCGGCCACAACGCAAGCAGCCGTCTTCCCGACAGACCTGTTCTTCACCTGAGGACGGCTGCTTGCGTTGTGGCCGAAACGTCGTGAGAATTATTTAATGTTTTGTTTTTATTATTTTATTATTTCCCTTCTACGTGACTTTACCGAAAGAACCAAGAAGATGAATCCCTGCAGTCGCGAAAGCTTTAAATCGAAATTGTGCGTGGTGCTTGAATCATCTCGGTTCCACCCGCAGTGGATGAACAACCCCAGGCAATGTGGAAAGTTGGGCATAACGTTGGCCCGGGCGTTGCACCTTCACAGGTTAATGCGCTCACATTGTTCACGGCTTCATCGGGCGACGAAATTCCAGGATGAAAAGTTGAACGATTACATCGCCGCGCGTGCATGATGCATCACCACGGAATCGATTGACGTTTGAAAATAAACGACGACGAGTCGATTTTCCAAAATGTAACGTTTTCACCCGTGTGTCATAAAAAAAATATAAAAATTGCTTTGCACCGCCAACAAAGAAACAACTGCAACTGGATACGTGTGCAACTTTCGCGTGTCTGGCTCGTGAAGACAGGCGTGGGTGGCCGTCGCAATTTTATGATAATCGAAAAATAAGATCCCAAGCAAATACGCTCGCATTACTTGAACGCGCTTTGTTCTGCAGTGCTAAAATGGATCTCTGCGCCACCGCGCACCTATCAATAGCTCTCAATGCAAGCAGACGGGCAGCCCGAGGGCACCGCGTGATGAAATAGCAAATGGTATTTACATGAACACCATTTGGCCAATCATACGTTTTGTGGTATTAACCCCCATTTGAAAGGGGGTAAAATAAACAGGGCTAATGTGAATGGCAATCTGCATTTATAGTTTTGGCCAAAAATGGTGATAAAAAAACTAAAATGGCTCGCGCCTGCAACCTATAAAAGGCGACTTGCCATCTGTGTTCTTCCAACCGCACCGACTGATACAAACATAGATATATAATAATCCACAAAACATTCTTTGGTTCTTTCGGTTAAGTCACGTCTAAAGATAAAATAATAAATTAAATAATAGCATATTACGACGTTTCGATTGCAACACAAGCAATCATCATCAGATATAAAAGAAATAGCAACAAAAATCTAACTAGAAAACTATAGACAGACATACAAGCAGACAGACATGTCTGTCTATAGTTTTCTAGTTAGATTTTTGTTGCCATTTCTTTCATGCCTGACGATGATTGCTTGTGTTGCAATCGAAACGTCGTAATATGCTATTATTTAATTTATTATTTTATCTTTAGACGTGACTTAACCGAAATAACCAAAGAAAAATTCCTGCAGTCACGAAAGCTCCAAAATTAAGATTATCCACTAAACAGTCGGGCCAACTGAAGTCGTCCCATCATAGCGGCTTTCGTGGCTTGTTATCATCATCATCATCAAAGATAGAGACGATGGACCGTTTGAGGTGGTCACTAGTGGAATTGAGGCAGCATACGGAAAGGTTGGAGGGCCCGTTGACCGAAACGTTTTGTGTTGACATGAATGGCGCCACAACGAGAGGTCTTTAACAGCAAGCAGAAAAGGCCAATCTACCCATCGAGTCTATTCCTGCGTGAACTTGATTCAACCCTCATCATCATTCACGGCTTCCCTCCAGACGTAAATGTACCCTTTTCTCCACTTCATATATCCCAGATCCTCAACAAAAAAGCACGTTTACGATCAAGCAACTGCTTTTACATCATGCCTCCGCAGCACTTTCTGGGAGGACAATCCATTACTTGAGTACGCTATATTTTCTCCTAAACTCATGGCCGGCGCATATTCAACTTATTGCCAGGCTGTTTGTCCATGAATCGAATTTGTATCTGATGAACCACGTGAATTTCCAGGAGGAACAAAACACAAAAGAGCTGTACAATACACTCCCCTTTCCCCAAACGCGAGTTTATTATTTTTGTAAGTGGGGGGAAATGTTTTACTTTGGGAATAATTAACAGCGCCGGCGATTACTGCCTCACTGCCATCTGCGAGTCACGAAGAAACGGGTGACGAGTGGATAACTGAGAAAAGTAGCATCACGCTCAGGTGTGAGGCTCACAGACAGCTGGAAGGCACAAATCCCATAATGCTTTGCTTGCACGTCATGTGACCACCACATTGCATGTACAGAATATAAATAGCAAAATACAGTAGATAAGCAGACTACATTGTCTGCTTCAAGCAAGCCCTGCTGCTAATGAGGCACGTATGTTAAAACCGGTCCACAGATTGCATGAACTGAATCAATGCTGTTGAAATGATGCACTCGCAAAAGTGCTATTGGGCTGATGGGCTCTGCAAAAAAAATTACTTAAAAAAAAAATACAAATTTCACTTGGAGAGACAGATTTATTAAGGAGACACAGTCGTGCATTTCTTATCGATAATGGATGGCGCAATGCTCTCAGCTTTTGTCAGAGAGTGCATGTTTGGGTAAGGCGAATAGAGAGAGTGGAGATCTCTTGCCCATTCATCAACCATCCATCGTGGCGAACAGGTGGTCACGGCCACGGTAGTGTGAGTCGGCTCTGTAAGATCCTGCCAAAGTTATTGTTGCATATGTACTGTAAACATGTTTCTCCCCTAAGTTCTATGAACACACCCATTGCTTTTTATCTGCCGTAGTGGCAGCACCTCTAGCCATTGCTCGGGAAATTTGGGTTGGATTCCCATTTAAAGGATGTAATTCACTTACCGATACAGCTTTATATGTATATAGTGAACATCTAAATACTTAGCGTAATTTTCAATTTAAAGCTTTCGTGACTGCAGGGATTCATCTTCTTGGTTCTTTCGGTAAAGTCACGTAGAAGGGAAATAATAAAATAATAAAAATAAAACATAATAAAATAATTCTCACGACGTTTCGGCCACAACGCAAGCAGCCGTCCTCAGGTGAAGAACAGGTCTGTCGGAAAGACAACGTCTGAATGGGCACCACCATGCTTGGCAGCGTATATTTAAGCTGGGTTGGAGGGGGAAGGGGCGCCTTGACAAAGGAATTTGCATATAAGATATTTTGCTGTGACGATTTCAACTGAAGACGGAAGCTTGTGTTGCCTCCGAAACGTCGTGATTTTTATTCTTTTATTTGTATTAATTTTTATTTAATTTTTTATCTACGTGACTTTACCGAAAAAACTAAGAGTATGAATCATTGCAGTCACGAAAGCTTCAAATCTAGAAATATCAAGAGGAATTTAGCATATTTATGGGAAATGCAGATATGGGATTAGTCACTACATTGCCATGGCGACAGCGCCGCAGCTGGCTGCAGTCCCGGATCGCTCTCACAGTTTATCAACCGTAACCACACCTCGTACATTACCCACGTCCTTCTTCACTCACCACCACTCTTCTTACTTTCATCTTCCATTACATTTTTCATATAATTTATTTTGTTTCATTATTTTCATTATTACTTTGGCGTCGCCCGAGTTTCGGGTGGCGGCCGATCCCTGCACCCAAACCCGCCCGCCTCCGTGTTCACTGCACACGCCTCGCGGCGCTACAACAGCCGACAAATGCCGTTTACTGCAGTGCCACACAACTCGCCTCAACTGCCGCATCGCACAGCTGTTGGGCAGTGCGAGTAAACGAGGCCTGTTGCTTCGATTCACGAAGCTGGAGGACGCTGGCTGTATTGTTCATGCGGCGCGGCTTAACATCCGCCCCGGGCACGGTTTCTACCAGCAACGTCCTCACAAGGCACCTCTTCCGGTACCATCAGCGACTGTGAGCTTGGCGTGCCCCAGCATCGCCAGCAAGTGGGAGATCTACGTGCTCCGTCCAACGTTCACCACCATCAGCGAGTGGGAACGCGAAGCAGACGGTCATCTCCTCAACACGAGAGAGTTGGCTTGCCTGCTGCCCAGCACCACCAGTGAACGGGAGCTCTGCGAGGTACGTCCATCCTGCTGCACCACCTGCGAGCTGGAGCACAGAGCGTGGTCAGCTAATCCACTGGACTTCGTGTACTTCTGGCTGCTCCATTGTACGCCCCGCCTGCGTGGTTCTGCACGCCCGTGTACGCGCTCAGCGAGTGTTTACACGGGCGTGTTTGCATCCGCTACGTACGGGGAAGTGCTTGCTGATAGCGTGGAGCTTGGACAACGACACCTCGACTTGCTGCTCAGGGCAGCTGAGCCGCTGATTGGAGTCCATCCGAATCCGGGCCCCTTCATCCGCACCATCGTTGCAGCACGGGCTGATATAATAGGGCTACGACATGCACCATCTCTTCATCATCTGCACCTGCAACCCGCACTCCTGAGGACGCTCTCTGTCCTTGGGCTTCTCCGAGGCCAACGTCGGAGACTGCATCGGCACCGTGGTTGCAGAGGTGGCAGGGGCTGCCGTTCACAGGTAGACCTCGAACCAGCCAACTCCTCTGTTCCCTCGACGCCTCACCTGCACGGATCTTCACATCTACCTTCACATATCCGCCTCGGTCTGCTCAACGCACGCTCCATCACCAATAAATCAGCCCTGATTCACGATACCATCTCGGACCACCACATCGACCTTTTGCTCATCACTGAGACCTGGTGCAGGCAAGACTCCCCGCCAGCTATCTCTCTGGAAGTTGCGCCCCCAGGATACAAGGTTTTACATAAACCTCGCGCAACTAACCAGCGGGGTGGTGGCTTAGCGGTCGTTTACAATGCTCACTTGAAAATTAAAGAGCTCCATCTACCAATGGCTCAGGCCACATTCGAGGTCCAGTCCGTATCCCTTACTACTAACAACGAGTGCTTTTACATTATTTCCATCTATCGCCCTCCAGATGGCAGCATCAACACCTTCGTAAATGAGCTTTCGGAATTCCTATATCTGATTCCTAACCCATCTCACAGGCTCGTGCTTACAGGCGACTTCAATTGCCCCGGCAATACCCCAGCCTCCATCGATAGTCACCTTGAGTCAACTTTGGCCTGCCATAACCTGGTCATCACAAACTCAGGCCCCACCAGAGCTTCGTCAACAAACGTTGAGAGCATGCTCGACCTGGTTCTGGAACCTAACCAGCACCGACGCATCACTGCACTGGGAGTTTTCCAAACTGGTTACTCCGACCACCGCCTTATACTTTCTTCCCTCCATTTTCCGAAGCCAATCACCATCAAATTCACCCGCAACTTGCGTAATTTTAAGGGTATCGAATTTTCTGCTTTTCGTCACCTCCTTGCAAACTCGCTTTCAATGTTATCCCCATCATCGGATCCAACCGTCTGCGCTCTCCAACTAGAAGCTGACATGAGGGCGGCGCTGGACAAACTAGCTCCATTAAAATCACGAACCGCTAGGCAGTCTTCTCACGACACTCACTGGCTCTCAAGAGATGCCATCATTGCTAAGCGAACCAGGAGGCGTCTTGAACGTATCGCATCCCGCAGTGGTCTACCTGCTGATCGACTTGCTTACAGAGTCGCCTGCAGGAAAACTAACAAACTGATCGTTGTCTCACGTTCCTCCCACATTGAGGAACGCATCAAAAAAGCAACCGGAAACCCGCGCATTCTATGGAAAACTCTCAAAGATCTTCTCCATCCTGGTAGCACCATGGTCCCTCACCTTAGCGATCCCCTTGCCTCACTGAAACGTGCCACCTCTTTTAATACTTACTTCAACAACAAGCTAATCGCCGTCGCAAACTCGTGCACGTCTACTGACACATTGCACCATTGTACCCCGCTCATGGTACCTAAAATTGTAAGCACTAACCCAGACACTCTTCTAACTATGCTAAAGCCTGTGTCTACAAAAGACGTTTTCGCTTTAATTAAATCACTTCCTTTGAAGTCATCTCCACTCGACGTGCTCCCAGGTTCCTTGTTCAAGCAATGTGCTCCGGAACTCGCCATCATGATCAGGAACATCGCAAATGCCTCCTTCTCTTCGGGGTGTTTTCTGTCCAACCTCAAATCTGGCCTGATTTCTCCCTTGTTAAAGAAACCAAATCTAGATCCGGATGACCCATCTAGTTATCGTCCCATCACTAACCTCTCGAACCTCTCTAAACTCCTTGAACGACTAGCCCTCGCCCAGCTACAACCACACGTCACCTCCTCCGCAAACTACTGCAACTTCCAGTCAGCTTACCGTCAAAACTATTCCACAGAAACAGCACTCACTAGGGTGCTCGATGACATTTTAACGATCGTTGATTCCGGCTCAACTGTTGCACTTGTAAGTCTGGACATTTCGTCAGCCTTCGACACCATCAACCATTCGCTCCTTACTTCCCTCCTGAAATCCGACTTCGGTATATGCGGCTCAGCACTCAAGTGGATAGCTTCGTACCTTTCTGACCGGCAATCCTCAGTCAGGGTGGGCATGTCCACATCGCCTGAAACAAGAGCATTATGCGGGGTTCCCCAGGGCTCTGTTCTAGGTCCCCTGCTCTTCACAGCCTACACTTCCCCGATCGGCCGACTCATTGCAAGCTTCGGTGTTAAGCATCACTCATACGCGGATGACACGATTCTATTCACCGCCATCGATTCTAGCAATGCATCTGGATTCGAGAGGCTCTCGGAATGTACCACCGCCGTGCAACAATGGTTCACTGCACACAACCTAGCCCTTAATCCGAAAAAGTCAGTGGCCATCATGTTAGGTACCAAGCAACGTCTCAATTCAGCAGCACTCCCCACACACATACACATCTTCGGTCATAGCATAAAGTTCACCAACCACTTCAGCTACCTCGGTGTCATCCTAGATTCAACTTTATCCTTCGACCGTCAAACCAACCATATCATCAGCTCATGTAACTTTCACCTGAAGGCTCTTAGACACATACGTCCTCTCATCTCTACTGAAATTGCCAACACTTTGGCATGTTGCATAGTTGGGTCTCGCCTTGACTATTGTAACTCCGTCCTTGTCCGGACCTCCGCTGGCAACCTAAGGAAGCTTCAAAGACTACAAAATAACCTAGCACGCGTCGTCATTGCCCACACTCATCCCCGCCTCGACTCACTAGCTCGTCTCCGCGCTCTCAACTGGCTCCCCATTGCCAGTAGGGTCACATACAAGACCGCCTGCCTCTGCCACAATGCCTTCATATCCGCCTGCCCGCCATATCTTTCTTCATTACTGACAACTTGCAGCTCAGCACACGGCAGATGCCTGCGCAGCGCGACTCACGACCTCCTCTCAATACCAAGATCCAGGATGGTCATGTCTACGCGCCGCTTCTCGGTGGCAGCCCCAACAGTCTGGAACGATATCCCTCTGCACATTCGCAGCATCACCTCAATCGCCTCCTTCAAGAGACACTTAAAAACTCACCTCTACAATCATGCTTTTGAGCGACTCTGAGCTTGGCTCCACGCCTCTGAGTTGCGGCCACTACGTCTGCAAATTTGCGCGCGTTACAAATTGTATTATTATTATTACTTGTGGAATGCGTAATGGAAAACACTTAAATGTTGAACGTTATATTTTACCTGCTGCAACGAACGGCAGAGCGATTGTTTTCTATTGATATATTATACACTATACAAAATTTGATTTGTCATTAAATACATTTCCTGCAATGCACTCTCGCCAGCCCCTTGATGTGCTCTTCCGACTCTCAAATCTCAACGTTTTCATTGCCCCGTTGTGTTTTAATATATTCCAATTCAATTCCACATCACCCGCAATGCAATGCGTGAGTTGTGTGTGCTGTAAAACTGGCCCAATGAGAACATTTCTCCTTACCTACTACTCCCGTTCTGTTTTGGTCATCATCATCATCAGCCATTGTCTATCCACTGTGAGATGAAGCCCATCCCAAATACATTTCTATTTAAAGCTTTCGTGACTGCAGGGATTCATCTTCTTGGTTTTTTCGGTAAAGTCACGTAGAATGGAAATAATAAAATAATAAAAATAAAACATTATCAAATTATTCTCACGACGTTTCGGCCACAACGCATTCAGACGCTGTCTTCTCGACAGACCTGTTCTTCACCTGAGGACGGCTGCTTGCGTTGTGGCCGAAACGTCGTGAGAATTATTTTATTATGTTTTATTTTTATTATTTTATTAGTTCCCTTCTACGTGACTTTACCGAAAGAACCAAGAAGACCATCCCAAATAGTCACCATAGACTGTTTGGGCAAGTGCCGTCAGCAAACACCTATGAAGTTCACGGCACACGAGGGGGTAACCACCTCGCCATCACCACGCCGCAGCCGCCTTTGCCACCCCAGTGGCGATGTTCCCACAACGCTCCAGTTACTCATTTGAGGCCGAGTCGACCTAGGCGAGGCCAAGGACCGCGCAGCGTGCTTCAGATCCGAGGTGGACTTCCTCTCGTGGCGCGTTCCGTCCTTTGACTGCCACTCCGTTGTTTGTCTCCACCATCGTCCCGTCGAGTGACCTCCCTGGGCTTCTTTTTCACACTTTACAGGTTGAGTTCCATTTTATTTTTCAATGCGCACGTTTCCGATCCACGTTGCAGCAAATCATGTACAGGTTAAAACCTCTCTTATTTTCGCATATTGCTTTTTCATTAAGTTCAGTTTTCCATAAGCACTCCAACCCGTTTTAATCCTTATTTTCAGTTTTTACTGAACATTTTCGATTGGTTGTTTGGAAATTATAATGATATTTTCTTTTTAACAAATCCCTGCATATGTATACGTAATTATTATACTGATTATGCGCACTGGTTTGTTGTATTTGTTTTATATTTATTGTTGAGGCGTTGCTATCTGTATGTTATTTGACATGAAATAATGATGTCAGTTTGTATTATTATTAAACTTTCTTTGGTGGATTGTGATCACCGGACTGAAAGAGTGAAAGCTTGGAGGAGGCTTCACCAAGCAGTGGATTGATCATGACTACTGCTGATGATAATACATTTTATTTACTTATTTCGTGAATTGCTTTATTTCCCAGGTATCCATTTAAAAACAAGAAGACATTTGGTCTCATAGTGCTCTCATACGATTCAAATAAAGCATGCAATTGTACATTTATACCAATATTTGATTGCCTTACTTGGATTTCAATCAAATCTCGTGTTGACAATTTGAGAAATGCGTTTAATGAACTCATTATGAACATGGCATTTTAAAAAAAGATAAGCGGTAGTCTCACTGTTAACAATCTACGCATTTTCATTTTTGCAGTCCAACGCATTCATATATTACATATTCCTACCCTACTGGAATACATCTAAGATATCAATCTAGGTGTGGGAGGGAGGAATGCATTTTCGAAGATCTACTTTGGGAACCTTTGCTCACAGAGTTATATATTTTTTAACAAACCTAAATGGAACGCACGTTTGATGTACAATCGGTGCGACAAGTTGTAACGGTTTACACACACACACATATATATATCGGTACGCTTGTAATATTTTATTTAAATAATCTTAGGTTTTTTTCGGTAAAGTCACGTAGGTAAAAATTTTAAATTAATAAAAGTAAAATAAATAAAAATTACGCCGTTTCGGAAGCAACGCAAGCCTCCGTCTTCATGTTTGTGTTGCTTCCGAAACGTCGTGATTTTTTATTTTGTTTAATTTTACTTTTATTAATTTAAATTTTTTACATACGTGACTTTACCGAAAAAACCTAAGCATATGAATCCTTGCAGTCACGAAAGCTTCAAATCTATTTTATTTTTTATTGTTTTATTTTACTTTTATTAATTTAAATTTTTTACCTACGTGACTTTACCGAAAAAACCTAAGCATATGAATCCTTGCAGTCACGAAAGCTTCAAATCTATTTTATTTAAACCTTGTCGGCATTGCGAAGCAAAGATGCAGTCGCAGCAAATAACATGGGCCCATTGTGGGGGAGGTGGGGAGCGGGTTGTATGGGAAGGATCGCGTAACAGACAAGCCGAGGAGAGGAACAAAAGGTTTGATGAAGAGAGCGTCGCGACGTCGCACGAAAGATTCACGCAATTCCTCTTGGTAGCAAAGCAAAAGCCTCCGACTGCAACGCCTTGCAGCGGTTTGGCCGCGGCGTGCGGAGTCAGAAGGCCCCCTGCTGGAAAGGCCGCCACCGGAGTGGACATTCGGCGTTGCGGCATTTTTACGTTGCACGCACGTTCAACTTTCTCTGCACCGTACGTAAGCTAACCCGCGCTAAGCGAAAGACCAGGTTGCCATAGGCTATGTGGGGCTACGTGTTGGGCAGTATCTATGTTCTAGATTTGAAGCTTTCGTGACTGCAAGGATTCATACTTTTAGTTCTTTCGGTAAAGTCACGTAGGTAAAAAATGAAATTGAAATTAATAAAATAAAAATCACGACGTTTCGGAGGCAACACAAGTCTCCGTCATCAGGTGGGACCGTCACAGCCAAATTTGCTGCATCAAGTGAGGCAGCTCCCACCCCCTCTCCTCCCCCTTAACTTGTATTTATTTAAGAGCTTGCATCTTGAATCCTTGCCTCACTTGATGCAGCAAATCTGGCTGTGACGGTCCCACTTGATGACGGAGACTTGTGTTGCCTCCGAAACGTCGTGATTTTTATTTTATTAATTTTTATTTCATTTTTTACCTACGTGACTTTACCGAAAGAACTAAGAGTATAAGTATCCATGTTGAACTTCATTCGCTTCGTACGTAGCCAACCGTGCTCATCGGGAGGTACTGGTGGGGGGTAATAAACGAAACACGTGTGGTGGGGTAAAGAGTGGGTAATAACACATCTTCCAAGACGTCTGGTCTGCGTTTAAGAGTATAGGCCAACGTACACTCGACAGAGCGGGGCTCTATAGAGCTCCCTCTAGTGGAGGCCCTTCTGCCGGCAGTGGTGCGAGACATTGCATCGCTGCAGCTTTATCTTTTATGAAAAAAAAACCTCGGTACAATGTCTCAACACGCGCGGCAGTGGGTCCGACTATCCCACCGATGCCCTTCCATGGCACAGCAACCCCTGTAGCCATCAGTGCCTGGATCTGGCTTGCCCAGTCAACAAGGCTTTCCATATTGAGGGTGTACTTAGCAAAATCCCTGCTCTCCCACTACAAAGCCCTCCAATTAAGGCTGTTTGGATGGGAAGATAACCACTCAACTATTAGTGGTGGCGAGATGTTAATTATTTTACCTGGTATACAGAACAGGGTTCAATTCCGACCCTAACACCTATTTATTTGGAGTATCTCTCCCCGTGGTCGCGTGGATTTTTCTCCGGGTCCTCTGGTTTTGCCCTCCAAATTTCGAATCAACGTGCGTTTCAAGTATTTTGTTGCTGATATAAATGTCCACATAAGCCACTTCGTTGAGACATCTTACGTGGCCAGGGCACTTCTAAAAAAGACTTAAAGCTCAGTGGGCCTGACCTGGTCAAATAAAAGTTAGCTAGATAAGTGGTCTCACTCCTTTTCAACACATGTACGTACATAGCTTGCAGAGTATTGGTATAAAAGTATTTGCGTACTCAATTTCGATTTAAAGCTTTCGTGACTGCAGGGATTCATCTTCTTGGTTCTTTCGGTAAAGTCACGTAGAAGGGAAATAATAAAATATAACATAATAAAATAATTCTCATGACGTTTCGGCCACAACGCAAGCAGCCGTCCTCAGGTGAAGAACAGGCATGTCGGAAAGATAGCGTCTGAATGAAAACCACCAGGCTTGGCAGCGTATATTTAAGCTGGGTTGGAGGGGGACTTTACCGAAAGAACCAAGAAGATATTTGCGTACTGGTAAACTGTTTCATGGAATCCAACAGCAATGCACTTGCATAAACACGTTTGATGCATTTTTTTCCATGTATAGATTTTTAAGCGTGTAATCTTCCGTAAAATACAATTCGATTTACAAATATTTACCCTGGCAGTACAAAGTGAAATCGTCATTAGTGAAGGAATGCAGTTAAGCAATGCAATGCACTCCTCACAGGGAAGGGTGCATAACCACATTTGCCACTCTTATTAAATCGTGATGTGGAACAGGTTTTGGCCAATTACATTGATCAGATTTACACATCCAATAAGCAGTAGTAACATTCAAAATAAAGCCACGAGGAAATGTTTTGCCTTTGTTTATTGAGAGAATACAGAATATTTAAAAACATATACAGTATTGCAAAACAAAGCTCACATTTTATGCTCAATTAAGCAAAGTAACAGTGCAAGAATTACCCAAAACAGAACCACCCTTCGTGTTTGTTAACTTTTGATTACCTCCAAACAAGTCAAGGCTCCTGCAAGCAAGCAAGCTTGACATTTAAATCAGGATCAAATGATATGCAAGATTTATGAAGACACAAAAAATTCGACACAATAAAACAAAACTTTTTTTATACGCACATGGAGAAAAGAGATTTAAGATATTTAAAACAATTATACGGAACCTGACGATGTGGAAGGTTGCTTGTGAGTGTGGATGTCAGTAAAAAAAATGCATCATTATGGAGCCAAACGGTGGACATTCGATTTCTTTGTATGTCACTAAAACTCCATAGATATGTAAAACCAGAAGGAATAATCTGAAGGAAAAAAAAACATTTGAAGTGGAATTTGTGCTTAATATACATATTAAAATGCCACATTAAAAACACATCTTGAAAATAAGAAAGTCAAAGAAAACCTTAGACCCAACCAACTCAAGCCAAAATTAATCTACTCTCAAAATTGTCCAGCACTGTCCCTATATTCACATTTTGTATTTCGGAATTAAACATCAACTACTGCTTAGTTTGTTATAAGCACGCACATCAAAGCACATTTGAATTCATTAAAGGTGTGAATGTCTTTCTACATTTGCGTATTTTCTGTTATCACTGCAGAAGCGCAAATGTTCTAAAATATGTGTAGATTTATGTTAGCTTCAATGCCAGTTGCCAGAATGGGAAAATACATTGTTTAAACCAAGAACATTAACCCTTAAAGTTAATTCTTCAAATGGCAAGCGAATAACCGAAGTGTGCTCACTATTTACATGCAAATCCTACCATGCAATCACGACACAAATAATAAAGCCGCCAACGTTCAACTCACTTAAATCGGCTCAAAAAAATTGGCTTACTTTTATCGTCACTATGTTTTCTCTATCAATTCACAATGTTGCGTTGCTAGATTAAACCCCGAATTTATTGTTTTCTGGTAGTAAAATAGTATATGATGAAAAACATTTACCTGGACCATACTGCATAGAATGTGTGGTCTCGTGTTAAACTTATAAGATGGAAACTTTAAAATGTACCAGACATGAACCATCGCTGTACGAATGCTTCTAACTGTATGTTGACATATCTAACATTCCTTTCAAAAGCGGAATATTACAAAAATATACATGTCGCATACGCCCCGTTAAATCAATGAGCCAAAAGAAAAGGCGGCCTCTTATCAAGTCATGGGCTTTGAAATTGGTCACCAAAAACTCGTTGGTTATGCAATTCTCAACAAAAACGTCAAACTTTCAGGGAAGAACGCAGCTTTAATGGCACAAACCACTACAGGCAAAGTGCACAATTTTGGCGTTGGACATTTCCAGCCACTCAAAATATTTGATTACATTTTTTGTTAAAACTATATTGGTACTGCAATTCCATGACTTTCTGAGGATTTATTAATGAATTACCACCTGTGTAATACATTTCGTCCAGCCAATTAATGGAATTACAGATAAGGCATATAATAAAACTGAACTAAATTCCGTTTTACAGGAAATCTCTTCCTTTGACAATATTTTGATTTACCGAATAAAATAAAATAAAAAAAATCCAGCACAATGTCGCATATCCCACTATCACATATTTTCCCTCTCACCACAATGAACTGCCCACACCCAGTGTAATATTTGTGCATATGGTGTAACTGTCATGTTCTATATTTGGTTATATAGCCGACGTTTTTCACTTAGAAATATGCGACATTGTACCCCGTCACCATCAGCTTCTGCTCGCTGACATTTAAATCACATGAACAGAAATCCTCCCGTCACAACACCAAAACTGCATTCCACTCCAGTAAGTTTGTTTTTTACCAGGTAAAACAGACCTTAAAAACAAAACGTAAGATTATGGGTATACTATGCTCGACAACCAGATGAATGCATGTGGTTTACAACATTCCTGAGAATGAAATTATACAAATATCAAACCCAAAAGTGGACTCCCATATAGCCACACATTTTAATAGGTACCATAAAAGCAAATTGCTTATAACATGTGATCCAACTTTTTTTTCTCGCCATTTTATATTTTGTGAACAATCTGGCCAAATTGTCTTAACAAATAATTGAACCCCACCCCCACCCCTTAACCGAAGCAAAGCATGGACCCTTAAACGTATTATCACATATTCAACACACAGTTACTTAACAGTGTTTGCGCAACATTTGAGAAGTACAGAGGGGAGTGCTCGTCTTTAAAAGTGTAAACAGCGGAGCATATCGCACACAATGCTTTCACACAGCAAAGAAAGCACTTCTGTGAGTAGCGGCTGATGCATCAGGTACCTGCACCTTGTCACGAGGCATTGCAGAAAAAAATCTAATTGGGTGTCGTAAAGATGAAGTACCAACGAGGCCCAGAAATAAAGCTGCTAAAAAAAACCACAAGAGGCTTGCCAAACTTTGGGGGAAAGAGGAAGAAAAAAATCAACTGCAAAGTAACTTAAAATTCACTTTTGACCAGCAATATGTTACAATGTGAGAAAAAGTGCAATTTTGGCATGTTTAATTTTTGACGCCTTTTCAAAAATAAATCTTCCCACAACTAAACGGGCAACCACACACAGCATGACGCCTCAAGCAATTACAAGCGGTTCATCGTCCGAGAAGCCCTGAATCATCGGCACATCTTCATCTTCGTCCCCTGAAAAAAAGAAAATGTTTGGTTAGATTTCAGGATTATCTTTATGATATTTTACTTTTGCTGGACTGTTTGTTGGCAACTCCTCCATTTTTCTCCGTAACCCAAGTCCCTTATTGAAAAAGAGACTTTTAGCCCGAATGTTTTTTTTAGCCAGTTCACCAATAAAGGTAACAACGATGACATTTCAACGTGGAAAACAATACTCACTTGGACCACACATATACCTCTAGCAGCAGAGTTATGGGCGCACGATTGAAACATTGTAAACTTAACAGCCACCTAACAACCAATAACGCTTGATTAAGCCTGTGCATAATAATGTGTATATTCTAGGCAATACATTTGCACGTGTAAAATTCACCCCATGTACAGTACTGCGTCGTACAGAGATAGCTTTCAAGTCAGAAAATAGAACTGGGAAAATGTAGGTCACTGAGGACTTATATAAGCCGACTCAGTAATGAAGGTGATAGTGGGGGTCACAGAACCATATCCAGCCAAAATGTTTGCCAAGTGCTGGTGTTGACACTGCACCAGAGGTACTCAATGTAATATCAGTTGAAACGAAGGCAAGTTCCAGGCTGGTCTCACATACCAATGGTCACTTAATGTTTGTGGCTTGATATTAGATAACAGGACGCAAATATCGTAGTAGCAATGGACATTGACCAAAACACCACCGCTATACATAGACTATCAATGCACCGCATGGCCGAATGAATGTATGCGTACGTATATGTGCTTACATGAGACAATTGATATCTATGTAAATAAGCAAAGCGCACATGAACAAACAGAAACTTTATAGCTACGAGTTACAGTAAGAATAAATAACTGTTCTCTCCTCAGTGGAATTAATCTTCCGATGCCAACTTCAAAAGATTTTGTACTGAAGTAAAAGCTGTTATTTGGAGCCCGTGTCAGGTGCCTGCATCGATTCCATCAATGAAAGCCGGCCACCCTGCCTGAAGGACCCTTCCCCCTGCAATCCGTACCGTCAACTCCCTGTCTAAATCTAAGCTCAAGACCTTCCTTTGTACTTCGGCCGATAAACGACTGCTTCTACAAAACAAATATATGCACCGTCTCTGTACAACATTTTATTTATCCGGATATGGACAGTGAGAATTTGTTTAGCATGACGCTGCAGCGTGTAAATGGACTAACCACTTCAACTTTTTTTTCTTGGTTCTTTCGGTAAAGTCACGTAGAAAGAATTTAATAAAATAATAAAAATAAAACATAATAAAATAATTCTCAAGACGTCAAGGAGACAGAATCTGAATTCTGTCTCCTTGACAGACCTGTTCTTCACCTGAAGACGGCTACTTGCGTTGTGGCCGAAAGCTTTAAATCGACACTTCAACTTTGTCTAAGCGTGTGTCATTGGCCACATCTAGGTGGTACCAAGGGCCGCCACTTTGTGCCATGCACGAGCATTACCGCGATGGTCTCCAACGAGATTCAGCGGTGAACGGGACCCACCCTGCAACTTGCAGACGTCTCGAAACGGGAAAGGGCTAACGCTGTCCTCTACCCCCAAACTCGCTAGCACCCGGGGGCCACCGGCCAGCCGTTTGGCAAAGCAGAGGCACCTCACGGGGGATGGACCATCAGCATTTCCCTTCTTTGGAGAACCCTGCAGAACTGGGTTCACCATCTTTTTCTTAGGAAGCAATGACCCAACCTCACAAGGGTATCGACGAGTGCACGGCAGGATTACTAACCGTACAAAAAACTATTTATCTTTTTATTTTACCAGGTAAGGCCCACCGAGCTATATTGCTCTTTTTTTCAGAAGTGACCTGGCCACAGATGGTAGGCCAACAAAGTGGCTGATCATGTGGAAATGTACAGCAGCCAAATATTCTAAATTAATGTTGATTCTAAACGTGGAGGGAAAACCCGGGAGGACCTGGAGAAAAATCCACGTGACCACGGGGAGAACATACAAACTCCAAATATACATCAGTCGGGATTTAACCTACGACCTCCTGTATACCTAGTGAGGTAGTTACGTGTTTGCCCGCGGTGGAGAGATGTTGTTTACCCAGGAAAGGCTCACTGAGTCCCATTATTGTATTTTTCAGTCGGGTCCTTGCAAACATGAATATTCCAATCATCATTTATGGGATAATTATTTTCAAATTCAGCAAATTTAGACCATGACTCAAGCACACAATGGACTACTGTTGCGACTTAGATCACAAGATCCTTAATGTCCATTGTGAAGCAGTCAGCTCGTATATATATATAGTTTTTTATGGTTAATAAACCCGGAGTACTAACCGGGGCGGTCGATGGATTCGAACCATAAACCTATCTATCAACCTGTCGAGAGGGCTTCGGCTAGGCCAAGGGTTGGCGACCAAACTCCAAACATACAGATGTCAGGGTCAGGATCGAAGCTACGATCTCCTGCACACCAGGCGAGGCAGTTAACATCTCGTCACCACCACAACGCATAAACCCGATTGGGGGGGGTTCGAAGCAGGCGCCGGGCAAGACGAAGAGAAAAATAACCACGGCAGCGCGCTGCTGCGGGGCTACCCCACTCCTCACTTACCGAGGTCATCACCCATGGAAAAGGTGGCCGAGCCCTGGCGGGAGTTGTAGTGGCTGTTGGCGAACGCGGTGAAGCTGTTCTGCAGACGGCGGTGCCGCACGACAAAGTAGGCCATGACGCCACCCATGAGGAGCAGCACGAAGAACACCACGGGCACCACCACGGTGGCCATGTCTCTCGGCTTGGAGAAGAAAGACTCCGCTAAACAACAAGATGGGGGGGTGGGGTAGGGGGGGGGGGATTTATTGAATGGGCGACGGTAAAGCCGGGTGTCTATCGTACACTGCCGATGTTTGCAACTCTGCGTGTGCCGAACTGGTGACGACTTGCAGGTGAGTATTCACAATAATAGCAAGGGGATTCCATCCACGAATGTCAGCCGTAGCATAAATAAGTAGTTTTTATAGCACAATTTTTTTTTTATCAATCCAACTACATTTCCAAAACCGTCATTTTTAATTTCAGAAATTACGACACTTAATTTTTCTACAAAAACATGCAAAAATGTTCAGCGGAACTCCACAAGCAAAACGTAGGCAAAAATATGATCAATATTCTGCTTTGCCAAACGAGTGATGACAATTGCAAAAGCCTTCATCGTGTAACTATCGAATAAGATTTAACGAGCTTTTAAAATAAGAAATGTGTCGTTAATTTAAATGAGGCAATGTGCGGCCCTGTTACATTGCGTTGTGACACACGTGAACACCATCAACGTAAACCAAACCGGTTATGAAAATCGGGGGGCTAGAAAAATGGGTGAACGGACTTCGCTGCCCCACTGTTCACTCTTAAAACAGCAACTATTTCACAATGTCAGTGAAGCGCAGGAGACGTCGACGTTCGCGTACGTTACTTCGAACCTCTTTCGCACCGCGCGTGACCCCAAACGCGCTAATCGTAGGCGCGACAACACAGAGTGAGAGGCGCGGGGCGGACGTTGCTTCCTGGACGAGGGCAAAAGCCCCGGTGAGTGGCGGAGCCAACGCACCTGATTCGAGCATGTCGTATCTGGCGACGGCGCCGCGGCCGCACTGTTTCTTGCCCCCGCTCTGAGGGCCGCACGCCGCCTGCACCGTGAACGTGTAGTTGTGGCCCGGAAGCAGGTCCCTGACGTAGTAGTGCGTCTCGTTCGTGTTGCCCAGTCGCTTGGGTGCCGTGCTGCCGTCCACACACATGTAGACGTCGTAGCCCTGTCGGGGAGCGGGGCGGCGGTGGGGGGCGGTGAGCAACGGAGAATTTGAGATTGGGCGCTTTAACAATAATTCTCGTCGAAAATTCGCAAACGATTTTCGAAAAAGACTCATCACTTTCGATTTAAAGCTTTCGTGACTGCAGGGATTCATCTTCTTGGTTCTTTCGGTAAAGTCACGTAGAAGAGAAATAATAAAATAATAAAAATAAAACATAATAAAATAATTCTCACGACGAAGAACAGAACAGGTCAGATGCTGTCTTTCCGACAGACCTGTTTTTCACCAAGAGGACGGCTGCTTGCGTTGTGGCCGAAACATCGTGAGAATTATTTTATTATGTTTTATTTTTATTATTTTATTATTTCCCTTCTACGTGACTTTACCGAAAGAACCAAGAAGAAGACTCATCACTGTTGCGAGTCTGCGTGCGATATATCCCAACGGCTCGTAGCGCGCTTCGTATAAATAACTTAAAACCGAAATAGGAAAAGTTTTGGGAAACGTTCGTAAAGAAAGAGTGCGGCTCTGATCGTTTATTTTTTGTTCTTACCCAGTTTCTAACGAAATTGCTGTCTTGCATCGACACGTCTGCCCAAATCAAAAGTACGGTGCTGTCGTCCACGGGGATCACCTTGACGGTCTGCGGGGGAAGGATGTCGTCTGCATAAAGGGGAGAGAGGGAGGGTCAGGAAAACACACAAAAGGCCGTTCTAATTGTGCACCGATGACGGGTTAGATTTCATCCACCCCGCCCCCCCCCGTCCTTTTCATGCGTGACAAGATAAGAATAAGAGAGTAGCATCTCAGGACAACTTGAACAATTGGGAATGATATCAACATAGTTAGAGGGTGCAGTCAACCTGACAATGGTCCGATAAAGTAAAATCTGTGGTTTAAAAAAAAAATCTCCGCTCTTGCGGTCTGGTCTCAAAGGAAGATACCGTCCGCTGTAAAATCAAAGCAGCTATTGAAAGGATAAAAGTAAAAACATATCCGGAATAGACAACTTATAAAAGAAGATGCACAGATTTTAGTGTATGTGCTCTGATGGCTATGGATGTCTATGACACAGTACTGCGGGGGCGAGGGTTGGTGGTACGTGTATGTACACACGTTAAACTTATTTCACACCGTACGTAGCCAATAGTGCTAAACGGACGTCGCCATGTCCCCGTTCACCAGGATATGGCAGAACAGCAAGTGGATTAATTTCGATCTGTTTCTATCCAAAAAGGGATTGAGTATTATCCCCCCCCCCCCACCACGTAGCATCCGTAGGTTTTCTCCGTGTACTCCGGGAACCCCTCACGTTTAAAACGACACAGCGGGAGAACCTCAAAGTATCTCAAAAAGGTGTGGGGGAGGCAACAATGAAAGTGTTAAAGTCACCGGTGTCCTGACAGAATCTTTGGAATTTCTCTTCCCCATACCCCAAAAGAAATGTCCATAAGAGTGCTCAAACACAACAGAGGATGAAACGCCCAAATGCACACAGCATGACAACCCCGCAGAGATGCAAACTCTGCCACGCTGAATACACATGTTTGGACTGATTATTAAAGCTCTCCAAACACAGCCGAACTTAAACTGCGAAAGTGCTGGAAGGCTTGCCGGGATTCCTGAGGACGAAAGAAAAATGTTCTTTCTCCGCTCTTAGCACTGTTGCCACGTTACAAAGAGCCAAGAACGTTTTACACAGAGGTGCTATTAACCTTTGTGCACTTAAGTGGTAAACCCAATAGTGGGAAACGTTGTGATTGTGGTTAATAGAGAGAGAAAAAATACATGGCTCAAAACACCCACTGATATTACGACTTATGTCGAAAGATATTTTATGTTCATAATTGAGTTGTAAGTTACAAATAGATTTGTCTGCAACAGAGGAAGGCAATTAGATTGTTATGGTTTGGGGTCGCAATGGATTTAAGAAACAGATCTCTTTTGTCTGGATATTTCCATTTCGTTTGGATTATTTCACATTTTGTTTCTTGTGATGCACACTTTTGTCAGCTTCGTTCGCTAAAATGCATCGATTCCACGAGCATTTGCATAAATTCTACAACCACCGTTTTATGCAGAATTTTTTTTACACTTACAATTTGATACACTGGGTTAACAGAGGGCATGTGGGGGATTTAACAAACTTGCCAATGGCTCGAACTGGCGACCACAAGTGCGGTGGTGTTATCCATGACAACATTATCCACTCCTGGAAAAAAACGAAACTATTTAAAATTTTACCAGGTGAGGCCGACGGAGCGCTTTGCTTCTTTTTCAGAAGTGACCTTGCCACAAATGATAGCTCAACTTAGTGGCTTATGTGGAAATTTATAGCAGCCAAATACTCTAAACACGTGATGTTGATTTTAAATGCGGAGGGAAAAACCGAAGGACCCCGAGAAAAATCCACGCAACCACAGGGAGAGAGACACGCAAACTCCAAATATACAGGCGTCAGTGCCAGGATCAAAACGACAACCTCCTGTATACCAGGCGAGGCAGTTAACATCTCGCCACCGCGGCGCCCAAAAACTTAACGTGCAGAAGGTGGCTTTAGGCCACAGAAACACGGGAAAGATAAGGCACGCTCGGAAGGGGAAGCCGTTACCTGTTGTGAAGGTGATGGTCGGAGTTTCGGCGACGGTGTCCAATATTTTCACAACCGCGGTGTACTCCGTACTCGGTGTCAACGGCTTCACGACAAACTCCACCGTGTTGTTTGCGGTCGAGACACGTATATGTTTCTGATCAAGCACCGACAACTTGTTCGTCACGATTACCGTGTAGTTCTGGAACACACGGCGGTCAGACGGGGGGGCGTTAGGCTCGGCATAAATATCGGCTCGGTTTTGATGTAGTGCGAAGCCATGTTAGGCATTTTACGGCTTTGATGAAGTTATCATAAAAATTTAGTTCGGTACCTGTGACAGGTACCGCAAAATCCGACCATGTTTGTCCATTGCTCGCTGAGCTTGCATTGGCTTTCGGTTGCCAAACAAATACATTATAAGGTTGCACTCATTACACACAAAGTGCTTGCTACAAATGAACCACAAAACCTCTCATCTCGTCAAGGAAAAAAACCCGCATTCAAACTCCGGTCATTCTAACAGCGGCTTTTGGCTAACCATCGAACAAAGACGGTCACTACATCACCGTCTGGAATGGTCTTCCTTCCAATATTAGGAAGCCACCGGAGCTATGCACTTTTAAATCAATATTGAAAACTGATTTCTTCAGAAGTGCTTTTTGTGTTTAGTTTGTTGTCCTTCCCCCGCACGTCCGATTAGCACGGTTGGCTATGTGTGGTCGGAAAGAAGTTCAACGTGCATACATGGTAATGGGGGGACAAGATAAAACAAAATCGCTTTGGACCAGAAATTTTAAATCTAATGGCTGCAGATGTGCTGTGAACCCACGAAGATTAATTATAATGTAGAGCCCTTTGACAATGCACTCCCCCCACACCACATTGGCTCAAGGAGGTTGATAAAAAATCAGGTAGGAAAAGATGTGGGAGACCAGTCCAAACAGTACCTAGTGGGTTTTGTTAGACTGCTCTCTGCTGCCCACCATGCAACTACGCAGGCTGTAACGCCTGCCGTGCATGGCTGTTGCCCATCCACGCGCTACCCAGGCTCAAAGATACTTAACTTCCAAAGTCTGAGGTGATAGGGCACATTCTGGGGTTATTTGGTTAAAGATACCAAGTGGTGGAAAATAGTTCAGAAACAATAGAACACCTATCAGCAAAACTAATCTGAATACATCCTCGTCAATTGTAATTTATGAATTTATTTGCATCATTCGTACAATATGTAAGCATATATTTGGTGGAGGGGGGGAGAAAATGTACTTATTGTGGTAATGACTGGAAAAAAAGCAAAATGAAGGGTTAGAAGACCATGAAATTATCTACCCAACTATTCAAACATTAATGGGCATTTTCATCAATGAACAATTACAATTTCCATTCTCATGAGCTGTTCTGCACTGCGATAGCCAACGGGGAATTGGAAATACATCACAGGAAGCAGAAAAAAACTTAAACAAACTAGAATGACTTCTGTGTGTCAGCTCTACCACTGGAGTAAAGCGCCAAGATAAACACCTTATGCAATTTAAATGCTGGTATTCACAAAGACATTGCCAGGATAGTCGCTGGCCTTTTGGTTATTTTCCTTTGACATTCCACAGGGAAGCTTTGAAGAGTCTTAACATAAACCTACAACACAACTGCCTTAATTGTCATCAGCTGCAAGGATTGTAGTTGTATAACACTGGTTTTCAAGGTGACACCAATGTCCCAAAGGCACTACGACCTAGCTAATAACACAAAGCAGCAGCAAGCACAAAATGGCATCAAGTAAAATTATATACCATGCCAAGCAAATTGCTAGAATTACTAGAATTATTCCCCTATTAAGACGAGGGTTAATGTCATTCATAATTGCCATTGCATAACGATTGCACAAGACTTCTCTTTTGACTGACGACTTCCAACGCTCGCAAAAACTTCACGAAGAAAAAATATACAAAAACCACTCTCGTTGTGTCAGGCGTGCAACAATTTATAAACGTGCATAGGACCTCCGATGAGCATGGTTGGCTACGTACAGTGCGAAAGAAGTTCAACATACATTACATAAAGGACACATTCCCACATGGTTCCTTACCCCAGCTTCCACACGCTATATTGCGATCGCAAAAATGTAGACCAAAGCTAAACTAAAAACGATTTTATCAGGTAAGGCAAAGTGAGATATAATGCTCTTTATCAAAAGTGACCTGACCACAAATTACAGCTCAACGAAGTGGCTTATAACATGGAAATTTATAGCAGCCAAATACTCTAAACGCATGTTTATGAATGTGGAGAGAAAAATCGGAGGACCCTGAGAAAAATCCACGCGACTAGGGGAGAGAGACAAGTAAACTCCAACTATACAAACGTCACGGTCAGGATTGAAGCCACGACCTCCTGCATACGAGGCGGGGGGGTTAACATCTCGCCACGGCAGCACCCCAATGACAGACAAAACCACGAGACAACATGTATGTGGGTAAACTCACAATGTTTCCGTCGGGAATATCGTAGGGAGGCTGCCACTTGAGCGTGACTTCGGTCTCCCTGACCCTTGCGACGTGCAGCTCCCGGGGAGGCATTTTGTTGTCGATGATCCCGCGAGCATGCATGTAGTTTGACGGAGGACCCAAGTATGGTTTAACCACACGTACCTGCGGGGTTCAAAGTTCAGAGGTCAGAACAATACCCGCTCACAGTGCAACAGGCATCCCAGCACTATCGGGAAGGGTGGATGTGCAATGCGCAGAATGTATTGTGTGTATGAATATTAAACTGAACGGTCGTGCGACAGTAAGCGTGCTGCGCTATGAACCCAGCGACCCGATTTTGATTCTCGCTCACAGCCAACACCGGTGGCGATTTTCGAAATTGGTCCTGGGCCTCCCCTAAGGTTGACTCAGCCTCAAATGAGTACCTGGTGCGGTGTGTAAACATCGCCACAGGGGAGACAAGGGCGGCCAGGGGTGGGGTCCTGATCACCCACCCCCTCGTGTGCCGTGCCGGCCTTCATAAGTGCTCGCTAACAGCACTTGCCCTAAGTCTGTTAAGGCGATATGGGGGATCTTTGTCTTTGTATGTTGAACTTCATAATAAAGGTTTATGGGTATGTTGAACTTCTTTTGCACCGTACGTAGCTAACTGCGACAATCAGAGGTGCGGGTGAAGGACAATAAACTAAACACAACAAGCAAAAAAACGTCTCGTTGATACGGCGTTTGGCAATGGTGCACATGCACAAATGACTAAAACAAATACTAGCACTGGTAAATAACACCACCCTAAGAAAACCAAAAGTTATACTTCACATTTCAGGCAATGGACCTTCATCTGTGTTGTAGAGCCTGGAATGTCCACTATTATATACAATGTCCTTTTTGGGGCAGTGCTCTTGGCGAATGCGTTGAGCATAGTTGCCAAGCTGGAGTATTGTAAACTGAACTGTCAGATGATTACGACATCACACTGCCATGGTGTATTTAAACTGTACCCTTATCACAGTGGTGTGTCATGGCCAGGATTAGGAACATGCAGTGGTGAGATATTAACACTGCTGGAGCCTTAGAGCTATTTAGTTGATGAAAGTCTTATTACTAAGATATGTACTTTCATGTGAAAATTAAGTCAAAATGATATATTTCAGACGAAAAGTGCAAAATGTCTGAAAAAGTTAGCAGTTTTAAAATTACGTCTGTAAAAAAAAACTGTAGTTCTAACCATCTTACCATGATGATGTAGTCATCGTCTGTGATGATGGGAATGACAATGCTGAAGTCTGTTGTCGTGTTACGGATTCCGTTCTGATGCAGGTTGTACAAACTGACGCCGTAGTAAAGGCCGTACGTCTAGAGGAGAGTAAAACAAAAAACAGCCGCAATGTTAAGAAGCGTGGATGTGTCATCAACTTCCAGTGACTACTCAAAACAGTCCGCACCGACAATACGCTCGGTCCTAATAACTGGAGTATTAAAACAAAGACCTGCTTGATACCACCGTGTAATCTTGTCATAACCGACACAAGAAAAGACTGATCTAGTTCAGCTATGTGCTGTTTATAGACACTATTATGTTACTAATATCGAGTGAAACAAATATATTGATTTGCACATATCATGATATATTCCAACTAAGACTTGTATCATTATTAACATTAGCCACATTCATTCTATTAGCAGAGGACTAAACCAATCAAGCAAATATATGTACCAGCACCCAAATGAGCGCAGTTAAGAGAAGGAACATTTTAACAGCAAAATTTTCCGGTTTCTTTTTAATAGCTTGAGTAAATTTCGATTTAAAGCTTTCGTGACTGCAGGGATTCATCTTCTTGATTCTTTCGGTAAAGTCACGTAGAAGGGAAATAATAAAATAAAACATAATAAAATACAATTCTCACGTTTCGGCCACAACGCAAGCAGCCGTCCTCAGGTGAAGAACAGGTCTGTCGGATGACGCCGACAGACCTGTTATTCACCTGAGGACGGCTGCTTGCGTTGTGGCCGAAACGTCATGAGAATTGTATTTTATTATGTTCTATTATTAATATTTTATTATTTCCCTTCTACGTGACTTTACCGAAAGAACCAAGAAGATAGCTTGAGTAACTTACCGTTTACTAGAACGGGATAGTTTATCTTTATTAAAGACTACTGGTCATGCATACAGTGGTTAATAAATGACATTTCACTTGTCGGTACCAGCCTAGGTGGCATCACATGAGTGGTACCAATTTCGTTATGGTGGCCAACAACAGTGAATTCCGCGATACGGTTTGAATGAGTGTGCTATGAAATTATTTACTTTCATTAGCTATGTAAAAACATGAGTGCTACTCAAGTTTTGCCGCCTTAAATGGTACCAATTTGTGCTCTGACCAATGAACTAATTCGCCAGCAAGTGCCGGTGTCATCACCACAGATGCTTGTGCAAGTGCATGGCTAGATACACTTCGAGGTCAAGTGAAGTGTCGAGGGCTCGCTGGAAAAAGGTCACGGGACAGATGCAGGTTTTTTATGCATTGACCGAGCCGGACGATGCACCACCTGTGCTCCCCCACTGTGCCAACGTGCCGTGTTGATGTCGGCACTCGCACACACACCTCCGATAAGCACGGTTGGCTACGTACGGTGCAAAAGAAGTTCAACACACATATACACACACACACACTTACCACCCCTTTGGGCATACTACTACTCCATACGCAAGAGAGGTGGGTGTAGTTGAGCGCTGTCGGCTGGTTCAAGGCGATCTCGGCTGGAAGCTGGCCCTCCGTCGTTACGCTGAGGAAGCCGCTGAGTGGGCTCGGCGTCTGGTCCAGGAATCCCTGCACCACGACCACATGCTCCAGGCCCGGTGCCAAGCCCTCCACTGCACACCGACCGGGCAACACACCAGGACGTGCACATGCCATCTTCACGTGCACCTCTATTTTGTGTAGAAGTCGTGATCATCAGCACTGATATTCATTCAATTCTGGATGAATAACAGTTGGTGTGTATTAATGACGTGCAATGGTTTTTCGGGTTTAACCATGTGTTGTCCGGTATGATTTTCGACGTTTTTCTCCAATCTAGAACTTTTTTCACAAATTATTTAAGCTCCTAACACACGGACTATCGTAGAGCTATACGGCACAAATGCAACATCCTATGCAGTGGCTTCATGATGAGCGCACTAACGCGATGAACCTGGCGACGCGAGTTTGATTCCTGGCCACAGGCAACAGCAGTGGCGAGGGAGATCTAAACTCCTGGGTCCATTCCCTTCACCTACTGCACCGACTAGTGTGGTCAAGTATGGTCAAACAACCCTCATCCAGCAGACGCCTGACAAAAGGCTGGGAATAATTGATCCTTATTAGCAAGTACTAATAAGCTCTGTAAATAACTACATTTTAAGTTACATTAGGCATATACATGCACGTGTATATATTAGGTCTCATTGTGTAGTATCGTTGCATATATTGACCGTCAAACTACTCTACAAATGAAATCAATGTTGTAATAGGTTTTTACCCTTTCAACTGGTACAAAAACTGACACCTTTATACAAGGCATCGTGTTAGCAATAACCACAACACAAGCAGTCAAAATGCAAACAAAAAGTCTCCATTGGTGTTGGACCAGATGACGCCAAAAGACGCCTTTTGGCGTCATCTGGTCCAACACCAATGGAGACTAGGCTCTAAGAAAAGCTGTCTCGGGTGTGGACCAATCAACTTCAAGGACAGCGCATATCATTATCAGAGTTGCTTCTTTTTATTTGCATTTTGACTGCTTGTGTTGTGGTTATTGCAAACATGATGCCTTGTATAAAAGTGTCAGTTTTTGTACCAGTTGAAAGGGTAAAAACCTATTACTATATTTTGCCACTGGTAAAGGAGGTCTCATATTGAAATCAATGTTGTCGTTTGATAAACAGCGAAATAAAAAACACTGTGAAAGTGTAAAAGATAAGCGCGTGATCAGCGTTCTTTTTTACTGAGGACATTGTTTGTCGTTCTTCTTCCCCACACCGCCACTTAGCACGGTTGGCTGCATACAGTGCGAAAGAAGTTAAACATACGTACATACAAATAAAAAAACCATGAGAAAATAAGCTCGGCGACTGTGCAGCTGACAAACCAGAGACGGAGTTCTCGTTTGGAGCCACAGATATCTTGCGCAACTCTTCAGGAATGTCCTTGTAGTTCCAAGTGACTGTCACCACATAGCGTGCGTCCTAGCAGGAGCCAAAAACATCGTATCAATAAATTAACTGTATTTCCAGTTGAGGGCAAATATATATATACATATGAGTATATATTGTAAAAAAACGGGGAGGGAAACATGCCACGCAAACTTTGAAATGCTGACAACCGTTGAACAGAATTTTACAACGCGATTCAAAATACAAATCGCATCGAAATGTGACCACATCTTTCTAGACGCTAGACAGAAATGGGATGAATAATTTTCTTTTTGCAGTGATAGTCATCATGGGAGTAGGGGGAAAAAGGCATTAGAGCCTTAGACTTGAAGAGGGGGCAGAGAGTCAACGACATGAGTGGTTGTGGGAAGGGAATGCCTGACCTTACAGAGGACAGCAGAGTTGAATGAGTGACCCCCCCCCCCCCACACATCCCACTGAGCAAAGGTTGAATGGGCACTTTAGACAGAAAGTCTTGGTTGCTGGAGCAGAGAATGAATGGGAGTATGGAGAATCTTTAAGAAGTGTTTACGGCTGGTATTTTAAAAAGGTAAAAAAGTGCCACCGCTGCGATATGATGTCCAGAGTATTTCAAGTAACTACGCCCCCAACGTAAGCTCCCTTTAATGTTCATCTAGTGTTGTACCTTCAATCTATATACAAAATCAATGTGCATTTGCACATATAATTTATTTCCTACCACAAATGCAATGCTAAGGTAGGTGTCTAGCAGTAATGAAAATTACGGACAAAAACGGCAAAAGCGATTATTTAAAGCAACAAAAACTCTTTCAAATCCTTTAATAGCCACGCTGGGTCTCAGTGCTTTGTTGTCGCTTGAGGAGCACCGACTGCCTTAAGTCTGAGACTGTTCAACAGTCACACCTGTCCAACCTTGATCTTATCCCAGGAGAGACGGAAGCGGTTGTCAGTCACTTCGGATGCTCTGAGATTGGTCGGAGGGCCAATGACCACTGCAAAACAAAAGTTTCAAGCAATGTAAAAAAATGTACGGAGTTCGAAACCACATTTACGCACGAGGCTCAAATACTATTGACTTTCTGGACTTAAATGTAACAATCTGGAATGGAGATATGACAACCAAAAAGAATGGCAATCATTAGTCGCAATGCTAAATAAATGATGTAATACAAGTCACGTAAGTCCATGCTGTGGCAAGCAGAGGGCAGTGAAGCAAAATCCATCGCTGGAGAGTGTACCTCTATGCTCCCATGTCTATGCAGCCCGCCTTTACAAGCCCACAACGACCAGCATGGTGAAGTATAGTTAAATAACCCCCACGACCTATATAGCAATGGGAGGTCCTCATCCAGCAGTGTAACAACTAAAAGGGCTGTACATGTTCTATACAAGCCATAGGACTTAAAATCACCATTTACTTTGTCATTCATAACATCCTGCCATATATGGCAAACCTTCACAGGTGAGTTTTGCTTATGACCTTGAATTCAGAAAAGGTCACGAACATTCCCACCACATGTACAGTTGCAGCATACAGGAGGCCCTCTACCAATAGCTTGCGGATCTCGTCAAGGAGCAGAAACCATCATCACGTGAACTCCGGTTCATCCTCGCAGCGGCGGCTTTAGGCTGGCCGTCGAACATAGACAGTGACTAATTCGCGCGCTTTCAGATGCGCTTCTGCGGCTGTCTGGAACACTCTTCCTTCCGATATTAGGAAGCCACTGGAGCTGTGCACTTTTAAATCTAGATTGAATTCTAATTGCATTGGAACTGCTTTTTGTATCTAGCGTGTTGTCCTTCCCCCGCACCTCCGATTAGCAAAGTTGGCTATGTACGTGTGAAAGAAGTTCAACATACATACATACATACTACCACAGGCTCACCTTCGCTGCTGATAGATGTCCAGTTGGTCCAGTTGCCTTGGCCGAAGGAGGTGGCAGCGGCAACCTGTGGAGCCAAAACCACGAGCACCAGCAATTAGAAACTGTTCAGAGTACAGCTAAGTGATTGTGATGTTATTTATGTATTTCAATATTAACGTGAATATTTCAGTCTACACAGTATTAATATTGTCGCCTGATCAACGTTAAATTGTTTGAACAGATAATAAGAGAGGCAAAGTCGTTTCCAGCTCAAAACGAGCATGGTCCAGCGTTCATCTCATACATGCTGTTCATTTGCCTTCGAGCAAATCAACAGAGATGCATACGATCTTGCAAGGGAAGCAAGCCCGAGCCTGGTGTGTACTTGGATGGGGGACCCACCTCGACTTGCCAAGACTTAACAACATGGGGACATCAATGCTGAGTGCCACCACGACGTAAGAGTGGGTGATTTCCAGATTCTTGGGTTTTCTTCCATACGCTAAACACTTATTAATGGTTTTAACCAAACACTCCAATGCAGCGGCATCCCTTGTAAAAGAGTCGTGAGATTCAATGAGGCTTCAGCCAATTTAGGAAATGTAACATTCTCATGGCAGAAACGAGTTTATCCGGGACAACTGCTACAACTAAGCATTAATGATTTAATTAACCCCGGAAGGTGAAGGGCTGAATCAACACCCCACCAAGGTCTGAGCTAGCAACTCTCCAACAACCAAACCATAGCCACAGCCACATATACGAACAATTAATCCTTGGTGCCTCTGTGGAGCGATCAACATTGGTGTGAAGACATCCTGGAGTATGGTTTGCTGGATTGTTTTGATGAGTGGTACAATAAAGACTTGAAACCATAAAAAATAACGAACGAAAGTTGTAGCCCAAATGTAAGCGAAAGTTTTAACGAAAATATAACACTGCTGCTACCTCAACAGAGGCGAGATTTCCTTGCTCGTGTGAGACGTTGGGATTGTGGTCTGTGATCTTGATTTAATGGATTAATTACGATGTTGTGATAACTTTGTGTTGTTGTTGTGTGTGCGCCTTTCGTTTTGGTGCCATTTCATTATTTGCTTCTTCCTTTTATTTCCTGGGAGGGTTTCAATTTGCTTGGTAGTTGCTACATATTAGATTTGGCCATTCTATATATATAAAATTAACGTTCAGCATTGTCGGATGCAATTATCAGGAATGATGCTATATAAAATAAAATAACAGTAGATCACCGATTATCCAGCGGCTTTGGAGGGGAGGGCGCGCCGGATTCTCAAAAACGCCGGATAACCACATCATAATTTACATAGCTAATTTTTGCACATTCTTTAATGACATTATGTTTTTAGGTGTTGTTGTACGTTTTTTCCATGTTTAAATTAGTTTACTATATGGAATTGGCATAAACATAAAAACAAAAATAAATATCCTACTTGATAAAGTTAGTGTCGTATTTACTGGACCACCGTACTTACCACTCCAACCAATCTTGAACACTCTGCATTATGGGGTGATGTATATATACTGCTGTATTTTAATTGTTTAAGTTGTACACAGTGTATAATGTACTGTATATAATATTTAACACTGAAATCAAGCAAGGCTACTTTTTTTGGCACGCACGTGGTGCCGATAGCCGGACTGGTTGAGGCCTTTCGAGTGGTTTTGCCGGTTTCATCAGATCGGTCTAGGACCACCTGATAATCGATGATCAACTGTATTATCATTCATAACGTGCTGCACACATTGCTTGCTGTGTGTTTTTTTACTTACCCGAACATGATAGGTGGTGTCGAGCTGAACAAACGAGATATTGTATCGTGGCTGCCGTGACAAATCCTCTTTGCTTGATCCGAGTAAAGATGTCCGATATTGAACCTGTCCAACATATACACTCACGTTTAGCAAAAACTTGCACGGAGAAATGTGTAAACTTAGCCGGAAGATTCTGACTTGGCAACTAAATTTAAACAAGTGTTTTCCTGTATAATTTTAAATATAGTAGTTACTTTCTCAATAAACATTATTGTTCATGATGCCACCGAGTTGAAGTCATGTGTCTGCATGCCGATTGTCACAACAACATGTACGTGTCATAAACAGAGACAACTCACCACGTAATTCCTAATGAGACCGTTCGGAGAGTCAGGTTCCTGCCAAACGCACTCGATGTGAACATTCCCATCCATCACGAGGCTCAGGTTGAGGTGTCTTGGTGCACTTGGAACTACAGATAAACAGGTGGAACTCATTAGGCTATTACAAGTCACAAGGGTTATCACAAGCATATATTTTAGCAAATGATAAGCAAGCAGATCAGAAAGACACTTGGCCAATCACTGATTAAAATAGTCTATGCCACGTACAAGTTAAGCTACAGGCAATACCTTCGCAAATTACATTAATTGCGAGAGATGTAAAGATGAAACCCCATGATGACGATTAATACTTGCAATGTGGGGTTTGCAATTCAAGAACCTAATTGTAAATGTTGTGGATTCACTCTTCAACACACCGGTGGGCTAAAGTAGTGAACTATTTGTCTTTTGTTAACGTGACACATTTTTTACTGATTGGCCGTGTCGGGTGGTGGAGGGTTGCAACACATTTATAAATAACGCGATCTAATCCAAAAACCGTTATTATGACTATTTCACCTAGATCAGGTAAGGCCCACTGGCGATCACAAATGATAGCTCAACAAAGTGACTTATCATGTGAAAATCTAGAGCACCCAAAAACTCTTTCCGCATGTTTCTAAATGTGGAGGGAAAACCCGGAGGACATGAAGAAAAAATCCAAGCAACTACGGGGGAAACATGCAAACTCCAAATATACGGGTGTCAGGGTTGGGATCGAACCCACGATCTCCTCTATACCAGGCGAGGAAGTTAACATCTTGCCACCGAGGCACCCAAACAAACTACAGTGACAAACTACACATTAAAAACAATCCCAATGGTAAACACGTAGCCAGGTAGGGGGGCGCAGACTCACGTCCTTCCGGGGTGCGGAAAGTCAAGGAGTGGTTGCTCCTGATCTCACGCGATGCCAAAACCACGTTGACGGTCAACCGGTATTCCGTGTAGGGCTGGAGCGTCTGCGAGGTCCAGTTGGTGAAATGGCTGCTCAGGCTGATATTGTACATTTTGAGTTTGGCCACATCACTGGAAGAAATACACATGCAAAACAAGAAAGTTGAAATCAAGATGTGAGTGACACACCAAGCCTCAACAACGTCTCCAAGGTTGAAAACTAATTTCTTTAGAACTGCTTTTAGTGTTTAACATACATTACTGTCCGCCAGAAATCTACAGCTGCCATACAGCATTGAGTAACAAAAATCTAAATTACTGGACGACACACTGTCATTTCAATTTACGAGACAATAAAATGACCTGTAATTTTCTGGGGTTCAAATACCATGCATCACTATTTCTGAGAAACGGTTGACAACACTATGGTACGAAGCATTCTGTTAATAGTTACATTACCAGCGAATTTTAAAATATAACAACATGTCTGGAGGGCACATTGCTGAATAGATGCATGAGCAAAAGCATTAACTGGGAACATAAGGCTTTACAATAATAATTGTTATGATTTTAGTTCACAATTCAATGCAAGAATCTGTTCATTTTGTATCGTTTTTGCCGATTGGTATTGTTTCCTCTAATACTTTAACTACGATATTAGAATATTATTTGTATATAATCTATATAAATAATAAGTAGTCAATTATTTCGTGCACAATTCATTTTGTGTATCATGGGTGCAAGAATATGTTTGAATCAACTAATGCATAGCGACATGCATTATATAAACTGGCAGTTTAACATTGTGATACAATGCATCAGTTTGCCTGATGAAAAGATGACAATGGGTTAAAAAAACACCTTTACATGAGTAGTCTTCATAACAATTATAGCTTTTGTGCATTTTTTCCTTCAATTCTATCCTGATTAGTTTATCAGCATCATGTCTCAAAAGGAAGTGTCCACTCAGATTTCTCACCGCACAGTGCAAAGCTTCACATTAGAAAACAGCAGACATACCTCTGAGATAATTTCAAGTAACCCCTATTCCACATAGGACAGCACTTTCCCACTTGCTTGCTCCTCTGCCACCGAGAGCATAGTTCATCACATGATAGTCAAATCGACACTTTGACTACTCAGCGCTGTAATATTATGGGTTGCTTTTTTTGGGAGTCATTGGTGACCGGGTTGACACCATAGCTTCGCGACTCTTGAGAACCCAACGTAATCACAGGTCGCTTGCCTGGCTTCGAACCCAAGATCTTAACGTTGCCAGCTCAGCGATTTAGCCTTTTGAGACAGCACGCCACCTCATTACAATTACAGCGTAACCGATGCCAACCTTTGCCAACGGTGTGAGTGGACAAAGCATTTACTTATGATTTAAAGCTTTCGTGACTGCAGGGATTCATCTTCTTGGTTCTTTCGGTAAAGTCACGTAGAAGGGAAGTAATAAAATAATAAAAATAAAACATAATAAAATTATTCTCACGACGTTTCGGCCACAACGCAAGCAGCCGTCCTCAGGTGAAAACCAGGTCCGTCGAGGCGACAGAGTCATTCAGAGTCATTCAGACTCCGTCGCCTCGACGGACCTGGTTTTCACCTGAGGACGGCTGCTTGCGTTGTGGCCGAAACGTCGTGAGAATAATTTTATTATGTTTTATTTTTATTATTTTGTTACTTCCCTTCTACGTGACTTTACCGAAAGAACCAAGAAGAAAAAAAGCATTTACTTTTGAGGTCTCACTTGGTTCATGAATTAGCAATGCCATGGACATGAATAGTAATGTGCAGGGTGGAAGGAGTGGGGGGGAAGGGCAACAGTGTTTCACTAACCTGAAGTGAACCATGTAGGAGAACGCCCTCAGTGGTTTGGGATTGGGCTCATCCCACTGCACGGTCGTGTCACCGTGCGCCATAAACTGCCGCAGATTCTGCACATGATAGGTGTCCTCTGTGCAGTGGAGAGTAACGAAACGCAGAGTAAAATCACCCTCGCATCCAGTGCACAACTAGTCGCCCAGCTGTGTTGGGCTTAACGCGACATGATTAACAAATCAGAAATGTAGGTAGGTGATGATTATACGTATATGCATTGCTGGAGTCCAGCGACTGGCTACGCATGATACCTACTGGACATCTGTGAAAGAGCTTCAAAGCTCATCAGATTCCTCGAGTATAAATAAATATTCCGATTCGGATTCTGACCTATCCCACGGGATTTTTTTTGCCCGCTGACTGGTACTGCTACGTATGACGAGCGGGAAAAGGCATGTTATGCAACCTGGCTACAGAAATAGCTTAAATAAATTGTTCATGTTTTTGTTTTTTGCGGTTGCACCCGATTCAAGAGCCGAATGGCTCACAGGGCTATACCTAATACATGAACTTGAACTTGTTATGCCAAGCAGGTCATTTTTCTCGAAGGGATTGCAGCTAGTGGTCGAAACTAATGATGAAGTGGCAGTCGAAGAGAAAGGAATTTGCCTGAAGGTACATCCACTGTGGAGGTGAAGAAAAAAATTCAACTCATGTGCAGGTACTAGATGGACTGTTGCATCGTAGGACCATGGGAGATGATAACATCTTAGAGAGGATTTCATCCAGCAGTCGATTGATCATGGCTGTTGACGACGATGATGATGGAGATAAAAGAGCATTGACTGATGAGGTAAAATGAGTTGTAATATTGCTCAGAATGAAAAAGGCAGGGTTCTCGCTTTAATTTCACAAAAACAATTTCAGGATGGACATTTAATTCCATCAACAGAGCAGGTTGTATATTAAGTACACAATGGCTTCTTTAAACCGGACCAGAAAATGCACAACTTAATCACGTCCTCGTTCAGTTTAATATAAATTATTCTCAAGCATCAGACAGTGGCCACCCTCGACTGAACACTTTAGCAAATTACCCAGCGTCGAGACTTTTAATATATCAAACTTTTATTTGAGACATGAGGGCACGACATTGGCCGCTGATCAAAACCTCTTTGTTGTCCTTGAAGGAAAATGCTTTCCAGGAAAGGCGATGAATTGACAAGAGCCATCAAGGTAACCTAAACACGACATGATGCTTCCCACGGCTTTTACAGTACGCGCACACACACACGATTTTATTCCAATCGCGTTAACTAGTGACGTGTCGCAAACACCCTTCTGTAACCGGCTCTCGCCTTTGCCGAGAGGCGTGCGTAAGCATGCAGTGCGCACGAGGAGTCGCTCACGTGGGCAGTTCGTCTCATCGCTTCGGTCCTGGCAGTCGTGGTAGCCGTCACAGAGCATGAAATGCTCGAGGCACCCACTGCCGTCCGCGCATGCAAACTGGTTCTCCCCGCACACGCCCGGCACTGTGGGATGTAAAGCCCGGCACCAAGCGTGAACGCACGCCAACACACGTGTTAACCGCTCGCTTGTGGAGCAAAAATTACAATTAACGTCCAATACCGCGGTCTTTTATTAGCATTTGTCACCCATCAAGAAAGGTGGACAAAATCAATTCGATCCAAATCAGTCCCGACTGGTTAAGATACTATGGCCAAATATAAGGCCATTTGGAGATAACGATGATTGCTTACATTTGCGTTAAATGTGTGGCCATTACCTACTATAATCACCCAGGAATGTCTGTCCTTAATGCTCGTGACATCACTCCACATCGACCAGCCCCCCTCATTAATATTCATGAGCAGTCTTAATTTTAGAAGTTTCGTGACTGCAGGAATTAATCTTTGGTTCTTTCGGTAATGTCACGTATAAAGATAAAATAACAAATTAAATAATAGCATACGACGTTTCGATTGCAACACAAGCAATCATCATCAGGTATAAATGAAACAGCAACAAAAAATCTAACCAGAAAACTATAGACAGACATATAAGCAGACAGATATCACCAAGATACATAGAGAGAGAGTAACACAAGCACAGAGAGGGGGATCGTCTCTGTGGGGTGGCCTTAAATAGGCAGAGGGGGTGGGGCCCCCGCCCCCTCTGCCTAGTTTTCTGGTTAGATATTTCGTTGCTATTTCATTTATACCTGATGATGATTGCTTGTGTTGCAATCGAAACGTCGTATGCTAGTATTTTATTTATTATTTTATCTTTATACGTGACTTTACCGAAAGAACCAAAGATTAATTCATGAGCAGGTGACGTCCTCCAAATGGACACCCCCACCCCCCCATTCATAATAATTAGCGGGTGACGTCACTCCACATGGGGGGGGGGCGAGGCGCCTCCTCCCCCCTCCTCGGCGTCAACTTACAACCCTCACTACAAAGGCAGAACCCTCACGTCACGTGATCTCCGTAACGCTATTGAGACATCGAAGTAAAAAGGACGTCATGATGAACAAGGGATTATCACCTTAAAATGAAATAGGTCTGTGTCCGCCCTTGCAAAATGCACACGCACTAATGCAATGAATATCACGTCGCGATCTGCTTTTCGTTTGCAAGTTTCAGATTTACTGCAGTACACCCGTCCTTGGACGGGCAAAAGGCTAGTGTCATAGAATTGCCCTCTTTGTTCCCCGCCCCCCCCCATTTAACAGAAGCACTCACATGGAAACAGTTGCAAGTCTCATCGCAGTGCATGACTCAGTGCGATTCCATTAAGAATAGTCAAGACAAAGATCCCCCGTATAGCCTTAACAAACTGTTGAGGCAAGTGCTGTTAGTGAGCACCTATGAAGGCCGGCACGGCACACGAAGGGGGTGGGTGACCAGCACCATGCCCGGTCACCTAAAAATACACTGCCGTACGTTGTGATTGGATTCATGGTTTATAGGCCTCAACTGCTCTAGCTTCGTAAATATGGTAAAGTGCAATGCCATGCACTGTAAAATAACAGAACATGTACAAATATTGTCAGGTTAAACTTTGTGGAGATTAAATAGGCAAGCAATGATGCATTGAGAGGAAACTCAACGTGTGTGTGATCATTATATATATCTCACAAACCATGCATGTAAAAATAAGTTATTATTTCTGCGAATTATAAACAAATGATATGCTGCTACAATTAGTCTAAAAGTGACAACTGTGCCAAGCATACAAAAAACGAGAGGGAAAACAAACAAAACCTGAAAAATTGTGTATATATAAAAAACTAATTTTCTCGAATAACATTCTTGAACACAGTTGTGACCCTGAATCATGAATCGTGACAATTCATTGAATCACGGGGGGGGGGGGGGGGGGGGTGGGTGGGGATAATCACTGCGTGCCTAATATTAACACGGCAAAAGAACACGCTGCTCCCCATGTGACTCTCTGGATAGATCAGCTGAGCAATCCATTTTCAATTTCCAAATAGCTACGAGATGAGCGGAGTGTTCTGGGTCTGGCCTAAACATTAGCGAGCGGTGCCAAATCATGCGGAAATTCTGCCCCACCTTAATTTCAAGCAAGGCGCCCCCCCCGGCACTCGATATTGGGCAGTTCCCACCCACGTATAACTCCATGAACATAGACACTTACAGCAGCCAAGTTCATCGGAGCCATCCACGCAGTCCTTACGGCCGTCACAGCGTGCGCTTGCTGGAACACACGACTTGTCCTTCAGGCACTGGAACTGGGTGAAGCTACACGGAGATGGTCGTCCAGTGATAACTGCTGGCACAAAAAAAAGGTTACATGGAAGCACAATGCCATGCTATAGAAATGATTCCTACATTTGGTCTAGAATTGTCAATTATCAAAAGTTCGTGAAATGTTGTGTAACTAATAAGTATTGTTATAAACCAAGCCGCCTTTGCTAAAGAGGCAATGTATCATGCGCCTCTCATGGGTTTATTCAATCCTATAAGTAAATAAAGGATAACTGACTATGCATGGAAATTCAAACATGCTTTCATGGCAGATGCTTTGCAGCAAACCTGAAGCAGGTTTTTTAAAATACATGTACAGTAAAACCTTGGATTGCAAGCATAATTCGTTCCGGAAATGTGTTTGTAATCCAAAGCACTCGTATATCAGTTGTGATCACGTGACGCTCGGCAGACAAAGCGTATTCACGTACTACTCGTATTGCAAGACCTCACTCGTTTATCAAATTAATATTTACTTAAAATTTTTGCTCGTTTTGTAAAACACTCGCAAGACCAAGTTACTCGCAATCCAAGGTTTTACTGTACAGTATTCTACAAACCAGGTTTGCTTGAAAACTTCAGTGCAATAAAGTTGTCCGAAAAATATATGGATATTACTGTGACATTGTGGGGAGCGGTGGTATAGTGGTTTGTGCATTGCGCAATGAACCCAGTGACCTGAGTGTGAATCCCAGCCACAGCTAACATCTGTGGTGAGTAATATCTGAAAGCGGTCCTGTGCACCATCTACTTCACCAACCCGAACTGGCTAAGCATCACGAGGTATGGTCAAACAACCCTTATGATTGACTGGGTGTGGAGGTGCTTTCAACCAGCAGTAGATTTGCACAAAGGGTTGTAAATGATTACGAATATTACGTACGATTGAAAATTAAAGAGGGCTCTTTCAGTCTCAAGATGAGGCTGCACAAATTGCAAAAAAAAAATATGTTTTCTTTTGCCATCTCTGGGTGGTGAGTGGAACGTAAAACTTTCTATATGCATGTATGTTAAATTTCTTTCGCACCGTACCTTCCCAACAATGATAATTGAAAGCGTGGGGCGAAGGACAACAAACTAAACACAAACACCTTGTTCATCTTTCATAGAGAACACTGACAAAATATGAAAACGCGGGGCCCGTGGCAGAGCAAGAGTGGCAGGCGTCTGGGAATCCATGGCAATTAATACGTTAACATGAACAACACGAACATATTAAATTGGCATTTAAGCTTCTGAGCATATTGTCACATGCCAAGCCATGGCCCTTGCACCCCCCCCCCCTCCCCCCAGTTGCCAGAACATGCTCCCTGAACAGAAGCTCACTTCTTCATTCTGCTGTCCGGATATGGAACTGCCTCCCTGAACACATTGTCAGCGAGATCACTGTTTCTGGTTTTTAGGCCTTCAAATGCCGAGCACATGGACATCTCCTAACTTCACCGCACACCTTCTAGGACTGAGTCTTTGAGCTGCAGTGAACCAATGCGTATGCCAATTATATGTACTAATGTCTGATATGGCTGTTGTTCACAATTGCAGGCAATAATAAATCAATAAAACATAAAGAACGCCAAGTGGAAGGTTGTCCGGCGAGTGGGACACGTTACCATGCTGGGTGGGACAGCCGTACTCGTCGGAGCCGTCCCCACAATCGGGTGAGCCGTCGCACACAAAGTGGTCAAAGATGCACGTTCCATCGCCACACCGGAACTGATGGGCTGGGCAGCCGGACGGCTGTGAGGAGGTCGTCGCATTCCCCCTACTTGGCTGCCAATCTGGCCGAGGCAAAGAGAACGACACGAACACGGTGTCGGATTTAGACAGGGCATAACGACCGAGGAATTTCAGGCCTGCTCCTCTTGAGCCAAACTTAGACAGTGGTGCTGCTCTAAGCTCATGCCTACGTGGGTCCGTGAGAAAAACTGTGCCAATTACTACATATGTCACCAGGCATGATGGGAATGGAGGGGGAAATATGGGTAAATATTGGTGTTGGGTAAATATGAATGCTCTACAAAGGTCTGAAATGCAATTTCTAATATGACCACTGATAACTGCTACAATCTATTCAGACAACTAATATTGCAGGCACTGGCATTTATTCACATTGTCAATGCCAAATTTCTGACACACCCTGGTTAGGTATGCATGTAGAATGTATTTTGCACTGTACGTATAGCCAACCATGCGAATCGGAGGTGCGGGGGAAGGACAAGAAACCAAACATAAAGGTTAGAACCACTGTAGCAAAAAAATCGACACACGCAAAAAAAAATCGGTAAAGTTGCATAAAACAAGCCCAAGGATACAAATGGCATGAAGTAATTCAGGTTAGTAAGGGGTACACGGGTATAGCTTAAGAGAATGCAAAGGTGTGTCTAGATTAAGCACAATGGCAGCAAATGTATCTGCTTGCTTCACCTATCATGACAGTGGAGCAAACCACTTCAGGGCTGGGCATCTACTTTGTAAATCACTCCGTGTTAATTATACGTTGCAATCATTGCCCCCTACTGACAGGCCAATGTCTGTGCGACCTTGAACCCCACATGGACAGCTGCGACTGGAGGTGCCGTTTCCAATAATTGAGTGAGCGGAAATGCAATGTAAAGCGCTACAAGACGCCCCAGCGTACAGGGGGCACGTATATCAAAAATAAATCAGGATCATTGTTTTTATTATAATTTTAATAACTTGTACCCTTATTTTTGGGACACGTTGGTGCGACGCAATCTCAAAATAACAATTTACTGGGGCAGGTGTCCTCATCCGACCAGTCCCCGCAGTCGTTGTCATTGTCGCACTTCCACCAGACGGGGACGCAGCGGTGGTTCCTGCACTGGAACTGGAAGAGCGGGAGACACCGTGGCGCCACCGTCGGTCCGGAACCTAGTGTCGTCACAACACAAAACAACACGCTCACTCAAGCGTGCAATGGCAACGGTCGCAGCAACAAAAATATTAACTCTCAAACAAATTATACAGGATGTTTGTATGCACGTTGAACTTCTTTCGGACCGTACGTAACCAGCCGTGCGAATCAGAGGTGCGAAAGATTGAGAGGTGACCATGTTGTTTATGCAAAGCTGCAACATTTTTGTTGTCAAATTAATAATGTGGTTTAATTAACGGCTGAACTTTCTTCGAGAATCGTTTTGCAATAACGTGGTGTACGTGAGGAAATGGAGGCGAGTGATAAAGCATTGGTTAATACACTGCACTCTACGGAACAACAGAGTTTGATTTCCAGCTACAGCCAATATCAGTGGCGGTGAAAATCTGAACTGGTCCTGAGCCTTTCCCTTCTCCAATTAGCACCAACCAACCTGGTGAAGTTTGGTCAATCAACCCTCATCATTGAGTGTAGGAAGGCCTTCAATTCACAGTATATTGGAAATAAACCTAATTTCAGAATTCATTTTTGAACTTATAAAGGTTGTTTTATGTAAAACGATTGACATTGTGCACAGGCTGCGACGTGAAGCTACATCCGGAAAAGCGTGTCTTGCAACACGCGCCGTTGCTGAAGGCAAGGCTGAAAACACTTCAACTCGCCTTCCAGAGTTAAGGTTTGCAAACGCAAGATGGAGTGTCCCGCTACAAGGCAGTGGGGGAAGGAGGGGCGGGGAGAGGGATGGTATAGGTGAAAAGGAATTTGAGCCATGGACCTGCTTTCGTAAGAGTACTAACCCTTTCCCATTCCAATGACGTAAGTGTAAGTCATACAACCCCGCAATTTTCAGACGTCTCAGAATGGAAAAATGATTTCGATTTAAAGCTTTCGTGACTGCAGGGATTCATCTTCTTGGTTCTTTCGGTAAAGTCACGTAGAAGGGAAATAATAAAATAATAAAATTAAAACATAATAAAATAATTCTCACGACGTTTCGGCCACAACGCAAGCAGTCGTCCTCAGGTGAAGACAGCGTCTGAATGACATTCAGACGCTGTCTCCCCGACAGACCTGGTCTTCACCTGAGGACGGCTACTTGTGTTGTGGCCGAAACGTCGTGAGAATTATTTTAGTATTTTTTTTTTATTTTTCTTTTTTCCTTTTATTATTTCCCTTCTACGTGACTTTACCAAGAGAACCAAGAAAATGGAAAAATGGTTAACATAAGAAGGCTGCGACATTTGGCCATCGCATATCGTTCTCACCTCTGCAGTTGGCCTCGTCGGAGTAGTCTCCACAGTCGTCGACACCGTCGCACTTCCAGTGCAGGCTGATACACACCCCGCTGCGGCACTGGAACTCCGAGGAGCTGCAGTTGAGGTGGCCCGGCGTTGGCTGCGGGGGTACTAAGCCGCCTGAACAGAAAAATTAAAAGACGTCACACCCTCCACCCACATTTGAGAACCTTTTGAGCCGGCTTAAAAGTTAACGCGTACGTCACAAGCAGGAAAAATGACTAGTTAGACGTACGTAAAACGGTATAATCAGCGAAAATAAAACTATTAGCAGAGGAAGGATCACTCAAGTTGTATCAATAGTTACCAATTTAAAAAAACGCAAGCATTGGTTTTTAAGTCATTACCTACCTGATGTGGGACTGTACATTTTTGTTTTACTTCAATTGGGTTTCATGCAACGGAATTGAGTTTAGTATATTATTGCTTCAATCACTGCATTTACTCTGCAACAAACAGACGCCAAAGTGCAACGGGCATCACGGGACCGACCGACCTGAATCGGTGCAGTTGACTTCATCCGACCCGTCGGTGCAGTCCCTCTCGCCATCGCACTGCCACGACCCCAAGATGCAGCGGCCAGATGCAACGCACTTGAAATCGTAGGGCGGGCACTGTCTATCCCCTGTGCCCGGTATGCCACGTAAAAAAAAACACAAAACCACATTCACAACCAACATTACTTAACCTCAAGCACTTTGTGGTCAGAGCAATCTCATTGAAAGTAAAGTCTGGCCCACCTTTTTGTAAACTCAGAGCAGATGTATTAATGGATTCTACTGAAAGTGACTTTTCAACCTACACAGTTAGATCAACCAATTCCCCAGATTACTATTAATTATAGTCTGGCAGAAAGTCGACTCAGACGGCTAGGACATGTCCTAAGAATAGAGAAAAACCACATTGAAGATGTATGTATGTACGTATGCTGTTGTAACTTGCTGACCCCACCCATACTGGAACGTCTGTGAAAAAGAGCTTCATAGCGCATCGGATTCCTCCTGCACTCTAAATAAAGATTAAGATTCTGATGGATGTTAAACGTCTTTCGCACTGTACGTAGTCAACTGTGCAAACAGGAGGTAAGGGGAAATATCTGTGATGGACGTGCAAATATCAGGGCGCAGACAGAGACAGGCCTAATTAAAAGAGGCGGTCTGAAGTGATTAACTAGGATACGAGGACTTGTGGAGAGTGTGGACGTGGAGATCACCCCGGACAGGATTAAGTGGGAGAAAAAGGACGAGGAAGGCAGACCTCCACACCGGTGGGGAAATTTTCAAAAAGAACAAATTTTCTCAGCTTGCCAATACATGGTTAGAGCCGAGAGGACACATTCACACTGGGTTGGTGCAGCATAGAGCGCCACGTGGCGGGAGGTCTGGTACCGCATTGCTGCTGCTCATCGGCTCCGTCGAGACAATCCTTGTCTCCGTCGCACAGCCAACGGCGGGGGATGCACGGACCGCTCGGACACTGGAATCCGTCCGCAGAGCACGAGATGTTGCCTTGAGCACGGGGGACACGTTTTCGACACAAATTTCGACGTAAATTTCAGGTGGGAAAACAAAGCTCGGACCAAGTGTGCGCGCGGGCTTCTCTAATCGGTCACTTGCGCAAGCGGACTCGGCGGAGAAGAGCGCGATGCCGCACGGAGCACAGAAAATACCTTCGTCCATGAAAAGATTGAGTCACGATAACGTGATAAAACATCGTCCTGTACTCCATCAAGTGAGAGCCCATATGCACGGCTTCTTATTCACGACTTTTTTAAATGTACGTTTACAGCCCTTTGTCAATCCATTGCTGGACGAGGGCCTCCCTGCGCCATGAAAGTTATTTTGACCATACAACACAGCCTATAGCATCCACGACAAAGGTTTTTTGGGTTCAATCGCATATATATAAATGTGTAGTTACCCGCCGCCGCCACCCGACACAGCCAACTAGTAAGATTTGTCACGTAAAAAAAACACATGCCAAATAGTTACTAGTTCAACACACTGGTGTATTTGGAGAGTAAACCCATAACATTTACGATCCGAATAGAATGTTTCGCTGGTGATTACAACCAGCTTCATCAGGCAATTTGGCATAATTAGAGCAACCTGCCGTGCATGGTGGTCCCACGTGTAAACACAATCCAGGCTCAAACCAAATATGCTTCCCAGATCTGATATGAACCAAGGTCAAATAAAGCCGCATGACCCCACTGAATGTAGGCGAGACCCTGAGTTGACAAAAGGGCTGAACATGTCCACATACGTGCAAATTGTATTGCATTGTCCACATCCTATTTTTTTTTACACTTACCAGCTCTGGTCCACTAAGCTATATAGCTCTTTTTCAGAAGCGATCTGGCCACAAATGATCACTAACGTGGAAATGAATTGCAGCCAAATACTCTAAAACTAATGTTGATTCTAAAAGTGGAGGGAAAAACCAGAGGACCTGGAGAAAATCTACACGACCACAGGGAGAAGAACATGCAAACTCCAAATATACAGGTGTCCGGATATGGATAGAAATCACGACCTCCTGTATACCAGGCGAGGCAGTTAACATCTCTTAGCCACCGCGGCGCACTCCATACCCTGGCTGCTGCTACAGTTGACTTCGTCCGACCAGTCATGACAGTCGTTGTCTCCGTCACATCGCCAAGCACTTCGGACGCAGCGTCCGTTGCTGCAGGAGAACTCCGTGGCCTGGCACTTCTGGTGAGCTGTGTGGAAACGATGAAACGACACTGAAGAATGCAACAATCCCACCATGTCCGTGACTTAAATCAAGTGAAAGCCCAGACAAGACTGTTCTTCTCTTTTACGAGGAAGATCTAGGTAAGGGGTTAGTTCATTTTAAAGCTTGACGTTGCTGTTGTTGTCAGCCTGAAACTTCACACTGCTGGGCAAAGGTGACCCCTTCCACCCACCATTGTAATTGTATTACATTTCCTTATTTCCCCAGTAGTATGCATGTTGAACTTCTTTCGGACTGTACACAGCCAAACGTGCTAATTGGGAGGTGCGGGGGAGGGTCAATAAACTCAACATAAAAAACTGTTTTAAAGAAATTAGTTTTGAATCTAGATTTAAAAGTGCATAGCTCCAGTGGCTTCCTAATAAAATAGTTGCTCGTTTCCAGTAGTGGCCTACGAACTCTGATGGTCTAACTGTGACCATCACTCTGATCGTCATCCCTCTCGCAATCTTCCGCTGCTCGTTTAACCTCTCTTGATATCCATGCTGTAGCCAATTATGTCTATAGCTCATATTCAATGTACGGTCAGTGTTTTTCTTCTTTCAATTGGAGGCAATTGCAGTGGCACACAATGGGCAACTGTAATGAATGACCTTAAAAAATATTTAGTTTCTTTATTAAAGCAGACAATATGTTGGCAATTCCCTGCACAAATTACACGCCACATGAGCTCATGAGCTCAGGGTAGCAGATGTGATGACCTCTTAAGTACTCCAAGCAATGGAAAAAAAACCCCCCAATTTTACTAAGTACAGAAATAATTATTTATCTCTATACAAGAAGCATTAATCACTATGGTTTGGATACAGAACAACTTCCATCTCCCAATAACATGTAAAAAAACAGAAAGGATGAGCTATTGTCATTACTTCCTTCTTTTAAATGAGTTTGTAAAGGCAGATGTGACACATTTCCCCCCACCTCTTTCTTCTAATTGCTCATTCTATATTTGTCGTTTGTGAAAATGAAAATGATAGGTGTTGACGACTGCAATCTGTCATAAATATAAAAAAAATATGGACAGATACTGAACCTTAATTTAAAACCACTGACAGCGACTACTCAACACAACAAAATACACGAACGAGTAATGAAATATCACTCGGAATTCCACACTGTAAATAAACTCTTGAAAAGATACACCGAATACAGTTTAATTAAGTGCATGCAAAGTACAGTCTTCTTTTTAATATCAGAAGTGCTCGAGTTATTGAAAGAGCAGGAAGCCATTGGTAGGTGGAGGCAGGTGCTGTGGACAGACACATGAACATCTGCCGGTGCGAAACGCAACTGCGGAAGCTGGCACAAAAACCTCCGTCGAGGCGCGAGTGTGGAGGCACGTCACTTACGGCAGTCAGCTGGCTCGTCGCTGTTATCCCCACAGTCGTCCTCCTGATCGCACTTGTAGGACATTGGGATGCAACGGCCCGAGTTTTGACAGCGAAATTGATTTGTGCCGCACGTCCCCAGTGCTGGAAAAAACAACAATTGTGCGCCCCAGCAGAGGCTTCGTGAACACGACCATTGTGCGTTTAGGTTACAGACGCTACCTTTACACACGCTAGTAGGATTTAGCTGCAAGCAGAGTGCCGAGAGGAAACCTTTTCACAACACGCGCACTTCATTGTGCTCAGTGCTCTGCAGGAGCCATTTTAAACATTGCGTGGGAAGGCAAAAGATTTTCCACACGTGCTTTCTCACATGGTTCAATTTCATCATCCGACGACGCTCCTGCTGGGACAGTCTTCGAAGAGTGGCAGTGCAAGTGTAAGCCAACAAAATGTGCTTTGCCGAAAGCTCATAAGTTCACCTACAGTGCCACAAAGTCCCTGGGCTGTTTGCTCAGTGATAACAAATCAACCACAGGTCTTCAAAGTAAGTATTAGGCATGTCAATACAGTTAATTGCACAAAATCACAATGAATGTTCAACATCATTTTACTAATTCAGTATTATGGAAATGATGACTGGCAGAGTTTCTGAATATGTTAAGTCCCCACTTAACGCGTATTCACACAACATGTTATTGCTATAATGTGTTTTTTCCATGAGGGAACACTTTTCGCACATCGCAGAATGTGCTCCGTTATAACGTGAAAGTATGTCCCGTTATAACGTGAAACGTGTCCGTTATAACGCCATTTCTGAGCAATCGACAACAAGCTACTTTCTTGAGCTGCGTGGCTGAGCCGTGATCGGAATTTTGGGCACACGCGCGGAATGATACGATAGACGGCGACGTTTCCCTCATCTCATTTCAGTGTGTGCGTACATCGTATCTTGCAATCCCCACCTTTTACATTATTTCTTATGGGGAGTTGTTTTCACTGAACGCGTTTTTCGGCACATTTCACTAACGCATCTACCGCGTTAAACGAGGAATCACTGTAAGGCATGTGTTATGTGCCAATGAAAGCATGGATGTAGAACTTGTTTGGCGCCCTATATAGCCAACCGTGCTAATCAGTGACATTGCACCATAGCATAAATAACACCAAGCAACTCTTGAAAAACATGAGGCAACTTATAATAGAAGTGAAACTTTAATTGTGCTTACGACTATCTTTATGATGTGGTATTTTCAACAACCCACAGGAAAGGTTGCATGAACAGAACTTTAGAAAAAATGGCGGTTACAGATTTTTAACCAATGTGATTGGAAAGTTAATTCTAAACACAAAATATCCTCTGCAGAAAAGCCATTTTTCTTAAAAAAAACAGAAGACCCCACACAATCCTCTTTCAAAGAAGAAGAAGAAAAAAGGGCACGTATTGAGAAAAAACTAAGAATGTAATTTGACTTAAAAGGATCACCCTGCTTGGAGCTAGTTTTTTTTTACACAGAAGCACTGCAGCTTTCACAACATTCGCTTGAGAAAAAATACTTACGGCAGTCTGCTTCGTCGCTGAAGTCTCCACAGTCATTGTCGTGATCACATTTCCACAGGATGTTTATGCAGCGGCCGTTGGCACATTTAAACTGGCTTTCGGCACAAACCAGCTCTGGGAGGGTGAAAAAACAAACATGTTTTCACGCGGCTCAAAAATACTGTAACACTGTTCCAACATTTCGATTGTTTTTTGTCTATCAGCAGTTAAAACGCGAACGCAGCTCTTCGGCATATAACCGCCAGGTATTGTGTAAAAAAAAATATCTAGATGAATTGGTGATGCTTTTTAAGTATTATACAACACTCTCTCGTGATTGAAATGTGAATCGCGGCGTTGTGAAGAGCCTCCTGTCAAGCGAATTACTTTCTGATATTCCAGGAACATGCAGCCAAAATCAAACCACAGAAAATCCTATCATCCAGGGATGGACTCTATTATCTATTCTCCACATTTTTATACGAAGAATAGGGAGAGTTAGGAGAGGAATAGCGCAGCTGTGGTGATCATACTGTGCTCTGAAGCATGGTGACCTCAATTTGATTTTCAGGGTCCTCCGGTTTTTCCCTAAACATTTTTAGAAACAACATGCGCTTAGAGTATTTGGCTGCTGTAAATTTCCACATGACGAGTCACTTTGTTACGGTTTCATTTGTAGCCAGGTCCGGTCTGAAAGAGCTATACAGCTCAGTGGGCCTTACCTGGTAAAATATACATAATTAATAGTTTTAATATTCCCAGCCACAGGGAACGTCACTGATGGGTGGGCCTTTCCCTTTACCAAGCCAGACTGGCTGGCATAGTGAAGTATGGTCACGCAATCCAGATGACCAACATTACACGAGAAGGCCTTTATCCAGCAATGGATTGACAAATTACCGTAAATCATTTAAATTAATCAATAGGATTCGCATGCAAGTAGTCGCAAATGTATCGCGTTATCTGCGTTTATCCATGTATAACTTATGAAAAACATAAATTCAGCGGATAATACAAACAATAGGTAGCACTCTATACTCTTTGGGTCATTCGGTAAAGTCAGGTAGATAAATAATAAAAATTCAAAATACAGCTGTATTTTTTCACCTGAAGACGATTGCTTGTGTTGCGATCAAAACGTCGTGATGTTTTATTATTTTCTATCGACGTGACTTTACCGAAAGACCCAAAGAGTATGAATTCCTACAGTCACGAAAGCTTTAAGTGAAGAGGATCCACTCTATCGTGCCCACCACATTACCACAGTTAAGGTTCCCCTACTATGCTGAGTGAATGCCACAAATGAGCATGATCTGCGTGCAAAGTTGTTTATAAATATACTTAACACTGTAACAACCTAATCACCTTCTATTACAACATTTGTACGTAATATAGCATACATTTCTTCAACATGTTTTTTTACTTTGACCGGGTATGACAGAGTTGCATGATATATTATGTTGTGGCAAGATTACCCTTGGAGTTACAAATAAAATCTCCAGAAGACTGCTGAACGGAGGACATTCCGTCAGGACATTGGCAGGTCCGGCCATTTGGTTTGGGCAGGCAGAGGTGAGTGCAGCCACCGTTCTTGTCCGAACAAGAAGTCGTCACTGCATAAATACAACCGCAAACACAGACATAAATAAATAAGTAAGCACCACTGTTTCATTCTAATTACATAAGCAAACGACAAAGTCTCCTTTCATGTACCTGTTCCCACACTTGAAAAATATATAAACGTATTTGTTACACATCCCCATCAGCCACATGGCTTATTCAGAGTGCATAAGTTTACTAGGATCGATATAAATAACAAGGAGACCTCTGGACTGGTTTTCACAAAGTGTCTCATCGGTAGAGTCAGCAGACTTGGTTGACCCAATGCTGGTGAAAAATTTAAATTAATAAAAGTAAAATAAAAATAATTATTTTAATTTAATTTTACTTTTATCAATTTTATTTTAAATTTTTTACCTTCGTGACTTTACCGAAAAAACCTAAGAATATGAATCCTTGCAGTCACGAAAGCTTCAAATCTAGAATCAATGCTGGTGAACTGCTAGATGATAGGCAAAGACCCTCTCTCTACCACAAGAAATGGGTGCCATTAAAAATAAATTTCACGTCAAAAAAACCTTGCTGCTACTTTTGCATGAAATGTTATGTGCCGTTTGGTACGCACTGTTCTGTTTGCCCCTGTAGAAAATCTTCATGTCCATTATTCCAGGAGCACGGCTGACGAGGGTCTGTACGCCCGACCCGTCGTACTTGTTTGCTCGCATGATTCCCATGCGAGACCAATCGTCCCAGTACACGTCGCTCTGTTAAAACACACCCCACCAACGCGTCACATTACTCGCGATAAACAAGCAAAGCCGTTCCTCGTTGCCGTTTACTCCGTGATTATAAAACAAGCACCGAAGTGCGCTTTTAATTTATGAATGTGCATTATTGTTTAAGAAGTTAGAGAATGCATGGAGCGACAACACAAGTAAGACAAATTATCTACGACTACGACCCTCAAAAGGAATGGCGCCACCCCCCCGTGGTGCCCACCCCCCATCCCCCTCCCGTGATCCGTGGATCAAACAAATCACGAGACACCGGTATATGGCAGCCAAGAGCAGTTTATGCGAATGCTGTCGCAAGAGGTCACACATTTGGCGCAACGGTTCTTCGCTGACTATATGTGATGAATGAATAAGAGCAAGCCAGACACCAATATATTAGAACACAGTGTCCCAAGCAAAGCATGAAGCGATGATATATGTGGCTGACAATGCATTAGATCCAACGGACAAATATCTGATTGTGTAGAGTGGATGACGGTGAACACCATTATTATAGTTATACAGAAAACATCTAATATTGTCCAATGCCCACTCACTTTTTAATATACCTCACTGCCAACAACTTTGCAACTTACGTTTGTTTTGTCAGGGATTATGGGAATTTATCATTCGTGAAATGTGAGAAAACTAACAAGAAGCAACTAATTTTATAATTTGCCTAACTCTGCTACCTTTAAACAAGCCTTGTTGAGAAGGCTCAGTTAACGCAATACTTTATAATTGTATTTAGCAAGCACCACATGCTTTCGGCTAAGCAAAACCAACTTCACACCGCAGCACTGGAGCTTCATAGGGTTCCACGTTCTGTGACATGACATGTGCTTATAGTTTGGGCCTGGTTTAGACATAAATTAAGCCTTTCTGATCAATAAGACCAAATTATCACGAATGTATTACATTAAGATTGCATGTATGTTATGCATACATCAAAAGCTCGCACTACTGTTTTGGAAATTTTACTCGTAAAAAAATATTTTACTTCTCAAATTGACTCGGCGCATTCGCCCCTCCAACAAACTTAACCAACTCCAGAGTTTGACACTAAGCGTGTTTTGCTCGACAGCAGAGCCACCTGGTCGGCTACAGGCCACAGGCCCCTCTGTACCTTGTAGACTGCGATGGCGTAGGGGTGCGGCAGGTTGCTGTTGATCAGAACGACGCGGTTGGACCCGTCGAGGGAGGCACGCTCGATGCGGTCGTAGAAAGCATCTGTCCAGTAGATGGTCTCTCCGTCGACGGCTATTCCATTGGGCCAGCGCACATTGCTACTTATGATCTTGTTGCTGTGTTGGCCGTCCATGTCACTGGAGCCGATGCCTGCGTTCACCTCCCCCCAGTCTGTCCAGAACATGACCCTGGGAGGAAAAGCAACCCAACAGTGCAAGTAAGAGAAACGGCCGAAGTATTTCTCTATCCTGAAAACTGGGGGTCATTATATATATATTTTACGTATATTAAAACAATTATCCGATTCAACGGACTACCAAAAGAACCGGTTATTCATGTAGTCTCCTCCTCCTCATCCCACTAGGTTCACGCTGACAGTTAAAAAAGATTCAGATACAAAAAAAATAGTTTGGCTCAAACAGGGTAATGTTTTAATCATGATAAGATAATACAGTAAAACCTTGGATTGCGAGCATAATTCGTTCCGGAAACATGTTTGTAATCCAAAGCACTCGTATATCAGTTGTGATCACGTGACGCTCGGCAGACGAAGCGTATACACGCACTACTCGTATTGCAAGACCTCGCTCGTTTATCAAATTTATATTTATTTCAATTTTTTGCTCGTCTTGCAAAACACTCGCAGACCAAATTACTCGCAATCCAAGGTTTTACTGCAATATTATTAGTGACACTAATTGAAATATAATTCACGTGACAAAAACTACAATGAACTTGCTGACCCTTTGTTGGGCACCAGAACGAGGCCACGAGGTTTTTCCAGCACAGTGGAGTTGAGGATCACTTTCCTGTAGGTCCCATCCAGCCTGCTGACCTGCAAACACAAACCATTGGCTCAATCCTCAAAAAGACGACACAAAGAGACCTCGAACGTAAACATTAAATTGCATATCATATAAACGATGCTATTTCACTTATCAGTCCGATGCTTAAAAATATAACACTTTAGGAAGCAACGGGAGTTGGAGTTGTGGTGCCTTCAGCAACACCAGGGGCTCGCCTAAGGTGTGAAATAACTTGAAGGTGAAAGCAGAACGATAGATTCCTCTGCTTCAATGTCTAACGTGGGTTACAAATGCGGAAAGCATTTTATTGGTTACAGAGACCCCTTGTGATCATACAAAATGTATGCCACACACGCTCTGGTACATAACGCTCAGCTACAAAGGTTAAGCAATCACTCATTCCACGCATGCCGTGAAGAATTACCCAACACCATTTCACATGAAACGTTGATGCATGATAAGTGCCCAGGACCAAATCAACCGCAGTGAGCCCTTGTCAGATTTCGCAAGCCACGCAGCGTTGAAAACCTCCAATTGTACCTGCATGGGTGACCACCATGCATTACAGGTGTTATAGGATACAGTATAGACTGCGGGGCCGCATGGCAGACAGTGGAGGACAGCGCAGCAAAATATATGTACTGTACTTCTATGCTCCCAAAATCTATGCTCCAAACCAGAATCTGCACTGACCAGCATAATAAAGTATGTTAAATAACGCCCATAACTCACACTGTGATGGGGAGGCCCTTATCCAGCAGTGGATGTGGATTGATAAAGGGATGTCCGCTCAACCATAGAACTTTCATTAAACTCATTAACAACATATTCCAACAAGTGAGTTTAAGTGACACTTCGCCGCCCAATAGTGATGCTATTCTCTACAATTTATGAGTAAAAGATGTGTATATGTTGCCGATACACGAATACGGTCACTCAGGAAAAAAAATTATACATCAGTGGCACGTAATATTACGTCTGACAGTCAATGCGTTGGTGGTTCAGTCGAAATCACTCTTGATTTCTCACTTGCAATCTACTTCCTACACTTCACCTATCTGGGCTTTTCTCTTTAAATCATTAACATGAACGTTGATTGAAAACCTTTTCATTGGTGAGATTCAACAATTTGACTGCTGCAATCGAGAAAATACATAGATCTATCTATTCTGGATTTGAAGCTTTCGTGACTGCAAGGATTCATATTGTTATGTTTTTTCGGTAAAGTCACGTAGGTAAAAAATTAAAATTAATAAAAGTTAAATAAAAATAAAATAAAAATCACGACGTTTCGGAGGCAAGACAAGCTTCCGTCTTCAGGTGGAACCGTCACAGCACGATTGCTGTATCAAGTGAGAGAAATTCCAAGAAAACAGTCCTTGTATATATACTGGTTGAGGGTGAGAGGAGCCAAGGTAGGCCCTGAATATTATTTTTGTGAGATTCGGTGCGGCTGAAACACAAATGACCGGTTCAAAAGTAAAACCCGAAAAGCACCTCAATGAATAACCCAACCAATCATAGATATTCATTGTAATTTATAAGAACAGATTAACCCCCCTCCAACCACCAACTCTGTCTGGCCTTCGCACCCGATTGTCTCACAAGTGACGACATCGCATTTATCCCTCAATTTAAGACCGAAACATGATTTTTCACACAATTCTGGCTGTCGCCTGATGAGGCTGGTTGTAATTACCGGCGAAACGTCCTACTTGAATTGTAAATGTTGTGGGTTTACTCTCCGACACACCGGTGTGCTGAACTAGGAACTAATTGACATGTGTTTGTTCACGTGACAAACCTTACTAAATGGCTGTCGAGTGGTGGCGGGTTTAACTACATTCATATCCACGCATTCTAGATTTGAAGCTTTCGTGACTGCAAGGGTTCATAATCTTAGGTTTTTTTCGGTAAAGTCACGTAGATAAAAAATTTAAATTAATAATTTTTTATCTACGTGACTTTACCGAAAAAACTAAACAAAAAAATTAAAATTAATATTTTTTTATCTACGTAACTTTACCGAAAAGAAACTAAGAATACATATCTACGCAATCTAACCCAAAAAAACCTCGATTATGCACCTCAATGTGCCTGGCTTCCGCATCCACCCAGTAGAGGAGATTGCTGTTGGGGTCAACCACAACCCCTTCCACATTCTTGAGGCCCTCCTTCAACAGTTGCTGCTGTCCCAGAGTACCATTGAGGCAGAGGCGCTGTTGGAGAAAAGAGAGGAGGGAACTCAACGTTACGTTTCACTCCGTTCGCGATTCTCCATACGATATCCACCTTGTCTAAGCGTTGTGCAAGTGCTTGTGCTTTTTTAATTTCGATTTAAAGCTTTCGTGACTGCAGGGATTCATCTTCTTGGTTCTTTCGGTAAAGTCACGTAGAAGGGAAATAATAAAATAATACAAATAAAACATAAAATAATAACATTTTATTTTTATTAAATAAAACATGATTAAATAAGAACATTTTATTATGTTTAATTGTTATTATTTTATTATTTCCCTTCTACGTGACTTTACCGAAAGAACCAAGAAGATGCTTGTGCTTTTAGAATTTTTTTTGCCAAATTACAAAAAAGAAAACACATTTTCTCAACCTAGATTTGAAGCTTTCGTGACTGCAGGAATCCATACTCTGGTTCTTTCGGTAAAGTCACGTAGGTAGCAAATAAAATAAAAACAAATCATGACGTGTCGATTGCAACACAAGAATAATGATGATTGCTTGTGTTGAAATCGAAACGTCGTGATCTATTGTTATTTTATAGCATAATGATGATTGCTTGTGTTGCAATCGAAACGTTGTTATTTATTTTTATTTTATACCTACGTGACTTTACCAAAAGAACCAGAGAGTACACATTTTCTCAATTGAACACGTTTGTTTACATGATTAGAATTAAATGTTTTAGATGATTTTCTTTAACCTGGTGAGAACTTAAAGAGACCACAATAGCCTCATTTACAAGAGTAACTTACAACAAAACAAAATAAAGTAGAAAATTTAAGCAAAAAGAATACAGAACAATAATAACTATCAATAAGTTCAAAAATTGCACAAACTTAAATGAACGTGAAACAATAAATTGCCTGCAAATTAAGTCGGTTAGGGCAGATTATATGAGAGACATTAAACAGACACGGTTGGTACTGTGTTTGTGTGTAAACACACATCTCACGAGCATAACACTCACGTAAATTGTACATTAATGAATATCACACGCATGATTCAATAACTGAACACACTCATAAATGCTCATTACAAAAGTAATTGTAGATGATGCAGTTTTCTTGAACAAAAAAATAAACTTTCAGATAGACAAAAAAAGCCAACACCAGTCCAAAAGGATACTTGTTTCAAATTGAAAAAAACCCCGTTCATTAGCATGTATTATATAATACTTTCCAACATGTTTGCTCTCACAAATGATTAATTAGCGATATCGGTAGCTCCTGCCAGGAGCGCAGGAAGCAGTGTGTGCGTAGGCCGTAATGAGCCAAAGGGGCTCTTGATCGCCAACCCTTTGACCCACAAGGCCGGAATTCAAAAGGGAGAGTCCCCTAATCACACCCACTTTACACTATAAGTCTCGCTCATACAGGACCATCTTCAAGATAGTTATGCCGCCCTTTATCTTTTCCGACAAATGGACAGAGCTGATGCATAACAAACGTGCTCAACTTTAGTTACAAAGCTTTAAAAATGTAGCTTGTGAGATTTGCTCAAGATCACCTGTATGGTATCGAAGGCTATGTCAGCCCAGTAGAGGCAGTTGCGAAGGTAATCGAAGTCAAGTGCCACTGCACTGTGCAGCCCGGTGAGTGGCAAAGTCTCGTCCAGCCCAGTCGCAAGGTCGTACCGGTGAATGCTCGTGCGCCGAGCGTACAGGACGAACTCGCGCTCCTCTAGAGCAATAAAACATGGGCAAGGTACCGTTATTTCACTTGCGTGGAGCCACAGGTGGGCTCAGCAGAGGGCAGTGAAAAAAAACAAATAAGTGCACTATACTATGTATGTTGAGCTTCTTTCGCACAGTATGTAGCCAAGTGTGCTAATCAGAGGTACTATGCTCCCCACCTTCACTGACTCGCCTTGTTGATGTATGGTAAAATAGAACCCCTCTACCTGCATGGCAAAGGGCCGTCCTAACTCCTCATACAGTCTCCTCATCCAGCAGTCGATGACAAGGCTGTATGTGTCCCACTACTCAGGAATAGAAAAATAAGGTTATACCCACATTTGTAAATAGTGCTTTTGATCATTAACGTTTTACTTTCACAATACTGAATGCACACGTGTTGTGCTACAAGGCTCTCAATATGGGTTAGCCCCACAATATTTACAGGAGCGGATCAATTTTTATACTCCAATGAGGCCCCCCCGAAATATTCGTATCGCCTTCTTCTAAGGACTCCGAGGCCAAGGCTCATTTCCTGGGGTGATCAGGCTTTTTCCACTGTGCAGCTCCCAGATTATAGAAAGCCTTGCCTTTGGCAACAAGACAATAAAGAGTTGTTTGAGCTTTTTCAGTCTGTCCTGAAAACTCACCTCTTTAAATTGGCCTTTTGACCCCCCAGTTCTGGCCATTTATCATGGTTCTGTTAATTTTCTGCTTTCCATACATGGGCGCATTGGCGATCTACGGGTGAAATGTGCCTTACAAATGTAAATTATTATTATCATTACAGAAATATACGACACGACGAAATGTGAAGAATTTCCCACCCATGACTGGGCAAGGAACAAGATTTCCATCAAGCACCCCCTCCATGTCTCCTCCGCTGCACGTGTCTCCAGACACCTTACGGTATCTGAACAAACAAACGCGCACGCACAGGGAAAAAACACATTTCTTTATAAGCTTTTTGTTTGTTTTTCAAGAGCCAAGGGATACGACAGGATGAGAAAAAACACATTTTCATATTGTGGGCGGCATTTTAATAAAGTCCTTTGTTTTATTATGAATAAGTTGAACATTTTATATGTCGGCATCATTTATGTATGGCATTATGCTGGCTAACAAATAAATGATAGTATTGACTGTAGTTTGAAATTAGAAGATTGTGTGTTGTTGTGTGTCAATGCACTCTCACCCCTTGGTTTGTCTGTACATGGTACCCGCAGGGCAGTTGACAGGTGGAGCATACGGATCTCCATCAAAGTCTGTGTCTTGAACACACTGCTCATTTTCTAGCGTCAGCTTGAAGCCCGTGTCACTACAAACGAATCACATACCACCATGCCTCAGTGAGTTTATTTAGTTTGCTGTCCTTCCCCCGCACCTCCGATTAGAACGGTTGGCTATATACGGTGACGAAATAAGTTCAATATAAATACATACAATAACTGCACTATTTTATTTAGCAATGAATAGTTGTATAGTTGACAGTAACAGTGACATTCTAAGTCAATGATTTAACGTTCTATATTCTCATCTAGGCATTTACAATTCTTGAAAGGTCACGCACCAATTACTCAATTGCGATCACATGCACAGCAATAATTTCCCACTACGATGGACACATGGCAGAACTTCTAGATTTGAAGCTTTCGTGACTGCAAGGATTCATATTCTTAGGTTTTTTTCGGTAAAGTCACGTAGGTAAAAAAATGTTTTAAACAATTTTTTACCTACGTGACTTTACCGAAAAAACCTAAGAATACATGGCAGGAGCTTTATGATAAAGAGTCGCAAAACTCTGTGAGACTTTCCTGGGTAAACAAGGGGAATAATACATACTAGTAATGACAGGTTTCTTGGGGCCAGGTATTTATAACATGTAAATTAAGACAGAAGGTAAGTAACCAATGCATTGCCTCTATTTGTGATGTAATGCATTATCATAATTCTAAGATTATTCATAATAAATCCCTTAATCCACAATTGTCTCAGTGAGTCTCACTCTATCAGAAAGGTTCTGTTTTCGTATATTTTGCCAATTCCATTTATGAGCATTTGGTATGTAGGAGGAAATTGGAGTACGCTGTGAAATATCACATGTACAAGAAGAAAACACTCAATGCTTTACCGAAATATTCAAGAATTCAGCTGCAGTGCTGCCATCTCTTGGCCATAAATTCGCAGCCGAATAGATTTTGGAGGTTCACAAATCTGCACTGTCCGTCAAAGTTCTGAATTCCAAGCATGCAACACAACTGCGTAAAATAAAAAAAATTGCACGTTTTTATTTTAACAAACGCCGACCGCACTTCACGTACCACTCAAAGTCTTCACGTGTGCAGGAGCAGTTGGAGGACATGATGGGCCGATCAAAGTCTTCCCCGTTGAAGCAAAGCGCGTGGGCGGTACGCCGTTTGTACACGGTCTTGCGACCCAGCAGACACTCATTTCCCAGTTCGTCTGCCGGCGACCAAAGCTTGTAGTCCTCGTCCAAGCAGGCAGAACCTAACAATGCACATTTTGACTTATTTGGCGTTTACACCGATGATGCGCGATATAAAAATAAAGCACAATTTTGCACAATAATTATTCACTTTCCCGCGATTCGCAACCCCCCCTGGCCAAAAAATCTTGCGGGGGAGTGCGCCAAAATCAGTTCTTGGGATGTCGAAGCGGTCGGAAGACGAATGTTATGAGGCGGCTGAACATCATGCTTCACATATAGCAGCACCCAGCCTGATGACACAATTGGCTGCTCTGTGTTCCAAAGGCAGATTTGACTCCACGTGCCCCAGACATGGTCGGACGGTTCCTCGATTCAACAGAACCCAAATCGACGGTCAATATTGACCTTTTTTTAGCAAGTCTCAGCAGACTGAATAGACCTTTCAATCTTGACAAAAACTTGACGACAGGGTTAATTAAAGACAGATTTCTGGATAAAATGTTGATATTAGACCGTTTTATGAGGACCGGTGTGTTATGCTGTACCAGTGTACCGCAAATACGTCAATTTGTATTGATATGTTGCATTTGTCGCCACCAGCAAGGGATACTGTGATACCAAAACACAGCAGACGATAATATCATGGCTACATTTTAATTCCCAATCCCTACTCTTCCCCTACCCCACACCCCCCTCTCTTCTTCAGCCTCACACTCCCAGCCCCGCCCACTTGCCCCCCCCATTTTCCTTGCTCCTAATCCTTCGAGCAGCACTCAACTTCCCCTACCCCACACCCCCCCTCTCTATCTCTCCTCCCTGGTTCCTCCCCCCTCTCTTACCTATATAGCCTCTTGTCACGGCAGCCCTTTTGCCCACTTCAGCAATTGTTTCTTGCTGTGGTTGTCCCACCTGATGACGGACGCTTGTGTTGCGCCCGAAACGTCGTGATTTAATTTATTTTATACCTACGTGACTTTACCGAAAGAACCAAGAGTATGGATCCCTGCAGTCACGAAAACTTCAATTTCCAATCCCTATTCTAGACATGTATGTAAATAATAAGTTGACTAGCATCGGACCAGGTGACATTGTAACACACGAGAGCCAGACCAAGGTACTTTTACGATTGTAAGGGTTTCGCATCGACGAAGGAAGCTCACAGAATGAGACTAAGGCATCTTTACGGCTCTTAGGGTTCACTGTCAATGCGCGAGGCTCACAGGAGTGAGTTGCAAGAGCGGTAATACTGCTGGCAACTGGCCAGCATTTTCAAATGGGTGTGCTTTGTCAGAGTACAGTTGTACCATGCCTTTTAGACGCCAACATTTTAAACCTCAATTTTTCATTTATTATTTTAAACCTTAAATAACTACAGGAATTCCAATGTTCTACTGCTAAATTAACAAACTCCTAAAGCACCTCTACTTACAATTTGCTGAAGAAAATATCCAATGTTTACACTTTAAAATGCATTACTGGTGAATGTCTCGAGCCAAATTTCAAGTAATTTTTCAGAGATAATTGTAGGATACAAAAATATCAAGGGAATACCATATGCTACATAGAGATTAGGTGTGAACAATATGCTGAGGTGTAAACAATAGCATTGCCTGTGCTGAATAGTACAGGATAGTGCTTAAAATAGGACAGTAATTGCTGCAATTAAAGTTACAACATTTGCAAGGAGATTAAAAGACAATTTCAAGGAATGCACCAGCTGTTTACACATATGAAGCAAGTTGAAAGGATTCCTGAAAGAGCCAAAATGAGTCGCACAAAGCTACTATTAGGTGGGCTAAAGCCTCCTCCCTACCCCCAATGGATGTCCGAATCCATTAAGTGCAGTTACTATTGTAGTAAGTTGCAGGAGGCTTGGACGACGTAGTTGGAGGCACACTTATTTATTAACACCAACGTATTTACCGAGACGGGGATACACAACACTTGAAGGGGTATCGGCCCCTTCACCCGTCTAACAGGGAGACCCAACGTCTAACCCGGCTAGCCAACTCCCAGGTCCTCCACTACAGAGCTAAGGGAGGCTATCTATCCCAGCCCTGGTCAAGCTGGGATTTACGGCACCCTGAGTCTCCAGACCGGCTCTTATAAGAACCTCGGTCTGGGCTCTCGGGGCCACGCCACCGGCTTTCCCTGGTCGGTCCTGACAAGGACAGCGAGCCAGGGGAGTTCCAGGGCCTACTCTAGCTGGTCTTCAATCTTCGCTGGTTAAAGCTAACACTCGACCCCGAGCCCTCCGGTTCACCACCTTATATAGCACTCGCCCCCACCCCCCCCCGGGGGGGCCGTGGGAGATGGCAGGTGCGGACGTCGATGTAAGCACCTTCTCAGCGTACGGCCATAACCACACCCCTTGTGTTTGTTTGCCATCCGTACCAATACACCTCTACACTATGAAGAAAATGTATTGCTGTTGTATGGAGTTCGCATGTTCTCCCCATGGTCACGTTTCTCCGGATCTTCCGGTTTTTCCCTCCACGTTTATAAACATGCATTGAGATTATTTAGATTATTTTGCTGCTATTAATTTCTACGCGATAGGACACTTTGTTGAACTATCACTTGTGGCCAGGTCGATTCTGAAAAAATAAGTTAATACCTCAGTGGGCTTTGCCCATGGTAGGATGGGGATGGTTTAGTTTTATTTGTATGTTTTTGGGCGATTTATTTGCCTTTCTTGTACTTTGCACTCGTATTGTGTTTTTGTATTTGCTGTTGTAACGTTCTTAACCTCCCCTACTGGACATCTGTGAAAAAGAGCTTCATAGCTAATCGGATTCGTCCAGAATAAATATTCCGAATCTGATGTACGTTGTGACTTCTTTTGCACCATCCGTAGCCATTCCGTGCGCTACTTACCAAGCACATATGTCATGTTGATTTGCAGGATGAGCCAACTGTGCGCTGCTGGAGCTTTGGAGCCAAAGATGGTGAAGACAGCACTTTTCTCGCCTGGCTCGGTCATGAGACCGTACACCGTTATGTTTTCCGTAGAGAACTGGAAGTCTCGCCACGTTTGCCCCTCGTCGGTGCTGAACCTGGTGGGTGGCACGAGCAGCAAGAGGGCGGACACACAACCGTCAGAAGCTGGTGCCAAGTAAAAGGATTTGAGTCGATAGCGCGTGGGATGTTACCACCAGTGAGCCTGTGGCATTAGGACAAAATGCTAATGTAAATATGCAACACATTTATGAATGTATCGCGGCATCACAACCCAAACGAACATTTCCATTTATTTATTTCGTGAGTAATGCCTCATCTAGTATCAAGTCTTTTTTTCAGGAGGAAAATGTAAATTTTTTTTTTTTTTACGAGTGGAAAAAAAACCTGTATTGCACGGGAGAACCCCCATTCATACGAAAGGTTAACACACTCAGGTACGCGCACATACACACACGGTTTCATAACCCCACTTCTGCACCGTCTTCTCATTGCCAGCCTGCAGCGAGGGTAGGGTTTGGGAGTTTCACTCATCTGTGCGATGCACCAGCCTATGGGTCAGCAACCTGCAGCTAAGGAGTTGCTTCGTGACATTATTTATTAAAGACCAGCCTCTGCATTCACCACAGGGCATTGCGGCTCTTGAAATAGTGAGGTTGTTATTTTGGTTGCCGACCCCAGCACATGCTCTTGCCTATAAAGGAGCGAGACAGTCAGTATTGGCCACAACACCCGGCTGAAATACATTCTACTGAAAAGCTCTGTGCTGACCTATTTAACTCTACTAATGGGTTTGTTTGAAGATTATTAGCCATTCATTATGTTATTGCAAAACTCATCCATTTCATAACCTTTACTGGACATGGTGACACTTACTTGAGCATGCCTGTAAGTCCCTCTTGAGAGACGGCGACAAGAATGCCGCCATGATCACCCCACGCGAAGTAGTGAGGTCCCACCAAAGTCTGCACAATAAGTCGGGCAATGATTTAAGAAAAGCTACAGTGATTATCTGGAACAAAATGTGGAATGTTACTGTGAGCAAATGTATTTGTGTAGAACTTCTTTTGCACCGTACGTAGCCAACCGTGCGAATCGGAGGTGCGTAAGAAGGACAACAAACTAGACACAAAAAATAAGTTAAGATGTGTTTTTAATCTAGATTTAAAAGTGCATCGCTCCAGTGGCTTCCTAAAATCGGAAGAACATTCCAGATGGCCACAGAAGCGCATTTCAAAGCGCCCGATGCAGCGAGCGTCTTTGTTCGATGGTTTGCCAAAAGCTGAAATGTGAAAATTATGTTGAGGTTATTAGTAAAGCTCTTTTTACTACATGACACTTATATTACATTGATTGTAGGTTTGTTGATAAAGATAATTCCAAGCGATGTACTCACCTCCCTCCAGTGGGCACCTGCCGTGCTGGAGATGTACACATTGGGCTTATGAGCCAGATTTTTTCCAACGGAGCCTACCACAGACATACATACATACAAATATAAATGCCAGGCAAGGTACATACAAAATAAAACAGCATCACTTAAAATTGTAATCTTTGAAATGTTACGTTGCATTGTTTTATTTAATCACTAAAAGGTAATTTGTATTTTTATAAATCTTTAAATGATACATGGCAGTAGTCACAAATCTCTTCATGTGAAAAAGGTAGGTGGCACAGGAGATTTTAAGACACTTGAGCATTTGCATGGGTATTATTGCTGCAAAACAAAAACAAGTTGTGACTTGGGCTTCAATCATTCTCAAATTTAGATCAACACAGCATCTCAACAAATATTCGTCCTGAATACAAGGGTGCCATGGCACAATCTGAATGCAACCCCACCTGATGCCATTATCAGGCCAGGAGCAGAGATCTTGGACATGACTGGAAGCAATCGGTCACGGAAGTTGAGCAGCTGACTGTATTTTTGTGTCACGTGCAGGGAACAGTTGTCCTTAAGCTGCAGACGTACAACAAACGTGAGCGCAAGTGCACGTTAGAAGCCCGACGCGACAAGAAACCACGAACATAAAAACCACAGCACAAACACGTAATAAAAAAAAAACATGACCGCAAAAATGTTAAGAGTTCAAATAAGGGCATTTTAAAAATCCTTTATATTAAGTTCGCTTGCTTGCTTAGGACCATGCAAATCTTTCGGTCGTTTTTTTAACCCACTTCCCGTGATCCAATCGAGCTGACATTTTCCAGACAGACTCGTGCGTGACAATGAATTTTCGTGAAAATTTTTTTCAAAAATTTGACACTGTTTAGGGATTTTTTTTAAAATATTTATTTACCAATTGGTTAATGCTGGCACACACTCATCTGACCCATAGGTGGCAGCCATCTCAAGCCAGAGGACGAGAGGACTCTATAGTTTTTACGGGTTAATTTTTTATATTTGCGGCTTTAGGAAGTCCCACCCCTGCCTATCAGAGCGTTCGAACCTGACAGTTGACAGGCCGGCCCCAGCTGTCAGTGTCAGGTGGCAGCAGTGGCTGCCACTCGCCTCCCTTGTCGAAGGTGATGAACGAGCGCATGTTCTCCTCACTGAAGTGCTCGCCCGACACCTGCGTGGCGATGTAGATGCCGCGCAGGCCCTCCACGCGGTGGATGTCTGCAAACGGCTCCTGAGCAAAGTACCTGCAAGCGACACCCACGCAATGCGATGAGCTAAAACTAAACTATTTTTTACTTTATCAGATAAGGCCCACCGAGCCATATATAGCTATTCTTCAGAAGCGACTTGGCCACAAATGATAGCCCAATGAAGTGGCTTATCACGTGGAAATGTATAGCAGCCAAATACTCTTAATTGAATGTTGATTCTATACATGGAGGGGAAAAACCGGAGGGGCCCGGAAAAAAATCCACGTCACTACGGACATCAGGGTCGGGACTGAAAACGTATACCAGGCAAGGTAGTTAACATCTCGCCACCGTGGCGCCCCATTACACCGGTCGGCAGGGTGATTGCCGATTGCTGCAGAGGTTCGTGGTTCGAGCCCAGCGGCCGCCCTGGTTCATGCTGGAGGTGCATTAACCAAAAATATACGCCGGCCGTATGCTTCGCGGGGTACATTAAAAGATTCCGTAACTCTATTTGAAACAGAAGGCAACAGAGGCGTTCGTCATCATATGTTGGTGTAAATATAAAAATTTGCCAAAAATGTTTAATTACTATGAAGTTATATTCTTGGTTCTTTCGGTAAAGTCACGTAGAAGGTAAGCAATAAAATAATATAAAATAATATAAATATATTATAATAGATATAATATATATTTATATTATTATATATTATAAAATATATATATAATTTTATTATTTTCCTTCTACATGACTTTACCGAAAGAACCAAGAATATGAATCCCTGCAGTCACGAAAGCTTTAAATCTAAATTTACTATGAAGTTATTTAATTTTGTAATAAGGTTACCCCCCTGCTGAGACTATGCTCATTTGTGAAGCATAGCCACCATAATCATAAACTTGCGTTATAACAATGGCGCGAATACCAACTGCTATCATTTCTATGTATTATTAGCAGTGAAAGTCTGGTATAGCTGAACAGGCTGTGTTAATACGAGAAATATGTGGTCTTCTACCTCACCCTCAATTTGTATCTTGCTAATAGGACAGATTTGTGTACATAAATTCGACATTATTATATCCCAACTGATACCTCTCACCATTCAAGGATTTATTTTTGATATGTTTAAACCAATTACAATTGATCATCGATTATCCGGCTTCCAACATTATCCGGCAGTACCCGGGCTGATCCGGCAAAACCACTCCAGTCCTGCAATCGTCAAACACGTGTTGTTGAAACAAGAGTGAAGTGCGTATATCAACCCATGTAGTCTTCGAGACTGGAGTGGCAAGTCGTCACTTTTTACCGTAGGATATTTATTTGTATCTATTTGTATATTTACTTGTGCCAATTTCATATGTAAACATTCAAAACACAAAAAACATATATACAACACCTAAAACGTAATGTTATGCAAGAGTGTAAATAAAGAAGCTATTTTAAAGAGTGATTAGTGCTTATCTGGCACCCCCTTCCCCCTCCCGAAGTCGCCATGATGATCTACTATGCTGTAAGATTTTATTTGGTTGTACCATTATTTTGTATTCTCTTTTGTAACCAAGCTCTCCCTTGAAAAAGACTTGTCCTCTTAATGGACTCTCATTGGGTTATAAAGACTTTATTTAACTTAATTTCTGTTTATTTACAGCTTAAAAAAAAAGCCAACGACTTTATAAAATTAGCAGTGACGACTGAACTCAATTCCGAGTTGGAATAAAATTTAATGGCAGTGCAAACACAAGGCAAAATTCTAATTAACTTACTTTTAACAGATGCCACATCTGAGCTCAGTGACACGAAAACTATTCTTCACCAATAAATGAAGCAGTGAGAAATGCCACACCGATCACTCGTGCTTGTGAATGAGCCATGTTACAATTAATAAGCGTAAAACCACGTTGTGAAATTCAACAGCACGTAGACGTAATATTTTTCGATCTTAGCAATGTCCCGTACACAAACATGATGTTCCTTCACCAGGAAGCAAAGTACAACGTGGGTTTTCCTGCAAAAGACATCTGGCTTAAACTATAAAAACAGAATTAGCTGTGAAAAATTACTCGTGTGCATTGTACGAGGAAATGGATGGATACTGAATGTTTAATTTGTTACAATGCGTGAATGAGTGTATTTCTTTGTACGGTGTTTGTTGTGTTTATCGAGGTGTGGGCATTTTGTTCACAAATTAAACCACTTTACATGGCACGAGAAGCATGGTAAAATAACATTAGCGGGAGAATTTACATGGAAATATAGGTACCATATTTCTCCACTTCTTATTGATAAATACACAGCTCAATCAATGCTTAATTTTTATAATGGCACTAAACTGTTCATTGTTGCACTTCACTCAAAACCAAGTAAGACCCACTGAGTAGAATACCTTTTTCAGAAGCAACATGGCCACAAATGATGACTCAACGAAGATGATTATCGTGTGGAAATGTACAGCAAATACTCTAAACGGGTGTTTCTAAATGTGGAGGGAAAAACAGGAGGATCCGGAGAAAAATCCACGCGACCACAGGGAGAACATGCAAACTCCAAATATAGAGGCATCAGGGTCGGGGGATAGAACCCACAACCTACTGCATACCAGGCGAGGTAGTTAACATCTCGCCACCGTGATGATCATAGTTACTGTTGGAGTAAAACAATACAAAGACAGGTCTCCCCTGTATAACCTTAACAGATGTTTTGGGGCAAGTGCTGTTTGCGAGCACCTATGAATGCCGGGCACGGCACACCACGACAGAGCCACTACACGCTGCAGTCATGCGGAGCAGCCAGAGCAGCCGCGTTCCCCTTCTCACCTCACGAGCGTGTCTGCGCCGGGCCCCTTCGGACTGAAGTAGAGGACTCTCTCGAGGCTGAGGGAGAACTTGAGGCCCTCACGCTCGGAGATGTAGAGGTTCGTGAGGCCACCCTCGTGGTTGACGCACACGAACACCTGGTCCTCGGACGCGTCCGCAATGTAATACTCCTGCCAGGGGACGTGTGGCCAAACGAGCATCGGGGGGGGGGCAACAAAAACAGACCGTGGATTAACCGCTGGGCAAAGGCGTTTGTTTTGGGTGAAAAATAAATGGGAATAATTAAAAATGTACGATTTTATTTTGTGTGCTTCCAGCTACTTTTGTCATGGTTAATGAGCAAAATAATAATAGTAATAATAATAGTTCAATTTATAAAGCGCACAAATTTGCAGACGTAGTGGCCGCAACTCAGAGGTGAAAATTTTAACTGGAATTCGAATCTATTGCGAATTTAAAATTAAGGTTTTCTTATAATTTAAGTATGAACACAGCATTGTAATGGATACAATTACTGTGCTAGTGGATTTACAGCATACCGAAGAGATGAAGGTGTATACTGGCTATTGAAAGTTATAAAATGCTTTTTCCCTCCTGCACTGACCAGCGTGGGGAAGTATGTTCATATAATTCCCGTGATCGTTTTGTGTAAAGACTCTCATCCAGCAGTGGGTGCATGCATACAATGCTTAACAGTTGGGAGTGAAGCAAATCAATTTAAACACACACTTAGAATGTTTATTTTAAGAATGAATGTAAGAGACAGACACGTGATAATTTTACAATGGTGCAAGGGGTCATTTGTTAACATTTTCACGAGCGGAAAGGTACCAGCGGGGCAACGTACGTTGACCTTTTAAAATACCATTAATAATCGTTAACCACTACATTTACAGCAAAGCACTATTGCCATGGCAGTCACATTCTCCTGGAGCCCAGCGAGCCCTTTAGTACATAAATTACCTTGTGGGCCATGCACCGCAAATGCAAGAACACCCTATTTATGTCCCACACTTAAGTGCACATTTGAAAAATGAGGCCGTTCTATAGCCATATCACAGTACTGTCATGCGCACATGCGATTCTCTATTAACTTTTTGCTGCTGCTGCTGCTGCGAACCATATATATTTACAATGAATACATAATATTTCTCCCCCTTAGTGCACTCACGAAAGTCAGGAGGATGCCAAGACACAATAAGGATTTTAGTAAATAAATTTTTGCCGGGTATTAGGTACATTTTATTTAGTTGGAAAATATAAAAACAAATGACCCCCCCCCACCCCCCTTTGATGACGGGGTCTCAGCACCGCCATCTCCAACTCACCACAATTGGGTGTTTGGTTCGGAATTGAGAGGAGCGCAATGGCTTGCGATTGTGGGAGACCCAGAGTTGAACAGAGCGTGGGTATTTGGATCCCACCAGGTGCTGTTGGATACACAGTCAGAGGCCAGAACAGGAGAGAAAAAAAAACCCCACACCGAAGTGTCAATCGCCAGAACCAGAAAGGTGCACCGAGAGATTCGAGAGAAGGTTGTGGCCGTAACACGACATGCACCGCAGCTCAAGTTTGTAAAAAAAAAAACAAGAGTGCGAACACTGGTGCTTAGCACCATTTGTGTTTAATAGCTTACATGCTGCGGTGAATGTCGGTTATTTTTGTAGGTCAGTGCACATCACATGCCCATTCATAAATGGTCCAATAAAAAAAGTGTCCAAGGCTTTGCAGCCAATTGACAATGTGTCGGATATTCCCATGAGGGATGTACAAATTAGGGCCAAATGGTAATATTTTTCCAATAAGTTATTACTTTTAAAGTTGCAAGGATATGTTCAGACCTACTACACTGGCCAAAGTAGGAAGGGGAGATGGAGTATGAGAATATTTTCTCCTTCGACCACGATGCCTAGACCAAGAGCTATACCTTGTTCTTCCAGTTGTGGTTGAAGATGGCCTGTTCAAACGGTCGTCTTACGTACGACACCATCAGCACAACAGAGCTGTTATGTTGCTGCAAAGTAGGCAGTTAAAGCAAATTTACACAAAAATATCCTATTAATATTTTGATTACATACCAGTAATACCATACTGTACAAACATTGCAATTTAAACCTGTCACTAGACTTTAAAATATCAATATGCGACAGCAGTCCAACATCCATACATAAATACATGTTGATTATTTGGAATATCATCTACAAATGTGTCACGTGTATCAACAGATATGGCAAAGGCTGTGTTTTGAGCTAAGGAAGTTTGTATGGCATGGTAAAATGAAACCGAGCTCTGTGTGGAAGCATAACGTCTCCAAATTACCTTAAATAAGAACAGAGACAAGCTTCGTTGGCAAAATGAGCACTCGTGTGTTGCAGGCTTAAGCCACTCAATGATATTGTTCCAAAATATGCTTGCCATATATACAGTTTATCTCTAAGTTTCTAATTTTTGAGAAAACATTAAGTAAATCCCTTTCAATACATTTATGTTCATCTACACAGTGCAAGCTGAATTTTGCTATGATTAAACTACACAATGAAAGCATAGTTTTTACTATATTTATAAAAATCTGTACAAGTACGATTGTACACATTTATGCTAAACTGGTCCTGCCACTCTCCCTCCCTCTTTACTCAGCCACAGTGGTGAAGTATGGTCAAACAACCCCTGTGACCAAGAAGACAGCAAGGCGAGGCCTTCATCAAGCAGCAGTTTTGCAAAGGCCTGTGAATCTTTAAAATAAGCCTTTGATATCCAAGTGTTGAGGATAAATACAAATCGAAGAAAAAAAAATAACTTCATGCCAAACCAACTTGAAATGGAATACTGCAAAAACTATCAAATCCAAATGAAGCGGACACGATGCCATTAATTGTTTACCACTCCGAGAAATAATATCCTGTAATCATACCGAATATAACGGACATATAAAAAAAAAATCACATTTGATGACATTTTATGTTCACTAAAATTAATCTCGGTCCCGAAGGTACGCCGAGTGGGGAGTGTGTAATGCCACGTTAAACCCTTTCCCATTCCAATGACGTCCATGTACGTCAAACTAAAACATGCGAGAGGGCATGTGCTATCGAGTGCAGTCGTGTGGCTGCAGTTCTCTGCGGTGAGTAACGATGTACTCTTAGTTCTTTCGGTAAAGTCACGTAGGTAAAAAATGAAATAAAAATTAATAAAAACGAAACAATAAAATCACGACGTTTCGGAGGCAACACAAGTCTCCGTCATCAGGTGGGACCGTCAAGATGCAGCAAATCTGGCATCTTGATGCCGCAAATCTGGCTGTGACGGTCCCACCTGATGACGGAGACTTGTGTTGCCTCCAAAACGTCGTGATTTTATTGTTTTATTTTTATTAATTTTAATTTAATTTTTTACCTACGTGACTTTACCGAAAGAACTAAGAGTATGAATCCTTGCAGTCACGAAAGCTTCAAATCTAGAGTAACGATGTCTTTAAAAACAACGGCGCTATGCCTCTCTAAATAAAATTAACACTGAACCACAGGAAGGCTACGAACTGTTAGTAGCCTATCCTGTTTGAGTGCATTACACTTTGGGGGCAGCCAGGCCACAAGATGGCAGTACAACAGAAGCAGAGGTGCGCGCTGACCACACAGGGCTGGTCATGACGCAGTTACTTACCAATGTGAATTGAAAACAACTACTGTACAAATGACCTGTGTTCCACACTCATCACTTTAACACAACAAGGTATAAACAGTCAGAGTTAAAGGCGACGTTTATGAACGTGATGCCTTTGGGTGTTTGGATCACATAATAGAATTGTGTTCATACAAAATACATTAATTATTGTGCGATGTCCTGCTTAAATGTTTGCATGTGAAATTCCTCTATCTTCTTATAAACAGCGCTACACAATACTGTAATCAGAGGTGGGAGAAAGTCATTGTTATGCAAGTCCAAGTCGAGTCAGAACTCATCAAATTCATGACTCGAGTCTGACTCGAGTCCAAGTCACATGACTCGAGTCCACACCTCAGAGGTGGGACAAAGTCATTGTTATGCAAGTCCAAGTCGAGTCTGAAGTCATCAAATTCATGACTCGAGTCTGACTCGAGTCCAAGTCACATGACTCGAGTCCACACCTCTGACTGTAATACTTCGGGCAAAAAGGAAAGGTTAAGACATTTTGTAAATGAGTACGTGTCAGCTAACTTAAATCTAAAAGTTAGCCATGAACACAAATGTATCTTTAACATTAGGACTACAGGGGTATTAAATGACAACTTATAAGTGGCACTAACAAAGTAAGGTTACGGAATTGCCAATCACACCACTTCCTCAAATATATATCACTGCCCAATAAACACAATAAATTCCTCGTTGTTACTGTGTTACCACAAACTAGTGGTCAAACAGGTTTCTCATTTTAGTTTATATTTTTAGTTAGCTTTTGGGGTGATGTGGGGTTCTCAAAACGTATATAAACTATAAAACTACACTATTTTTATTTTAGCAGAGCTATATAGCTCTTTTTCAGAAGCGACCTGGCCACAAACGATAGCTCAACGAAATGGCTTACTTATCATGTTGAAATTTATAGCAGCCAAATCAAACACTCTAAATGCATGTTGATTCTAAATGTGGAGGGAAAAACCGGAGGACCTGGAGAAAAATCCACGCGACCATGGGGAGAACACACGCAAAATCTACATATACAGACGTCAGGGTCGGAATTGAACCCATGACCTCCTGTATACCAGGCGAGGTAGTTAACATCTCCTAGCCACCGTGGCATTTGGGCAAACAGCAGGATAATGTCCTATTGCTTTAATGGTAAAACAAAGTTAGTGGGTTCTCTGTACCATGAAAACACACTTGAACAGTATTGTACCTCCCCATCTGTGGTGACCTAGGTTTGTAAACCATTTCCTGGTGACCGCAAATGTATGTTCATTGTATCACCCACGCTTCAGAAGCACAACACAGCTGTAGAGACCGGGCAAATTTCAATGTCACCTTCAAGTTTACAGTTGTATCCTGTTGACATGTTCTGGTTTAATTTTTGAAAAATCCAAGGCATTTCCCTCCAAATGAAAAAACAAGATGTATACTCAAATATTCTAAGTCCAGGAAGCGTTTTTGTTGAAATGAAATAACTTTGAAAACTACGTCAACATGGATTATACAAATCATTGTGAAGTTAAGGTGCCATTTTTTCCACGTTAACCAAAGCAGTTTTGGCTTCAGGACAAACAATTAAATCGTGAAATGCTTGCACTGGCCGTAAGTGTGAGCGAGCTAGGGCGAGGCACGGGGGGGGGGGGGGGGTGCACGAACCACAGTCTTCGTAGCGAACATGTAGCTGTCCCGGAGCTGGAAGTCATCGACCCCCTGCAGAAGCACGTGCTGCTTGGTGGCATCCTGGAAGAAGTCATCGCTGCGGAGGATGGTTGAGGTGTTTGTTGGCTCCAGGCGCTCCACGTACACAACATTCTCCTCGTCGTACGGCTCTATGCCCCTGCGTGAACGTGGCACAACACACGCTGGTCTCGATACGTTCATCCGTTTCACCAATGTATGTACGGGGAGTCCTCTACTTACGAACGTAAAAAAGGTGTAAGTTTTGTTGCCAGATAAATAGGGTAAAAAAAACAATTATCATATTTTGTTACTGGAAAATGGAGGTTTCAATGGTGTAAATGCTTACCCCGAGCTCTCATACTCTGATGGGTCATTGTCCTTGAGTTGTGTGCCTTTTGGCGTCAGCTGGTCCAACACCATGTGAGACTAGGCTCTAAAGAAAGCTGTCTCGTGTGTGGACCAATCAATTTCAAGGACAGTGCATACATTATCAGAGTAATGTTTTTTGCTTGCATTCCGACTGCAGGTATTGTGGTCAATGCAAACATGACTCCTTGTAAAAAAGGTGTCAGTTTTGTTGCCAGATAAAAGGGTAAAAAACCAATTATCTTACAGAGGTCTGTTTGTAAGTATATTTGTCCGTAAGTCCAACTTTACTCCTGTCGATTCCAAACATACACTAAACACAGGGAATGGCTTTAAAAGTTGTATAAACTCCTGTAGATGAAGATGCCACTGGTTATTCATGTTCTGCACGTGTAAATGCCACCTCCGTAATCTATTGCGTGGCGGTTGAACTTGTCATTCTCGCTCCGAACAGGAAAATGGACATAAGACAGGTTTGTTCGTGTATTTGAAAGTTTGTAAGTCGAATGTTCCTAAGTAGAGGAGTGCCTTTATGTTGAACTTCTTTCACACTGTACATAGCCAACCATGCGAAATTGGAGGTGCGGGGTAAGGCCAACAAACTAAACACAAACAGGATTTCTAAAAAACTCAGTTTTCTATCTAGGGGATTTAAAAGTGCATAGCTCCAGTGGCTTCCTAATATTAGAGCTGTTGGATGAAGGACCCCTCCTACTGCCCTCCCCCACAGGCCGAGTTGATTTTGGATGTTGCTTGAAAGGACTTTATCATGCTAGACAATGTCGGATGATGAAGGAGGGGTGTGTGCTGGCACTGGTTCAGACATCACTTGCCACTCATGGTAGCCACAGTCAGGAACTGAACTTGGGTCACCGGGTTCATGAAACGGTCCACGAAACATTACACCACCGCTAATGAATGCTATAAAGCAACCATCAAGGCGTGTCAATGGCCCGCCCTGACACATCGCCACATATTTAGAAATATACACACACAAAATAAGTGCAATAATCACATAGGCTGCTTTCAAATCTAGTCCACTGATAAGCACCTTGCAGTTCTGACAATACACCAACAATAGCCATGGAATAGACGGAGCTAATTTATTCCTGTTGGCGGCTAGGCAATCCTTGTGCACAGCTGCAACAATGTGGTTGAAATATTCAGTCTTAGTTCGGGAATGACACACATCCTTGCAGATTATATCTGCCAGATGACAGGATATCTAAAGGGCAAGGACTGTTGTCAAAAGCGCATGCTATAAATGAATGCAGTATAACATGCTGGCGGGAAGAGAAGGAAGCCTACAGCAAAGGAACACTGCTTCCGTGTTGAGGCTGAGATTAAGGTCGTGTCCTCCAGCTATCATTCATGCAACAGGCAAGGTTATGCATGTTTACAAAAGCGTAGATTAATTTAAAACCACAAATATGCGTTAGTGCCGAGTACGCAGGCATAGGTTAAAAACGCAAGATGTCATGAATAGATCGGATTTTAAGTCAGACATCTTAAGTGTCTTTACTAAAAATATCTATGCAAAACATCACAAGAATGTGAAAAATGAAAAAATACGTAAAAAATAGATTGTTTACTGCACAGACCGGTAAAGCATGTTTAAAAACAAGAATAGTGCTGACAAAGCCAGAATGTCAGAATTTAAGTTTCTCTTTTACGCTTGCAAATAAAACAAATACCGTACTTCCAAATCAAGTAAAGTACTATTACCATAAATAATGAAAAAAAACGCCATATTCTGGGAAAAAGCACTCCCCCAACGTTTTGAATGTTCACATTACATTACGCAGCGCAAGCGCAGCCGATTGGGAAGTGCAATAACACCGCTGCTGCACACGAAAACAAACGGGCTTAACTTGGGGCATGCGCTCTAACACTAATGGTACGTGACAGCTGCAGGCTGGTGGTCTATGCTGAAAAGCCAACCACACACCCGGGCACCGTTCCAGACACGGCCAGATGGATTGCAGTTGCACCTATCCCCCAACCTGACGCGCACCACCCTCTCAAAGCTTCTGCCTCTACGCCAGTCCAGACAGACCAATAGCCGAGGGAGCACACAGCTCCGAGTAGTGGATCCCACTTAATGTCACGCTCTGTGCGAGCTAAAGAGCACACGCATCAGCACAGGTGGTTTCAACGTAAAGTTGACAAGTCAAGCTGTTCATTTCTATGCAGGCTCTAGCACAGCGCGTAACAATAACACGTGGTCTTCGTATAGAAAATAAATAGCACGAATCTTCTAATGTGTAAGTTATTATATTTAGTTTTTCTAGAAAATATTCCAGAAAAATTAAGAGATGTCAAAATAAAAACCATACCATATATATGTTTAAGTCAGTGTGCACTTACTGCTGTGTGACATGATTCAAGAAAACAGTAGCTAGAAATATAGAACAAAAACTGAAAGCATGAGGATGCATCCTTGAAATGACACAGACATACAAAGAGAAACACGTGGCTTGGAGAACGTGTGCTGGTTAATGATATAGTTAACAACTTTATCCAGAAAAGTGGACTTGAAAATGTCACGAGATGGGATGATGGCTGATATCGGGTATAATAACTGGGTAGCAGCGAAAGAATGGCAAGAGAATATCTACGTAGGAGATAGAATCATGAAATCAATTGGTGTGCTAGTTTGAAGTACATTATTGTGTAATTGGTTTGTCAGGTGGAGGGAGAGCTTGGGGAGGCCTTCATCCAGCAGTAAATAGACCATGGCCGAACATAATATAATTAGCCTTTTGTATACGTTCTATTCTATAATTTGAAGTTTTCGTGACTGCAAGCATCCATACTCTTTGGTTCTTTCGGTAAAGTCATGTAGGTGAAAATAAAAAGATGACGGAGGCTTGTGTTGCTTCCAAAACGTCGTGATTTAATTTAGTTATTTTAATTTTCATTATTATTTTATTTTCACCTACGTGACTTTACCGAAAAAAACAAAAAGAGTATACGTTGTATGTCTGTAGAACTTCTTTCGCACTGTACGTAGCCAACCGTGCTAATCGGAGGTGCGGGTAAGGACAACAAACTAAACAAAAAAGCAGTTCTAAACAAAAGAGTTTTCAATCTATACAAGATGACTAAGGCACACATTACACTGCATATTTAAACTAATGCATATGCAATGTCATTTTTGTTTTACCAATTAAAATGGATTAAGACCCATATTTCTCAACGATGCCATTTATAGCATACATCACAGTTTAACAGCAGATTATAGTAGTTTACAGAGGAGAGGTAGGGCAGTGGTTAGCGCACCGCACGTTGAGGCTGGTTACCAGAGTTCAATACCCGGCCACGGCTAACATCAGTGGCGAGCAATGTCTTAACTGGTCACACGAACCCCGTTCACCAACCCCGCAATGGACCAGTGTGGTCAAGTGAGGTCAAACTAACATTTAATGCATTATGCTATTCCATAATCTTAAAGTAAAAAAAAAAATACCAGACGTAATATAAATCAGTCGTGGATGAACTTGACAATATATCAGAAAAATAATACGCGCGTGATTTTTCACGTAAGGTTAAAACACGAGTTCAATTGCTTACCAGTAGTAGGACTTTACTTTTTCATGAATTAGTGTCCAACTCTCACCAAAATTGTCTGACTTCCAAAGCTGAAAGAGGCAGAGGAGAAAAAAACATGTCTGAAAATTTAAAAAACCTATACATGAAAAATATACAGTTAAACCTCGTTATTTCGGTATTTGATCATTCGTAATTGGGGATAATTCGGCACGTGTGCGCTTTCGGCATATCCAGTATATTAGTAATTCGACATGAGCCGAATTTCCGTAATGAATGATCCAATTTCGGCACACACGAAGCGACGCCGCGCGCCCCACGACCAAAACAATGACTCAGTCGAGTGGCGGCACGCGTGGTGACCATTAGTGCAGACCTGTTGCTTTGGACTTTACCTTGTTTATGCGCTCTGCAAGTCCAGTAAGTGCATACCGAGTGCATTAAGACCCCCTCCACACAACCTCTGTAACATACCACATGGAACCTATGACATCCTCCTCCTTCGCCTGCAATGCTGGTTACTGATGGTGTTACTTTTTGGGGGGAAATAATTTTTGGGAAACAAATTTGGATTTATTTTTATTGGTTGCAGGAGGGACTGGGGGATAACAATGCGCATAATTCGGAACATTGGATAATTCCGCAAAGCCGGCGCCCCATGTGTCAAATTAACAAGGGTTTAGGGGCCGTCCATAAATTATGTCATGCACCTGGTGGGGGGGGGGGGGTCAGACATGTGTGACGATGTGTGACGAGGGGGGGAGGGTGAGAAATGTGACATCACATCAAAATGCGCAACTTTAAATAAATAGACAACACAATCTACTTAATTAAATAGACTTTTTAATAAATGTTTTCTCCTACAACATCAGAGTGCAGCGCCACATTAAATACACACCACAATGACAATAGTTTAAAGCGATTTAAAGCATGTTTTATTTTCAAAGTGGAAATATGGTTTTCGGGGGGGGGCAGAGCTTTGTGACGTCGTATTTGAGGGGGGTTCTGACTTTGTGACGCCATGTGATGAGGGGGGGGGGGGGTCAAAAATCGTCCAAAATCACGTGATGTCATTTATGGACGGCCCCTTACTGTAAATAGAGTTAATTTAAAAACATGGGTATATCTCATACGTCTTCTCTGTGACAATAAAAAACACTTTTTTTCCAACCTACAGCACACACCACTGGTAAAAAGGCTTTGACAAATATGAGGTTAACCAGTTCAGGGGAGCCTGTGTTTACATAGGTCTTGAAAACCAATCTGGTGGGGTAATGCCATACAAGCACCATTACCTTACAATCGAACAGGTGTCACAAACTGGTTTACTTTGCATTATAGGCATTGGAGATACCATCTCTTAGCCAGCAGCAGAAACCTACTACGCAGTATAAAGTGGTAATGGTGCTTGTTGTGAGGTCATGGAGGGTTATGAGTAATACTCAAAAAATTTAACTCGCAAGTTTTAACAAAGCAATCACGAGGTGAATGTTTTTCTCATGTATATCACGTTTATTTATATTTGTTTTTTATATGTGTAATAGGTAAGTGTGTATGGAACTCCACATGACTGTATAATAATATAAATTAGCTTACAAGCCTATGCCTGATTAAATAAACCTTGCTGGCAAATATTGGTATCAGATGGTTCAAAGCTGGTGGACCAAAATGGTATTATATTTTAGTGGAGACAATATCAAGTTGTCCATCCACTTGAGTCAGGCGGTTAAATGTTATACACAATTCAACATTTCCAGAGAATAACATTTCCAGCTCAAGTATTGTACCTTCTCCAATGAACCACTGGAATAACAAACTCGACAAACTTAAAATAACCATGGTACTTTGCAAGCCTACTGGCTATCAACAAAGAATCGTTCATTAAGCCATCCATATATACAGACACAGACAATTTCAACCGAGAGGATGGTTATGAACTTGGCAATCATTGGAAAGATGTCATCAACCACTTTGGGTCATGACTTGATTTGTGTTTTCTTGTCAACCTCCACCGTCAGCAGTGTGGGTGTGTGGAGCGAGGTGCAATGATTGCCTGGCGGCCCTTTGATTGGTGGAGACCCACTGTCGGTTTACTTGTTTTCTCCAAAATTAACATTAGCTGCCCCGCCCATGCTGCTGACACACTTGGGCTACGCCCAATTACAAACCTTTATAAACAGTTTGCCTTTAGGAGGTGAACCATCGTGTTTTTAAATCCTTTATATTAAGTTCGCTTGCGTGCTTGCTTGCTTGCTTACGACCGTGCAAACCTTTCGGTCGTTTTTTAACCCACTTCCCGTGATCCAATCGAGCTGACATTTTGCACACAGACTCGTTGTGCGAGACAATTAATGTTCGTGAATATTTTTTTCCAAAATTTTACACTGTTTAGGGAAAAGAAATTAAATATTTAATTACCAATTGTTTAATACTGCAGACAATCATCTGACCCATAGGTGGCAGCCATCTCAAGCCAGAGGACGAGAGGACTCTAGCCGCCACGCATATAAAGGATTTAGAGAGAAAAACTTTGTTTTTACTGGTTATACTTATTTCATTTTCTTTATTTGTATTCACTTTATTTATTATTATTTTTCTATCTAACCAAAGAATATAAAAAGTCACGTAGAAGGGAAGTAATAAAATAATAAAAATAAAACATAATAAAATAATTCTCACGACGTTTCGGCCACAACGCAAGTATCCGTCCTCAGGTGAAGACCATGAAGCACTCGCGCGTTAGAGTGCAAAACTAATTAAATAAACCGATGGCGACGCTATGTAAAGTAGGGCAACGCATGCACAAACGCAGCACAAAAGCGCACGTACAAACCTGTTTGTCAGCGTGAGAGGAGTCGTATCCTAGGACCAGGTTTGGGTTCTTGTTATGCAGCAGCAGATCAGTTGGACGGAACGGGCAGGAGAAGTTTTTGACCGTCTGCCCAAAGTCGTTTGTCATCCACAGGTAGCTGTGCAAGGTGTCTGTGAATATGTACTGCACAGGAAAGTATGTGGCCTTGAGTAGAATGCAAGGTATTAGGCGAAGTGCACACCATACATTTTACAAAATGAGGCTAAACATTTTTTATGCAATTCAGTATCATGGGGAAGGGCACACAGTTAATGGGCTTTGTGGCTGTCAATGGCTGCTGGTAAACTAAACATTCACTGTAAATATAACAAGCAAATGTTTACACGTAGAATTAATTCATTTCTGTGGACACAACCTCACAACTTGTGTAACAAAAAAAAACCTATCCCCAAAACAATTTTGTGGAAGTAGCTCATTTCCTGGCCATTTTAGACTTCCTAGCCCCCCTATTTTTAACAGATGACATTTCTTTTAAAAAAGCCCTAATATGCATTGCACAAAAGTATTGTTTAACGAGGGATACCTCAATATTCGCACAGGTACTCTGCAAAATGTAAAATGGCAAAAGAATGTACAATCCTTTGCCAATCCACTGCTGGATGATGCCCTCCCCACACTATGGGGGCTTATATTCAGATTCCAAAGAACACAGGATGAGATGTTACTATCCTTTGTGCAAGCACTTCCAAGAGTTCATGAACAGTGAGCCTGGTGAAATTTGGGGAGCGCATCGTCAGTAGTGAACCTTTGGTTCCTAGGGTGTATCGGCCTTTCATACTATACACCCTCCCCAAAGGCGGCCAGCGACAGGGTGATCAATCCTACGCTTGCGTCCCATTCCCAATTAGTCATAGGAGTTGCCTTGTTGTTGATAGCCAACATCCCATGGGACTATGCATGGCAGGGGTGTCCTCCTCCCTGAGTCAAGCATTGTTGATTGCATACCTCCTGGCCCTCTCACTTTGGGGCCCAGCTGGGGTCTTTCCTCTTCATCCAGAGCCACTGACTGCTGACCATATTTCACCAGGCTGGCCGGTGTGCGTTCAAGGTCATGGTGAGAACTCAGGACTGGTTTTCAGCTATCCCTTGACATTGATGTTATCTGTTGCCAGGAAGCAAACTAGGATCTTTGAGTTCATGGTGTGCTAATAATTGCACCACTGTCCCCCTGGTTACATTTACTAATAACCCGTATAGAAAAATAAACCCCTAAAGATTTCCCACTCAAGCGGGGAAAACTTAAAAACGATGTTTAAATGAGTCAAGCTCTCGCAATAATGTCCCAACTAATGAAGAACATCGTAGTTTGACGATCGCTTTGGCTTGATGCGTGGCTTCTGCAGGCCATGGAACGAAGGCACCGCAATTGCTGAAAGAGCGTGAAACGTCACATTTGCTTACTGACGATGAGCGTCATGAAATGCGGGATGAAACCGAGGTAACAAAACTGTATCTGAGAAAAACAGGTGTTCAAAGAGTGGATACTCACCCTCCGGTTGTCAACAGGGCTGTGGTAGAACTGCGCAATGACGGTCTCGCTGCCGTTCGGTAAGCGACTGAAGTTGGTCTGGATATTTTTATACGAATAGCCATAGTCATAAGACACGTAAACCTAGAATGAAAAGCACATCACACGGGAGTCATAAATACTGTTTTAGAAAGACGTGTATTCAAGTGTTAAACATTTTAAACATTCAAAACACTGTAATGCTGAATTGAAATAATTTTAGCTTATTGTATTTTGAAACAAATTTTTTTCAACTGTTAAATATTTACACGAAGAGAGAGCTGGTATTTTAAGAGGTCATGGACACTGCATTTCTCCCTGTAACCATGAAACAAAACATGGCCTTGTACAAGGTACGCACCCCCATGATGCATTGCATAATTGTATGAAAATTCATAGCTGTCGCACAGCTATGGTTTTAATAAGTTAATATTTGACATACAGTACTGGATATTGAAATGCATGAGGGTTCCTCAAATATAAATTACATTATATCATTTGTACGCAAGTCGTTAATCTGCATGTATCTTTGTCCCGATAATTATTCCTCGACCTCCACACTATTGATAATTGGTTTTTTACCCTTCTATCTGGCAACAAAAAACTGACACCTTTTTTACAAGGAGTCATGTTTACATAGACCACAATACCTGCAGTCATAATGCAAACAAAAAACATAACTCTGATAATGTGCACTGTCCTTGAAGTTGATTGGTCCACACCTGAGACAGCTTTCCTTAGAGCCTAGTCTCACATGGGTTGGACCAGATGACGCCTTTTGGCGTCATCTGGTCCAACCCATGTGGCGTCATCTGGTCCAACCCATGTGAGACTAGGCTCTAAGGAAAGCTGTCTAGGGTGTGGACCAATCAACTTCAAGGACAGTGCACATTATCAGAGTTATGTTTTTTGTTTGCATTATGACTACAGGTATTGTGGTCTATGTAAACATGACTCCTTGTAAAAAAAGGTGTCAGTTTTTGTTGCCAGATAGAAGGGTAAAAAACCAATTATCATATTTTTACTGGCAAATGAGGTTCCAATGGTGTAAACTCCACACTATTTTCAACGAACGTGGTGTCATTGCAAATCTTGTGATACGTAGTTGAAGCAAATGAGGTGAAAATTCACATTTAAAAATGTATCTTTGACCAGATCATTTGAACAATTATCCCTGACACTGTATATCAGACCATCAAAAATAACATCCCAGCAAATTACGTTCTGGGTTATTGCATAAACTGGTGAGTGCTGAGGGTCAGCCGTGCAGATGAATGGCGAGTGGCACCAGGTGAGTGGTGACTACGTGACGAAAGGTAAGTGGGTGTCATGTGTCACGTCCGTCCATAGAACGGGCTGCCCAGTAGCTTGTGCACAATGATTCAGGTTTATATGAAATATAATTAGGTTGGGATCCATTTCTTTTTTTAAAATCTCGCTCGCAAAACTCTCCGATGCCCTTATTTACAGTTAATGTTCAGGTGCTGGGTGTATTGTTGCATCATTGGATTGTAAACGTTATCAGCAGCCTGGGAAGGCCTTTATCCAGCAGTGAATTGACTGTGGCTGCTGATGTCATTTCATTTTTGACACCAACTATAATGCTGCAGGGTGATGAAATTACATACAAAATCTCACAGATCCATCACATACTGAGCAGTGGGTTAAGCGTGGCATAAAATGATAACTCTTCTTTGGGTGAGAATTATTTTATTATGTTTTATTTTTATTATTTTATTATTTCCCTTCTACGTGACTTTACCGAAAGAACCAAGAAGATGAATCCCTGCAGTCACGAAAGCTTTAAATCGAAATCTTCCTTGGGTCTTTCGGTAAAGTCACGTAAATAGGTTCATCCTGATGACGACCGCTTGTGTTGCGATCGAAACGTCGTAGTTTTTGTTATTTTCTTTGAACCTATCTACGTGACTTTACCAGAAAGACCCAAATAATATGAATTCCTGCAGTCACGAAAGCTTTAAGTCAAGAATAATAACTAATTAAAAAACTGTCAAGTCAAGCTGAAACCAACAACAAAAAACCGAACATCTAAAAATGCATCAATTAATAATATAGGTGATGGTAAAAACACGAATAACCAAAGTGGGGGATGAACCAAAATGGGTGTGATGATTTGCCCAGGCGGTCCAATAAATGGTTGCGATTCTGGGTCGCGATTCTACTCAATAATAGAGTTACTTTAACAAAAAAATGTAGCAGCCTCTATTAAAGAGGGCTCATGTGACCCCAAGTCAAAATTAAATCGATGAATCATAGAAACAAGCCCATTGCACCATTTCTATATGAAAAGTAATACATATTTAAATGGTTAAGTAGGCCGACATGAAGATTGGCAAATGAAGTATTGCAACACCATCCAAAGATGTTTCATTCGAAAAAGCTGCGTGCCACCAATATAACATAATGATATTGCCGTCAGCTGCGTGAAATGCTCTAATATTTGTACATTTTCCCATCATAGTGCTACCCATGTCCCACAATGTTAGTGCACTGCACTTGAAATGTATCAGCACATCTCAAAAAGGAACAGCATGTGACTTCAAACCATCACATAGTAAAATTGTGATTCATGGGTAGAACAGGGGCATGGATGAAAAAATGTGTTCTCGCAGATAATATGAGTCGAGGGTAACGCAACTGCAGATAGGTACAGTTCTTCCACATACATGCATAGGCAATCATGAGCCATACTTTTCAGCCAATACATTGTGTTGCGATCGAAACGTCGTGGTATTTTCCTTTTATTTTAAATTGTATTTATTTTTATTTTTTATTTTCTATCTACGTGACTTTACCGAAAGAACCAAGAATATTAATACATATATGCTTAAAGAGACAATGCATAAACATGATCGATTGTAATGTAGAATGTTTTTGGCTACATGCAATACACGCGACTAAATTCACAATGATATGAAGGCTATCATTGGGGGAAACAGGTACATTTGTTTTAATACCAGCAATGAGTTTAACTAAGTAGTATCATGCTTGTCAGCTATACAAAAAAAATATTATCTTCAACCGTCTCAACATAGAGCAGAAATCCAATAAACTGCAGTGTTATTCTGCAATATGGCAGACAGGAGGTTAGACTTACAATCCGTGATCAAATTAACACCGTCGTGGTGTCTATTGGATAATGGGAGGAGGAATAAACCGAACAAATTCATTCATCCGCGAAAAATTTGCCGATTACAGTGAAAGAGCGGCACGTGACGAACGGCCAAATTGATCCGGAAAACATTTGCAAACCATAGGGTTACGCAAAATGCCATATCACAATAATTTACTCGATTTTTCCAAGGAAAACAACACTTAGTCACAGGACCCATTTTCAGGAAGGTCCTGTTATGGATTGTTTTTTTATATTTTAAGAAATGTGTTCAGCCAATTAATGAGTTGCTAAACCAGCGGGAGGAAAACGGAGGGCCCGAAGAAATACAGGCGAGGGGACAACACTATATCCCCATTCACATGGAAACAGATGACAAGTCTATACTCTTAGTTCTTTCGGTAAAGTCACGTAGGTAAAAAATGAAATTAAAATTAATAAAAAAAGAAAAACAATAAAATCACGACGTTTCGGAGGCAACACAAGCTTCCGTCTTCGGGTGAAACTGTCACAGCAAGCTTGTGTTGCCTCCGAAACGTCGTGATTTTTTTAAATTAATTTTTATTTAATTTTTTACCTACGTGACTTTACCGAAAGAACTAAGAGTATGAATCCTTGCAGTCACGAAAGCTTCAAATCTAGATGACAAGTCAACTTGCTGTACTTCCTTCCGCTGGCAAATCAGCGGATCACACCTCCAAGCCCACGGAAAAGGAGTTTCACAACATTTGTGAGATCCACCAACAATCGCCTCCACAGTGTTGGATTGATTAATGTTTAACGAATATGCACGCAAATGATCCGTGCAAAAGCCTACCAGAAATTACATTTCATATCAACTAAGGATTACTATAAACCTGAAAAAGGCTGTAATAATATGCATACACGTTTTCCTAAATCATAACAGTACCTCGCGGGATTGAACCACCAATGGCATGTTGGCAAAAACCAAAACAATTATATGCCGAGCTCTGAAAATAATATAGATACTATTGTCTGAACATCACGCAAAGGGTTAACAGTTAGTAATGAATAATTAGGTATCAAAATTATTATAAATGATCATGCTAATTATAATAACTCGCACTGCTAATTATTTGCCACTCATGCTGTGTTGGAAATGAACCACATTAATTATTTTTTTAAGCCAAATAAATCTCTCAGGGTTGCAACCTTTAAGACAATGTAGCCTCTGTTATTCTTATGACTAATCAAAAATCAACACATAGCAGCACGTCCCAAAATAGAATGACAAGCTTAATTGAAGGAAAATGTTATGCAAATGTGCTAAGTTCAAAAGCAAAGCCCGTGTTAGTAAAATCAAATCCTTTCTAACACGAGCAATAGTGTTAGACAAGATACATATAAATGCTTCACTTAGGATATGTACGTTTTCCCCACAATATACTCCTAAACCCAAGGCCTAAACAGTGCACTTGACAGCAGTACAAGGACAAGGCAAATAAAGCTGCACGGAGCTCATGTTTGTGCACCCATTAACATTTCGCTAGGCAGACCAACCTTCACTATTGGGCCAGTCTGCTTCCCAACACCCACAATCTATTTGCAGGTCGCATAGCTTGTCCCTGTGCAAGCTCATTCATCACGTGGTGGCGGGAGATCCTACGCTTGGCTGCAGTGCGTAGAGCATTAAGCATCAATTTGACCGCGTGCTTCAGTGCCCGTGCGAAGTCATATTTCAAAAGAGCGTTTCGTAGGTTCCACAAGCAAATCTAGCTCCTCTCCGTATTCTGTTTGTGAGTGTAAAGAATACTGCGCACAGGAAAGTGAGAGAGCCACTCCACGACTGCCAATTCCAGGATGTTGCACAGGTATTCAAATTTATCATCAATATATATGTGGTATTGACTGGAATGTGATGCACATTCGCAGGACATAAGAAATACATTACAACTGCTTGAACACGACCGTGGACAAGCCCCACATATTACTAATTAGAGAACACATTCCTGCGGAGTGAGCTGGTAGGAACGTTGGGTTGCTCGGTCAATGGCCAGGGTCAACGGTGGCGTGGTGTATTCCGCAAATATGCCCAACTGAGGGCAGGAACAAACCGGCGTGAGTAGGTTAAACGTTGAGTTTTATAAGGGCACCACGGGGTGACCAGCCCCTCCCCACCCAGCCCCACCCCACCCAGCCCCACCCCTCCCACCCCCCACCCAGCCCCACTCTCCCCACCCAACCCCTCCACATCCCTCCCCTCCCCAATCAGCCCCTCCCTCCCCACCTAGCCCCTCCCTGCACGACGGACACAATAATCCCCTGTGGGCTGGTGCAACCAGGAGGTTCCTACCAGTATAAGATATTATATGCACCATAACAAATGCATGTATACTTAAATACAGTACACAGAGTCCTTTCAAATGCTTCGAAAGTTCTCAGGTCATTCCATTCTAATCATAACAGTTGCCCCTTGTTTGGCCATTTGCGGCCTCCATGATACATAAAAGATTTGGCAATTTAGAAATGGTGTCATCAATCTTCTCTATGTACGTCTGAACCAAAGTAGTTTAGAATTTATTTAAAAACCCCCCAAATGTATTTATTGAGTATGATGCATTGCCAAAGTCTCATTACACTATACACTGCACAAATATGTTCAATGCCAGAAAAAAATCTTCGGAAACCTTGCTGATTGCGTGAATATATATTTTACCATAACACAGAATGGCCTACTCTTTTGAACCGTGCTTTGCGTCTGCAAAATGAGATTGCATTGCCAATATCATGAGAAAGCTATCGTTAACCTCAACGTCCCCACGACCTTCTCTGCAGCAGCCTTAATAAAAAAACATTATTTTAAAGACTTGTGTATATTTGAGTCCCAAAAATTATTGCTCACTCTAGGACTGCAGACCAACAGAATTGTAGAAGCATAATGTTACTTTGACAAATTAAGTGTATCATTACACTGCATGGTTAATATCATATATAGATCATATTACTTTTCAAGTGAAATGGTTAAAAGATGCCCAAGGCCAAATGTCTATAGCTTACAAAACAATTGATATGTTGTTGCCTTTGTGGCAAGAGGCTAATTTGGCCAAGAAAATGACCAGTCACATGGCAAATGCTTCGCAAAGATAGCTTTGCCTTGCCTTTTTTCACTCCTCAATTGTATAAACAGCTGCGAACAGTGGCATGATGCCACTATTGACAGCTATTACTTTTGATAACACACCATCTCCATCACAATTACTACACAAATAATACAAATAAAACTTTAATATGCCATTGGATTAGGCCCTGCTCATGAGCCACTAACATACAGTCTGCTGTTTAAAGGATTTGTAATATATAAATGTGCATTCAATGCTTGCTGCAGAATATTTAAATTCAAAAAGGTCGTGGTCTCTCAAAACTGTAAACAGGTTGGTGCAACATGGGTTGCAAAAGAGTTAAGAGCCCACACTCCCACATCCTGAGCTTATCTTACATCAGTCTTCACCACATTTTATAGCCAATGCAGATTATTGGTGAATAAAAAATAAATAGGACTACAGCTATCATTCCATAAATTTTGAATAGTCAAATTTTTTTTTACTTGGTGAGTGAATATAGATAATTTTGTCATGCTAATTTTATTTTAATTATTGGACCACACAGATAACGCATGCAAAGCCACTTCTCTGGACATGCCACGACTTCTAGATGCAATGCTTATAACTTGGTCAATAAGCAGACCTGGCGGAAAAATAAATTAATCGGCGTATTGGTACAGATAGAGTACTGCAAGATTCAAAGGAAGCGAGATTTTTGCCACTCTCTCAAAAGAGCCAGATTAGAAATAGCAGCACCATGGCCCTGAATTGAAAATATTTACAAAAAAATGTCAAAGAAGAATGACGTTTTGAAGTGAATTCAACAAACAACACCACGCAAAACTAATTTGCAGCAACACATCCACACAAATCATATGCAGAATTATCCGAAATATATGAAGAAAAAAACGGATAAATCAACCGAAAATAGCAAGAGTTAACTGGGATATTCATACCTCAGAAGTTAACAATGGGTACATTTTTGGAAGGGAGCAAATCACCGGAATTTCAAGTGGTTACAATAAATTAACCCTTTCTTGTTCAGAGACGTCTGCAAGTTGCAGGGTGGCGGCTCCCGTTTACCGCTGAATCTCAGAACGCACAAGCGGTTCAGCGTTAATTTTTTATTTAGAGAGGCATGTCACCGTTTGTGTTTAAAGACATCGTACTCACTGCGGAAAACCGTAGCGACGCAACCGCACTCTACGATAGCTGGCGCCAAACTACCTACGCCATACGCCTTTCCCGCATGGCCTTGTGGGAGCCTTGGTCCCAAAAAAGTTAATTTATTTTTGCCGATGACGTACAGGTACGTCAGGTACGTCATCGGAACAGAAAAAGGTTGAGCACAGGACGCGCATTTGAATAATGCATGCGTGTTGGGATGTACCAATGACGTAGAAACAGAACTGTCAAAAAAGAGACGCACAGCAGTCAGTGACCTTACCGCACTGGAGGGTTCCTTCTGCACCAGGGGGCTGTCTCTTGCCAGGGCCACTATGACGTTGCTCTTCTCTCCAGCCCAGTGGACCACCATCTGGTTGTGGTTGTCATTAAGCGGTGCCTAAACACAGACACATTCATAAGCAACACCAAAAAACGAAAGCAACTTTATGTAAGCGTAAATATTCAACTGTAAACTTCCCCCGTGTCTGCTCCCCGACTTACCACGATTTTATTCAAGAAACAGGTATTTTTTGTCAAGTATTTAACGTGTTACATCTCATTTGTATTGTCCCTCTTTATCGCTGTCCGATTTGCAGTTTTGTCCCCCCAATTTATTAGCCTAAATGGAACAGGAGCATATCATTTGCATATAAAGTTGATAAATTATCAATAATATATTATAGCATGCATGTAATGCGAGTAAGCATTGCTCATACATGTCGAGTATAATGTAGTCATGTACTGCATGCGCATATAAAACCAGTCGTGATTTTAACCAAGACCAGCTTATTACAAATCGAGTTGCGCCATTATTAAATTACTGAAACATTTTGCAATCTGTTGGAATAGGGAGAAACATACAAAATAAAATGGCAATACCACTTCCTTGTAAAAAATAAACCATAATGTAGAATGTGTTTTAAAACAGGGGGGGGGGGGGGTTTGCTGCTTCAAACACAAGAGAATGTTACGACATTCGTAAAACAAAGCTAGAATATTACATTTCCAATACACTTATTTGAAGTAAGATTCTTAACGTTAAACCACCAAAAACAATGAGTCAGGGACAACGTGATATCGTGCAGTGTTGTGTAATAACCTCTGCCTTATTCGGGGCTTTCCAGCCTAGCAATGTCAAACAAGGCATGGCTGCTGTAAAATTGTAAAAAACGAACAAGATACCAAGACACATGCTATTATCAGGTTTCACGCAACGACTGTTTTCCATATTCTACCGATAAACCAAATCACAGACGCTAAGGCTTGAGTCTCGTACTGCGCTTGTATATGGGCGACGATGATGCATAAAACATGGGTTGTGAGCAGCGGGACAGTAGTGCAAAAAAGCCCATTGTTGTATTGTACTATTCCTCCACGCCTGTGCTCCCCACATTCACCAACCTGGTCAAATAACTCTTATAACCTGCACGGTGTAGGAAGACCCTAATCGAGTAGTGGATGGAAAACAGACCTCTTAGTTTCAAGATATGCAGCACACATATGGTCAAGTGTTATTTGGGTTCATACTTTAAATAATGACTCATCAGAATTGTAATAAAGTGGATGGTGCCCGGATAGAGTGGTTGGTGATTTGAAGTACAGTATTAGGAAATCTTAACAATGAGGGTCAAAGCATCAACGTGTTTTCAAAACAATGTCACATATTTTCCATTCGTGTATAGAGATGTTCAAAGCACAAACAGTAAAGGTCTAAACAGTAACTCCATAAACAATAAACTATCCAAGGTGGCCATTTCAGGTTTTGTTTTAAAATAATAAAGTCGACAGTAAAGTGCATCATGGGACCTCCTTTGTCAGTACCAAAGCACTGACAATATATGCAATGTATGTTTTTTGTTTGCATTCTGACCACAAGTATTGTGGTTAATGCAGACATGATTCCTTGTAAAAGGTCTCAGTTTGGTGCTTTAACATCTTAACACCTTTTTTGTTGCCAGAAAACAGGGGGGAACCTATTCTCACAGTAAAGTGCATGTTTACTTTACAAATGAATAGTTAAATGGCTTAAAAAAATAACAAGTTACCGTGAAAACATTTACCTAATGCATTCAAATAACAAAAACCTATACGATCTCCACATTACATAACACGTGGAGTCTAAAAAAGGCATGTTAAAAACACAAGGCTCATTGACAATCCCAATCGATAATAAATGTAACAAAAAAAACGCCTCTTTTCTTACACTATCACAATAGCACATGTTTTCCCCAAATGTGGTTATGAGTCACAAAAACGCGTTCACCGATATTGAAGTCTCAGTGCAATGCGGTCTTCTAATCGCAACAGATAAGGGCCGATAAGATTTCCTTCCATTGGGATGTATTTTTAAAACGTCCAGTTTATAAATCTCAATGTCTGGGGATCAAATTTGAGAAAATTATATTTAAGTGTAATGCTGAAACTGGTGAGACGACAAATTATAATTTATATACTGCACTGCACAGTAATACAATTTACTGCGGTAGATTAGACAATGAATGCACTTGCTGTACCTAGCATACAGTTGTTTCAAATATTTCAAGTTAGTAAGCGAATTACTTTTACTTTATCATAAAAAATGTATGCAGTATTGTCCGTCATCGTGAAACTTTAAATATAAATTGAAGGCAACATGATTTTATTTGAATTCTAAAGTGGCTCCAATGGACACCACTAATCACTCATGAAATTGCATCATCCATATTCGTTGAGGGACGTGATACTCACAAGCTTTCAAAGTATACACAGACAGCTGCAATAGATAAACTCAAATGTAATTGGAGGCAACGATTAGAAGCTAGAATTGCAATGGGGGAGGCACTGATAAAACACGTTTTAAGTTGATTACAACGGTATTAATTCTAGATTTTAAGCTTTCGTGACTGCAATGATTCATATTCTTAGGTTTTTTCGGTAAAGTCACGTAGGCAAAAAATAAAAATTATAAAAGTAAAATAAAAATAAAAATCACGACGTTTCAGGAGGCAACACAAGCTTCCGTCTTCAGGTGGAACCGTCACAGCACGATAGCTGTACCTAAGAATTTGATTACAACGCTTCAGCAATCTCCAGGAAACGCTGACAATTGATGCTCTGAATTTACAAATTATGCTCGTTCGTTCCGTTTCTCAGTCTGCTTGTCCTCGTGAGGGTCGCGGCGGCAGCAGCAGCAGCGTTGAGAAGGGCAGGTCCAGACACATTATGCCCGCCAGCAATTTTCATCCATGTAAATGTTTTATTTTACTGTTCAAGCAAATACAATTGCAGAAAATAAACACTCGGGAGATGTTAGTGAACGTTATTTTCCACCACTTTGTTAACAAACTACTGTGTGTGTGTGTAAGTGGACTGTACGACACGTTTTACTGCATACATTTGCTAAACCTGCCTGACAGAATAAATTATGAATATAACTCATGAGGGCATCAAAATGGTGATAACACAAAGGAAAAACTAAATGCATTTGGAGACATGGTTTATTGTAGCAATTCTAGATTTGAAGCTTTCATGACTGCAAGGATTCATATTCTTAGGTTTTTTCGGTAAAGTCACGTAGGTAAAAACATTTAATTAATAAAAGTAAAATAAAAAATAAAATAAAAATCACAATCTGGAATTCCTCCCCGTAGAGGGTATTAATTCTAGATTTGAAGCTTTCGTGACTGCAAGGATTCATATTCTTAGGTTTTTTTCGGTAAAGTCACGTTTTATTATTGTAGCAAGTTATAAAATGCTGGGCAACACTATAATAGTGAACCTCTGTAAGGGGAGCATAAAGAATAGAATAACGAGAAGCACTGCTCCATTCACACGAGTTAGGTAAAATGTACCTCCCCTCAAGACACAAAATCAAAATAGGACAGACCTCCAGGGAGCATGTTTGTTGCTCGCGAAAGGGCACAGCAAATTACTACGGCAATAAGGATGCGTCACAAACTGAACATGAAATTACAGTTCTAGATTTGAAGGTTTCGTGACTGCAAGGATTCATATTCTTAGGTTTTTTCGGTAAAGTCACGTAGGTAAAAAATTTAAATTAATGAAAGTAAAATTAATATAAAATAAAAATCACGACGTTTCGGAGGCAACACAAGCCTCCGTCTTCAGGTGGAACCTAAGAATATTAAATTACAGGTCTCGACGACAGCTTTAACGACGCGAATATCATCAGACAGATTGACAGAAACGCACCATTGTTACTGTTTTATGTGTAGACTACTAAATGGATGTATATGCACATGTACAGCCCTTTTGTCAATCCACTGCTGGATGAGGGACTCCCCCATGCCATGGGGGTTATTTGACCATACTTCACCACTCTGGCCAATGAGGGTTGGTGACGGTTGGCATTATAGAAAGTACAGTACCATGGATTTTGCTTCAATGTCCTCTGCAGAAAATCTCACTTCTGAGTAATACCGTAAAATTTTATTCTATTTCATGCCCAGTACACAATGTACGCTGGTCAACAGTTAACAATGGTCGGTGGCAGTGATTGTCACCACACCACGATCAACGGCTCCTGCGGGATTCTGAAGTACTGCCAAGTTGATACTCAACGCTCATTAGTCCCTCATTGTATTCCGCGACCTGGTGGCTTCAGGTCTTCCTCTTGGTCACCTACCTGTGATGGCTGCTACTTCCCTACACCTGTTTGTAGCTGGTACTCCTGCCTGGACACGTTCACCACCCACTCAAATCTCTCAATCCTCACCGTAAAACACTTTCTTGCCTCACTCTATTTTCAACTTCCAAGTTATTTGCACTATCCGACAATAAAAGTCCTACAATCATCTGCACACACCTATATTATACAGCCAAACGCATGTTTTCTTTTCGTTTTTTTTGGTTAAAGTTCAATCCCCTAAACCGGCGTTCTTCATTGCAAGGCCCAGGGGCCACTGGCGGTCCCTGGTGGCCTTTAGTGCGACACCCGACGTGTAGCCCCTGACAATACACAAATGGTGACAACACCCATTTGCAGGCGGTGAGGCGGCCCTCACACTGATGTCGTCTTCTTCTTGGTTCTTTAGGTAAAGTCACGTAGAATGGAAGAACAGGTCTGTCAGAAAGACCTGTTCTTCACCTGAGGACGGCTGCTTGCGTTGTGGCCGAAACGTCGTGAGAATTATTTTATTATGTTTTATTTTTATTATTTCCATTCTACGTGACTTTACCGAAAGAACCAAGAAGATGAATCCCTGCAGTCACGAAAGCTTTAAATCGAAATTTGATGTCGTCTTATCCGCGAAAGTGCCCCCCCCCCTCCCCTCTGAAATGTAGTGGAGAACAGTGGTTTAAACCATCTTCTCTATAGCTGTCACAGCACTGCTGAAGAACGGCCTACTCACACCTTGTGGGTCCATGGCGGTTATTTGACCATGCTTCACCTTGCTTGTCAGGGCAAGTTGGTGAACATAGGGAGCACAGATGTGGACTTTGGATTTTGCTGCAGTGCCCATCCAAGTAATATCCAAGCTCAATGCTGTTTAGATTCCAAAACCTAGGCTGACCGATTGTATTCTGGTTGATTTGGTCATGAGCAGATAGGTGTATACTGTACAGCTTATCCAAAATATGCACATTTAAAATATTTGCAAAAATAATCAAAAGCACAAGCCCAGGGTCAAAACAGGAGTCATTTGTGCTGATTTTTAAAACAAATACAATCATCAATACGGCTTAGTCAAACATCACTTTAAACATACAATACAAAGATCACCCATATAGTCTGAACAGACTTTGGGGCAAGTGCTGTTAACGAGCACCTATGAAGGCCGGCACACGAGGGGGTGGGTGGCCAACACCACGCCCGACCGCCGTTGTCTCCCCAGTGGCGATGTTTACACACCGCACCAGGTACTCATTTGAGGCTGAGCCTACCTCGGGGAGGCCCATGACCGGTTCAGATAATCGTCACTGGTGTTGGCCGTGAGCGGGAATCCAACTGGCCGGGTTCGTTGTGCAGCACAGTTTCGACAAACATATACAGTATAAAGTCGAAACCGAGGGTCAGTATTTATTCATGTGTATAAACATACCGTAGTTGTAGAACAAGAAATAATAATTATATACAGTTTAAACTTACAGACGACCATAACCCATTGGTGTACATTCTAATGATGGTCTATAAGGGCTTATAAATGCTGAAATTTGGCACATTGTTGAACACATGGACGTTATTAGAAAAGTGCAAAAGTGTAGGCATTTAAATTTTAACCCACAAAAATTATGGCTCCGAGGTTCACTGATAATACCTACTTATACGGCAAAGCCACCCTAAGTTAAAAATGCTTGAAGTGTCATGCTAAACACTTAAATATACAATCTCCATCAGCAATCAACCAAGTCATTTACATGCCATGGAGTGTAAAATGTCAATCGACAGAGGGTGGTAAAGCCAAAATTAAATATACAATACAGCATATGGTGATTTGTACAGTACACAATCACAATGGTCATCGTTAACTGACCTTCCTGCACCAAGTGGTGAAAATGTAGTGTTACTATGACACCGACCTGACTTAACCCTGACTGTGCTTAATACATATAACGACAGAACTGCTGATTTATTTCAGAGGTTTAAAAAACACGATTAAATTAAATGCAAGCAACCGGTTGACTTCACTGCACCAAATGGTACGGGGCCAAATCAAACAGTGCCAAAAATCCGCCCACATTGTTGGTTATAATGATCAGCTGACACAAGCGGGAGAACTGCACTCACGTCTGAATGACTCACGTCTTAAACGACAAACTTATAATAACTAGACTCTCTGCTGCTCCACTAGTACCACATAACGATCTCGAGTGTATCTTACAAGAATAATGTTCACATCGCTTACGGACAATTCACCCAGAATGCGCTCAATTTTGTCTCATCTCGGAAGCTAAGCAGGTATGAGTCTAATTATTTCATTGATGGGTTGACCACCATGCACAATACAGGTGTTATATATATATATAGGCTCCTGGGGGGCCAAGCTGTGTATAACGGCGCAGAACATTATATGACCGGGCCGTACTTGCATTGCCAAGAGGGCTGAACGATTAATCGATTTAAAATCGAAATCGCAATTTGAAACAATGCGATTAGCAAATCGCAAAGGCTGCGATTTTTTGCGATTTGAAATGTCCTATTATTTTGTTATTGGAATTGTTTTATTACTTATTATAATAACTTTCTTTATTTAACTTAACAATTATTATGTTTGATTGTTATATTTCAATTACATTTTGGAAGCAACTAATATCTTTTAAGTTATCATCCTTGCATTAGAATATATAGAGCAGTTCATATTTTGATGGTATCATGTGGTAATGCTCCATCACGTTTTAAATCTATTACACAGTGAATATTGAACCGAAGCTTGACTTACAAAAATGTAATCGCAAATCAAATGGCAATATCTGTCAGAAAAATCGCAATTAGATATATCATTCCCCAAATCGTTCAGCCCTAGTTGCCAACCTGGGTTCCTCAACCCGCACGAAGCAGCATGGTTGCAGTATGTTGACATAACCTCCAAGAGGACGTCATATTTAATTGGAGGGCCCTTGTCCAGTCAGCAGCACAGGTATTCGACAATAGTAGCATGGGTGCAGTATCATCTGCCGCAGCGATGAGTATGCCCATTTTCAGTTTCCAGTTTCATTCATTTGGAATAACCCTGTGAGCCATTCGGCCCTTGATTCGGGTGCAACCGCAACAAACAATACAATTACAAGAAACATTTAAAATTTACTGTACGCAAATTGAGACATCCCCTACAAAAACAATACAAAATCTTCCAGAAAAAGCACCATTTGTTTTTGTAACAATCACCGCTCGACTTCCCAAAGTGATGAATTCTCGTTATTTTTGACGGACTCCAGATGAGTGGCGGATTGTTCGTCTGGTAGGAATTCAAACTGATTCCACTTAATACAGAAACACCCTCACGTTGCCCAGTGAATGTGCCCTCGCGGCTCAAAACATGTCTAACCACTCTTGAGGGGAGGCCAATAATGTGTGTCCATTGGCCAGTCAGTCTGGTCCTATCTATTGGGCAGCAGTTTGTTTAAATAAGACACCTTGATTGGGGGTTTTCATAATACTGTAATTGCAAGCACATGGACACCCCCAAAGGAGACATCTGATAGAGACAGAACAAACGAAATGGCACACACACACACAACGTCGCAGACACACTCCACAAATAGTGCAGATGAGGCGGTCGAAACGAGACTGAATACAATGACGTGAGAGAGACTGTACACGAGACAAACAGCTCGTATTAACGAGATGGGCGGTACAGATAACAACATACAGCAGGTACAAGCGTGGCAGGTTAAAACCCGACACACGAACGACACGTGAGACGTATAAAACATATACATGTATAACCTTTGGTTGCAGTAGCTCTCTCGCTACATTTCCTCCTCGGCAGTCAGCCTGCTGTGTTGTTTCACCTGAAGACGGTGGCTTGTGTTGTTATCGAAACGTCGTGATTTATTCGTATTTTTTTCTATCTACGTGACTTTCCCGAAAGAACCAAAGAGTATCAATTACTGGCTGGAATCTTGATCCGGAATCGTTATAAATTAATCGAATTACGCGAGAATGTGAATTACTCCACGTCCAACCTACTGCACAAGGAAATTAGTGAATAATAGGATTACAGATCCTACTCAGAGTACTCAAGGAGCTAAATGTGAACAATTGCCAACCTACTAAAATGCACGACTCAAACAAGGTTGAATATGCATAATTAAATTCGTCATTTTGGACCTACCAGAGCATACACGACGAGGTGAATATAAATATTTGTAACATTAAATAACCACCATCGTCGTCGTCGTAATTTAATACACCTACTACGATACACTGACCACACACAAGGATAACGTAAATTATATAGGTCTTACCTAGTTGAATACTTGCATGAGGTGCTAAATGAAAAGCATGGGTCATGCTGTACCTTATTACAATACAGAACACAATTTATATACGTAAAAAATAATAATGTATACTTGGTACGGATAAATACTCCACACAAAAAAAAAAATCACTATTAATATTAAATTATTTATTATTATTTTATTATTACTTATTTTTACCTACGTGACTTTGCCGAAAAAAAACCATCAGAGTATGAATCCTTGCAGTCACGAAAGCTTCAAATCTAGAATTAATACTCCACACAAGTTGAATTAAAAACCGTACAGATTTTACCGACTAGAGAACACTCCTCACACTTGGAGGTCAATGCAAATAATAAAAAATGTAACCGTAATAAACATTGTATACTGTGATTAAGGATTGATGTTACATGCAAATAACGCGCTGGGCGAGTGGTGGTGCAGTGGCAGACACACGCAATGCGAGGTGTGGTGGACTATAATATACTGTAGAGGCAAATGTGTAATGTTGAGTGGTAGTAATCGTTACATCTGTGTACCTACATCAGTATACTTCTCACACGAAATGCCGAAGTGTTAATAATTACACGTCTCACGAATAACACAATTCGCGCACCATGACGCGAATAGAAATAATTACATTTGCCAGTCAAAACAAGGCGATGTGAAACCCAATGATTGTAACACAGCAAGTGATCTACACACACCACGATTCTTACACAAGCTGTAGGAGGATGATGATGAGGATGAGGCGATGGTGGTGGTGACTAAAACCCAAATAACCGCAACAAACAACACAAATGTCACGAAGATTATTCTAGATTTGAAGCTTTCGTGACTGCAAGGATTCATACTCTTAGGTTTTTTCGGTAAAGTCACGTAGGTAGAAAAATAAATAATAAAAATAATAGAAAAAAATAACAGAAATAAAATAATAAATCTACGTTTGTAGATAGCTTATTTGACTTCACCGAAAGACCCCAACCAAATATTAATTCCTGCATTCACGAACCCTTTAAATCAAGATCAAAACAACACAAGTCATGCTCGCTTGGCCCACACACCCCCCCACCACCACTCCACTCACACTCACGGGGTTTGTTGTGTAGCAACACTACGTCTCTCACGTACCGTCACCACGGAGGGTTTGAGCTCCCTACGATGTCGGGAACGAGGCTGCGGACCAGACCACCCCGACCCGGACCCCTGCGGCTGCTGCTGCTGCTGCTCCTCCTCCTGCCCGGGCTGCCCCGGGGTGCGCGACACCACCAAGAAGCCACGGTCCTGGGGATCCGCCGCGAAGTGTGCGGCTCCGTGGAGGGTGTCGGTTCTAAAGTGGCTCCGACGAGCTTCGACGAAGGAGATGAGGAAGAAGAGGAGCGAGAATGTGCGGGGAAGAAAACGCCGAGTGCGGAAGACGCGCACCTGCGCCGCCATCTTCAGCCGAGCTGCGCCGTTGAGTGAGGAGGGGGGGGGGGGGTGAACGAGCCACGCCCCCGGTTTGTATTTCATAGAGCGCTTCGGGCGGGCTCAGCACCACGTGACGGGCCGCCCCAAGCAGATGCGCCGCGTGCTTGTCAGTTGTACGGAATGTGATGGCAAGGCGTGCCCGGTGTTGCGAGGTTGGACGCGAAAGCCGGGATGGATTGTTGGCGGTGTTGCTGTGGCGGGCCGGGTTTGCGTGTTACGTTGTGGAACTGGACTCGTTGGGGCAGAGGAAGGGGTCTGGTTAATTCTAGATTTGAAGCTTTCGTGACTGCAAGGGTTCATACTCTTAGTTTTTTTGGGGGTAAAGTCACGTAGGTAAAAATAAAAATAATAACAATAGAAATAAAATAATAAATCTCTTATTTATTTGAAAAAAATGAAATAAAATAGTAAATCACTTACTTAGTATTTTATGTATTTTAATATTTATATTATTTATTTTTATTTTTACCTACGTGACTTTACCGAAAAAACCTAAGAGTAAGGCTCTGGTTAAACAACAACAACAAAACTTGCGCGGAAGCAACACGTGAAATACTCCGAGCGTGACGCAAAACCCGGACTAGATTTCACGATTTCGTTGTCCATCACTTGCTTTAAATTACGGAATGGATCATAAACATGGTCATTAAATATGGGGAGAGAAAAAAAACGCGGAATAGCGTGGAGAATTGCATAACGCTTAGAATTACACCGATAAATGGAAAGGAGGAACACTTTGATTAGAGAATATGCGCCGGTTAAAGACATACAATTGAAATTGTAATCAAAGGTGGCCTTTTTGATTTAAAGCTTTCGTGACTGCAGGAATTCATATTCTTGGTTCTTTTGGTAAAGTCACGTAGAAGGGAAATAATAAAATAATACAAATACAAAACAATAAAAATGCTCACGGCGTTTCGACTGCAACACAAGCAATCATCATCAGGTGTGAAATCCACAGCAAGAAAATTTGATTTCACACCTGATGACGATTGCTTGTGTTGCAGTCGAAACGTCGTGAGAATTGTTATTGTTTTTTTAGTATTATTTTATTATTTCCCTTCTACGTGACTTTACCGAAAGAACCAAGAATATAAAGGTGGCCTTGTGACAGAACATGCCACTCGAAGAGACGATGGGCGAGATCGTCAAGAAAACACGACGGGGCAGCAGCATCCACGGAATTGAACACCGCTGCACAGCGGACGTCCAACCGTGGAGATGGAGCGATGCAATCAGCGAGCTCGTTTTGCAAATGCGATGTGAATTGTCGAATCGCGGGAGTCGTGAGATCGTGGCGGTGTTGGCATGGGGAAGCCGTCATTACCCAGCAGTGGACTGACCATGGCTGATGATGACGACGACATGGATGTGTTTTACATTAGAGACATACGACACGTCAATGAGGATTACCTGTAGGCTGACAGGAGGTACAAGAACAATGAACAATGTGCATGCGTAATGAACGTCGATTACCATATGAATAACTCAACTGGGTAATGATTACCCATTGCAATGTATATGCATTCATTAATCTCCCCCCGCCCCCCTTCGCACGTGAAGGGCTCACAATCGATGCCATCACAACCACCCCTCTATTTAAGGAACTAAACAGGAGGAGGATTTCACCACACATCTGTCTGTCCGCCTGATGATGCTGGTTGTAATTACTGGCGAAACGTCGTACGGCAGATTGTAAATGTTGTGGCTTTGCTCTCCAACACACCGGTGGTGCTGAACTAGCAACGAATTGGCCACGTTCTGTTTACGTGACAAACCTCACTAATTGGCTGCGTCGGGTGGTGGTGGGTTTACCGACACAATTATAAACTTGATTAGAAGCTTTCGTGACTGCATGAATTACTCTTTGGTTATTTCGGTAAAGTCACGTAGAAAGAGAAAATAATAGATTAAATAACAGCATACGACGTTTCGTTTGCAACACAAGCAATCATCATTAGGTACAAATGAAGAGAAAACAAAACCTAGTAAACTTAGAAAAATAATGTAATACAACACAGATAGTCGGCTAACATAACAGTCAACACCCCACCTGGTTGATTACGTTCTTCCAAAGATTGCTACATTTAAAAGAGAGATAAAACACAGAACCGGAGACACATAGACAGACACATAAGCAGAGAGAGATAACACAGAGACACACAGAGAGAGACACACACATAGGCACACAGATAAACAACGCATCTGTGTCGACACAGGCATTGTTTCTCTGATTGCTTGTGTTGCAATCGAAACGTCGTATGCTATTATTTAATTTATTATTTTCTCGTTCTACGTGACTTTACCGAAAGAACCAAAGAGTGACACAATTCCCCCTATCTCTGCCCCCCTCTCTCTCCCCCCTGTATCTCCCCTCTCCCTGTCTCTGCACCCTCTCTCTCTCCCTACCTCTACCCCCTCTCTCTCCCCCTTTGTCTTCTCCTACATCAGCATTATCTGGCCCGCCCATGCTGCTGACACACTTGGACTGCGCCACTCAGCGCTGGCTCCACGGCCCTTGTGCCCCGTCCACTCGCAGCTTTGCCTCGTCCATTCATACTGCTCCACAGCTATTGTCCCTCACTTCTTATGACACTTGGGCTATGCCCATTTTTAATCTTTATAAACAGTTGCAGTTTGAGGCTTGCCCCCCTTTTCTCTTCGCCTGATGATGCCCGCTTGTATTGCGATCGAAACGTCGTGAATAAACATTTTTTTTACTTTATTTAAACAATTTTTTTATTACTTTTATTATTTTAAGTTTATTTTCTATCTACGTGACTTTACGGAAAAAACCAAAGAATATGAATTCCTGCAGTCACGAAAGTTTTACGTCTAAATAGTCGTCAATACATCCAGGACATGTAAGAGGCGACGTTTTGGGCAATGGCCGTTCTTTGTCAGCAGAGGGCAGTGTAGGAAATTGCATTGGGCAAATCCATTGCTGAAATGCAAGTGGTGTTAATTCTAGATTTGAAGCTTTCGTGACTGCAAGGATTCATATTCTTAGGTTTTTTCGGTAAAGTCACGTAGGTAAAAAATATAAATTAATAAAAGTAAAATTAAAATAAAATAAAAAGTCACGACGTTTCGGAGGCAATACGGAAGCTTGTGTTGCCTCCGAAACGTCGTGATTTTTATTTTTTATTTTATTTTTATTTTACTTTTATTAATTTAATTTTTTGCAAGTGGTGTGACCAAGCCACATTCTGGAACTGGTCGGTGTCTGCTGTGAACAGATTGTTCCTCGCTTTCACCATGCTCATCGAAACTGGTGTCCAGCGTCAACAGAACACTGGCACGGCAAATGCTGATTGAGCTCTCTGCTTCCTGCCTATGACACTGTTTGGTAATCATGGCCTGCTGCTGAATTTGGCCAAAAACCGTGATATTGATGTTCTGCTGTAAAACTAATGGACCGCGATGTTCAGCAACCGTGCTTTCAGAGTTACACCTCATGGGGGGTAAACACAGCCGCTAGAGAATTATGAACAATTACCTTCCTCAGGGCTCGGTACTAGCACCCTCGCGAACATATATATGTCCATAATCCAGGTTTTTTGGTTAGATTGCGTAAATATAAACGTGTCGTGAAACCCGCCACCGCCGACACAGCCAATTCGTAAGGTTTATCACGTAAAACAAAACGTACCAATTCGCTAATAATTCAGCACACCGGTGTGTTGGAGAGCAAAGCCACAACATTTACACTCTGAGTACGACGTTTCGCCAGTAATTACAACCGGCATCAGAGTGAACCCACAAATTGTATTGTCAAACGTATATATATCTAAAACAAGTGACCTGCCATGTATATCGTACAAAATATACATAAACAGATGACATAGACCTTGCTTTACAGGGCACAAACCTGGAGAACATTGCCAATACTCTATGAGACCTCCTTTACCAGTGGTAAAATATAGTAATAGGTTTTTACCCTTTCAACTGGTACAAAAACTGACACCTTTATACAAGGCATCATGTTTGCAATAACCACAACACAAGCAGTCAAAATGCAAACAAAAAGAAACAACTCTGATGATGATAATGATATGCACTGTCTTTGAAGTTGATTGGTCCACACCCGAGACAGCTTTTCTTAGAGCCTAGTCTCCATTGGTGTTGGACCAGATGACTAGGCTCTAAGAAAAGCTCTCTCGGGTGTGGACCAATCAACTTCAAGGAACAGTGCATATCATTATCATCATCAGAGTTGTTTCTTTTTGTTTGCATTTTGACTGCTTGTGTTGTGGTTATTGCAAACATGATGCCTTGTATAAAGGTGTCAGTTTTTGTACCAATTGAAAGGGTAAAAACCTATTACTATTGCCAATACTCATCAAATTTGCTTCAATTAGAATTTAGAGGCCACAGGTGGAAGCTGCTAAATGTATGAACGTTCAAGTTCAATACCAAGGCTAGAAAGCAATGTTTTACACAGTGGTGGCAGGCTGGAACCGGTTGCCCGCACAACCTGTGGTGGAAGCTGATTGAATGATACCCCTTCAAGAAACGCCTCGATGACATTCCTGCAATCAATCTGCTACTGGCAACCGATCGAGATAGATGGGCCAAAAACGACGCCTCTCTTATCAGAAGGGCTGCAAGTTATTCAAGGCACAGGTAACCCTCAATTTACGAAGACAGGGCGTCAAACGAAATTTTGTCAATGGGAATGACTATTCCCATCAATTTAATACAACAACAAAAATTCCAACTCTTAGTCCTGAACTAAAATATACATTTATATCACTCTTCACAATACAAAAATGAAAATAAAGAGCAGATATATTTCAACGATTGAATAATAATGAATTTAAAACTAAAAATAACTAACCTTTTCAGGGAACTCGCCAAAAGATATGCATCGCGTCGGAATGAATGTAAAGGTGATGTGGAGGCGTTAATGTTGCACTGTAGGGACACTGTGACACTGTCGTGGATGTATGGATGATGCAGCCTCCTGGGTGCTTCTTATTTGATCTCATCGTGCGTGCCGTGGGAAATTTTATCCGCGTGGAAATTCAGTTTCGTTAATCGAAAAGTGTCATTAGTTCGTGAATTGCATCAGCGCGAAATTTCGTAAACCGAACGTTCGTAAATCAGAGGAATATCTGTACTTCTATCCTACTACGTTTAAGCTTTCTCACTTTCAACCAACCTGCACTGACCAGCATGGTGAAGTATGCCCTAACGAGTATACTTCATCATACTGGTTGCCAGCTATTTGAGGAGGCCCTCGTCCAAAAAGGTAGGCCCTTGTACAACAGTGAAATGAGAAAATGGCAGTAACATATACAGCACACTTCACCGTCAAATACTTGGTAGAAGTGCTCTTCAGAAATGCAAACCAAAATATGAATGAAAAAAAAACACGCGATAATGAACACCCATGATTAAATAGCACAAATCTGCTTCTGGAGACACATACAAGCAAAATAAAAGTCATGTATTTCAAGGTAGTTCATAGTTTGGGGTGTACGTTGCAAGCAATCTGAATTATAGCATTCGTGTGTTTTGCACTGTGACCTCTAAAAACTGTGGCAGGCTGCACAACCACCCAGTTTACAGCCTGTGTATGTGTAGCGTCAGATCGCGTATGCACACACTGCCGGTATCCACTGACCTGCCGTTCACCTGTATTCACTTACCTGCAGTTGCAGCCAGAGGTCGATAGGGTGTGCTAGCCAGTACGAGGGGATAGAGAGGGAGCTGGTCCCAAGGGAGGCTGGGTTCCCCTCCCCTACCCCAGGTGGGGGGGGGCTGGGAGGAGGGCCCATCCAGGATATTCTGGAAGGTTCCAGAAAGGGGGCGGTACCAGGGGCGGAGGGTCCCCTGGAGGTGTATAAAAGGGGCACCCCAAGCGGAGTTCGGGGCAGTGCTACGAAGACTGAAGAGTAGCTTGACTAGGACCCTGGGAACTCGAGGCCGCTGTCCTTGTCAGGGCCGGGTCGAGCTTGGCCCAGTGATTGGACTTGTACCTTGGCTGGGTCGGGTCAGGGTAGCCTTCCTAGTCAGGACCCCGGGACCTAGAGCCCGAAGTCCTTCTAAGGGCCGGGTCGAGCTGGGGCCAGTGGTCGAGACCCGTGCCTTGGCTGGGTCGGGTCAGATAGCCTCCCCTAGGGCACTGCTAGCCGGAGGGCTAAAGAGTTGAGTTGCCAACTGTGAGTCACGTTAGCCCGGAGGCTGTACCTCCCTAGATAGTGGATGTTAAGGGAGTTGTATGTTACGATTTAAAGCTTTCGTGACTGCAGGGATTCATCTTCTTGGTTCTTTTCGGTAAAGTCACGTAGAAGGGAAGTAATAAAATAATAAAAATAAAACATAATTAAAATAATTCTAAAATTATTCTCACGACGTTTCGGCCACAACGCAAGCAGCCGTCCTCAGGTGGAGAACATACTCCGTCTACTTGACGGACCTGTTCTCCACCTGAGGACGGCTGCTTGCGTTGTGGCCGAAACGTCGTGAGAATTATTTTATTATGTATTATTTTTATTATTTTATTACTTCCCTTCTACGTGACTTTACCGAAAGAACCAAGAAGAGTTGTATGTTAGTTAAACAATAAACCGTGTTGCCTCTACGACAACGTCTCCGTCTCCGTAAAGAACTCACTACATAAGCACAACGCCTGTTGCAAAACCACTGCTGAATGAGGAAAACCTCACCCAACCAAACATGTAACGTTGGGCCATCGTTAGGCCAACGGTTAGAACCACATGCCAATGTTACGTGTTTACTAGGACGGAGTTATTCCACCACACTTCACCACGCTGGTCAGTGCGAGTTGACAGGGATCAAAGTGTAATACAACAATAGATGTTGTTGCAATGGTCATTCATTCAAGCACTGGTCTGGAATCAACCTTGCTTAGCTTCTGAGATCTGACGAAAATCGATCGCATTCTGATTGATATGGTCATTCACAGGGCAGCCCGCATGGGGCATGATGTACACATACGGTACTTGCATAATTGTGCAATGGATTTATGCAAACCATTCTCAATCTCCATAGTTCATTCAACAGGAGAGAATGTACCAAAGCGACAGGGTCGAGGCCAGGGTCTGTTTGCTTCAATGTTGCTCGTTAACTTGACTCCAGCAGTCTAGCTGACCTTTGGACTGGCAGGAAATGTTATTTGCAGAGCGAAGGTTGTGGATAAAAAAAAAACAAATTAGCAGCTGTCCTTTTTAAAAGCCAATGTAAGATTGCCTCTCCTTGACGTATCGGTTGTGAGGGATGTTCCTTAGACCGTAGTTCGCCACGCTTGTCAGTTTAGGATTTGTGAAGAAGGGTCACAGGGGATGATTAACACCTCCTGCATCCCTCGGCCTCCAACGCACAGTGAGCAATGTGGTAAAGTATGGTCATGGAATTCCAGATTTGAAGCTTTCGTGACTGCAAGGATTCATACTCTTAGTTTTTTCGGTAAAGTCACGTAGGTAAAAAAATAAAATAAAAATTCATAAAATAAAATAATAAAAATCACGACGTTTCGGAGGCAACACAAGTCTCCATAATCAGGTGGGAACGTCACAGCCAGATTTGCTGTATCAAGTGAGAGACTCGTGGAACTGTTTTAAGAATAATTAAAAAAAACTCACGGCCAGTTTTGATCCGAATAAGTTATTTCTCCAACGTTACTTCTTTATGGAAACTCAATTACCGGAGCGTCAATCATACATGGGTTGGATACCCATGACTAAATCGTCGGGATGCTAAGCAGGCTTGAGTCTGGTAAATCGTCCAAATGGGCGAACCACCTTGATTGCTTCTATCGGCTGTGGGACTTCGTGCTTCCCAGCAGAGGGCAATGCATCAACCATGTTATTGGAACCGTCTATCTATGCTCCAACATCTATGCTTCACATATTCACAACACACACACACATTCACCGGCGTGCTAAGATACGGGCAGATTTCCCCGACAATCTGCATTGCGTGGGGAGGCATTGGTCATGTAATAAATCTTGTTTTCACTCTGCACAACAGTCTCTGCATCGCATGCCACACTGGAGCTCATTTGCTTGGATTCGGCGGGGGGTGGATGGCGGCGGTCACTGGTTATTCATTCAATGCAATGTATAGCGTAATTGGAACTCCTTAAAATAATGTGATAACGCCTCGTCACGTCATGACGAGTTCTCATCCCAAACATCAATAGTGTGCACATGAAGACAGATCGATGTGTTGTCTATCGAATAAGGATCTTTGTCGCCATCTCGTGGTTACTTTCATGCGGTAACAATGGGCAGGCACGAGTCACTGGCATGCCAGTTTTACAATGAAGAAAATCCGTGTGAATTCCGGCAATGTTGTCCATACACATCAGAGGTCGCAACCGGGTACCCGATACCCGTACCCTACACGATACCCGGCTACCTGTACCCGGCCGGGTACGGGTAGCCGTTTGCGACCCTGGTGCGGCCGGGTACGGGTACGGGTAGGCCGTGAGTCACTGGTGAGTAACCGTTTGTCACTCATTTCGGGTAGGGTACGGGTAGGGAATGGGTACCCGTACCCATTTGCGACCCTGGTGCGGCCGGGTACGGGTACGGGTAAGAAATCAAAACCCGTTTGCGACCTCTGATATACATACCTGTCAACCCCGTATCACTGCCCTACCTTATTACAGACCAATTCAGAGCCTATTGGTCACCTCGTGCCCCTTATAAACCTCAACGTTCATCCTACAAAGTGCCATCACAAGGGAGAAACACAAATAGACAAAGCACTTTTTTGGACATGAAAACTGAATTTCCCCTGTACCCCATACACCATACAAAATATGCACGAATGGAAATAAAATAAGTATAACCAGTAAAAACAAAGTTTTTCACTATAAATCCTTTATATGCGTGGCATCGGGGCGGCTAGAGTCCTCTCGTCCTCTGGCTTGAGATGGCTGCCACCTATGGGTCAGATGATTGTGTGGGGGCCGTTGGCCCCCGGGGTCCCTCCCGCCTGCATCCCCCTATTCGTTTACGTTACCCCACCTCCCTATTACCCGCTACGGTTTCGCCGGCATTCGAACGCGACACCCCTACTATTACAGCCTCGCGCCGCGCTCCCACGCTGCGAGCATACGTGCGCACATCATCGTCAATCAAACGCCGTGCTCGCAGTATAGCCCTGTGCGGCACGTTACCAATGCGCATCCGTATCCGACACGTAACGAACGTATGCGCACTCCCACACACACAGCTCTGCACGGCACTCACTCTTGCGCCGCTCTGCGCCGCGCTGGCCGCTCACGTTACGATCGCGCACCTGGGGTACGCCGATTTCGCACGACGAGAGCTTACGCATACACCGTACCACACGCGTTCACACTTATAACACGGGATCACACGAGCACACGCAAGCGGGGCACACGCCGACACAACGACTCAAGTTGCCGCCGCCGTGCGCGCGAGATAAACCGTACAACAATGCGCAGCCGATTACGCGCTCGAGCACACGCAAGCTCGCACAAAGCTAACAGCTCCACTGCGCACCGCGGTTTCGCACACGCGAGCGGGGTGCACGCCGACACGGCGATTCGTCCCCTCCCGCACTCGCGCGTGCACGTCAACACAAGTATCGTGCAAGGACGATTCTCCTCTCACACGGCTGCGTAGGCACGCCAACACACAAAAGTGCTCTCCCCGGGCGTTAACACACACACCTCCGTACCCGCACCATCGTACAGAGATCACGGCCTTTACGCATACAACGACCACACACCCGCGAATGCAGTGCACGCTAATACCACGTTCAAAACACCCAACAACACGGTTTTGTTACTACGCTCGAGATTTTATTAACCCTTGTTAACTCACCGAGCCACCCGTGTGTGTGTACGAGCCAGCAAGGCGCTTCCAACCCACTCTCTAGTGGCGTGCAGCCCTATTCTATGCTGCGCTCTCTGTTACACCGCTTTCCTACTCGTCCTTACCCCGAACTAACCTTCTCCTACGGATCCTACTCTCCGCTCTGAGGTGTTGTAAGGCGCGTAATACGATACCGTCTGTAGTCCTAGGTGACCTTGCGGCGCTCAGGTCGTCCTGCAGACGATCCTGCGGCTCGCCCGATGACTCCCTCGTCGTCCAGCCCGTGTCACTCCTCCAGAAGAAGAGAGTCCCCTACTGCCCCTGCGTTTTCTTTTAAACTATCCACATCAAAGCTAGGCGCCCCCGTCCCGACCGCCTTGGTCTCTCAACCAATCCTGAGCCTAGGATCTCCCGCCCTTTTGCGATCCCGCCGGCCTTTGACCTTTTTGCTAAGCAGCAGCCCCGGGTCCTGATCCTAGTTATCTGCCTTGCTGACCCGTGTTTGTGTTCGTATGCGTTTCTAACTGCGGGGCTCTCTGAGCTCGCCGTGGTCGTGCGATCTCAAATCCGCCCACGGCGCCGCAGTGTTACTCAGCCTGGGAAGGGTCCTGTCCAATTCCCTGGCCCTGAGAAACCGTGGGGTAACCCCCCGAGGGGGCCCTCGGGTGAAAACTCAGGGTAGGTGACCCGACCACGAGGCCCTACGTGGGTGCGGGTGCGTGCTTATGTGGGGGGGTGATGGGGGGCAGTGCAGTGGTGGAAGCCGGGCGGCTCCCTGGCTCGGCAGAGCGGCCCAGTCGTTGTGGCACCACAATTGCATTGCACCATTAAGCAATTGGTAATTAAAAATATTTTTGTCCTAAAAAGTGTTACATTTAGAAAAAAAAATTCACAAACATTAATTGTCACGCACAACGAGTCTGTGTGGAAAATGTCAGCTCGATTGGATCACGGGAAGTCGGTTAAAAAACGACCGAAAGATTTGCACGGTCCTAAGCAAGCAAGCGAATAATTGGTTCTTTACCCTTCTATCTGGCAACAAAACTGACACCTTTTTGCAAGGAGTCATGTTTGCATAAACCGCAATACCTGCAGTCATAAATACAAACAAAAGACATAACTCTGATAATGTGCACTGTCCTTGAAGTTGATTGGTCCACACCCGAGACAGCTTTCCTTCGAGCCTAGTCTCATATGGGTTGGACCAGATGACGCCAAAAGGCGCACAACTCAAGGACAATGCACCATCAGAGTATGAGAGCTCGGGGCAAGCATCTACACTATGGGGACCTCATTTGCCAGTAAAAAATATGATAATTGGTTCTTTACCCTTCTATCTGGCAACAAAACTGAAGGACAGTGCACATTATCAGAGTTATGTCTTTTGTTTGTATTTATGACTGCAGGTATTGCGGTCTATGCAAACATGACTCCTTGCAAAAAGGTGTCAGTTTTGTTGCCAGATAGAAGGGTAAAGAACCAATTATCATATTTTTTACTGGCAAATGAGGTCCCGATAGTGTAGATGCTTGCCCCGAGCTCTCATACTCTGATGGTGCATTGTCCTTGAGTTGTGCGCCTTTTGGCGTCATCTGGTCCAACCCATATGAGACTAGGCTCGAAGGAAAGCTGTCTCGGGTGTGGACCAATCAACTTCAAGGACAGTGCACATTATCAGAGTTATGTCTTTTGTTTGTATTTATGACTGCAGGTATTGCGGTCTATGCAAACATGACTCCTTGCAAAAAGGTGTCAGTTTTGTTGCCAGATAGAAGGGTAAAGAACCAATTATCATATTTTTTACTGGCAAATGAGGTCCCCATAGTGTAGATGCTTGCCCCGAGCTCTCATACTCTGATGGTGCATTGTCCTTGAGTTGTGCGCCTTTTGGCGTCATCTGGTCCAACCCATATGAGACTAGGCTCGAAGGAAAGCTGTCTCGGGTGTGGACCAATCAACTTCAAGGACAGTGCACATTATCAGAGTTATGTCTTTTGTTTGTATTTATGACTGCAGGTATTGTGGTCTATGCAAACATGACTCCTTGCAAAAAAGGTGTCAGTTTTGTTGCCAGATAGAAGGGTAAAGAACCAATTATCATATTTTTTACTGGCAAATGAGGTCCCCATAGTGTAGATGCTTGCCCCGAGCTCTCATACTCTGATGGTGCATTGTCCTTGAGTTGTGCGCCTTTTGGCGTCATCTGGTCCAACCCATATGAGACTAGGCTCGAAGGAAAGCTGTCTCGGGTGTGGACCAATCAACTTCAAGGACAGTGCACATTATCAGAGTTATGTCTTTTGTTTGTATTTATGACTGCAGGTATTGCGGTCTATGCAAACATGACTCCTTGCAAAAAGGTGTCAGTTTTGTTGCCAGATAGAAGGGTAAAGAACCAATTATCATATTTTTTACTGGCAAATGAGGTCCCCATAGTGTAGATGCTTGCCCCGAGCTCTCATACTCTGATGGTGCATTGTCCTTGAGTTGTGCGCCTTTTGGCGTCATCTGGTCCAACCCATATGAGACTAGGCTCGAAGGAAAGCTGTCTCGGGTGTGGACCAATCAACTTCAAGGACAGTGCACATTATCAGAGTTATGTCTTTTGTTTGTATTTATGACTGCAGGTATTGCGGTCTATGCAAACATGACTCCTTGCAAAAAGGTGTCAGTTTTGTTGCCAGATAGAAGGGTAAAGAACCAATTATCATATTTTTTACTGGCAAATGAGGTCCCCATAGTGTACAAGCAAGCGAACTTAATATAAAGGATTTAAAAAAACTCTCCGGCTATGCGACTGTGATCACCCAGAACAGACAGAACAAATAACGACTCAATGCCCGATTCACAAAGACGAAGAAGGCATCATCACAGCGATGAACTCCGCTAACCCCAGACGCCATGATCTGGCTCAACCACCTCGATATGAAATGATAGTCGTTGCTCTACATAAACAACAGCTACACGAAGAAGAAGAAAATATAATACGGAGGGTTTCAAAACATTTCAGCAGCAGTAAACAACCAAGGGTATAGAATGCTGTAAAGTAACTTTTCTTCTTCTTCTTTAGTGCTGCCTAACGGCGTGTGCGACTTCACGATGATATTGGTCCTGGTCTAGCACGGCGTGTAGAGTTTGTGCTGCTGTTAATTGTAGCCATGTTTTGATGTTACTGAGCCATGTCGTTTTTGGCCGTCCTGGTCGTTTTTTCCCTTCGATTTTTCCTTCCAGGATTTGCTGTAATAGCTGGTATTTGTGGTCGTTTCGGGCAATGTGGCCTAGGTAGTAACACTTCCTGCTAATGATGGTCTTCAGCAGTTGCCTGTCAGTGCCCATATCTTGCACAACTTGTGTATTGGTGGATGATATTGTTAACCGGCTCTTCGAGATCAAATTTTGTTTATCTCTATGACCAGCAGAGGTCAGTGGTGGACGGGATATTTTCTTTGACGCACGTTCAACCTATCGGGAATTCTACACGCATCAAATCAGTTGCATTTGGAGGCTTGCCCTCTTTTCTCTCCGCCTGATGAAGATCGCTTGTGTCGCGATCGAAACGTCGTGGGCTTTTTGCTTTTATTCTTAATTTTATTATTTTTATTTTGTTTTATTTTTCTACCTACATGACTTTACCGAAAGAACCAAAGAGCATTTTATTTATTTTATTTTCTATCTACGTGACTTTACCGAAAGAACCAAGAATACATCAAATCAATGTTCTGGACGAGAATATTGCCGAGTTTAATGCTTACACAATTCCAAGGTACCATTTCTGTACAAATCAATGTCCATTAATATGTCAGTTAAGCTCTCTTGACATCGATCTAGAGGCCTGAACAGCGTTCTTAATAACAAACTAGATAAGCAAAGTCTTCTACATATGCTGTATCTGTCTCTGCACGTAAAAAAAAGTATTTCTCACGTAACCCATTGGTTCAATAGACTTCTGGGATCGCACTATTTAGGCAGCATTTATTCAGTAGAGTAAAATAAAACAATTAGGACTGATACTATTTCGGTTGATTCATGCTGTTCTGTGTTCTTTTCACCTGTACTTATTATTTTCTTGCCCCTGATTTAATGGATATGTAGGGGTTATTACGGGAGAAACGGCGGACAACAAACACAGGGCTGTCGGCACTCACATACACGGGGGGTCACACCGACGTCCGCATCAGTTATTGCCCACGCCCCCAGCCCTCGGAGGCGATCCCTATAAAAGGTGGAACCCAAAGAGCTCGAGGGCAGTTCGACACGAAGCTGACCAGTGAAGATCCAAGACTCGGAGATTAGGCCCTGGGACTCCCCGGTCTCGCCGTCCTTATAAGGGCCGAGCCGGGTAAGCCAGTGGCGCGGCCCAAGAGCTTCCAGACCGCTGCCCTTATCAGGGCAAGGCTGGTTAGCTGGTGCCGAGATCTGTGCTTGCCAGGGCCAGATCAGTCAGCCTCCCGTAGCCCAGTAGAGGAGGACTGGGGGACAGGACAGAGGGCTTAGTACTAGGGTGGGTTTCCCATAGTACGGGTGAAGGGGCCGATACCCCTTCAACTATTGTGCCTGTCCCGGAGTTAATAAACAGTGTGTCCCAACTTCGACATCGTCTCCTCCTCTACTTACTACAGATACAATATAGAGCACGAGACAACAAAACATGATACGTTACGAAGTATATGAGCTTTGTTTTCGTTTGATTTATTGCATATGTATACGCGATGATAAACATAACACAATACCGTATAATAATGACAATAATTTTTACATCAATTAAAATGTACGAACAATTGAAACCGTAATAATTTAACAAATACAACATTTCGCTTTGCATAAATCCAGGAAAGATAGACGTTGTAAACACAATGGGTGGTGATGCACGTGTGGCAAATGACCTTTGACCTCAAACAATTCACCAATATGGCACGCTCCATTAGGCAGAAATGAGTTTGTGCGAATCTGCGAATAGGACCCAAAACCTTTTTAGCGCATTTAATAAGCACAGTACAAATACCACATTTTCGAAATAATTTACGCCAAGTTAATCACCTCCGATTAGCACGGTTGGCGTACGGACGATGCAAAATAATTTCAACACACATACATCGGGAGTGAATAAGAGATGCGTTGTTCAAAACAAGTGCTCTCAGAGCAGAGCTGACAGTGGCAGCTCATGAATGGCAAAGAATCAGCAACGTAGCGCATGTTGACAGCATCAATATTGCACAGTGTGAATTTCATGCAGGTAAGTTACATCAGCCAATACGTTTGATCTCAATATATTGCTTTGTAAAGTAACATTTTGGGCACGTTTAATTCAACACACATGGATAGTATTTGTGCAAAACCAAAACTGTAAGCTGCACTTTTTAACATATATATGCGCAAACTATTCTTTGGTTCTTCCGGTAAAGTCACAATTAAAGTAAATAAAATAAATAATAATATGTTTTATTTGTATTTCATTGACTTTCATTTTTTCTATCTACGCGACTTTACCTAAAGAACCACAGAATATAAATTCCTGCAGTCACGAAAGTTTTAAGTAAAAATGTATACGTAAGCTAGTTTGTGGATTCCCTCATACCGTATCACATTAAACAGTTCAGTACAGCAGATACTGCTGAAGCTGCCTCACGCTATCCTCATCGACTGCACTACGATCCCAGCCACCCGAATGTGATTCCCAGTCCACGGCTAACCTCAGTGGCGAGTTCTATATGGACCAGTCGCCAGAGTCCCTTTTACCGACCCACACTAACCCGCAACAACCTGTAAAGTTAAATAGTTAGCACCAGGCAATTTTGCAATTCCCCAATACTCGTAGCAAATGACATTATTGCACAATCCACTCAAGCGTTTTAAAATTTTAAACCAAGAAATTCCTCCCATGCAGCACCCTCTCAAATAAAATGCACTCTACATTGTGTTGAGGCAAAACTTTAGCATTTTCTCGTAGGGAACACACCATTATAACACCGCAACATACATGCCGCAGACACAACCTTGGAGAATTCATCCATTCCGTTCAGCTCCAAATGTACAGTAAAGTTAAAAATAATCCACAATTTATCATGATAATACATTTTCCCAGTATACGGTGTGAATAGGGCTTCCCTGTAGGGGATATAAAAAAAAGGAAGTGGTACAAACGAAATAACAATGGATCTTAAAGGACCCGTTCAGAGTTGTACATTTGAGAAAGTCTAATATATTTTCACGTTTTCCATCTTGAAAGCCTTTGGTTTAACAATGTCTCCACTTCAATAATGTCTTGAAGAGATAACGTCTTGAAGAAACGGATACCATCAGCGTTATTCAATCTCACTTAAATAATGCACAAAACGAACTTGACAAAAAAAGAAATGCTCTTCCAAAAGGAGTGCACCTTTAAGAATGAGCATTCTAAACGAGTTTCTTGTAACTTGCATCCCTGCCGCAATTCACATACGATCGTTTGGGCTCAATGAACGTCAATTCACCTCCGCGGAACTCCACGCCTGTTGGGAGTGCCACCGTAGCCCACTCACACGGCTATGTTGTAGTTGTCCGTGCGGCTCCTGCAGCATTTCCGGATGAAAACCCAGTAGGCGAGGATCATGATGATCCAGAAAAGGATGTAGGCTACGGACCCATAGATCAAGTAATCTTTATCGATTGGTTCGTGTTTTTGCTGCGTCTCGTTGTAGATGGCGAACGCGAGTCCTCCCAACAAAATGGCCGCCCAAATTGACAGTGGCAGCAGGGGGATGTAGTTGCCCACCATCTTCTTTCGGCCGGAGGTGCCCCAGCTGCTTTTGTTCATGGTGATGATGGCGAAGTACTTGGTCGGCAGAAGGCTCGTCATGTAGAGCACCGAGTAGAGGGACATGAAAACCATGACTAGGTTGCCCCGCAGCCAGCAGGCGTAGAGGCTTTTAACGAAGCCGATGATCTGGATGGCGCACAGCACCCAGATGATGTCCCAGATGCTGCCGGTGTAGAAGAGCTTAATAACTGTGGCTGTTACGAAGAACGGGAAGATACCGGCTACGGTCGACTCGTAGGTCATCCACAGATGATGCTTGTGCCACCACATGGCGTTGAAGAGCCACTCGCGGAAGTACGACTTGGTCCAGCGCGTCTGCTGGTTGAGCCAGCGAAGGTACTGTGCTGGTGTTTCTGAGTAGCAAATGGACCGGCTTGTGTACCTGTAAAATGTTAATAATTTGTATAAATCGGATGCTTAAAATACAGTGGAAGCCACACGGCAATATAGCGAAAGAGCTAAATAAAAGTAAGACTAATCTAAGCATTTTTTTAGTAATGATGCCAATGTTTCGAATTATACGATTCATATAAAGTACCACTCTCTCCAAAAATAATATTGAAAAAAAAATGCATTCTTAAAAAAGATGGTATTTGTTTTGTGTTCCTATAGTAACAACAATTAATTAGCTGACGAACAACAGTGGTGGCGGTGGTAGCCAATTGGGGGCCACCCTTTCATTTTATAAAACCTTAGTGGGAATGTCAGCCGAGATATAGACAGGAGAAGCCAATGTAGTGAGATGAGATAAGTAGAGAGAAAATATAAATCTTGTGAGATGAGAGAGGAGATGCAGATAAGTTAAAGATGAGACATTCATTGAGATTTATTTATTAATTATCGTAATTGTTATGTTTGGATTAGAATACGAGGTGATATTTGGTTAACAAATCTTTTTTCAATAAATCCAGGCTCCCCCTGAGCTGTTTGGGGCCCTCAAGATTTTGCTTAGTTTGCTAATGCACGAGGGCATGGGCGGATTTTGTGGGGGGGAGGCAATGCCCCATCCAAACCAGACTCCTTTATTAATTCAGTTTCAGTAGTTTACCATGACGATAATAAATTAATTTATGCACCCGTGATTTATAATGTGAGGGACAAAGCGAACCCCCGCCCCCCAAATATATATGTCAAACTCCCGCCCATGCACAAAGGGTCAACACAGAGAAACACACACGGACTCACTTTGTAGCATATCCCATGCTCAGCATACGGTTTGTGAGATGGCGGTCATCGCCAAATGTGCAGTGGGTCCCCAGGAACTTTTGATTGTACCAAGACTCCATGAACTGTTGCAGCAACACGTTCCTGTAGAGACCTGTTGGAAACATTCATTGACTTTCAAATACCGATATCAAGATCCTGACACGGAAGGATCGTTCTCAATCTGCTACGGGGCCCTCTCTCAAAATAAAACAAATAAAAGGCACGACTTAAAATAAACTATCTGTTTTTTTTCTTCTTGGTTCTTTTGGTAAAGTCACGTAGAAGGGAAATAATAAAATAATAATAATAAAAGATAATAAACATTTTATTATGTTTTATATTTATTTTTATTATTTTATTATTTCCCTTCTACGTGACTTTACCGAAAGAACCAAGAAGATGAATCCCTGCAGTCACGAAAGCTTTAAATCGAAATTTAAACTATCTGTTCTTTCACATTTACACCCAACATTATTCATAGGAAATAAAAACGACTTCCTTGTGATCTTACAGAAATGCTCTGCTCGTGATGGCGCAAGCAGTGATGGAACTAAGCAATTTGGTACTGACATCGGTGTGCAGTGGCACGGCATGGTTGGCATGGTCCCTGGTGCAAGGCATGAAATGAGTCTCCTTGTCCAATCCTCCTGCCGTCCCCACCCCCTCTTCATTGTGGCGCCTGAGCCCGGTGCAGTTGCCCTGCCTGCAAAATCTAAAGCTACACCACTGCCCGCAATCACAAATTCGAGAGCACTTTTAGTTTGGTGAAGTTGCAGACTACAAAGCCTTTTATTATTATTAGCCTGGACAGGTTTGGACACGCGGCCCAGGTAGGTACCTGCAGAACAACATTTTTTGAGTATTTGTCGGGGTCACGTGTACCTATGAGCAAAATATGCTACGCTCGCCTCTGCGACGAGCAGCAGAGAGAACAGTGCAGCAAAATACATCGCTGTACTGTACTTGTTTGCTCCCAACTCCGTGCTCCATGCCTTGATCAACCAGCAATGACCGTCACTGGTGAAGTATGGTTAAAAAAAACTACATCTCGCACGGTTTGACGAGGCTCTTATCCATCAGTGGGTTTAAAGGGGCTGCACATGTACATGCAGAACAAGTGGGTTGATTTTTTTGATTTCTTTTCTCAAAAATAGAATTATATTCCTGGACGTTTGCGAAATTCACATTCCCGCAACTTCCAAATCAAGCCAAGTAAATTGTATTGATTCTTACACACGTGGCACCTTCCCTGGCACAAATCTGCCGCTCAAAGCGGCGTCCTAATTTGGGATTCCAGATCGCAGACGTCGCCGCATGCATCGTGCGCGTGTCGAACTTCTTTCGCACCATATACCAGAGGTGTGGACTCGAGTCATGTGACTTGGACTCGAGTCAGACTCGAGTCATGAATTTGATGACTTCAGACTCGACTTGGACTTGCATAACAATGACTTTGTCCCACCTCTGCCATATACGCAGCCAACCGCGCTGAGCGGGTGAAAATCGAGGCGTACCGAGAGGTCCGCTGATGCAGGAAACGCAGTCGAAGTACGACTGGCACGACCGCTCCACGTTGAAGGCCATCCAGTAGCGGAGGTTGCTCATGAAGCTGATGCAAGAGTCGTTGAGGTTGAGAATCCTAACGTCGCCCCCGACTGCCCCGTATTCCTTGTTGTAGTCCAGCACCTTCACCAGCTCCAGGGTGGCATCCGTTTCCAGTTTCGTGTCCGAGTCACAGACCTGCATCCAGCAGCAAACAACGACAGCAACGAGAATACATCGTTATAGTTGACATTGTAAAGGGCTTGTGGGAGGTCAACAGGTTTGTGGCATGAATATCGACATCATACTTCAATGTAGCCGGAGTTTGCGGAAATTCCTCCCCCCCACCCCCAAACTGGACAACTTCATTAATTTATTTTCAGTAGTTTACAATTAAGATTAAATATAAATCAATTATTTACACCCGCCGACTCCGAATGTAAAATACAAAGCCAATTCCTGCCCCCCCCTGAAATATAAAAGTCAAACTCCGCCTATAAATGTTAGCCTATTTATAAACCGTATATTTAAACATCGACAACATATATTTATATGCAGCCTATTTATTTACATTTGATAATGGAACATGTTTAAGACGTGCCTGTTAACTAAATGTGTCCTCGATTGCCAAACGTAAATGTATCAGCTGCTTGAATGTGCGCAACAAACGTAATATTTTTTACCCCTGTAAATGATTTACTGTTGTCAAATGCAAACAAAAAACAGGTATTGTGGTTAATGTAAGCATGATTCCTTGCAAAAGGTGTCAGTTTTGTTGCCATAAAAAAAAGGGGAAAAACCCTATTAGTATATTTTGGTACTGGCAAAGGAGGTCCCATGATGATTGATTGTTGTCGATAAGTAAAGATGCGCGAATTAAGTCACTTAATATGTTGTCGATAATTGGGGACGTAATGCATAGGTTTGCAAAAAATGTGTGGTCGATTTTTGAACGTATAAAATAATTACGTCATGCAGGTCGTTACGAATGTGCGATCAACACCACTTGGCTCAGAGCCTATCAACCGAGATGGATCAGCACTACACACTTTTTTTTATGAGCATGACTTTTGACTTGAACTTTAATGATAGTCTGTACAAAATGTACACAGGAGAATAGGAAAAGATAGTATTGGCTTTCATCCACTAATGTATTGGTTTTTAGATAGATGTGGATTTGTTTTTATTTCAGCAGGGAGGGCAAAATGAGTTGCGAGGTCTCTCTATTGCATTGGTTCTTCACCTTTACTGCAGGCTGCAACTCCTTTGGTTCTCTGAAAGGGCATCTCGCTCCCCAGGTTAAGAACTACTGCTCTAAATTTCTATTTAAAGCTTTCGTGACTGCAGGGATTCATCTTCTTGGTTCTTTCGGTAAAGTCACGTAGAAGGAAGATAAAAAAATAATAAGAAAATTAAACATAATAAAAAAATTCTCACGACGTTTCGGCCACAATGCAAGCAGCCGTCCTCAGGTGAAGAACAGGGCTGTCGGAAAGACGCCGTGAGAATTTGATTTTATTATGTTTTATTTTATTATTATTATTTTATTATCTACCTTCTACGTGACTTTACCGAAAGAACCAAGAAGATGAACCACTGCTCTATTGCAATGCTGTCCTGCGACGGCGCAGATGTTGCACAGTTCCGGGTCTTAGTGACACAATCGTGGTGGCAGAGGTCACGACACAGAACAAGCGAGTTGCAGGGAAAAGGAACTGGTCTAAACTAGAGAAGAAAAAAACACGACATTGTTGCACGAACAAAAATAAAGGAACTAGAAAATGTCTTCTCTATGGGACCCATTTTGACCATTCCAAGATGATAAGAAGAAGAAAAGGCTAAAATGCAGGTGGTGTTAAGATGTCAGCCACACATACTTGTGATAAAACAAGAAGACGTGTTTGCATGTTAGGCAAATATGCTTGTGAGTAAAAAAGTGCAAACGAATCTGTGGTGAAGGCAGACTTAATGCCGTGTACTAGGTGACTATTTTGTGTTTGAACATCTTAACACTTGTATAATTGCCAGATAGGGTAAAAGCATAGATGGACTATAGGAACCTCATTTGCCAGTAAAAATATGATAATTGGTTTTTTACCCTTCTATCTGGCAACAAAACTGACACCTTTTTTTAGCATAGATGGAGTTTAACTTTGGGGGGGGGGGGCGGGGGCAGAGGTTCGCTTTGTCCCTCATAAGAAATCGCGGGTGCATACTACTAATAATACACATCTTAATTATAAACAACTGAAAATAAATTAGGTAAAGGCCTTTCATCTTTTTTTGTGATCATAAAAAAATAATAATTTAACAGAGCAAACACGATCAGTGACCGGCAACCCTGGCGTACATCCACACAGACCCGGTCTCACGCTTCTCTGCCCATTATATACCGCAACCACAGCGATTTCTGTAATAATAATAATTATTATAAATAAATACAACCCCCTCCACCAGCTCCGAGACTGGACATGCCACTCGCTGCACGTGCTGCAGCCTGCACTGGCAGATGTAGCCTGCGGTGGTGCAGCGGTTAGCGTGCTGCGAACCCGGCCACCCTGAGTTCGATTCCCGCTCACGGCCACCAACACCCAGTGACGATGATCTGAACCGGTACTCGGCCTCCCCCTAGGTCGACTCAGCCTCAAATGAGTACCTGGTGTGTAAGCATCACCGCTGGGGAGACAAAGGCGGCCGGGCGTGGTGTTGGACACCCACCCCCTCGTGTGCCGGGCCGGCCTTAGTAGGTAGGTCCTCGCTAACAGCACTTGCCCCTACAGTCTGTTACAGGCTACACGGGGGATCTTTGTCTTTGTTGCCTGCTCTGGCCAAAGATTTTGAGGCTATTGAACCAAATAAAATCTGGCAACACATTGTGATGAATATCGCACGTTGTGTTATTGCACCTCTCCAAAATGTCTACAATCCATTATGTCTGTCATCCACTAAGTCTCGTGTCAGATGTTGAATGAGCTGAATGAGCGCTTGATGACTATTCATCGATTGCGTGTCTTTGTGTGTGGGGGAGAATGGTGGTCTAGTGGTTAGCGCACTGCGTTATGAACCCGGCGAGCCGAGTTCGATTCCCACTCACAGCCAACACCAGTGATGGCTCATCTGAACCGCTCTTGAGCCTCCCCTAGATCGAATCAGCCTCAAATGAGCGCCTGAGTGCGGTGTGTTAAACATAGCCACTTGGTGCTGGCCACCCCATCCCCACGTGTGCCAGAGTGCCGGCCTTCACAGGTGCTGCTCGCTAACAGCACTTGCCCCAAAAGTCAGGCTCAACCGCGGGGTGGGAATTCTTCGCGTGAGCTGCGTTCCAACGACTCGCCTGAATGTAGTCCACAGAGCCGGCGAGGGCCTTGAAGCACGTGTACATGACCTCGCGCTTGCCGCCCCATTGCTGCATGATGCAAATGACGCGCTTGGTCCTGATGAGCTCCTCCAGCTCCAGCCGCTGCTCGTCCTCGATGGCGATTTCGGCGTACAAGTCGTCCTCGGCGGAGAGGCCGCTCTCGGGCGGTGTCCACGTGTGATAGTTGTGCTTCCACACGAACGTCTCGGCTTCGTCGCCGAAGATCTCGCAGAACATGTCCATCATGTACCGGTCGTCTTCGCTGTTGCCGTCGATGACCATGATGATCTTGAGCTTGTCGGCCGGGTAGTACACGTTCTTGACCGAGACGAGGCACTGGCGCAGGTAGTCGGGGTCCTCCTGGTAGGCGGACACGGTGAGCGCCACCGTGCTCGTGAAGAAGCACGGGCGCGCGTCGTTGAGCATCTTGCGACGCTCCAGGTAGGCGAAGAAGCCCTGCACGATGAGGTGCAGCGCCAGGAAGGCGCCGTAGAGGCCGAACGCTATCTTCTTGTACTCGTCCGTCACCAGAGGGAACGAGATCGCGTAGGTGAAGATGAGACCTCCGAGCACCAGGAAGGCGAAGAGGATGGTGTAGAGGCGTCGGCATACCGACTTGGCGGTCTTCTTCCCCTTCAACCCCATGGCTGTGGATTAGAGGCAATGCAATGACACGTTCAGATCATGGCTATGGATTACAAGTGAAACAAAGACAAAGATTCCCCCCCCCCCACCAACCGCCCGTGTAGCCTTAACAGACTGTTGGGGCAAGTGCTGTTAGCGAGCACCAGAGGTGGGACAAAGTCATTGTTATGCAAGTCCAAGTCGAGTCTCAAGTCATCAAATTCATGACTCGAGTCTGACTCGAGTCCAAGTCACATGACTCGAGTCCACACCTCAGAGGTGGGACAAAGTCATTGTTATGCAAGTCCAAGTCGAGTCTGAAGTCATCAAATTCATGACTCGAGTCTGACTCGAGTCCAAGTCACATGACTCGAGTCCACACCTCAGAGGTGGGACAAAGTCATTGTTATGCAAGTCCAAGTCGAGTCTCAAGTCATCAAATTCATGACTCGAGTCTGACTCGAGTCCAAGTCACATGACTCGAGTCCACACCTCTGGCGAGCACCTATAAAGGCTGGCACGGCACACGAGGGGGTGGGTGGCCAGCAACACGCCCGGCCGCCTTTGTCTCCCCAGTGGCGATGTTTACTACACGCCGCACCAGGTACTCGTTTGAGGACGAGTCGACCGATGTTGGCTGAGCGCCAACTCCTGCACCACCGCTCTCCAGGTAGTTTCGCGTGTTACATGTGAAACACGTGTGTAACACGCGTGTGTTACGTGTGAAACGCGCGTGTTACGTGTGAAACCACAAAGAACTCTCCCTTAAATCGAAAATCGAACCACTCTTAATCATCCTTTCCTCCCGGTCAAAAAAGCGACCGCAAGATTGTTCTCTGAACAGCATCAATCCAACTTTATATACAGACTAGTTATATAATGCATATACTGTAAACATAAAATATAATCCAACTGTTGAACTTTAGCAGTTCCACTGTTGGATTATATTTTTTTTCGCCTGAGGATGACCGCTTGTGTTGCGATCGAAACGTCGTGATTTATTTTATTTTCTACCTACGTGACTTTACCGAAAGAACCAAAGAGTATGGATTCCTGCAGTCACGAAAGCTTGAAATCAAGACTGTCAACATACCTGTTTAACACGTACACTTTCGCGACCAATATCATCCATATGAGTTTTTTTGGGTTAAATCGCGTAAATATTTACCTGTATGTGTATTGCTATGGCATTTGCTGTAATGTATTTAACGCTTATCTAAATACAGAGTCAAAAGCGACCACGTACAATATACATCAAAGGACATTTTTTTACTATTTTTAATTTTACCAGGTAAGGCCCACTTAGCTACATACCTCTTTTTCAGAAGCTACCTGGCCACAAATGATGGCTCAACAAAGTGGTTTATCATCACGTGAAGATTCATCGCAGCCACATACTACAAACGCATGTTATCTCTACATGTGGAAGGAAAAAAATCGGAGGACCTGGAGAAAAATCACGCGACCACGGTTGAGAACATTCAAACTTCAAATATACAGCAGCAGACATCAGGGTCGGGATGAAACCCACGACCTCCTGTATACCAGGCCAGGGAGATGACATCTCACCACTGCAGCGCCCCATACAGCTACATTCTCACAAACTCGCTCAATAAAAACAACCATATAGGTTCAATATAGCAAGGTAGTAAAGCAGTCTGGCACGATGAAGCTCGTATCATCCTCACCTGCTGAAGTCGTGAGCAGGGTGCAAGATGCCCCGTTGGCTCGTCGCAGGGTTTCTGTTGGCGCTCTTGCGAGCGAGTGGGAGGTGGGGGTTGCTGTCTTCAGTTGACTGGGGTTTATATACGAGCCCAGGGTTCATTCCACGTGCCCGTGGGGATGGGGGTTTAGGTGTGGTGGGGTTTGCCTTAGATTGACGTAGAACACTAAGGGCGTGTGTTTGTTTGTCTTTGTGTGTGCGAGTGCACGCGCTCCCATGCCCCCGTGGTACGCGCTGATAACGCAATTTGTAGAAGGCGCTTTTTTTAGTTGTTGTAGATGGCAGTCGACACGACCATGGAAGAAGAAGAGCCTCCCAGAAACAATGAGAAAGATTATGCAGCGTTAAGTTTAAAGTGACATTATCGTTCGGGTACGCGTGTGTTGAATTGGAATGTGGTGGTGGTGGGGGGATGGATACATCTCTGATCCTTTTCACGTGATAGCTGAGATTTTGTGAACGCTTTATCAATGTAATATCTAAGGAAATTGTCGCTTGATTTTCAAATTTTTTTCTGAAGAAACAAATGAATTGGGCATAGTTGCGATTTCCCCGTGACAACGTCATTTGAGTGTTTCTGTCGGGTGGTGGAGAGTCATTGAGTTATTATTACACTGGAATATTTTGCCACTTATAAAATGTTCCTGATATGAGTCAGGAAAAGTTCAGTGTTACGTTATATCACGATTCCCAGATTTGCATCGTCTCGTATTAATTTTGAATCCCATTTACGTCACATAGTCGTTTACTATTAAAAGTACCGCGCGCAAACATTAATGCAATCGATAAGTTGTACTGTACATGCAATTAAAACGGATTATGTAAGTAATTGATGCGATGTTACCGATGGTTGCATGACACACCTTTAGTTAATGATTCACAAATATCCGATAATTAGCCATGTGTGAGCCCAGTGATATTCACGTTTTTTTTTTCAATGGAGACCCATCTTCCTTGTGGTTATGTGGCAACGTGTATTTTGCAGTAGCAATTCATTTGCAAATTAAACATTGGATTAAGAGATGGGCAACACAATGGCGTTGCAATTGAAGTGACATGAACCTTTAATATCAGGCGACATTAGGGGTTATAATGTTTAGTAAGTTGGCCCTGAGTCATTTTTGAACATTCGCAGAATGGGAGTGATAACCGCGTCTGGTAGATTTGGAGAAAGAACGCACTTTTCTGCCACTAGCGTCCCAAATATTTCTAAACTGATCAGGCTAGATTTTCGTACAATAACATACCTTGCTGGGATTATACTCAGCCACCCGTCGTCCGATTCAAATGCCATTTGGCTCACCATCGAACAAAGAAGATCTCACTGCATCGCGTGCTTTCAGATGCGCTTCTGCGGCCGTCTGGAACGCTCTTCCTTCCAATATTAGGAAGCCACTGGAGCTAGGCCACTTTTAAATCATGCAGGATTAAAAACGAATTTCTTTGAGCACGATTGGCTACGTTCGGTGCCGAAAGAAGTTCAACGTACATACGACATCCATGAGATATGAAAAAACGCCGCACCTAGTGTCAGGGTTTACGTTAGGGGTTAATGATTAAGGTTAGAGGTTTATAGTTTAGGATTAAGGTTTTAGATTAAGGGGTCAACGATGAGGTGTTATGCTTTCGGGACAGTGGTGCCTCAGACCAATTCGTTTTCTACACGCGCCTACAATATGTTCTAAACATTGATGACAGTTAATTTCATTGCAATAACCTGTGCGTCCACCCACCCACAACAGAAATAACCCACAATCAACGAGCGATCCTCTGGATGGAAGGGTTTGTCGTTTGATCAATTTATGAGCAATACACCAATGCTCGACCCCACCATCTTACAACACAGCCACCTTGCGTGGTTATTTGAAGATGACGCAGCAATGGATGGGTGCCAGCGTTTCTTTGGGAGTGTTTCAGTACACACATGGTTGCTCATTAACTCTCTAAGTCACCATGAAGAAATTAATGGCATTCCAACATCAAAGGCACCGCCCTTGCTTTACAACTCAAAGCGCACAATAAGATAACTTGTGGTCTGTCTTTAAATCAGGCATAGGTCGGCCAGGAGGTGTCTACTGGACATGATGTCCACTGGACATCTGCGATGAGATCTGTGATGTCCAGTGAAAAGGAGCTTTGTAGCTGATGGGATTCCTCCAGTATAAATAAAGATTCTGAATCTGAGTAGGTGGCGATGATTACTATGTGTAGTCCCAATTGAATAATTTGCGGATGCATTTTTCCAGTTATCACTCCCTTCCTGCGAATGTTTAGAAATTACCCAGGACCAATTTACTAAACATGAAGGGATATTTAACGTTCACTACGCAGTAGACGGCACGTCCCTTTTTTACTACACGCTTTTACTAATTTAGCATTCTCAGGAAGAACGTAATCAACCAGGTAGGGTGTTGACTATTATGTTATCCGACTCTCTGTTGTATTACATTACATTTCTAAGTATACTAGATTTGTGTTTTTATTTCATTTATAACTGATGATGATTGCTTGTGTTGCAATCGATACGTCGTATGCTAGTATTTCATTGATTGTTTTCTCTTTCTACGTGACTTTACCGAAAGAACCAGAAAGTTATTCCTGCAGTCACGAAAGCTCGAAATTAAGTTTACACGCTTTTATTTAACTCACTCCGTCCGTTGTATCCTCAAAAAATAAATCTTGTAACTCAATTTTTACCCACTTCCCAATGTGCTATCGACTGCAAACTTGAAATACCTATATCATACTGATGACAATACTATGTTCTATCATTAAAAAAATCCCAAATATATATTTGTAAACATTTTACACGCTTATATTTAACTTGCTCTGTGTGTTGTCGTATTCTAAAATCTTGTAACTAAATTTCAACCATCTTCCCAATGTCGTATCGACTGCAAACTTGGTATAGGAATGTCATACTGATGACAATACTATATTCTACCATTGAAAATTAAAACTATATATTTTTAAACAATCTTTTTTACGGCTTTAATTGTCGACGCTCAACTCACGTTGCCTGTAAATCACCACGTGGTCCCTGACGTCACAGCAAGCCTCGGGGAGCCACGCCCAGGGGCGGGGGATGTGGAAGGAGGGGAGGGGCGATGGGGGAAGGGGGCAGGGGCAGCTCGGACAGTACATTTCATTAAAGCGTGTTTTTAAAAAAGTTTTTAAAAAATATTTTATTACGGTAAATACACCACCAAATAACCAAGGCAGCCTGCCGTAATTGAACCGCAAACTATTTTTCGAGGTACAACCAGAGATTTTAAATCATCAGGGTTAAATAGTAGAATATAAATGTTTTATTTTAATATACCATTAAACGGTACCCCTTTTACTTGGCATATGATTGCACAATCCAAAAGTATGTTCGTTAATCCTGGATAATTGAGGTTACACTAACTTTAGGCATTTTTATGCATTCTGAAGTAATTATCAAGTGATGATGTTTTCTCCACGTAAGACTTTACTGAATGTGTCATTGAATACTCAATGCACACTCAATATGTTATGAAGGTGTACTTGTAAGCTAAATATGGGCCATATTTGTGATTTTCTAGTATAAACATGTAATTACTGTTTTAAAGCATCACAGAATAATAATTATTATTGTACATACCAGAATTTGGGTGTGCTGTGTGGATTCCTGAATAGCAGCCTGTAATAAGCGCACGTTATCGAGTGCATTTGTCAAAATGAATTAGTTGGGTCTACAAAAGTAATTAAAAGTGATTAACGAATAACACTGCCTTCAAAATAAAAAACTAAATATATGGGACCTATTTTGGAGATATCAAAAATTATGAAAAATAACAATAGGTTTTGCCCTTTCTGCCAATAAAAAAAAACCATATATATACTCTCTCACCTGAAAACGGTCGCTTGTTGTTGCGATCGAAACGTCGTGATCGATTATTTTTTCAACCTACGTGACTTTACCGAAAGAACCAAAGAGTATGCATATACTAGGCGACTCTCTGGACCCTCTATGTCAGCGGTCGGGAACCTATGGCTCGCGAGCCATATATGGCTCTTCCGGTGACGGCATATGGCTCCCAGACAATTTTGAGTTGAAAAAAATAAAAAATAATAAAAAATCAGTTTGGAAATGATTTTAAAATACTTGTGATATTGCTTAATAATACTGTCTTTTTAAAGTAAACAGAAATTAGTTTTGAAGATAAATTTCACGGGTCACGGGTCCCGTGACCAGAAGTCGCATTAAAAGTAAGACATATTTAATTTATTATATGTTAAAAATACTATATGGCTCTCAATGAAATATATTTAGAAATATTTGGCTTTTATGGCTCTCCCAGTCAAAAAGTTTCCCGACCCCTGTTCTATGTGCTGTAAAGAAGAGCCATTACCGGACACGTTACCGATTATGTATGTTACATTTGTAAGGCAGCGTAATAACCGAAAGTTGTTGAGTTATCATTATTATATAAGACATAGTTGAGCACACGCTGCACAGAACGATGTTCCTGCACGGCACGAGATGCCTCCAGCATGGGAGTCGACTGGTATGTGTCGACGCATACCCACCTACTACTCCCATGATAAACACACACAACGGTGCGTACGCTGATAATTACGCACCATTAATCCATTGATTGAAGTCACCTTATAGTATTTGAACATTTTGTTCTACAATCGTATGTGTAGGAAATTGAATGGCAATTCATCTAGATTTGAAGTTTTCGTGACTGCAGGGATCCATACTCTTTGGTTCTTTCGGTAAAGTCACGTAGTTAGAAAATACAATCAATCACGACGTTTCAATCGCAACACAAGCAATCATCATCAGGTGAGAAAACCACAGCAAGAAAAATGTTTTTTGCTGACTACGGCATCTCTCTCCCACTTCAGCAAAAAACATTTTTCTTGCTGTGGGTTTCTCACCTGATGATGATTGCTTGTGTTGCAGTCGAAACGTCGTAATTTAATTCATTTTATTTTATGCCTAAGTGACTTTACCGAAAGAACCAAAGAGTATGAATGGAAATGGTGAATGCTATTTGGGATAATAACTAGCAGAAACATTATTATTCAGGATAGGAGAACACACGTTTAGCTCACTGTCACATGCTAGGTATAACGTGTCCTGTTTATAGTGCGTACTGACTTCGAAATACTGAATCTCTACTCTTAAAAATCGGATGATTGAAAGTCTCCCGTGATATCTAAAACTTAAAGAAGGGATGTGCCTCGTCAGGTGAGCAGACGTTGTATATGAAGTAAATTAGTAGTAAGTTGATGTATGTATCTATGTACGTTGGACTTCATATTCTTTGTTCTTTCGGCAAAGTCACTTAGATAGAAAACAAAAATGAAAATTAAAAGCAAAAAACCCACGACGTTTCGATCGCAACACAAACGGTCTTCTTGTTTCTCTCCACCTGAAGAAGACCGCTCGTGTTGCGATCGAAACGTCGTGGGGTTTTTGCTTTTAATTTAGATTTTTGTTTTCTATCTACGTGACTTTACCGAAAGAACCAAGAATATGAATTCCTGCAGTCACGAAAGCTTTAAAGTCTAAATCTACGTTGGACTTATTTCGCTCCGTGCGTAGCCTACCGCGCTAATAGGATGCGCGCAGCCAACTTTGCTAATTGATGAGACAGCTGAAGGAATTAAGCCAACGAAAAAAGACAGAGGTCACCAATGCCGTTGCTAAAGCACAGGAAATCAAGGTTACACTTTCAGGACATGTCATGAAAACACGGGGCGGAAGATCACGGATTAAAACCTACTTCGGAGTGGACACAATTTTTCAGTTTAATTTCAGTTTCATTTATTAGGAATAGCCCTGTGAGCCATGCGGCTCTTGACTCGGGTGCAACCGCGACAAACAAAAACGTAGAACAAGAAAACATCTTAAAGTGACTACGCGCAACAGAAACATCCAGGAAAAAACAGCAAAGTCTTCCAGAAAAAGAACCGTACGTAGTCAACCGCGCTAATCGGAGATGCGGGGGAAGGACAGCAATCGAAACCAAAAGAGCAGTTCTAAAAAGATTAGTTAACACGCGTATGTACGTAAGACTAAAGATGCAGAGGAAGACGGTGTAATAGACAGCAGCAGTGAGAAGACTGCACAGAGTTCAGAGGTCGCTACTGGCCAGCAGCAACTCAGGGGCAAGAGGGAGTGGAAGAAAATGGGGGAAGCCCTCGTTCAGAGGCGGGGAATTGTATGCTTATGACAACACACAATGGTACGACAAAGCCATCAGAAATGTACACAATCTCATCAGATCTCTGCTATTGACCCTGGGTATTTTCTGGGTGGGTGACCAACACGCTTAAAACATGCGTTACAGGCTCATGCGGGGAAAAACGTTATTGGCCAAGAGAGCAGTGTAGAAAAAAAATCAACTGTTGGACTATACCTCTATGATCTCACATCTATTTCTCCCTGCCTTCACCAACTTGCACTGACCAAATGCCTCCCCCCCCCCACCCACGCGGCACATTGAAGGGGTGGAGGGAGCGGTTCTCATCCGGCTGTGGAATTGACATAAAAATTGGGGGTGGGGGGGGGTCAGAGTGGTGCGTCACGAGCAAGAGAGGGCCGAGAAAAAAAATGAGTCACCCACCCGGCACACGGTCATCCCTGCTGCTGTAATATCGTCACGGTCATCCTAAACCTAACCCTTCCTCGTCTTAGGGCCAGGTTACTCAGCAGATCGCAGCCGTAGCAATTGCGAGTTGAAGGTGAGTGAGTAAAACCAGCGTTACCTAACAGGAATGGCAAGAGAGATAACAGTGACGCAAGGCTGATGACGTCTCTAAAACCATGTGAACCCAAATGCCAAGGTTACGTGTTTTATTTATGACACACGACTGAAAATTGTATTTACAATCGTGCTGCCCGCGATATAATTCGTCACGATTTTTCAAGAGGTGATCATTTTCGAGACCTGATGATAATCCTGATTACAATTTTCCCATAACTTGGTAATTTCATGTTTCGCATTTTGTTCTTCGTAGTACGTCCAGTACAAGAAAGCATCTTTGTATTTTTATTTTGTTTTATTTTTTGTTTTGTTTTTCTACCTATCGTGACTTTACTGAAAGAACCAAAGAGTATGGATTCCTGCAGTCACGAAAGCTTCAAATCAAGATCTTTATAAAAGTTATTCAGCTGCAGTCTTTACTTTTACGTACGCTGGCGATTGGTAATTTAATCGTTCCAACATTCCCATCTAGGATGTGTATAAAACCACATGTTGTCAGCCCCACAAAAATTAACGAAGAAATTGAGCGCCCTGTGAAAATGATGAGGAATTTGTGTTTGTTGAACTTCTTTCACACCGTACGTAGCTCCGTGCTAATCGGAGGTGCGGGGAAAGGACAACGAACTAAACACAAAAAGCAGTGCAAAAGAAATGAGTTTTCAATCTAGATTTAAAAGTGCGTAACGGCTTCCTAATGTCGTAAGGAAGAACGTTCCAGACGGCCGCAGAAGCGCCATCTGAAAGCGCTCGATGCAGTGGGGCCGTCTTTGTTCGATGGCTGGCCATTAAAAAAAAAGATGAAAGCTTACGAATGTATATTATCTTATGTTTACAGTGAGACTCACTCATAATGGCATACACATCAAGGTAAAAATACTGCGAGCGCTGGTTTTCGTGTGTGCAGGGTGGAGGGATGGGGGGTGGGGCGCGGTGCACTGCAGATTCCGAGATGAAAGCGTGGTTAAATTTCGATTTAAAGCTTTCGTGACTGCAGGGATTCATCTTCTTGGTTCTTTCGGTAAAGTCACGTAGAAGGGAAGTAATAAAATAATACAAATAAAACATAATAAAACGTCGTGAGAATTATTTTATTATGTTTAATTTTTATTATTTTATTACTTCCATTCTACGTGACTTTACCGAAAGAACCAAGAAGATGAAAGCTTGGCGTATAAAACAAAACTGTTTCGCGCAATGCCCGTGCGTGGTGTCGTTATACCGACTATAATCACCCAGGCGTGTTCTTAACGCTCGTGACGTCACTCCACGTCGACCAGCCCCCCTAATTAATAATCATGAACAGTTCTAGATTTGAAGCTTCCGTGACTGCAAGGATTCATATTCTTAGGTTTTTTCGGTAAAATCACGTAGGTTAAAAAAATTAAAATCAATAAAAGTAAAATAAAATAAAAATCACGACGTTTCGGAGGCAACACAAGCTTCCGTCTTCAGGTGGAACCTTACCATATTAATGAAAAGTGTGCCGTACTTGGCCCTTCCCCTCTTCAACCATTATATAAACGGAGTGGTAGCTCTTGTAATCTCTCATTTACTTGATACAGCTGTCGTGGCTGTGACGGTTCCACCTGAAGACGGAAGCTTGTGTTGCCTCTGAAACGTCGTGATTTTTATTTCATTTGACTTTCATTAATTTTAATTTTTTTTACCTACGTGACTTTACCGAAAAAACCTAAGAATAATCATGAACAGGTTACGTCTTCCACATGGACCTCCCCCCCCCTCATTAATAATCATGAGCGGGTGACGTCCTCCACATAGACCCCCCCCCGTCTCATGAACGTCATGATGATGAACAAGGGATTATAACCTTTAAATGAAATAAGTCTGTGTCACCGCGCCCTTACTAATTACACACGAATTAATGCAATACATATCACGTCCCGGTCTGCTTTTCGCTTGCAAGTTTCAGATTTACTGCAAAACACGCGTATCTGGGACGGACAAAAGGCTCGTTCCTAAATAATACATGGGAAGAAAAAACGAATTTCGTGTAAAGGCCTCGAACACACGGTCGATCATCATTTATCAACATAGGTAAATCATTGAATTGTCAATATACGGTAGATAATCTATTATCAACCGTATGTTGATAATCGATTATCTACCGTATATTGACAATCAACCGTATGTTGATAATCGATTATCAAGATTGATAATCTATTATCAACATACGGTTGTCAATATACGGTAGATAATCGATTATTGGGCGGCTTCGGGGGGGAGGCTGGCCTAATTTTAAAAAACGCCGGATAATCACTAAATAAAATTTTTTTAAATGCTTATTTTCGCATGCCATGTTAGGTGTTACGTGCTTTTTTTCGTGTTTTCAATTTGTTTACGATATACATTTGTCATAAATAAAGATACAAATAGACACAAATTAAATATCCTACTTGAACAAAAAGTTAAGTGTATTTACTGTACCGTATTTATCACTCCAATCTCGAAGATTCTGCACGGAGCAATGTATACACGTGCAGCGTTTTCATTTTTTTAAGTTGTCTGTAGTATATAATGTACCGTATGTACTATTTAACACTGAAATCAACCATCGCTATTTTTTTTTCTGTCACACACGAAGTGCAGATGGCCGAACTGGTTGAATACTCTTAGTTCTTTCGGTAAAGTCACGTAGGTAAAAAAATGAAATTAGAATTAATAAAAAATAAAATCACGACGTTTCGGAGGCAACACAAGTCTCCGTCATCAGGTGGGACCGTCACAGCCAGATTTGCTGCAGCAAATCTGGCTGTGACGGTCCCACCTGATGACGGAGACTTGTGTTGCCTCCGAAACGTCGTGATTTTTATTTTATTTTTTATTAATTTTAATTTCATTTTTTTACCTACGTGACTTTACCGGAAAAAAACCTAAAAGTATGAATCCTTGCAGTCACGAAAGCTTCAAATCTGGAACGAACTGGTTGCAGCCTGTGGTGCTGTGGTGCCGTTTTCGCCGGATCAGCTGGGGACGGCCGGATAAGCGATGATCACTTGCACATTGGCCTGAATATTTGTGGTGAATCAAGGTTCTCAATCGCAATACGATGAGGTAAAAAATTAACCCGTAAAAACAAAGTTTTTCACTATAAATCCTTTATATGCGTGTTCAATGGGCCACAACCCATCCGACATTGGTCTTTGAAACGGGCGGCTAGAGTCCTCTCGTCCTCTGGCTTGAGATGGCTGCCACCTATGGGTCAGATGATTGTCTGCCACCATTAAGCAATTGGTAATTAAATAAATAAAAATTCCTAAAAGGTGTAAAGTTTTGGAATTTTTTTCACGAAAATACATTGTCACGCACAACGAGTCTGTGTGCAAAATGTCAGCTCGATTGGATCACGGGAAGTGGGTTAAAACGACCGAAAGATTTGCACGGTCGTAAGCAAGCAAGTGAACTTAATACAAAGGATTTAAAAACAAAAACAGCCGCTCAGGAAGCCGTTTCACTCATAAGGGGCCGTCCATAAATGACGTCACGCGATTTTGGACGATTTTTGACCCCCCCTCCCCTTCGTCACACAGCGTCGCAAAAAGTCAGACCCCCCTCATATATATGACGTCACAAAGCTCTGCCCCCCCTCTCCCCCAAAACCATATTTCTATTTTTAAAATAAAACATGCTTCAAATCGCTTTAAACTATTGTTATTGTAGTGCGTATTTAATGTGGCGCTGCACTCTGATGTTATAGGAGTGTTGTTATAACAATTAGTGTTGTTATAACAATTCCATATTTATTTAAAGTTGCGCATTTTGATGTGACGTCACATTTCTCAACCCCCCCTCCCTCGTCACACATCGTCACAAATGTCTGACCCCCCCTCCCACTAGGTGCGTGACGTCATTTATGGACGGCCCCTAAATACAATCAATGGTTACATTTCACTTGAACGAGCAGATGCGTGCACAGCTACCTAAACACGTAATTGAAGCCAGTCGTTAATGCATGCCTCAGTATTTTCGTCTGTACATCACTAGATGTGCTTCAAGTGTACATACCATTCCGCATATCCCCAGACACTCACTCAAACAAAGGCAAACCAGTTCTGTCAAAGTTCCAGATTCAGCCCTCGGGGGTGTTATTATGTCCACGTCATTATTTTACGCCGGTCAAACAGACGACACGTCGCGGAAAGCATTCTCGAACTGACACGAGTGGCTGCAGGGCTGTGTCGGTTTATTTATTGCGGCGGGCAGATGACAACGGGGGTGCGTGTTGTACAAGATTAACTTGTCCAACGAAAAAGTAACGTTGAGACATTTTGGACGAGAAACACGGGAGAGGTCAAACTAGGAAAAACAATGGAACAAAAACGTGAAAAGTGCCAAAAGAAACAGGGACAGATGCGTGCCGTCAATGACAGCTGAGAGACGGGACAGAGAAACCACACGGGATGGATTTGAGAGCACACGCAAGGTAATGGCATCAAATAAACTGTTAGCTAAAGTCAGGCTTAAGCAGGACAACATTATGAAGATTCGAACAAAAATCGGAAGATTAAAAAATAATAATTTATTACAGTGACTGGTTGATTGTCATTGCCTTTTCACGACAACTACTTGACAGCTGGCCGAATTACAAGCACTAAAAGTATTTTTTTAAAATCACCATCCTGTACTCTTATTGGTCTACGTATTGAATTCATGGTTTCATCAGAATTCTCCTGTCGACTTAACCGTACGTTGTCCTCGTGTCTTGCGTGTGTTCGCCCATCACCCCACTTTTAAACAGAGAGCCCAAAAATCAGCACTCCGTATGAAGTGCTGCGCTAAAGGATCGCCTGCTTGTGCAGCGGCCGTGTTGGCATAGAGGCCGTCCATAAATGACGTCACGCGATTTTGGACGATTTTTGACCCTCCCCCCTTAGTCACAAAAAGTCAGACCCCCCCTCAAATATGACGTCACAGAGCTCTGCCCCCCCTCCCCCAAAACCATATTTCCATTTTGAAAATAAAACATGCTTCAAATCGCTTTAAACTGTAGTCATCAAGTCCAGTATCAACTTACATGTGAACCTTCACTCTATGCAAGGCCCTAATTATAATATATATTGTGACAAACCCCCCTCCCCGCCCCCAATAATCAATGTGCAAAAAATGCCCCCCCCCAAATATATTGCTATAAAATAGATTTCTGTTTATATGATTGTGGTTATGATTGTACGTTCTTAATCCCTAATCTCTGCCATTACATACAATGATACAAAAAAGGTAAAAAAAAAACAGAGCAACGTAATACAATACACTATTAGACATTATTGTAAAAAATAAATAAAAAGTCCATCCTGTGTTCGTGATTTTTTTTTAATATTGTAGGCAGGAAATGACAGGAAAATCTTTTCAAATTTAGATTTTTTTTCTGGGGGGTGGGACCCCCAGACTCCCTGGAAGATTTGGTCCCCCCCCAATGTTGACTCCGTGGCTGCGGCCTTGACTCGATGGATATATTTAATGGGCCCCGAATTGAGTAATTTTGACTCAGAGGCGTGACCATCTACGATGCACTTGCAATTACTTTTCTGGCATTTACATCTCGTGTAAGCATTACTTTACAAGTGTAATTGCGTGTTTTACCTGTGGTGGAGGTGGATACAAAGTCAAATTAAACACCCACGACAACTTGAAGTCACGCAAAGCCCCCTTTTGTAACCCATGCGCTTAATCTTCAATGATGCGAGTTAAATTTCGATTTAAAGCATTCGTGACTGCAGGAATTCATCTTCTTGAAAGAACCAAGAAGATGCGAGTTAAACCCCGATTAAGCTTGGAGAGCTGAATGGAGTTCAAAAGAAGTCGCAAGCAAAGATATTGTCGTGAAAGATGCAACGCAGAAGATCCCTGGGGGTTTGATCTTCCACGAAGCTCATGGCCGAACACAAACCATGGCAGTCGATACGGACACCTGATTGCAATGCAATTCACAACATGACCTGCAAGTATTAATACCAATTCCCTGTAATTAACTAGAAAAAAGTACTTGAATCAAGAGAATCCTGCATTTTATAGATTGAAATGCCATTTATTGAGAAGTGTTTTCTGTGTTTAGTTTATTGTCCCCCCCCCCGCACCTCCGATTAGCACGGTTGGCTATGTACGATGCGAAATAAATTCAACATACATAAACACATTTAACTAAAGCCCTTCCCCCTCCATTTCGGATTAGCACGGTTGGCTACGTACGGTGCGAAAGAAGTTCAACATCCAAACGTACATTGGGATGTTTGGCTAATTCAATTGATTGAATAAGAATATACAATATATTCATATTGGAGCAATTATATTAACTATATGAGTGGCACATGGGAGGAGACCGGAGTAGCGGGAGAAAGCCAAACACATGAAGAGGAAACTCTCAAAACTCCGCACAGATCGATTAGAAAATCCAATTGCTGTGCTACCATGACTTGGTCGACGAGCAGGCCAAGCTCACAAAACACCACGTGTTCCCATGCTGTCTCCCATTCGCGGTAAGCACTTTCCACAACACCACCCAGCCAGAGATAAAGACCAGCGCAGTTATATCATACTAGCTTCTTTGCTCGTCCTAAAACGGCAGCTGTAATATTTATGAAAAGATTTAGCAGAGTATAATTGTATCTCGTGTAAATTTAATGGCAGTGAAACTTGCACTAATCATGTTAACAAACACTTCACTGCATTTCACTGTAGCACTGCATATAACTGACCTTCAATTTATTCAAATTCACTGCTCTGATACTTCATTCTCTTCTGCTGTCGGTCGCTGGGGTTGAAATAAATTAGAATTCGATACAATACTGTATCTGGAAAATCACCGAGAAATGTCTATTTTTTCAAAATGTAGAAGCAGAAATTAGACTTGTCTTTTGTCCCATAGTGCTGAAGAAATAAATAAAGACACCAAATCCACTTTGTTGCTGCGTAGACTGATTTATTAAGACTCACTTTCAATAAAGAAACGTGAAACTTAAAGCGAATTTGCGAACAAAAATTCCGCTAGACCTTCTTCTGCACGAGTGTAAAAATCCACCCGCTCATGAATATTAATGACGGGAGGTGTGGTATGTGGAGTGACGTCACACGCGTTACACACACACACATTCGTGGCTCATTATAATAGTAATTGTCACCGATAGTGGGGGCCGAGAGTTCTGCCGTGACAAGTTAAAAATAATAATAAAATAAATTTCGATTTAAAGCTTTCGTGACTGCAGGGATTCATCTTCTTAGTTCTTTCGATAAAGTCACGTAGAAGGGAAGTAATGAAATAATAAAAAATAAAACATAATAAAATAATTCTCACGACGTTTCGGCCACAACGCAAGCAGCCGTCCTCAGGTGAAAATCTGGTTATTTTATTACTTCCCTTCTACGTGACTTTACCGAAAGAACCAAGAAAATAAAATAAATGTTCACTTATACGGCACCTTTCGCAAAAAGAGTCTCTGGACGCCACGAATATGAAGAAGAAAGGTAACGACGAAAGAACCGGGTGGCACAATAAGAACGGAAGAGGAACAAACTCACCCGGAAACACAGTTTTAAACGGACATGATTTTAGACCATGCGAGAGCCTGGTCTCCAAGGCATAGGGGAGTTCCACAGATCGGGGGGGGGGGGGCAACACAACTAATGCCTTCAACGTGACCCAGGGAAGTCAGCACCCTGCGGCGGTCTCTTTAAGGGCCTCTTCGTGACCCGTCATGTATCAAGGAAACCACCGTCTCTCGCATTCACCACGAAGTGCATTGCAGCTCTTGAAATATTGAGGGGTCTTTTTTGTACCGAATTCGAACAAAAATGTCTCTTTAACACGTAGGCTTTCGCGACCAATGTTATTCATAATCAACGTTTTTGGGTTTAGATCGCGTTATTTATAAATGTGTCGTAACCCTCCACCACCCGACACGGCCAATCAGTAAAAAAGTGTCACAATTGTAAATGTTGTGGCTTCAACACACCGGTGGGCTAAAGCAGTGAACTATTTGTCTTTTGTCAACGTGACACTTTTTTACTGATTGGCCGTGTCGGGTGGTGGAGGGTTACGACACATTTATAAATAACGCGATCTAAACCCAAAAACGTTGATTATGAAAAATGTCTCTTCTTGTTATTTTAGTTGCTGATCGCTGACCATGATCGATCAATTACTCGCTCCAGGCATGCCCAACATTATGACGCCCTCCCCCCCCTCCATATATTTGCTAAAACAAATATTTGCACGTGGAAACGTCTTTGATGTTGCACCAACTAATGAAGAAAACAAGAGAAGGCCCTTTGCGCAGAATCATGTTTTTAATGTCGCCGTCAAATCGTTAAACACGTGGATACCTTTTTTTGTCTCGTATAATTTTTTTATTTCCTGAAACACTTATACCTGCTTTGAATTCACGGATTGCACGAATTTTCGCGGAAAAGGTAACTCGTACATCCCCCCCCCCCTCCCCCGTTTGGACAAATGTGTCGGAATGAACGACACCGCAATCATGGGACAAGGGGCACGCACAAGGCTTGGCTTTGCCTCCCTTGCGTCCGTCGATGTCAACGTGAACAGGGGACATTTCTGAGCAAAAAAAATAATTTATAATGAACACACGATATTCAACACAATCCCCAGTGCAAGTAAAGATTTCAAACAAAACATTTTAAAATCATGACAACAAAATATGGGGTTCGTTGTGCATATTATGTGCGTACATTATACGTAAAAAAAACCTCCGAAAACGAAAGTAATCGTATAAATGCTCGTCCACATGTTAATATACTTTAATTCATTGGTGCAAAGTACACATATATAATTGTTTAACTTGTACACAAACTTATACTTCTTTTTTTAAATATATACCTGTATTTGATGAATTGCTTTGAAGGATTAATTTTTGCATAAAGCACACAGTGCGCTAGATTACAATCCTGCTTCACGAATCCGCGAGCAGTTTCGGATGACCACAAACAGGATACGACACGACACAGCGTAGATTAGTGGAATATGTCTATAGCTCAAAGCCCGGCGATGCTCTGTAACGATATTTTGGCAAAGCAAGTTTAGTTCACAGGGGGAACGGTTTTTTTTTGTTTTTATCTTTGTAACAAAACGACAGAGGGGCCGGACATTTGAACACGATACCGAAGATGCGCGAACGAGAAAATACATGCCAATATTTAAGGACGTTATGGAAATATGTGACTTGTGAAATGACAAAATAGTTGTGCGACAATGCACGCCAGAATGCGATTCCAACAAACACGACCGGCCATTTGCTCAGCCCCGAGTTTAACATTGGAGAAAGTGGATGTGATTTTTTTCCACACTTGAATTTGGATTGGCATGTAAACGTGACCGACAAATTAGCACAATTAAACATTGTCAAAGGTTTCGCTTCGTTTCGTGCTCCTTATTTTTTTTTTACCCTTTAAAATCAATCGTAAGTTGGTCAATCGAGTACGTGTCGCTCACGAAGATTAAAACCTTCCAAATGCATTTTGGTTGTTTCCCCACTGAAAAGGGGTTTTTGACTTCTTAAGAGGGGGCGCTGAATGATGTACACGGCCCCGCATTCCCCAAGTGCTACATCTGCCACCCATAGTATTTTTCAGGGCGGTCCAGATGTCTTGTGACCCCCCCTCCAATTACTTCCAAGAAAGTACAAGCTGCATTTAAAACAAAAATGAATATGCAAAGGGAAAACGTTTTTATTAGCGCGTCAATTAAATTGGGGGGGCGGGGGGGGGGTCACAAGACATCTGGACCACCACCCTGTACATCAGAGGGTTCAATTCCAGGGGGTCACCCCCCCCCCCCACCGCCTGTCTAATCTGCTCGGTCATTTCGTACCACATTTGTTTGCCGCCGTCCCCAAAAAACTTTCTTCAGCCTCTCTCGCCATTCATTAAAGGAGGCATCAAAACCCCGATGATTAAAGGCAACGTGTTAAAGTTACACAAATTCTGCGCGGCTAGCAGCGTGACCTGGCAACTGCATTTAGCCTGCACTTTAATTCCTATATTGCATCGGGTCTCTCCTCTCTCCTGCAGGATAATGCTACGGACAAGCACTGAACGCGGAGTCAAATCTGCTGACACATTCCATCCTGGAAGCACCACACTGCTCCAAAGCCCTACCCAGTGGCGCACCCTTCACAAGAATGGCAATTCTGTGCGCCCGAAACAAAAGCGCATACGAGCATTACCAGTAATCAGGGTTAACCACATCTCCACCTGACTATTTTGCCAACCTGCCTGACTGGTTAATTTTATATGGCAGACTTCCAGTGCAGGGGGGAGGGGGTGTGTCTATTCCAAATTCCAATTTGGGGCGAGTGCGGTGGTAAGCGCATTGCACCGTGAGCTCGGTAAACCTGAGTTCGATTCCAGCTAACGTCAGTGGCGAGTGATATTTGAACCGGTCTCTGGCCCCCTAAAGCAATTACCGCTTTATATACTCACCAGCACGGGTGAAATATGGTCAACCAACCCCAACTGAAGGCATGGGAAGCCCATCATTTGGCAGTTGATTGCTAAAGGACTGCACATTATTTATGTTATTACTGAGCCATTATCAAGTCCAATAAGTAAACATAATTCCCATTAAATTTCCATTTAAAGCTTTCGTGACTGCAGGGATTCATATTCTTGGTTCTTTCGGTAAAGTCACGTAGAAAGGAAATAATAAAATAATAAAACGAAACCATAATAAAATATTTTATTATCTTTTGGTTCTTTCGGTAAAGTCACGTAGAAGGGAAATAATAAAATAATAAAAATAAAACATCATAAAATATTGTATTTTTTATTTTTATTAAGTCACCCATGAGTCCCTGCCAGACATAATAAAAGATTTTAGCATGTTGTATTTTTTATTATTTCCCTTCTACGTGACTTCACCGAAAAAAACAATAATTAAAATTCCCATTATTATCATCACATTATTTAATTTAGCCACACCTTTCCGCAAGCACTCAGGAGGTTTGACTGCTTCATTTCGCGAGCCACAGCAGTGATTTCATCATCCATGCTGGAATGATGGGAGAGCGCCCTTGCGTGTGTAGAGCTGCGCATTCCGCGTCATAATCAAAAGGAAGGATTAACCGGGAAGGTGACACGCAGCAGATCGGCTGAAGTCTTCACGTACCAAAGAGAAGGTGTCTGACAGGGACACATGGGTGACAGAGAATTGCCTGTGCAGCTCACAGAGTTACAATCGGCTCGCCGTTCCTAACCGCCAAGCACGGAAATACTTTCAGACAATGCGACGGTCTGAATTGGTGGCGCTGTTGTGGAGCGCGACGGTCACGTGTGTCAATTCGTGGATAGAGCTTCAATTACGCCGGGACGCGGTGACTGAACATCGCAAAGGGGAAGGAATCCGCGTGTATCGTGTTTGGCCTCTGCTGTCATGCATATGCATAATGGAGACACTGCAACCCTAGCCCTGTGTAAGCCGAGTTGGTAGCAGAGGGTCTCCCCTGTACAACGATGAACACGCGGTAACGACTGCACAACAAGTGGATCAACGCTGCACGAACGCGGTCAAGTTGTTCGGAGGCCTGTGGTGCCTAAACATGGATCCGCGTCGCCCACCGCTGAAATATATCCCCGGATATATGCCGGGCATTGACGGATACGGGAACGCATGTAACCACAGCGGCGTATGTCCCGCGCGTGTGCAGAGTACACTGTAATGTGACGTACATCAATATCCGAATGGACAAACGCAGGTTGCAGATGCCTGCGTAATACAAACCTCAAATGTCACTTAGCTCTCGCGACACCGAAACACATGTATGCTGCAGCTTCGTTAAGTGCTATAAAAATATAATGTAATCAATAACAACAACAAAAGTAAAAAAAAAAGGAGTGCCTTTAACTTTTTGGATGTAAATGTTCATATAATGTGAATACTATATTAGACTTAAATATTCACTTTTGGTAACTCAATTGTGATTGCCATCGTAAATGTATGTGGTAGGAACAAGCACACAAACAACATCTACAAACACCACCATGCAAGTATATAGAGGACACCACGAGAAGGGGACCCGCTGTAGACCGCTGTATGCCTGTTACCGATCGAGGAAAGTAAACCGTGACAACAACAAAAAAAATCCTGCCTGCGATTAACAACGAGGTAAACTCAATGTTGATTAAGACAAAATATATCTCCCACACGACACACTAACACCAGTACCTGCCTTAAACCGTACAATCTCTCTCTCTCTCTCCTTCAACATTGGGAAGATCCATACAGCGTCGTAACATTCAATGCTTTTTTAAGGAATTGCGAGCATCATTAATGTGTTTTCCCCTCCAACAAAAGTGAGGTGACAACAAGGTTTAGTTCTCCCAACGATGGAGAAGGCTATCCCCCCGGCAATTTCTTCCACTTTCTTTTGGAAGAAACATCATCACATTTGTTGGTATTTAGTACCATGGACAGGGGGAGCCCTTCCGTGGGCGATCGAGAGAGAATTTCGATACCAAGCAACCTCGCGCGTATATATATGTGTTAAAAAATAATAAATTAATTTACAAAACTTGTAAGGACCCCCCCCCCCCATCTATAAACGAGTGTGACATCGCAATCTAATAGTGGCGCAAGTGTGGCGCACTGCATTTAGTACACGCTGCTTTATTTCCCATGAGATTGTTACATTTTTAAAAATCCCCTCTCGACCGGCCACAACCTTAATTATTGTGTGGGGTGGGGGGGGGGGGGTGATTTGTGTTTCACACACATATGTTCGGTGATAGCACAGAGACGAGGGGAATTATACATTATTATACTTTTCTTCGTTTAATATAAAATAATAACAATAATAAATATTAATGAATTGTGTTTTCCCGGATGATTTCAGTCCTCACAGAGGGCCTCGCGCCAACAGAAGGCCGGGTTTGGGCCGTGCGTGAGGGGCAGTATGGGTGGGTCCACCATCTGCCAGATGCCCGCCTCCTCCAGCTCTTGACAGGCACAGAAGCCCAGGTACGGTACCTGCACACAACAGCAAGGGGCAGGAGCCACACGATGTGATGCTTGACAACATTGCAGCATCTAGTTCTGCCACGCTGACTACTCGCTTTTGCCGGACTCTTTCAACCCAACCACCGCAGTTTCAAAGTTCAAAGTTCATTTATTAGGTATAGTCCTGTGAGCCATTCGGCTCTTGAATCGGGTGCAACCGCAACAAACAATAAACAAAAATATGAACAAGAAAACATCTTAAAGTGACTATGTGCAAACAGAAAATCCAAGAAAAGACAGCAAAATATTGCAGAAAAATCACCGTACACCAACCCTGTGAAAATATCCCAGTGGGATGCAAGTCAAACAACAACAACAACAACCATAAGACAACTTAGATTAAGGCCATCAGTTGCAGATCGCAACAGCACACTCGCACCCACTTACCAAAAGGCTCATGCACAGGAATGAGTGGTCAATTTCGTAGGGTAACATTTTGCGTGAGCAGCAAAAATCGAGTGACCCTGACAGACCCCACATTTGCGAGTGAGTAAACTCCTCAAAGCTTGGCCACGTACGTAAATCCGTCAATCACTGTTCTGCACCGCTATCTCCCGGCCACCTCGCAATGCAGTGTGGGTGCGGGAGTTTCACAACTCCCCCCTTGAATCACCACAACCTTTGCTTCCAAGGCATTGTGCCACTGCAACAACCAACAACCGCCATTCGCCACTAAATCGCGGTGACGTCACCACGACGCTTGTGCCGGGCAATGTGCACCTTGATGCCACGTGAAGTGTCGAACGCCCGCTGGCAGGTCACGGCGCAGACCTAGATGCCACAGGTCAACTGACTGAGACTGACTGGCTGATGCACCACCTTTGCCCCCTACTGTGTCAACTTGCTGTGCTTTAGCCACCCGGTGCTCCGCTCGTTGTTGTGAGTGTCGCTCCTCCGCCCTCCGTTGTTGTTGGAGGGCGACTGCTTCCAACTGTCCACTCGTGTCCTTCACGAGCCTCCTCCACTAGAGGCCGATCTTGACACCGCTGGTGCCAGTCATCGACAAGTTCACTCAGCTCTACATCCTCCTGTACCACATCACTCCATCTCTTCTCTAGCCCGTACCGCGCCCGTTTCGCCCCCTCGATCCGGCCGAACAAAAGCTGTTTAGGCATGCGGTGGCTGGGCATGTGGGCTACATGGCCCAGCCAACGCAGCCTTGCCTGCCGAACGAGCTCACCGATGGGACTTTGTCCAGATCTTTCAAGGATTTGTGAGCTCCTCACACAATCAAGCCTGGTTAAATCCAAGAAGGATCGTAGGCAGGCCAGCCTAAATGTTTATAACCGGCGAAGATGTTCCATTAGGGGGCTCCACGTTTCGCAAGCGTAGAGAAGGGAGGGAATGACCGTGGCCGAGAAGACCTGAAGCTTCGTGCGGAGCGACAGACCAGGTAGCTTCCACACAGCGTTACACAACCGATGAAAAGATAATGCCGCTCAACTGGAGTGAGATCTCTGCTGTTCAACCGGAGCCGGTCATGAGCACACTGCCCAGGTATGGGAAACTCTCCACTCTATCCACAACTGCCCTATCACCAATTGGGAGTTGTGGGGGTGGAGTGTCCGATGGTACAAAATACCCAGGCAGGTGCTTAGTTTTGGTGGGGCTGATGGTAAGGCCCCACCTCTTAGTGGCAAGCTCCAGGTTCAACAGCAGCGTCTCCAACTCCTCCTCTGAGTGAGCAGCAATTACCAGATCATCAGCATACGTAACATGGTTGAGCAATAGGGAGCCATCCCTTGACCGCACCCGGGCATCGATCAGCCTCCCATTGTATCTGTACCAGATGGAAATTCCCCCGGTACAGCTATTGAAGGCTTCACGAACTACGTGGTAGAAATAGATGTTAAATAATGTGGGAGCCAGAGGACATCCCTGTCGCACCCCAAGGTGTACAGGGAATGGTTCCAACTCCCGACCACGTAGTTTTACCCAGGCCCGCTCACCATCATGAAGGTCCTAAATGATTGTGAGCAGAGGGTCAGCGACTCCGAAAGCACGAAGAACTACCCAGAGCCCAGGCCTACTGATGGTATCATAGGTCTTGACCAGGTCAATAAAGCAGAGATATAGGTCTTGTTGGAATTCCCTACACCTCTGCTGTAGCAGACAGACAGAAAATATGGCATCTGTGCAGGACCGCCCTTTCCTGAAACCGCATTGGGGCTCCACAAGCCTCTCCTCAGCGTGCCTAGCAAGGCGATATTGAATAATCCTTGCCAGGACCTTTCCCGGCACACTGAGGAGTGAGATGCCCCTGTAGTTGTTACAGTCTGTGCGGTCCCCATTCTTAAAGAGGGGGACCACCAGGGTATCCTTCCAGTCCTGCAGAACCCGTCCAGTGGTCCAGGCTGTTGTTACGATGTCATGGAGGGCAGTCTGTGCACAAACGCACAGTCCTAAACCTCGCCAATTTCCCCTCGACATCATGAAGAGTGGGGGACGATGCCAACCCCAGCCGCAAGCGATGATTAAATTCTCGCTTGCAACTTTCATCAGTTAGCTGAGACCATGCCACTAAGGGTTTGAATGGGGTCCTGGGTGTACACCCACCACTGGAGTGGAAGAATGGCAGGCGCATCTTACAGATGACAAGTCGATGGTCAGTGGGCAGATCAGCTCCACGGTAGGTCCTGGTGTCAAGGACATGGGCCCGCATCCGCTGTTACGTCACTATGTAGTCCAGCAGATTGTTCTTGCTTGGACCCGGCATGCATCCATGATATTGTGTGGATGCGCCGATGCCGGAACAGCGTGTTGGTAATTACAAGCCCATGGGCTGCAAAAAAATCTAGCAGCCTCCTGCCGTTGTTATTGAGCTGATCTGGCCCATGCCTTCCAATCACTCCAGACCAGGTGCCAGCATCATGACCAACTCGGGCATTGACGTCACCCATCAAGATGACTCTATCCCTGAGGGGCCACTTTAGCTAGCACCTGTGCCAAGGAGGTCATAGAAGGCATCTGACTCATCGGCCTTGCCTGCATCCCTCCATGGATGTTCGTCTTCATGTGGGGGCATAAGTAACCACGACCACCACTCCTCACCTCTGGTTGATGGGAAGGTGAGCCCAAAGTAGCCTGGGGCTTACAGCTTCTCACACCTCACCGCCACGCTCCCACGCCCCCTTCATTCTTTTGTTCAGAATAAGAGCAACTCCCTGTTGTTTGGCAGTCTCCTGCCCTGAGAAGAGGACTGTCCACCCCTCATGGTGGCAGGAGCCAGAGCTGGTCCACCGGACCTCCTGAATGCCACAGAGATCCAGGCGGTACCGGTCCAGGTCCCGACAGAAGAGTGGCAGCCTCTTCTCCGCAGTGAGCGTTCGAACATTCCACGTGGCCACATGTAGTGGTTTTTTGTTGTTTCTCGGGGAGCTCCGAGAATAAGGATTCAGTCTCCTGGCTCCGCCAAATGGGGTTTGGCTAGGAAACGTCATAGACGCCTGGCACAAGCTTTTAATTACATTTTTCCGTCGTGGTTTAGCGGTAATTAATTGAAGGTGGAGGGGTTACCAGCTCCTCGCACCCGCCCAGAGCCCCCTTTTGGTAGCTGTGGTGGTCACAAACGCCATGAGGGAGGGGAAAGACCAATCGGAATTGGCCCTCCCCCTACAGCACTGCGCATGACAGCGTTGCCCATACGGCACCACGAGAAGGTAGGGGGTTGTTTTGCCTGGACATCGGCCCGCATCCCTAAACGTTTGCCACTCCACCCACACACACACATGTGCTCGCCCCCCTAAAAGTTTGGTAATATGATCCATTGTAAGTTTTTGCGGGAGGTAAACATTTGTCTAAAGCACATTTCAAAACCAGGCAGGACAAGAATAAATTTAGCCAAACCAAAATACACATGGAGGGGCTTAGGGAGGGGTCTTGCAAGAGCAAACACGAGGACTGGACCATCAAGATTGAGCCATAGTTGGAAATTGCATGATCTATGCTTCATCCCATCTTTGGGTTTTGGAGACCGACTTGACATTGCTACATTTGGATATGATTGAAAGGAAATCTGATTGCAGCAAAAAAGAGTTGCATTTGTCCATGACTGGTCTAACATCCGACATCAGGTGTGCTAGATCACTCGCACTGGCCAATTCGGATCCTATTTCGTGGATTTGCAGATCAACAGAATGGCTTTGTTCTGAATCAGATATGACTCGTGCTCCTTGATGAGATAAAGCAAAAAACACATCCCCCCTAACAAAATAGCTGATTAAAGCCAATAATCTGTAGGCGCTGCGTGGGGGTGCTTATGTGCTGTTGAAAAAGTGATGGGAACAGTCAAGACGTCCTGTGGCATCATATTTCATATGAATGCCAGTGTTGAAATGTAAACACAACAAAAAAGATAAATGTATTTCCTCTAAAATTATTTTAAATAATAATGGCCAACACGCCTACGCTCAGTTGGTTTTGCAACGCCACCACAATGGACTTGCAGTGTGTGAAGAGGATTCAGAATTTTTTACTCAAACCAGTGGTTCTTAGCCTTTACTGCAGCCTTGCACCCCTTTGTTTCTGAATCGTTATAATGTTTTACAATGTTAATAAATAAAGAGGGTTTTACGAAACAAAGTAGTTGTATTGATGTGCCCGTGCCTCATTTGTGTTTCTAAAAATATCTGGCATGTCTCGCACCCCCAGGAAGGGGCATCTCGCATCACAGGTTAAGGAACCACTGACTTAAGGCACGAAACTGATTTGCGTGGAAAAATTAGGACGAAATAATATCTCTAGAGCACTCTCCTGCAGAAGCCCTTCCATCAGTGGTGGTGTGAGCAATACATTTCTGAGCTGCACCTTTATTTACCTTTATAAAGTGATTGTGTAAAAGGCACACGCACACAAGCATAGCAGTAGTATGACTAACCAACAATATGTTCATGGGGGTGTTGTTAATGCAGCAGTCATGGCTTAAATAGTAAAACTGCCTGCAAATTCACGAACTATAAAAATGTATCATGATGGTCCTTTCTGTGTACACTGTCAAGAATTTAAATTCAGAGTTTTGGCTTCAAGGTTAGTGGGCAGATGGAGGTGAAATAGTGATGACAAAAGCACTGTTTTATAAAGGTATGCCTTTTAAATCAAATGTAAAGGAGACCAACATTACTGCTGGGGCACAGGGTCATCCCAGATTTTCATTTACCAAAAAATATAAATACCAGATTACCATATATCCATGTTTTTGACCGAGATAAGGCCTTAAAAAAATTGGACCCATGACCTCAATAATACAATTCGCAACTAGTTGCCATTTTTAAATGACCATTCATAAGTTTGTCCTGTAAATGATATTTTCTAAAAATAAATGCGTTCACACAATGGTCACGTGGAAAAATGGCTAAAATGTAATAAAATCTTCTTGTTTGGTGACATGCGAGTGACCGATAAGGATTTGCATTAATTTAGTTGTTTAAATGCTGAAGCATCTCAGAGTGAGTGAATAAACATGACCACGTTTTTTTGGCTGAAGTAGCTATAATATGGTATTAAGAAACTGTAAAAGTTGCCAAGGGGTTACGCAACTCCATTGTCTGTGCAAGTCAAGATATTTATTTCATTACACCCTCCAGTGAGCTGAACCTACTTTGTAAATATCACACGAATTCTGAGTTATTAGTGACGAACTTGTGGCGTATAAAACGCATTGATCTCCAATTTACGTGCGCTAAACTGGCTGGAAATAATCCACACTGTTCATTGACGCGAGGGCAAACATAAATGATAGGATTACAAGAATTTGTAATGATCAACTGGTCCCCTTGAACACGTAAATAAAGAATTCGCCTACAGAGGAAAGGCATTCCCCCTCACTGTGCCCAAGTTCCTTTAGTGTATATGTCAATTCTAGGCACACACAGTAACTATTTTTCGATTTAAAGCTTTCGTGACTGCAGGGATTCATCTTCTTGGTTCTTTCGGTAAAGTCACGTAGAAGGGAAATAATAAAATAAGAGAATTATTATATTATATTATGTTTTATTTTTCTTATTTTCTTATTTCCCTTCTACGTGACTTTACTGAAAGAACCAAGAAGAGTAACTATTTTATAAATGTATTTTGTTCTCGTGTGGCTAAGATGAACACGAGTCAACGTTTCACGAAACAAAGAACAGGCACGATGAGACCTCCTTTACCAGTGGCAAAATATAGTAGTAGGTTTTTACCCTTTCAAATGGTACAAAAACTGACACCTTTATACAAGGCATCATGTTTGCAATAACCACAACACAAGCAGTCAAAATGCAAACAAAAAGAAACAACTCTGATGATGATGATATGCACTGTCCTTGAAGTTGATTGGTTCACACCCGAGACAGCTTTTCTTAGAGCCTAGTCTCCATTGGTGTTGGACCAGATGACGCTAAAAGGCGTACAACTCAAAGACAGCACACTATTAGAGTATTGAGAGCTCGGAGTAAAGATTTCTGGCTCCCAGGTGTCGGGGTAAAGATTTCTGGCTCCCAGGTGTCTTTTATACAGGTAACAAGCTGAGATGAGGAGCACTCCCTTTAAGAGTGTGTTCCTAATCTCAGCTCGTTACCTGTATAAAATACACCTGGGAGCCAGAAATCTTTCTGATTGAGAGGGGGTCAAATACTTATTTCCCTCATTAAAATGCAAATCAATTTATAACATTTTTGACATGCGTTTTTCTGGATTTTGTTGTTATTCTGTCTCTCACTGTTCAAATAAACCTACCATTAAAATTCTAGACTGATCATTTCTTTGTCAGTGGGCAAACGTACAAAATCAGAAGGGGATCAAATGCTTTTTTCCCTCACTGTATGCAAGCAATCGCAGGGCTGATTTTGTACCCATTTATGTACTTCATGTAAATGAGCCCTTTGTCAATTCATTACTGGATAACGATGGCCCTCTTCACATCACAGGGGTCATTGGAATTATTTGACCATTCCTCACCACTTGGAGAGGCGTAGATTTGTCAAAGTGGGGGAGCATCGGCATGAGAGCACAGAATTATGCCAGAGTCTTCAAAGAATTGTCTGTAAATCACAGTGACTTCACAATACATTGAAATACCCATAAACCTGGTTTTCGTTCAATACAGGCCTATTACATGTGTGCACTCGGCCATTTTAGGGGGCGGGCAATTTCCAGTCTGATGAACAACAACACACACACAGCAAGTTACCACCTGCACGACAAAACCGCACAACCCACCGCATCAACACACGTCGGCAAAAAGCAGCCGTGGGGCAAATAAATAACGCATCAATGTTTGCCGACGTCAGTCAAAAAAAAAAGAACCACAGCAGCAGCAATGACAGCTTCACGACTTCAAGAAGGTCAGGACGGGGTATGGCTTGAGGGTTGGGTTGAGGGGTTTGCTGGTGGGGCAGCCTGACCTTGCGCACGATCTGGATGAAGTCTTTAGCCGGGAGCTTGCTCAGCCCACGGAGCTGTCGGGTGCAGGCGTCGAGAGACGAGGCGTGGCCCACCATGAGCACTCGCGACAAGCCTGCTGGCGCCGCCGCACGGAACACAACAACGCTCATCGTCACTCAGTTTGTTGTCCTACCCCTGCACCTCCGACAAAAAAGCACGGTTGGCTACGTGCGGTGCGAAAGAAGTTCAACATACATACAGTGAGGGAAAAAAGTATTTGATCCCCTGCTGATTTTGCACGTTTGCACACTGACAAAGAAATTATCAGTCTATAATTTTAATGGTAGGTTTATTTGAACAGTGAGAGACAGAATAACAACAACAAAATCCAGAAAAACGCATGTCAAAAATGTTATAAATTGATTTGCATTTTAATGAGGGAAATAAGTATTTGACCCCCTCTCAATCAGAAAGATTTCTGGCTTCCAGGTGTCTTTTATACAGGTAATGAGCTGAGATTAGGAGCACACTCTTAAAGGTAGTGCTCCTAATCTCAGCTTGTTACCTGTATAAAAGACACCTGTTCACAGAAGCAATCAATCAATCAGATTCCAAACTCTCCACCATGGTCAAGACCAAAGAGCTCTCCAAGGATGTCAGGGACAAGATTGTAGACCTACACAAGGCTGGAATGGGCTACAAGACCATCGCCAAGCAGCTTGGTGAGAAGGTGACAACAGTTGGCGCGATTATTCGCAACTGGAAGAAACACAAAAGAACTGTCAATCTCCCTCGGCCTGGGGCTCCATGCAAGATCTCACCTCGTGGAGTTGCAATGATCATGAGAACGGTGAGGAATCAGCCCAGAACTACACGGGAGGATCTTGTCAATGATCTCAAGGCAGCTGGGACCATAGTCACCAAAAAAACAGTTGGTAACACACTACGCCGTGAGGGACTGAAACCCTGCAGCACCCGCAAGGTCCCCCTGCTCAAGAAAGCACATATACATGCCCGTCTGAAGTTTGCCAATGAACATCTGAATTATTCAGAGGACAACTGGGTGAAAGTGTTGTGGTCAGATGAGACCAAAATGGAGCTCTTTGGCATCAACTCAACTCGCCGTGTTTGGAGGAGGAATGCTGCCTATGACCCCAAGAACACCATCCCCACCGTCAAACATGGAGGTGGAAACATTATGCTTTGGGGGTGTTTTTCTGCTAAGGGGACAGGACAACTTCACCGCATCAAACGGACGATGGATGGAGCCATGTACCGTCAAATCTCGGGTGAGAACCTCCTTCCCTCAGCCAGGGCATTGAAAATGGGTCGTGGATGGGTATTCCAGCATGACAATGACCCAAAACACACGGCCAAGGCAACAAAGGAGTGGCTCAAGAAGAAGCACATTAAGGTCCTGGAGTGGCCTAGCCAGTCTCCAGACCTTAATCCCATAGAAAATCTGTGGAGGGAGCTGAAGGTTCGAGTTGCCAAACGTCAGCCTCGAAACCTTAATGACTTGGAGAAGATCTGCAAAGAGGAGTGGGACAAATCCCTCCTGAGATGTGTGCAAACCTGGTGGCCAACTACAAGAAGCGTCTGACCTCTGTGATTGCCAACAAGGGTTTTGCCACCAAGTACCAAGTCATGTTTTGCAGAGGGGTCAAATACTTATTTCCCTCATTAAAATGCAAATACATTTATAACATTTTTGACATGCGCTTTTCTGGATTTTGTTGTTGTTATTCTGTCTCTCACTGTTCAAATAAACCTACCATTAAAATTATAGACTGATCATTCTTTGTCAGTGGGCAAACGTACAAAATCAGCAGGGGATCAAATACTTTTTTCCCTCACTGTATACTCGCACCGCTTAGGCAGAATCCCTAACCCCCCCCCCCACCCCAACATCATCTCTCTAGGCACACGACCCCCCTATAAACACGTCAGAGAAAAAAAACCACACACACAATCCTCAAAATTTATGTTGCTATTTGCCGACTGACGTGGTTGCTGTATAATGCACGCAACACAAAATAAGCATCAGCGTCGTTATGGAGAATACAAATACGGAGAGAAAGGAGGAGTCTTTGTCCGCCCATTAACTTTGTTGCCAATGTTCTCCGCAGTGACGCAAAAGGCTATTTTGACCGCACAGTCCCATCCCGTGGTCACCAAAGAAAACGAAAATACTCGTAAAGATTACCCTCAAGAGCACTCAAAGGTCCAGCCCTGCTGAACAATTAAAAAAATCTGACCCCGAGCATCCGCTGTGGCGCAAATGCTGAACCCTAAAACACATCCCAAAATAATCCAATTGCGTTGATATTGCATAGCGTGCGCCGCAGCTGTGCCAATACCAGCTCTGCCACATTTTTTTGGGCTTTACCTGCGCGTTGTTCGGCACGATCCCATCCCCGCGGGAGCTTCTGGACGAATAAAAAAGTAACCCGTAAAAACAAAGTTTTTCACTATAAATCCTTTATATGCGTGGCGGCTAGAGTCCTCTCGTCCTCTGGCTTGAGATGGCTGCCACCTATGGGTCAGATGATTGCCTGCCACCATTAAGCAATTGGTAATTAAATATAATTTTATTTTTCCTAAAAAGTGTAAAGTTATGGAAAAAAAATTTCACGAAAATAAATTGTCACGCACAACGAGTCTGTGTGCAAAATGTCAGCTCGATTGGCTCATGGGAAGTGGGTTAAAAAACGACCGAAAGATTTGCACGGTCGTAAGCAAGCAAGCGAACTTAATATAAAGGATTTAAAAAAGGAAATCGAGGGGCCGAAGAAGCTCCCGTCATTTGCAGCGGAACGTCCGACAGTAACAACCTGACAACACTTTGGAGAGCTATAACAGCATCGTGTTCTTACACAACAACGTGCGACCAAGTCGACACAGTATTCTCCCTGCAGTAAAGTCAATGGGGCCGACCGTAACAAACATGAGAACGTTCATATTTATTTCAAGCGGTCAGTGGAGTGTTATTGTGAACTAGGTGACCGGCCCCGTTCATAAATAGACAAGTCTCGGGCGTCCAGCGATGCATCCCAATTACTATGTCAAAAGCCATGGGCCCCACACACTCCCTACTTTTACGACGTTGTACACGCATGTCTGTGCAAATCAGCGGTTTGGAAGCTTGAGTTGATGAACTAGATTTGTGGTAAACCTTCGGCATGTTTGAGCGCCACCGATTTCACCGATCCCGCCACAAAGCGCTGCACAGGGTGGGGTGGGGGCGGTCGTGACATCACCGTCACTTTATTGGCAGCCGTTGGCGTTGTTGAACTTCTTTCACACCTTGCGTAGCCAACCGTGTTAAATCGGAGGTGCGGGGCAAGGCAAACAAACTTAACACCAAAAGCATTCCTAAAAGAAACGAGTTGTCAATCTAGATGATGATTTAAAAGTGCACAGCTCCCAATGGCTTCCTAATAACGTACGCAAGAGTGTTCCAGACGGCCGCAGGAGCGCATCCCGACGGCGCTTCTCTCCACCTGCAGCCGCGCCACTGTTGCGTTCGCCTTCAACCGCCGTGTGTTGTGTGTGCGTGTGGAGGTCTCGCCGGTGGTGACTGCAGGGGCCTCTCACCCTTCTGCTTGCAATCGGCCAGGATCTCCCTGCACACGTGGAAGCTCCGTGTGACGTACACGTCGTACGATTCGCTCGGGTTCAACTGCGCCACCGGAATCAGGGGCCTGGAGACGGACCCGGGACGCACACAACAAGAGACAACAACAAAAACAAACCCCAGCGCTATTGTGGATCCGCAAGAGGGCAGAGGACAGCGGAGGAGAGCGGAGAAGGAAAAACAACAAGGGGGAGCACCACTTGAAGGCCGTAGATCGTGCGTGCAACGGTGGCACGACTGCAGATGGAGAGAAGCGCTCTTGACTGTGTGGCCAAAGAGGTCTGATGATACATTCTGTTTTGCAATAACGCCGCGTGTTGTTTTCACAACGCGAATTGGATATAATGCGATGAATGTATTAGGGGAACACATTTTTTTTTATTACGCGGATGCGAATTGTATGCGACGCGATAGAGCGAAAAGAACTACGTCGCGCGAGTAGGAATGAGCGGTTGTACGGCTGCTTGGATGCATCTAGATGCTACCCACGCACCTCAGACTTTGCTCAGCCTGCGTACACATCTCACGTGTTATCGCGGACTTTGCTTTACCCTATATTATTTATTATAACGCGGTGTTCTTCAGAAACGCAACTACTACCCTCTTTAAAGGAGAACAGGCTGTTTTAATAATAATGATGACTTTTATTTACCCAGGAAATCCTCACTTGATTCTAAATACCCCTTGTTCAGAAGGCTCTTGCATCGGGACGTCTGGCTAATTTTCCATTAATTGAGTGTTTGGTATGTCGAGAGGAAGCGGACGCACGATAATAATCACGCAGATATTAGGATAATTTATCGGCCTTTGTCAATTCACTGATAAAATGAAGGCCTCCCTACACCTTTTTGGTAATTTGGGTTAGTTGATCGTACTTCATCACTCTGGATAGAGCAAGACCACTCTCACCTCCGATTAGCACCGTTGGCTACGTACGGTGCGAAAGAAGTTCAACGTTAGCCATGGTTTGGAATCAAACTCAGGTCGCCATCTCACTACCACCACTCCACCTCAGAATGTTGAACTATACTCAGAAACGCCCCCATCCCCTCCGTATGAGAGGGGGAATGAAGCAAAGCTCTACGCAGATTAATACAACTGCTGTACTGCCATTTCTTGGCCACCTTTCTAAGGCAGTATCCTCCCCATTCGAACACCACCCAGACTCATCCCTGCTAAGCTTCCACAATTCACGAGATCCGGTGCATTGAGGGCAATTTGGATCATATTCGAGAGATATTCACGAGTAGTAGATTGACTACATCACACGATAAGGGGAGGTAGGTGTGCGTGTGGGGGGTGGGGGCGGTAGCGTCGTGCTTACCGCACTGCGCTATGAAACCAGCGACACGAGTTCGATTCTCGCTCGTGGCCAACATCAGCGACATGTATCCGAATTGGGCCCGAGACTTCCCTAGGCCGACCCAGCCTGAATGTATTACCTGCCGTAGAGTGTAAACATCACCCCCACTTGGACATGTGGGCCTTCGTCGGTGCTCGTCAACAGTACTGTTCAGGCTTCACGGGAAATCTCCTCCACGCGTGTGTGTGCTTGTGTTTGGGTGGGGAGCGGTGGTTTAGCGGTTAGCGCGCTGCGCTATAAACCCGGCTACCCGGGTTCGATTCCCACTAACGGCCAACACCGGTGACGATTATCTGAACCGGTCCTGGGCCTCCCCTAGGTCGACTTAGCTTCAAATGAGTACCTGGTGCGGTGCGTAAACATTGTCACTGGGAAAACAAAGGCGGTCGGGCGTGGTGTTGGCCACCCACCCCCCTCGTGTACCGTTCCAGCCTTCATAGGTGCTACTCCTTAACAGCACTTGCCCCGGAAGTCTGTTAAGGCTATACGGGTGATCTTTGTCTTTGTGTGTGGGTGACGTCGCACCTGTAGGTGGTATCTATGTGGATTCCAGCTGCCGTGAGCTCTTGGTTTGACATCCAGGATGGCAGACAGTTCCCAGGTGTCCACTTGGTCCACTCAAACAACCCTGGCTCGATCTTAATCCTAAGCCGGCCCTCGATCTGCAGACCTGAAATGTAACGAAGGGCAAAAACTCACTGGGTTTCCGATAGACGAGTTACAAACAAGAACAACTCGGGGTCGCTCGAATAAAAATGCATCCGCGCAAAGTAAAAATGAACTCCAGCACGTTGTTGAGTTAACGTCACCAATTTCAAGAAAAAATTCATTCATTGTTACTCTTCCAACAATTGCCACTGGTGCCGTGCACAGCTACAGCCGTCTCAACCTCTCCGGCCTCTCTCTGTATGCTGGCAATCGAGAGCCATTGGCCTTCTTCCTTCTTTCATATGGCTGCCGATGTAGATGCAGAGCAACAACCGCAATGTCACAATCAGGCGGTCAAGCCGGATAACCGCGTTAAGAGTCAGCGGAGTGTTAAACCCGTCACCACCCGACACAGCCAATTAAGCAAGGTGTGTCGGGTGGTGGCGGGTTTAATGACACATTGATATTTACGGGATCCAGCCGACGTGCTAAACTTTAACACCGCTGCTCGAAATGAGCGTCGCCTCAACCCCTCACGCTCACGTCGCCGACAGAGTCATCCTTGTAATCCGCCGCCTCTCCGGCCTTTGCCTCCGCCGACCCACCCATCCACTGCTACCCTGTTAAAACGCTTCGTTTGACGTCGTTTCGACATTCCATCGCCGCCGCACCTTTCGGGCGGGGGTGGGGCGGGTTATGGTACGAGTGGCGACGAAAAAAAACGGGCGACGCGCGCTCACCTTTAAGGAGATGCTGCGCCGTCTGAACGCAGCGGAGGGAAGGGGAGCAGTAGACCACGTCCACCGCCGCGGCAACATCGAAGAGCGCTTCACCTGCCGTCGTACGCGACAGCGGGGATGCATTATTTAAAAATTAACCCGTAAAAACAAAGTTTTTCACTATAAATCCTTTATATGCGTGTTCAATGGGCCACAACCCAGCCCACATTGGTCTTTGAAACGGGCGGCTAGAATCCTCTCGTCCTCTGGCTTGAGATGGCTGCCACCTATGGGTCAGATGATTGCCTGCCACCATTAAGCAATTGGAAATTAAATCTAATTTTTTTTTACCTAAAAAGTGTAACATTTTGGAGAAAAAAATTTCACGAAAAGAAATTGTTACGCACAACGAGTCTATGTGAAAAATGTCAGCTCGATTGGATCACGGGAAGTGGGTTAAAAAACGACCGAAAGATTTGCACGGTCGTAAGCGCGCAAGCAAGCAAGCAAGTGAACTTAATATAAAGGATTTAAAAACGAAAAATCCTTTTGGCACGTGGGGGTGAGCTGTCATGTCTATGGAGTTTTTTCGATTTTTTTCATCATTTATTGCCAGCATTTTGGATGCTGCCAAGAAGAAGGCTGTCCTCTGGTGGGGACCAATCATATTCTTGGGGTTTTTTGGTAAAGTCACGTAGGTAAAAAAATAAAATTAATAAAAGTAAAATAAAATAAAAATCACGACGTTTCGGAGGCAACACAAGCTTCCGTCTTCAGGTGGAACCGTCACAGCATGATAGCTGTATCAAGTAAATGAGAAAGTTCCACCTGAAGACGGAAGCTTGTGTTGCCTCCGAAACGTCGTGATTTTTATTTTAATTTTACTTTTATTAATTTTAATTTTTTACCTACGTGACTTTACCGAAAAAACCCAAGAATATGAATCCTTGCAGTCACGAAAGCTTCAAATCTAGAATGGGGGCCAATCAGTTTCAAAGACAATGCATTTACTATGAATATGAATCCCTGCAGTCACGAAAGCTTTAAATAATTTTTTAAATAAAAATGCATATACTGTCAGGGCATGTTTTTGTTTGCATGTTCGCTACAAGTATAAGTGATTAATGCAGACATGATTCCTTGCAAAAGGTTTCTGTTTGGTGTTTTAATGTCTTAACACAGCTGTTTTTTTTTGCCAGAAAGGGTAAAACCTATTTTTAGAAATCTTATGATGTCATCGCGAAGAGCTTACAAGCAGCGCCGTCACAGTTGCGTCGAGTCGAGCGTGGCTGTCGTTAGAGAAGCATGATGATGATGTCATCGGCGGTCGCCATGTCGTTGCAGCGACGCTCACCTGTGAGCCGGGCCTGAGTGACCCCCAGGACGGTGAGCGGGGGGTCATTCTCGAACTGGCGATGCCCTCCGCTCCGTTGCGGCAGACTGGCCGGCATGTTCATGTTCGATCGAAAGTACACTCCTAGAATCGCGGATCAAGGCGTTTCAATTGATTAGTCGTGAGTCGATCATCTGTTACATTTAAGATGTTAACTCGGTACTCTGTGATGCGCGGAACTCGTAGCCGGAGGTGGTCGGGGTCAGGCTCTGGTGTCAGAGCAACGAGGCGAGATAGCCAAGCACCTGGGGTTCAAATCCACGTCTCGGGCTTTATTAAAATGATTTCCTAAGCGTAGCTGAATGACAGTCTCAGACCGGTCACAAATGTCTGCAAAATAATTTGTTTCTTGATCTAATTTGTTTTGGTTACTCCAGCTTGAAGAATGCCGGAATGTTCGGTTTTGATTGGCATGTGATAAACACAATTTGAAGGCCACATAAGACGTGCGTCCCTTAGCATGGCTAGAGGCCTGTTTGAAGTGACTTAAGTAGTAGTTTTGTGAAGTCATCATGGAAGTAGTGTACAACAATACATATTTCTGCAATGTGCTATGCGGCGGAGAACATACACGCTATTACAAAATTCCAAATTGTGTTACTTAAGATCGCACGCCCGCACGCCTGCACACAAAGCCGAGGGCTGCTGCTGTTGTTGTTGTTGCCGCGGTCGTCGCTTTGCCCGTGGAGCTTTTCTCTCACGCGTGACTTACCCCGCTCGTCGAAGCACTGTGCCACCCACTGCCGTCCGAACACCACGTCCATGCGCTCGCCGTGCCGCAGCACAAACAGACTGCGGCGGGCCAGCTCCGTGCCGGAACGCGCGCCGCCACGCAGGGACCGCTGTGTTTGTGCCGCACCGCCGACGCAGCCACAGGGAACAGCACACGATGGCACAGTTACACATCACAACGGCGGAAACACGGCCACGAGCGTGGACGGGGACACGGGTAGAGTCGCTACCGCGGGGCGCAATCGCTCCCCGCGGGCAAAGTCACGGATATCATCACTACCACGGACACAATCGTTCCTGTGAATGCAATCACTTCCACAACCACAGGTGCCACGGCCACAATCCCTGCCACAGACACAATTAGTTCCGGACAGACACCACCACCATCGTTTCAGGCAATGGGGCCTTCTTCATAGCATGTAGATCGAGTTTGCATATGAGGCTGGTGTCAACCACAGCAAACGCTTGCAACTGTGACTTGCAACCGTGCTTTGACAGACTGTGCATCTGCAAGTGCAATGGAGACCTTCGTATAATGTCGTAACTATTGCTGCTATACGTTTCTCTCCACGTTGTTCAATCGTTTTTTGTTGTTGGAGTTTACGTACGACTTGTTAATTTATCTGGCCACATAACTTCCTCATGTAATGTTTCCCCATTGACAACCCCAGCTTGGGCTGGACATAAGTAAGCGCCTTCCGTTTGCACATTTATATTTTGCTGCTGTAAATTTCCACGTGATAAGCCACTTCGTTCAGCTATCATTTATGGCCAGGTCGCTTCTGAAAAATAAGTTAATACCTCAGCAGGCTTTGCCTGGTAGGATGGGGATGGTTTAAGTTTTATTTTCAGGTGTTTGGAATATTTGCTTACCTTTCTTGTACTTTGGATTCCTATCATGTTTTTTTGCATTGTTTGCTGTTGAAACGTTCTTACCCCTACGCCGTGCCCCTACTGGAAATCGGTTAAAAAAAGAACTTCATAAGCTCACCGCATTCCTCCTGCTGCAAGAGAAATAAATATTCCGATTCTGATTCTGACAAGTGGAAAAAAACCCAAAGAACTTAGTAGCTCAACTAGTTCCTCCAGCTTGAGCGAAATGTCTACGCGAGGTAACAAACCCCGAGTGTACTGGGAAGTGCAGCGAATACGTGAGCAAGCTGCACACGCCCGTAACTTTAGCCATGGCCAGATCTCAATCTCCAACAGGCATGCGACAGGTATCAACGTGTCAGGGTTATCAACCTCCCCGCATGCCTGCTTAAAGAGAAGGTTGAAATGGTACACAAAGTTGGGTTTTATGATCGTATCACACCAGCTTTTGTCTAAGATGTCCCTGAAGCGATGGCCCGAGTAAGATAATATACTGTAAAACCTTTGCAGAAGTTGGAACACAAACCTACATCTGTCATCACGATATAGAAAATAGCAATGCCTTAGTTTGTCCTTCTGTCATGCTATGGCGATTTTGCCGATGCTTCAAATTGATAGTGTTCTCACTAGCATGAACCCTTTTGCCCTGTAACCATATTCTGTTTGATACAGTAACGAACGCACACCCATCATATCCAAATCTACATGCACGCTAGTACACAGTCACTGAACGTTTGTGTGCGCGTGCCTTTTAGACATTTGTTATATTTTTTATTGGAACTGCCATTACACTTGTTTACCCAGAAATGCCTAACCGAGTCTAATGACTCTTTACCAAGAGGGTCGTGCCAAGTTTTCACAGTGGGGGGGGGGGGGGGAGGTGAAATAATTGCTCTGCATCTACCCAATCGAGCAAATTTTCAGGAGTCATTGACCATTTCATATTTGGCCGGCGCGCAACTCTTTACAGCCGATACACCCGCCGGAATCGATCGGGGCGGCCTGCCGGATTCGAACCTCTAACCCCCCCCCCCCGCCCCATCACCAGCTCACAATGTTTCCAAGAGTAATTCGCGCCGACATCTGAATATAGGGTATGGTATGTGTGCATGTATTTTTTTACTTCTTTCGCTCCGTACGTAGCCAACCGTGCTAATCGGAGGTGCGGGGGAATTACAACGATACAGCCCATGGCACTGGCAAGCAGAAGCAAGCAAAAAATATATATATTGGAGGAATGTGAAATACAGGCGTAGAAAACATTGGGTCATCAACAGATGTTTTGCTGAAGTGGGGGAGAGAGATGCCGAGATAAGAGAGTGGGGAGGGGCAAGGCAGGGGGGTAGGGGGAGGGGAGCGTTGCGTGGACGCTAGGAGAGGGAAAGGGACGTGAAGCTGGACAGGGGGAAGTGGGCGGGGTTGGAAGTGGGAGGCTGAGAGGGCTGGGGATGTGTGGGGGGGAGGATGCAACAACAACGCCATGCAGCAACAATGCCAATGAAGCAAACAATGCCAATGCAGCAGCAATGCCAATGAAGCCAACAATACCAATGCAGCAGCAATGCCAAACGCTGGGGATGCAATTAACTCGGCAAAATAAACTAGTGCCCGGCAAATATGATGGAACAACCATAAAGCATTTAAGGTTTAACCTGGTTAATAACATCCTTCCAATGATTGCTCAATTTGTAACCATCTTCTCGGTTGAAGTTATGTCTATGTTTATGTGTCTGGATGGCTTCATGAACAAACCTTTGATAGTAGCCCGAAAGGTTTGCAGAGCACCTTGGTCTTGGAAAAAACAATATCATGAGAGCCCACAGCGTTATAGCAATGGTCAGCCATGGCGGAGGTATTAGTCCTGCCGTGTTTCAGATCTGCCTTGTGCTCGCGAACACCGTCCGAGACATGTAGTTTCCCCAATGTAACAATCACCACAGGTGCAACTTAGTTTGTAGACTCCAGGATATTGCATATCAGGAATGACATCCTTCACAGATGGGATTAGATCACGGATTTTGTGTACTGTACTGAAAAAAAAAATTCTTGCTGTGGTTTTCCCACCTGATGATGATTGCTTGTGTTACAATCGAAACGTCGTGATTTTATTTATTTTATACCTACGTGACTTTACCAAAACAACCAAAGAGTATGGATCCCTGCAGTCACGAAAACTTCAAATCTAGATTCATCACAGATTTGCCAAGGACAATCACAATGGCAGTGGATATATCACCGCTAACGATAAGAATGTGGATTTAAAGCTTTGGTGACTGCAGTGATTCATCTTCTTGGTTCTTTCGGTAAAGTCATCACGTAGAAGGGAAATAATAAAATATTAAAATAAAACATAAGATAATTCTCACGACGTTTCGGCCACAGCGCAAGCAGCCGTCCTCAGGTGAAGACCAGGTCTGTCGGGGAGACAGCGTCTGACAGACCTGGTCTTCACCTGAGGACGGCTGCTTGCGTTGTGGCCGAAACATCGTGAGAATTATCTTATTATGTTTTATTTTATTATTTTATTATTTCCATTCTACGTGACTTTACCGAAAAAGAACCAAGAAGATAAGAATGTGCTTCGATGAAAAGCTTTGTGACGAGTTCCCAAGACAGGTGCTGTGTAACTCCGACACCGGTATTATCCTTACTGTTGCTGCCAGTGCCATCGATGCGCGTCTACGCCCTTCTCCTTGGTGTCTATCTCTTATGCTGTGTGGAGTCGCTGCTGTGTGGAGTCGCTGCTGTGCCTCATCCGTTGCTGCTGCTGTATTTCTGTGCTGCTGATGTATTTCTGATCTGCTGCTGCAGCAGAGGTCGCAACCGGGTACCCGATACCCGGCTACCCGTACCCGGCTGGGTACGGGTACGGGTACCCGTTTGCGACCCTGGTGCGGCCGGGTACGGGTACGGGTAGGCCGTGAGTCACCGGTGAGTAACCGTTTGTCACTCATTTCGGTAGGGTACGGGTATGGGTAGCGTACGGGTACCCGTACCCGGCTGGGTACGAGTGCGGGTACCCGTTTGCGTCCCTGGTGTGGCCGGGTACGGGTACGGAATCAAAACCCGTTTGCGACCTCTGTGCTGCAGCTACTGCTGCTGCTGCTGTTGCTGCAGCTGGCGGTGCGCCGCACGTGCCTGGCTGTTCGTCGTGGACGCCGGTCCGTTAACGGCGAGGAGCGCGGAGGAGGAGGAGGAGGAGGAGGCGGACGACGATTCTCCGTTGCCGTGGGCCGCGTGTCTCAGCAGCAGCTCGCGGGGCACCGACGTGGCGGCGGCGGCGGCCTCCGTGGTCAGCACGGGGCACGACAGCGCGTAGGACCTGGCGAGCCAGGTCGGGGCCGGTTAGCGGGGCACAAGGGTCAGAGGTCAACAAATTACTCAATAGGAGTCTACGTTAGCAATCACCGCCACCTTCTGCGAAAAAAAAAAAACTTGGTAGGACCATTTGCGAAGAAGAGTCATGAGAGGCTCAGTTAAGCTTTCCTTCGCTTAAACAACAATAATATATACAAAAAACCAGGCCTATTGTGGGGTAGCCAGTGAGGACGTTAATATCAGGGTTGGAGCAATGGAGCACATCGTGGTATGCAGCCCGCAGGCAACCTGAGTGCGATTCCCTGCCCCGACTGACATCGCCGGAGGGTGGCAAGTAATATCATGGGGCCTCTCCCTTCAACAACCCACGCTGACCAGGCGGGTGAAGTATGGCCAATCAACTCCCCGTAGACTGACAACGGCAAAGCGGGAAAGGCCTTCATTCAACTCGAGATGGTCAAAGAGGTTGGGACACAATGCGCAGTCTCAAAATGTGGTGGTGCAAAGGCAGTACAGAAACGTGCACGTCCGGACAACGCGCGTGGTTCAGCGCCATGAGAGAGTGTACGCAACCAACTCGAAGGGCAGACGAGGGGGGTTATCTTCGGGCACAGCTTTTCGCAATCGGCTAAATAATAATCTAGACAGACCCTTTGACGAGCCCAGCCATGGGCTAGGAATTTAAAGGTGCAGTGCGTGCGTGCTAAACCACTGCGCTCCCTGCCCCGCCCGCACCCGCCCCCCAGCAGCTACAAAAAATACCATCAAAATATCGTATTACCTGCATTTCCTGTTATGTTTTTATTACATTCCTTGTTTATTTCGGTAGCTGCGGGGGATGCGATAGTTTTAGCATGCACCCCCCCCCTTCTCCACCCCCCTTCTTCACCACCCCACCCACCACCCCCCCCGCCCACGCCCCCCCCCCTTTCTTCAGCACCCCGCGCGCTGTGACTGGCGTGGTGAAGTACGGCTACACAACCCCTCAGGGCCCACGTGACATTGAGAGGACAATGATTCATCATCCAGCAGAGGATTTGGCAAAGGGCTTGAAACTAAAGCTAAGGAGAAAAAAAACAATCACTGGGTTGACATGTTTGATTGCTGTGTACCTGTTTAACCGGCGGATTAAAAGAACTGTAGTTTGCTGTAAGTTTCCCCGAGTCACAACATGCCCATGTGTAGGATTCTTAAGAGTCATTGGATTATTTAAGAAAAATTATTTTAAAAGGTCAGTGGATTCTTAAGGCTTCTATAGCCAAAACTAAAGCAATCTATTGAAAGATCCTAAGCGCAGCAGCAGAAACGTCCCAAGCCACTCTGCCCGTCTCCCTTGTTCAAAAAATTAAATTAACCCAACTCCGGATTATAAACTTGCACACGTAGACGTGCAGAAATCGATCGCACGTTGATTTCTGTAGCGCAGTGAAAATAGTATGATGGAAGTTTCAAGACGTTTTTTTATAACAAACTCGACGCATTTATATAAGCTCCATCGTTGCAACATAGACATACAAACGCACGCAGGCAAACACATCGGATACCTGTCTGTGCCTTCGCGCTGTGCAGGATTGTGCGTGTGTGGTGAGCAGACGTGGGGAGCGGTAGTGTCGTGCTTGGCACGCTGCGCTTCGAACCAGGTGACTCGAGTTCGATTTCTGCTCACGGCCAACACCGGTGACGATTATCTGAACCGGTCCTGCGCCTCCCCTAGGTCGACTCAGCCTCACATGAGTACCTGGTGCGGTGTGTAAACATCGCCGCTGGGGAGTCAAATGCGGCCGGGCGTGGTGTTGGCCACCCACCCTCTTCATGTGCCGTATCTGCCGTCATAGGTGCTACTCGCTAACAGCACTTGCCCCAACAATCTGTTAAGGCTATACAGGGGATCGTTATCTTTTTTTCATGAGCAGACGTGAAACAATCGGACTCCCCCGCGAGTTGATGCTCCGAAACGGACGCTTGACATCAACCACAGCCATGTTTGCAACTTTAATTTAGCAACCATTAATCCAGCAAGTTGCGACTCAATCCTACGTCTCTACGATGTTTTGCTACAGTCAATTGTCTTGTGTCTATAAATTGTCGTGATTCAGACTTTAAATTCGTTTAAGAAATCGATTATCGTTATCGAGCACCCTCGCGAAATTCCACGCTTTTCCCCGGTGGTTGCGGGGGTCAGCCACGGCCGAGCCACTGCCGGATGAAGGCCTCCCAAGGCAACGCCGCCACCGCCACTGCTCGCAGACCCTTGGTCGCAGGGGCCACGTGAACCAGTCGTACACCACAAATGCGAATCCCACATCATTTGGTCTTCTACTTGCAATCCGGTGAGCCTGGGAATCGATTTTAGTCGATTAATCGATGCATCGCCACACACCTGATGGTAACCACAGTTGCATTAATCTGAAATTACAGTTTCCGCAACGCAAGGTTCTCTTGTCTCTTGAGCACTGTGGTCAAACTAGTTGTGGTCAAACTGGAAAGCCTCAAAAGAGCCAAAGAATCTGCAGGTGGGGGTCTAAGAGACAGCGGGGGGGGGGGGGGGGGGGGGGAAATGTGTTCATCACCCAGCACGTTGGCCAAGATCCCACGAACTACTGACAAACAACTCTGTGTTCCCCACGACCACGTGATGGCGGGCTGGCCCGTATCGTGCAATGGGCAAGTGAGGCCTGGTCCCTTCAGATTGCCACTGCAGCCTCTACCTGGCCAAAAACAAACGGTAATCAGAGGGGGGGTGGGGGGAGGGGGGGAGCCTCGGTCCACCTAGGCTAGGCCGCACGACACACTTTGTCAAGCGGGCGACCTGCTCTTAGCCAGGTCACTCAGTGGGCAGACGTGAAACAATCGGACTCCCCCTTCAGATTGCCACTGCAGCCTCTACCTGGCCAAAAACAAACGGTAATCAGAGGGGGGGTGGGGGGAGGGAGGGAGCCTCGGTCCACTTAGGCTAGGCCGCACGACACACTTTGTCAAGCGGGCGACCTGCTCTTAGCCAGGTCACTCAGTGGGCCCACTTTTATTGTCATTGTGCAAATGTAGCATGGGATTTGTTGTTTGTTCTTCCCATTGCAGTGCAGGGCTTGTAGAGGACTTGTGAATGTTTTTGTAACATTTGCAAATTAGTCGTCTGTGAGCCCTTTATGCAAAATGTGAGTGTGCGGAACACATCGACTGCGTATTGACGATTTGCATATGTCCAGCAGCACGAAAGATGTTTGGTTTGCGCAGCTTTGTGTCAAAGGCAATAGCCATATTTTCACTCGTACATACAGTATGAGCAGACCAAATGATGCAATAGCCCACACTGAAAGCCAGTCTGTGGATAATTCGAGTTTGATGTCAACGAATCTTCGACAGCCTCTTCAAGGCATGGGATTGTTCAGGGTACCACATTCATGCCCCAGAAGCCCAAATGTCCAGACGAAGGCATCTTCAGCATATTTAAGATTTTAGCAATTATCCCTGCGGCGCACAAAAAGAGCCAAATGACAAGGGTGGTGGCTGCCCAGTCATTAACGCGCCACAGCTGTTTGTGAAAATACACGCGACGCCACGACTAACAAAGACAACGAGCAAGCGTGCTTTACGTGTGCATGTGTCACTGCAAACACATTACGTGAAGCACATTGTAGATGCCACTTGAAAATCAAACGTAGCCCTAACACGGCCACAAGGTTATACGAGTTCACATGCCGGAACTAAGGCGCGTTTTGATGGCTAAACACTGTTGCTGTGTTCCCACGGCAGCACGTAAGAGCCCGGAACTTTCCGGCAACCTTGCCAAGAGTGCCACCAGCTTTTACCCAGACTCCCCCCCTCAGACCAAATTCACGACTTCATGGGGGTCAAGAGCATTTGGCTGCTGCTGTACATTTTCCGCACGATAAGCCACTCACTTCGTCGAGCTATCATCCGTGGCCAGGTCGCTTCTGAGAACAAGAACTCTGTAGCTCAGCGAGCCTTACCTGGTAAAAAAAAAAAAACCAAAAAGTGTATCGTTTAGTTTTAGAACCTATTCGTAGCGGAACGTGCGAGTCTTGGCGGCGGCGGCGGGGTGCCATTGAGAATGAACGCAGGACGAGGAGAACGGCTCTCTCCGTATCGAGGGGGGAGTGAAGGCGACGATTTTTTGCGCAGCGCTCTCGAAGCGCTCCAACGCTGTCCCGTCGCGGCGCTCTCGCTCACCTGTGCAGCACCCAGGTGTCCGACTCGTCCGCTTTCTGCGTGTAGTTTTCCGGCAGCAGCCCGGCCAGGCCCGATATCCACGACGTCCCCTGCACCCAGCCCTCGCTGCCGCCCTGCGAACACGGAGCCAACGCGAGGCGCCGTCAGCCCTCCCTTTACCGAACTGCATCGGAATCATCAGAATCCGATGAGCTATGAAGCTTGTTTTTTTTAACAAGATGTTCAGTACGGGCAGGGCAGCAAGTAACAACAGCAAACGGTACAAAAACACGACAGGAAGTGAAAAATAGAGAAGCTGGCAAGCAAGTGACCGAGTAAAAATAAATTCGTTGTTTAAGTCCTGGCGAGGCAACAAAAACAACAACAAACAAAAACAGCCCCAGACCGCACCAAGTTCGGCCGGTTAGCTCACACTCGGGAGGGCTAATGCCATGCCAAAAGCATTGGGCTGGTTATGGAAAGATATTGCGCTCGGATTCTGGATGGCCAACTATAATTTAACTGCATCCTCAAAGTATCGTGAGGGTTCATTCTCAAATCGGGTCACAAAAAAAAAACGCACGCGAATTTGTGCGGTCATATTCAATTAGTTTGGTTTTTCACACTTTAATTATTGCAGGTGTGAAAAAGAACAGTTTTGATTTTACTGGTACATAATGAACACCCCTAGCACGTCACATAGACGGTGTGCCCTTTGTGTCAAAGCGGCCTTTTGTAGGGATTTAAGGAACAGCTGTGACAACAACTTTTAAGGCCTCCCCTTGCCATGCCATTCATGGGGATTGTTTGACTATTATTCACCACGCTGGCCAGCGTGGGTAGGGTAAAGAGAGGCCTGGGACCGGTTTCGGACATCACTTGTTACCGACGTCAGCCTTAGCCGGTGAGCGAACTCGGGTTGTCCGGTTAAGAATGCAGCGCGCTAACCACGACATTACCGCTTCCGCCACATGACAATAGCCGTCCAAAGTTGGTATTAACCGAGTGGCACCTAAAACGGTTGGCTTAACGTGGAGCAGTAGGCCTAATTGTAGATTACGATGACAACGTGCGAGTTGAAATGTATCTGCAATCGACTCTATCCAGTGGCGTTTTGAAAGGGAGGGGGGGGAGTATTGCATCTTATCTCAGGGTGTACCATATGCAGGCTTTTTTTTACATACTCTAACAGTTGCCATTGGTTTTTTTAATCTATACGGTTTGCCTTCACACAATAGAATGAGAGCCTAACAAAATGTAAGCTGTTTGTGCTTCAGTCAGACAGTTGGAAGTTGGTGTGTGAGCCAGCCACACCTAAGGACCGTACACGTTTTCAAAGACAATGATGGTTCACGAGGAAATGGATGCCACATACCGCAAAAGAAAACGAAAATCTAACAAAGGCCATCTGAGATATGAAGTGTGGTCAAACCGCCACCAATAGCAAAACACAGTACAGGAAAGGCGTTCATCCAGCAGTGGATTTACAAAGCGCTGTAAAAAGACGTCAAATAAAAGTAACGCTGGAAGCGTCCCGTTTAAAATCGGCCGTTGTGTCGGGGTCGAGATCGAACCCACGACCGTCTGTATACCAGGCAAGGTAGTTAACATCTCGCCACCGTGTCGCCCAATCAGTCATTGCGATGGGAGAACTTCGCCGTGGCTAGCTGCGTTCTCCTCTTCGGAAAAAAAAACAACCCCCACATAAACCTGGAGCCTTGTCCAGTCATAGTGCAACAGAAGCAATCGCCCCCCCCCCCGATTGTGACTCAAGAGCATTTTCCTGTTAATGGAACCGCCTTGCCGTGGATCTATTTACGTCACCCATAGGTCATCGTCACCAATATCCGAGGTCTGTGGTTTCTGTCACGCAGAAAGCATCCATACTCAGCCCTGCGTTATCATAAACATTCCTGTTGAATGACTGGCACACAACACGCCGTGGCATCAAAGTCGTGTCGCGCATGCATGTGCGTGTGTGCATACGTTCCGTCGCGTTCACCTGTGCACCGTGCTCCGAAGGCGACACGAATATGGAATCTCCTGGTATGAGCTCCAGCTCGTCGTCATTCTGAGGAATGTACGGGTAAAGCACCCGCAGGGTCTGCGGCGGAGGAAGCGTTGGCAAGGCGACGGGAGAGGGGTTCCAACGTCGCAGGGGGTCATCGAAGATGGAAGGGTTAGGGAGGTATAAGGGGAAAAATAGGTCAGGGGTTCACAGGGAGAGGGCGCGGATACACGTTTGCATCAATGCACCGTATTGACGACGATCTTCAGTGAGATCAAGTGGGGTTCACAAACAGACGTCTCCTCGTAAAGGACCCGACAAGGACGCACAACTTCCGCGAAAGCTTCGAGGGCCCACAACCCCTAAATCGCATCCCCACACACACATACGGTGGCAGCTGATGCGGGTACTTGACGATGATGAGATGATGATGCACAGATGGAAAATTAAAACGTCTCTGGTGTGCGAGGATGTGCGGGAGCAGGACAATAAACTAAACACAAAAAGCAGTTACAAAGACATTCGTTTTCAATCTCGATTTGAAAGTGCATAGCTCCCAGTGGGTTCCTAATATCAGATGGAAGAGCGTTCCAGACGGCCGCAGAAGCCCACCTGAACGCGTGCGCGATGTGGTGACCATCTTTGTTCGATGATTAGCCAAAAGCCGCTGCGAGGACGACCGGAGTTCGCGTGATCGTTCATGCTCCTTGAGAAAGTACATATCTGTTGTATGGAACCTGGCGAACTCATGGCCTATGGACACCTCAACCAGTGGTGATTAAATTGTATGTCGTTATTACAGCTTTCATGTTTAATTGTAAATATTTAATCAACTGATATTAAGCTATATTCTTGGGTCTTTCGGTAAAGTCACGTACATAGTATATTCTTTGGGTCTTTCGGTAAAGCCACGTAGATATAAAAAATAATAAAAATAATCACAATATCACTGACGTTTCGATTGCAACACAAGCAATCGTCATCAGGTGAGAGCTGCTGAAGCAGGAAAAAATAGGTTCAAAGAAAATAACAAAAATTAGGTGTCAATCTAAATCTAAAAGCAGTGTTACGTAACTATTTATTTGAATTGTAACGATTGTTATAACAATTTAGGATCTTTTATTTTCGCTACGTTTCGCAGTCAGCGGTTTTAGTAGGGGGCGCAATTTAATTCGCAGCGTCCTTTCTTTTTTCAAACGTAGAAAATTTTAGACCGTGACTCCCCGGCGGCACACCAATGATGTCACAGGATCCTTAAAAATTCACCGTGCAGCAGACGGCGTGTGGCATGCCTACAGTTTACACACCCGCAGAAACAACTGCTGGGTTATCACCATAAACCTCTGTCATGAGCCAGCAGATGCACAACCAACCGGCCACGTCACTGCCCCGTGGTTCTTGTCAAGGGGGCAGAGGTCGCAAACGGGTTTTGATTCCTTACCCGTACCCGGCCGCACCAGGGTCGCAAATGGGTACCCGTACCCGTACCCGGCTGGGTACGGGTACCCGTATCAAACGGTTACTCACCAGTGACTCACAGCCTACCCGTACCCGGCCGCACCAGGGTCGCAAACGGCTACCCGTACGCGGGTAGCCGGGTATCGGGTAGGGTACGGGTATCGGGTACCCGGTTGCGACCTCTGCAAGGCGGTAAGGAACATTGACGGTTGATACGTCTGGTAAGGGAGCTACACAACGCAAATCATTTGGAGCCACTGGCCCTAGACCAACTCTGTACAAACGAGCAATTGTGTCCGAATGAACGATGGAAAGATGTATTATAATGTAACGAAACTATAACTAGTTTTTTTTATTTTACCAGGTAAAGCCCATTGAGCTGTATAGCGTGTTTTTAAGAAGCGACCAGGCCACAAACGATAGCTCAACGAAGTGGCTTATCATGTGGAAATTTATAGCAGCCAAATACTTGGAATGCATATTTCCAAATATTGAGGGAAAAACCGAAGGACCCGGAGAAAAATCCACGCAACCATTGGGAGAGAGACATGCCAACTCCAAATATATAGGGCGACAGGGTCGGGATCGAACCCATGACCTCCTGTATACCAGGTATGCTGCCCTTCTGCAGTCCATAAATGTCGTGTGGTTTTGCAAAACCCCAAGCTGATCAATTTTACATTTAATAATAATGAACTTAAAACAAATCTCATAACATATGCCATGGAACTTCTTCTTTTTTCCGCGGAAACAAAATCATTATACAAGCGTGGCAATATTAAAGCATTCCTTCAGTATGTTTGCGAATGGATGTGACGCAATTACGTCTGGCGGCTCGTTGCCGTGAGTCAGCACCACATTTGAAGGTAATTGACGCATAAAAGGGATGGGATTATCTAGGGCGGCGCTTCTCAACCTTTATTGCAGCCACGCAGAATGGTAATACATCAAGTTCAAGTTCATGTATTAGGTACAGCCCTGTGAGCCATTCGGCTCTTGAATCGGGTGCAACCGCAACAAACAAAAACATGAACAAGAAAACATCTTAAAGTGACTACGTGACTGAGTGCAAACAGAAAATCCAAGAAAAGACAGCAAAATATTGCAGAAAAAACACCGTACACCAACGCTGTGTGCAAAAATCCCAGTGGGATGGAAGTCAAACAACAACAACCACAAGACAACTTAGATTAATTCTAGATTTGAAGCTTTCGTGACTGCAAGGATTCATACTCTTAGGCTTTTTCGGTAAAGTCACGTAGGTAAAAAATACAATTAATAGAAGCAATAATAGAAATAAAATAATAAAAATCACGACGTTTCGGAGGCAACACGAGTCTCCGTCATCAGGTGGGACCGTCACAGCTAAAATGACTGCATCAAGTGAGGAAAACTTAGATTAAGGCCATCAGTCTTACTCCGTACTACAACAAACAAACATGGCCAAACCAGTAAACTTTTCGAAATCACCAAAATAAAGCCATGAAAGCAATAAAACAGTGCGTGATGCACCCCAGGTGAAGAACCACTGCTCTGCGGCCTCTGCCCCCTCTCCCAGCAGTGGATCACTGCCCTGTGGGACTTTAATCCTATAAGCACATTATCGCGAGTTGTTTTATTTTTAGTGTTTTGTTTCATGCTTCCCCACCCCCATTCCCCTTCGCATCCCCCCCCCCTTTCCCCCCCACCCCTCTCTCCCCACCCGCGTGGATTTTTCTCCGGGTTCTCCGGTTTTTCCCTCCACATTTAGAATCGAGATCATGCGTTTAGAGTATTTGGCTACTGCTATGAATTTCCACAGGATGATGATGATGAGCCACTTTGTTGAGCTATCACTTGTGATGGACAGGCCATTTCTGACAAAGAGCCCCGTGGCTCAGAGGGCCTTACCTGGAAAAATTAAAATAAACAGTTTAAGTTTAGTTCTTTCCCAGCCCCCTCTCTACCCCCCCCGCCCCCCCCATGTTAGTTATCTTTGCCCTCATCACCCCCCTTCCCCACGACTTTGTTTTATGTTCCCGCTCGCGGTCCCCATTTGGGTGGGGCGGCGAACCCGAATTTCATCCCCCCACGTGAGGGCCCTGGCGCGGATGACTTCTAGGGGGTTTTCGCTGGCGGAGTTTCTGTCCCCGCACCCCCGCACCCTCACGCCCCTTACCCCCCTTGAACTGTGACCGGTTGCTTTGTACCGGGCTAGCGTTGAGTCACGATACAACAAAATCTACGTAAGAAAAGGTGAATTGATGCATGAGGAATGTCAGGCCGCATATTTACCGAGGCGGTGATGCAATCCGACCAACCGGAAATTGGCCGTGTGATTGCTAATACATCCGTTATTCAGAAGCAGCATGAAACGTTCTAAAATGTACACACTCCGCCGTGTGTCCAATATTCAAGGGTTTCAATATACATGTCCCAGTCTTTTCCATTCGGATTCACTTGTGTTTGTTTATATACCTCATGACTGTTGATACTCACATACTAGAGGCGTGGGTGTTTGGAAATCCTGCGTTTTACCACTGATGGACAATTAGCATAGTTTACTTATTCCACTTCATTGAGCTATCATTTTGTGGCAAGGTCCCTTCTGAAAAAGAAGCTAACAGCTCAAGTGTGCTTGACCTGTCGGTAAAAAAAATAGTTCATCTTCTTGGTTCTTTCGGTAAAGTCACGTAGAAGGGAAGAGTCTGACGGACTCTGTCGCCTCGACGGACCTGGTTTTCACCTGAGGACGGCTGCTTGCGTTGTGGCCGAAACGTCGTGAGAATAATTTTATTATGTTTTATTTTTCTTATTTTATTACTTCCCTTCTACGTGACTTTACCGAAAGAATCAAGAAGATGAATCCCTGCAGTCACGAAAGCTTTAAATAAAAAAATAGTTTAGTTTCATAAGCAGATTTTTAAAAGTGATTTCGTTTACCTTTCCTATACTTTGCACTCCTTTCGTGTCTTTGAACTGTTTGTTGTTGTAACGTTCTGACCCACCCCTACTGGACAAAGAGCTTTACAGCTCATCGGATTCCTCCAGTTTAAAGACATTCTGATTCTGAACTCGAGAAGAATCTTGAGACTCAGCGAGGCGTTCCTCGGTAAACAAGAGCAATCATCGTAAAAACATACATTTACGAGCCAAAATAAAACGCAGAACGCTGCATCTATCCAGGTCAGAGATACATCAAGAGACTCGAGTTATGCTATTGCATAACTCAACACCTTTTCACTGCCTGCATTACTTGTCTATTGTTATAGGCCAGAGGGTAAATAGTTGGAGGAAGAATTCACGAATTGTTCAAAATGACAGCGAGCACATTGACACACGCTGCATGCTCACGGGAGTTGCGAGCGTTTCGTTTCTGTTGTTTGAAGTGTAATTAATTTGGTAAAGTCACGCAGGTAGAAATAAAACAAGATAAATCACGACGTTTCGAACGCAACACAAGCACCCGTCGTCAGGTGAAAGTCGCGATGGCCACGATGTCTGCTGCGAGCAGTATGATGTCTGCAGTCGAAACGTCGTCATTTATTTCTACCTACGTGACTTTACCGAAAGAACCAAAGAGCGTGGATTACTGCAGTCACGAAAGCTTCAAATCAAGATGGAATTCATTTGTTTTGAAAAGTACAAAAAAAGTTTCCATTTGCGTGAACATTAGGAAATAATACATTAGCTAAAAGACATGTAAACATTTGCTAAATCTATGTTTGTGGCATTGCACACTCATTATGCATTGTCGTGGAGCATTACAGGTGAAAGTAAATATACGCAAAATCCAAGCCCGTCTCCACATAAATTGTTATTTTAGTCGATCAGCCTATCTATCGGCTTTCTTATTTAAACCAAATGCTGCTCGATAACATTGTTTTGGAAAGCCGGTTTGGCTCATAAACTGATATACTTCCAATATAATTGGGGGCACAGATTGTAGTTCTGCTTCTAATCGCTTAATTTTTGTTTAAATCAAGCTCTTCCACGGCACTGTCCCTTGCGTCTACAGTGGCGAATATAGTCTACTGGAAACATGAATTCGAAATGGTAACAATTTATTAAAATTGTTTATGATGCTCATTAAACATTGTGGTCGTAAAAATCGATTACTGTATCTATCAATTTGTGAACTGTACGTTGTGTGTAGCTGGCAGGAAGGCCTTACAATCCCTACTCCTCTGCCCCCCCCCCCTCTCTTCCCCCCTCCTCCTCCATCCTCGTGTGGAAAATACTTTCTGAATTTGTCTGAAATTATCATCTGCTCCTGTCCGTTTGCTCACTTGTCTTGGGGAATATTTCCGTGCCCAGAGGCGACATCTCTACAGCTTCCGGACAAGCTCGTACCCCCCCCCCCCTCTTCCAGAAGTAGCGTAATTATGTAATTCATAATCAAGGTTTTTGGGTTTAGATCGCGTTATTTATAAATGTGTCGTAACCCTCCACCACCCGACACGGCCAATCAGTAAAAAAGTGTCACGTTGACAAAAGACAAATAGTTTACTGCTTTAGCCCACCGGTGTGTTGAAGCGTGAAACCACAACATTTACAATTTGAGTACGACGTTTCGCTGGTAATTGCGTTGAATAATATTGGTCGCGAAAGCCTACGTGTTAAATTATGTAATTGTTTTCATTTTAAGATTTAAAAAAATATATATATTTTACCAACCGCTTTTTTCCTCTCGCAGATCCCGCGGGTTAATCTGCTCGAATTATTCCCCAACTTATCCACCTTGCGTCTCGTCCTTTCACACCACACTGCCTTTGGGCCATCGCTTAGCGCACTCGCTTGCAATCTACGAGAAGAGGCCAAGTTGAGCTCGGTGCAAAGCAACTAATCGTTCTTGAATCGCATCACGATCCCAAGTCGTCAAAAATGTAACCCGGCCAAAGTGCAGAATATGTGGACCTTATTTTAGTGCGTTCACGCGAGTCTGCGCAGCGAGTTCATAGATGCTGCACGCTCGGCAGGTTTCATACAAATAAAATTAATCCATTCACAGCTCGTTTGTAAATCCACTGCTGGATGAAGGTCTCTCCCCCCCACCTCACCACTACGGTCAGTCAGTGGCATCCTCAGCGATTGCGAAGACGCAACTTAGACGAATGACACGAATTAAACCATTACTGTGAACGTTAGTCGTTTTATTATTACTGAGTTACAATCCTAGCCACCCTTGTGTATCCGTTACCATGCCGACGATAATAAAATACTTCCCGAGCACGAGTTTCTGACCCTTTCAAATTACATGATGTAACTTGTTCGCGCGATCACTAACCCGCTAATAATAAACTTCCAGTTAACAGCTGTTTTGCAATCGATGACAACAAAGTGCACAGGGGAGACCCCGTGGTGCCGGTCACCTTTCCGCTCGACTGACGTACTTCGTGCGCGCCCAACGCCCCACCCTGTGACGACAGCTGCTCCATGTCAAGACGACGATGACGATATTTGCACAAACGCCCACTTAGTTTCGGTTATCTCCAGAACGAGACGGGTCTACCGAGGGTATATTTTGGAAAATTAGATTTTGAGCGTTTTAAGACGTGGCAAGAAAAAGCAAGGTTGCCACTGCGTAGGTGCAAATAAAAGCGGGACATATCATCGGAAGGAGAATATCTCACGATGAAATGTGTATGATTACAAATGACCAAAAACAGGGGGGGTATTTTTGTTATCACGGGAAGACCCACAGATGATCCTGGGGGAATCAGAACAGGTGGCAAGCCCTACAGGAAACCAAGGTTCCCAGAAGAACACCCACACATGCGAGAATAAAGCCCCACTATCATCGAAATCAGCCACGATCCACCCACTGTTCAATGAAGGCCTCCACATGTCACCACCATCGCGATGGAGCAATCGGCATCAACTCCTACGCACGGTCCAGTTTCAATGTTGCCATCTCCGCGGTGAGTCAGCCCTTTTGGCGCGCCCGTTCTCACCACGGGGATGCTATTCCACGAATGGTCCCTGTCAATGGGTCATCGCTTCTGCTTCTGACGTGTCCCTGTTCAAGTCACTCAACTCTCCGCATTTGTCAGCACTGCGAGTTCTCCTATAACGCGGTAATAGTCGTCTTGCTGAAGAACACCGCATTGTCATAAATAATATATGACATAGGGGTAAAGCGCAGTCCGCGATAACGCGTGAGATGCGTACGCAGGCTGATAAAGTCTGAGGCGCGTGGGTAGCATCTAGAAGCATCCAGCAGCATCCCGCCTTGTGTGACGACGCTACGCCGAGGCAGCTGTACAGCCGCTTGTTCCTACTCGTGCGACGTAGTTCCGTTCGCTCGATCGCGTTATATCCAATTCACATCCGCGTTATAAAAATGTGTTTCCTAACACATTCATCACGTTATATATGCAATTCGCGTTGTGAAAACGCACGCGGCGTTACACGAGAACAGACTGTCCGTCTAACATTTGGATTTGTTCCCCGAATTACAGCGCTCCTCCTTCCCCGTCTCTCTCATTGTGCACATCCGAAGTGAGAATCTCTGCATACTTTCCCAGCGAAGTTTTAGGCTTGTGTTTGGCTTTTTATTTAAGGCGCATCTCATCGCTGTCACGGTTGGCTGCATGCACCGAGCCGAACCTCTTATCTTATCTTAAAAGGAATTAAGATAACCAAGGCAATATACAAAAAATTAACAACGGTACGTATCAATGTGACGGTGGAGGTGATGCGTGAATTCGGTGAAAGCTAAATTGATGACTGTAAACGAAGATGAATGGAATAAATGGGGTTAATGAGTGATAACAATATAATGAGATGATGAAGAGGGAACAGTAGTGGTGGCGCTTATGAGGGAGAGATATTAAGGGGTCGTGGGATGAGCTAGGGAACAATAAGTGTGAGTTTTGAGTGAGCTGTGGAAATTAGTGAGCGAAGGTGACTGCTTAATGTGGAGGGGGAAGTTTGTTCCAGTGAATCGGGGCGAGAAGAGAGAGAGAGAGAGCGAAAGCAAATTGGTATCCATTTTTTTTTTACGCGAGAAATTCATCTTTCCAAAAGACCTCTCGCGTCTTTATAAACGCCGCTCTCATTCCGATCCACCGTCGTTAAATTGCCCGAGGTTAAACCCGTTTCTTTCTCCCCCGGTCGCATTCCTGCCCGCAAACATATTTCGTCGCCCGTTTACTTCTACGAAGAATGTCCACCCGGAGTATCTACGCGGTTTCTCGGGGCATCAAAAACCCCCACCGGTTTGGGTTTGCGCAAAGGGGATTCTTGGGCGAGGGCAAAGCCAAAAAGCCAAAAGAAGCCGACGCACCCCGACAACAAAAGCATCCTCGACGCAATGCGACGAGCGGATAGGGTAAGAGAGGGGCACGGAGATGACTGAATTTTGCGCGTGGAGCGAACGCGCACGGTCTGACGTGACTCACCGTGATTCATGGTACACGTTGGCAACAGTCGTCACTCGTGTGAGGTGTAATGAGGGAGGGCCTGACACCTGATTAAAAAATAGATATTCAGCCGGATTTTTATTTGGTTAGTTGCTTCCTGTCCAAGTGGCACGTTAATTAGGCATAGTAACGAGCAAACCATTTGTAACATCTATATCAGTACGCTTTTTTACTCAGGAAAGTCTCCAGACAGGTTTTTTTTCATGAGGGTTATGCCAAAGCTTGCGGACAAAGGAGGCGATTGTGTGAAGTGTAATCCAAATTGGATGATTTATAGGTAATGTTCACGCATTGGAGATGTGCTGGTTAACACTTGTTGCATTCTGTGTTGTGTTTTTTTACTACAATGGGACAAAATTAGACAAATACTTGGGATAAAGATTACAATCACCAAATCGTGAACCAGAATTATGGCAATTGAGGGATGGCCTGAAAAATATCAATCAATAAACTTGATATCACGTGAAAATGCGCTGCCTAGAAAGTATGTTGTACGTATGTACGTTGAAGGACAACAAACTAAACGCAAAAAGCAGCTCTTAAAGAAATGAGATTTTAGCCGACTAAACAGGAGGCTTATGTTGAGAGCTGGCAGAGTAGGCGCAATGAAGTACGCTGAAAGTGACTTGTATGGCCACCTTTGCAGGGCGGGGAAAGATGCAAACAAGGAACTTGAAAGGGAATTGTATAGTGGGGTCTGAACTCATTGAGCACCACGGTGGGTAATGTTCTAAAAAGAATGTTTATTTATCGCAGGACGCTGGCGGAGACAGTTGGTGCATCCGGCGCCCTCCATACAACAAAGCGAGAAGTGCACCGTGTGACCGAAATCGCGTGGCCGGCACCGTGAGGCCGGCACAGTGAGGCCGGCATCGTCCAGACTGGCACCGTCCAGGCTGCCCGGCATGCACCACAGGCACTCATTACACACAAAGTGCTGCTTGCCACAAATGAACCAATTTTCCTTTTAGTTAAACCGCAATATCTCGCTGATCTCGTCAAAGAGCATAAACCATCACACAATCTCCGGTCATCCTCACACCGGCGGCTTTCGGCTCACCATCGAACAAAGATGGTCACTGCATCGCGCGCTTTCAGATGCGCTTCTGTGGCCGTCTGGAACGCTCTTCCTTCCGATATTAGGAAGCGACAGGAGCAATGCACTTTTAAATCATCGAGATCGAAAACACATTTCTTTAGCGCGGTCGGCTACGTATGGTGCGAAATAAGTTTAGCGCATCAAGCCACGTGTACCCTTGTAAAAAAAAAAAAATTCCCAACGGTCAGCTCTGAGAAAGTAAAACATTTCTTTGTTGCCCGGCATGCCGCCTCAGTTTGATTGTGTAACGTCACGCGGTGGGCACAGGCAGGGCTTTACTTATAGTCCAAATAAAGATTCTGATGCTCGTGGGAAATTCGTTATCGATTCCGCGGAAGGTCACGGATTAAAGCGGTGAAGAGATTCGAGTGTAAATTTCTGTGAGGGAATGAAATTGTCGCTCTCGGCAAAAAGATGCAAAAAAAACTGCCGCACAAAACGGGATTTTTTGTAAGTCGGAAGCACGTCCCTACACAAGAAAAAGTACAGCCTTTAACAGACTGTTGGGGCAAGTGCTAGTTAGCGAGCACCTATGAAGGCCGGCACGGCACACGAGGGGGTGGGTGGCCAGCACCATGCCCTTCAGCCTTTGTCTCCTGAGTGCCAATGTTTACACACTGCAGCTGAGTCGACCTAGAGGAGGCCCAGGATCGATTCAGACAATCGTCACCGGTGTTGGACATGAACAGGAATCGTCGAACTCGGGAGGCCGGGTTCGTAGCGTAGCGCAGCGCGCTAATCGCTGCTCCACCGCTCCCCAAACACATCCCTATACACAAACACGCGTGCGCATGACCGGCCTGAGCCTCTTGCGCCCCCTGCTGATACAAACGCAGAGTTTCCACCGATCGTTCAACAGCAACCATCAGTCGAAACCCAGGCACCACAGGCCTGTGTGAACAGTGTGGTTGCTGCGATATCGTCTCATAATTGTATCGTAGGCTGTTGGTGCCATGCTGTCATTGTGATGATGTTGCCAAATAGAAGGGTAAAAACCCAATTATATTTTTACTGGCAAATGAGGTTCCAATGGTGTAAATGCTTTCCCCGAGCTCTCATACTTGATGGTGCATTGTCTTTGAGTTGTGCGCCTTTTGGCGTCATCTGGTCCAACCCATGTGAGACTAGGCTCTAAGGAAAGCTGTCTCGGGTGTGGACCAATCAACTTCAAGGACAGTGCATACATTATCAGAGTTATGTTTTTTGTTTGCATTCCGACTGCAGGTATTTTGGTCTATGCAAACACGACTCCTTGTAAAAAAATGTGTCAGTTTTGTTGCCAGATAGAAGGGTAAAAAAACAATTATCATGTGATGCTATTGTTAAGATGCGGTAAGGTGTGACGCCGTTGCTGTGACGCTACTGCTGCGACTGCTGGTGCGACCGTCGGTGCCGTAATGCCATTGTGGCGAGACTGTTGTTGTGACTTTGCCGGTGTGACGCGACTGGTGCGACACCATTGCCTGTGATGCTACCGTTGTGACCGTCGGTGCAAGACCGTTGGCGCGACGCCGTTGCGGCGAGACTGTTGTTGTCACTTTGCAGGTGTGACGCGACTGGTGCGACACCATTGCCTGTGATGCTACCGTTGTGACCGTCAGTGCAAGACCGTTGGCGCGACGCCGTTGCGGCGAGACTGTTGTTGTCACTTTGCCGGTGTGACGCGACTGGTGCGACACCATTGCCTGTGATGCTACCGTTGTGACCGTCGGTGCAAGACCGTTGGCGCGACGCCGTTGTGGCGAGACTGTTGTTGTGACTTTGCAGGTGTGACGCGACCGGTGCGACACCATTGCCTGTGATGCTACCGTTGTGACCGTCGGTGCAAGACCGTTGGCGCGACGCTGTTGCGGCGAGACTGTTGTTGTCACTTTGCAGGTGCGACGCCGCTGCCGGTGCGATGCTGGTCGTCGTGACGCCATCGCCGTCGAAGCGGCCTCACCTCATGGCCCGCGTAGCGGATGTCGCGCGAGTAGAGCACGGCGCACCACTCGCACGGCAGCTCGGGGTCCACGGCGCGCACCAGCCGCTCCAGCTTGGCCAGGTGCTGCGCCTGGAACTGGTACGCCAGCGTCAGGTGCAGCTGCCTCTTGTGTGGCTCCACCTTCACATCTGCGGCTCGCCAACCCATCCACGAAAGACAAAGATCCCCCCCCCCGTGTGGCCTTAACAGACTGTTGGGGCAAGTGCTGTTTGCGAGCAGCACCTTTGAAGGCCGGCACGGTACACGAAGGGGTCGGTGGCCAACACCACGCCCGGCCGCTTTTGTTTCTCCAGTGGCGATGGTTTTTACACACCGCACCAGGTACTCATGAGGCTGAGTCAACCTGGGTGTCGGCCGTGAACGGGAATCGAACTCGCGTCGATGGGTTCATAGCGCAGTGCGCTAACCGCTACACTACCCACCCACAGGACGCAAACGACGCGGGTGACCGCCTGTCTTTTGGTCAACTCGATGCTCCTCGTGCAACGAGCAGCAGCAACAAGAACAACGACAAAGTCAAAAATCTGTGCAGTGTGGCAGATACCAGTAGTTTTGTGGCGACTTTGGTAGCAAAGAATCGATATTTATAATAATCAAGTCGATGCATCGTTCCACCCCCTAGCGACGTACGAACGTGCGACGCAATGAGCTATGAGATTAATGAGATGACGACAACAATGACAACAACAACAACAGCAGCAGCGTGATCCGTGACGCTTTGCGGATACCGGCGGTTTTAGCGACTTCCGCAGCGAATTCGGCGGCGAACTCCCGCAGGATTTCGGCGTCGCCATCCTGCACGAAGAGACCCAGGAAATTGGGAGTCGAGAAATGCTCCAGCCGCAGCGGCGTCGGAAAGCGGGGCCGCCACGTCTCCACCACGCCCTTGAGGCCCCGGCACAGGCCCTCGGCGTTCTCGTCCTCGCACTGTCGACCGCCGCCGTGACGTGCCAAGACGGGGGGAGTAGGGGAGAGAGCACGGAGAAAAATACACACGGGGACGGGGGGACAAGAGGTCAAGTGTCAGGAGTGGCTGAGTGCGGTGCAAAGAGGGTGGGAAGGGGAGTGAGGAAGTGGTCACGGCAAGAGTGGGTTCAGACTCTGTCTTCTCGACAGACCTGTTCTTCACCTGAGGACGGCTGCTTGTGTTGTGGCCGAAACGTCGTGAAAATTATTTTATTAGGTTTTATTTTTATTATTTTATTATTTCCATTCTACGTGACTTGACCGAAAGAACCAAGAAGATGAATCCCTGCAGTCACGAAAGCTTTAAATCGAAATTTAAGAGTGGGTTGATTCGGTCAGAATCCGTTTTCTTCTTCGTTTGGCCGATGTTGACGTGCGCGCTGAACTTCTTTCGCACCGTACGTAGCCAACCGTACTAATTGGAAGTGCTGGGGAAAGACAACCGTCTAAGCACAAAAATCAGTTCTAAAGAAATGAGTTTTCAATCTAGATTTAAGAGTGCGTAGTGGCTTCCTAATATCAGAAGGGGGAACATTCCAGACAGCCACAGAACCGCATCTAACCGTCTTTGTTCGATGATTAGCCAAAATCCGCTGCTGCGAGGATGACCGGAGTTTTACGTGATGATGGTTTATGCTCTTTAACAAACGGAAACAAATGCAGAGCAACAATTATGAATTTTACTTGGAGTTGGTTGAGCCAGAAAATTTCATCACGAGTGGCGGAGATAATCGTCGCGGAGGATTGGCAGCCTTCACGCGGCCCAATCTGTTAAGTGGGAAATCACAACTGATTGAACTGCGTCATCAACCCGGCGGTTGAACATCGCTCAACGATCTCCCGGTTTCCAGGACAACCACTCGAGGAGCGGTGGGCGGCAGAGCAGAGGTCGCAACCGGGTACCCGATACCCATACCCTACTCGATACCCGGCTACCCGTACCCGGCCGGGTACGGGTAGCGACCCTGGTGCGGCCGGGTACGGGTACGGGAAGGCCGTGAGTCACTGGTGAGTCACTGTTTGTCACTCATTTCCAAACGTCTTGTCTCTTCTCACAATTCAAGTTCCTAGAATCAAACCACCCGCGCCTGCAACATGGCTTCATCCCAGAGGTCGCAATCGGGTACCCGTACCCTACCCGATACCCGGCCGGGTACGGGTAGCCAGGTATCGGGTAGGGTAGGGTACGGGTACCCGTTTTCGACCCTGGTGCGACCAGGTACGGGTATGGGTAAGGAATCAAAACCCGTTTGCGACCTCTGGGGCAGAGGCAAAGGGGGCATCTGAGAGCATGGCGAGAAAAAACAAGGAGCAGGATAGAATTATCAGAAGAGCCACAGGTAACAAGTTTAAATTTTTATAGCGACGAGTAGCGAGACGTTTCCGTTGACTTATTTATACGCTGGCTCCAAAACAGCGACGTTCGGTTAGGTCAGTGTGTCCGTTTACCGTCCTTGGCCTTGATCTACATAAACGAAGATCCGTTTCCATTTGTTGGAAATTTGAACCTTATGGCGGTACCCTGGAGTACCACAGTATCCCGGCTCTCGCATGATGTCCGTGATGCAGTCATTTTTAGTCTGTTGATGGTCGGTGATGCGGCAATCGACTCATCTCAACGAACTGTACACGATGCACCACCACTACGGTACGTACTGCGAACGTTCGGGGTTTCAGCGCAATCGTCCTCGCTGCTTTTCGACATTGCGGAGTGGCACTGATTTCGGATTGAGTGGTACCCCAGTCGCGGAGTTAAGTACACCCAACCCCTGGGGAAAAATAGTGTCCCAGAAAAAAAATATTGAATTGCCTCAGCCGTTTTGTATTATTTGGAACCCCGGGGTACCGCCATGAGGATCATTTGTCGATTAACTCCCTATCAAGAGAAATGTTTTTACTCTTCTGGATAAGTGACCACAACAATGTTGTTTTCCCAGAAAGGCCTCACGGAGTATCCGTTACTCACTTGAACGGCGAGGTCCTACAGTGGATATTTAGTGCAGTTTCTTTCAACATATTAACAACAAGAATCTCACCACGTTCATCATTAGTGCTGCCTTATTACAGAAACCCATAATAGGCTGACATTTTGGGAAATGGCCTTTCTTTAGTCTCTTGCTGCGTGACGGTGATGAATGGGGTAATTTTTTTTCTCTCTCCATGTGTGCTTATGTGCCCACTGCCAAAACAGTCCGTATTTTTTTTTCAATTCAGTCTTTTTTTTGGTGTGTGTGAGGTAAATGTGAGTTCCTGGAGAAGGCCCAAACTATGCAAGAGAAGCGGCCCAGAGCTAAATTCCATTTGCCCCCCCCCCTCCCTTTTTATTATAGACAACAAAAATACTCTGCGTGTAAATCCTGGGCCACATTTCCCCATTTTCATTTTCTCACCACTCCTCTGGGTGGCGCCAAATAGAAACACACTCACTGTACAGACCGATCCCATACATATTTACTGCAAAGACACGGACAAAGATTCCACCCCCTCCCCCCGTATAGCCTGTAACAGACTGTTGGGGCAAGTGCTGTCCGCACGTACCTCCCAGAGACGCACAGTGCAGAAGGGTGTCCTCACACCCTCCACTTGATTTCTCACCGAATATTTTCGGCGTCGCCAGTAAGACACGGGCCCCGGGCACGTGACAAGCAGCCACAGCCATAGCGAGAAGATATTTGTGGATGTGGTGTGCCGGGTGCGGAAATATTTTCTGGGTCACTGGCCCAGACAGACCCGGCTGAAATTAAACCACGCTCTCCTCAGTGTGCACCGGCATGCAGGCATCTATCACCATTTAATTTTAAATTCTCTGTCCGTTAGTCATTCTACAATGCACAGCACCACCGCCTCTCAGCACCACCAATATCTCTCACCACCACTGCCTTCTCAGTATCACCACCGTCTCTGAGCACCACCACCTCCTCCTCGAACCATGAGGATTGTAACACAGAGCTGAGTATGGATGCTTTCTGTGTGGCAGAAACCACAGGCGTCGGGTAACGGTGATGAACTATGAAATGACGCGTGACCTTTGTAAAAAAAAAAACACGACAAGGTGGTTTCATGAACAGGAAAGCACTCGAGTCACAGTCGGGGAGCGATTCACCTGATAATCCCCCGCCTCACATTCTTCGCGCTCAGATGGATGCGCTTTAGCCAAACCCACAATTGCTTCTGTTGCCCTATGACCCGACGAGGCTCCAGGTTTATTTGGGTTTTTTTTATTTTGCGAAGATGAGACGCAGGCAGCCAAGGCGAATGAATCACTCCCATCGCAACGACCGATTGGGCGAGATGTTGACTACCTCGCCTGGTATACAGGTGACCGTGGGCTCGATCCCGACCCTGATGCTGTATATTTGGAGTTTTCATGTTCTCTCTCCCCGTGTTTGTGAGAATTTTTGCCCGGGTCCACCGGTTTTTACCTCCATTTTAGAATCAACATGCGTATTGGGCTGGAATAAATTTCCACACGATGAGCCACTTTGTTGAGATATAATTTGCGATAGCCAGGTCGCTCCTGAAAACGAGCTAGTTAACTCTGGGGCCTTACCTGGTAAAATAAAAATGTTTTTTTTTATAATTTAGACGGTGGCGGTGGGTTATTCGGGGCCCGCGCTCACCGTGAAGAACTGGCAGAGCGTGACGTGCGGGAAGACGTTGTGCGCCTTGTTCTTCCCGCACTGGGAGCGAGACGCGTCCCAGAAGTCGGAGAGGCGCTGCGCCAAGCGCCCCGTGGGGCACAGGTAAAGCACGTACTCTCGTGGGAGCGGGTCGTCCAGGAAGGGGTCCGACAGGTGCGAAAAGAGCCTGTGCGGTGGACGCGCACACACAAAGACACAAGATCACCCGCACAGCCTTCGACAGACCCTTCGGAGCAAGCGCTGTTAAGCGAGTAGCGCTGCTGGACGTAGGCCGGCACGGTGCGTGGAAGGGGTGGGTGGACAGCGTCACGCCCGGCCGCCTTTGTCTCCCCAGTGGCGATGTTTACACGCTGCATCAGGTGCTCATTTGTGGCCGAGTTGTCGCCGGGTTTGTAATGCAGCGCACTTACCGCTACACTTCCCATAGCCAGTCACATCAGGAGTGGAACACCCCAGGTTCGATCTCACTACTGACTTTCCGAAATAAACTTCCAACTTCTGCTTAACAGACTTGAACGAACGAGATGTTAACTACCTCGCCTGGTATACAGGAAGTCGTGGGTTCGATTCTGACCCCTGACGCCAGTATATTTGGAGTTTGCATGTTCTCCCCGTGGATTTTTCTCCTGGTCCTCCGGTTTTTCCCTCCACATTTGTGACCAGGTCGCTTCTGAAAAAGAGCTATATAACTCAGTGGGCCTTACCTGGTTAAATAAAAATAGTTTAGTTTAGTAAGCAGTCAGGTCTATTGATAATCCAGCACTCGCTGATTTTCTGCAGTCGCTCGCACTCTTGTTTTGCTACTAGCAAGGTTAATGTTCCTGTGAACTTCACCCATTCGAAATATCCACCACGTTAATTGTTTAGTCTCATCCGTACTGATTTCAACCGCCATAACCAACACCGCAGGTCACCACAATTCTTTTGCTGCTTTTCGCCCCTTTTGTACTCCTCCATTTTGGGAATCACTCCCATTGTCATCAATGCAGAAGCCTTACAACTTTTCTCAATTCAATGAACGCAGACACTCTCTACCCCTTCACGACATTAACGGTGCCATTTGTTAGCGGCTGATTGTGCATTTTTTGTGGAGCCTTTTGGGTGTGTAACTCTACAAACTGCGGTTAAGAAAAAAAGAAAGGAAGTCACTGGCTAAGGCCCACAGGTGAGCACATTCAGCAGAACTTCACCGAAACCCAAAGTCTTGGCAACTCATCCCATTCCCATTTCGATGACGTACGTGTGTAATGACAGGGTGGCACCTGTCGGCCAGGAGGGGTAATTACGGTCATGGCTGCATTACACAATGCCTTATTATAAAGGGGGCGTATCTGGGGTAAAGGTGAAAGGCGGAGTCAGTCTCGAAGCTCCGGGAACCAGCTCGAAGGTTCTGGAAAGTACGCGTGGCCAGAGGTGGAGCTTGGCTGCGCCGGAGCAGACATAAAGGGGGACCGAACCAGAGGTTCGTGGCTGTTACGGGTCGTGGGTCCTGGCTGCGTCGCTGCTCGTTATTTATTCGTCTCCGACCACGTGGCTGATCTTCTGGAAGGTTCTCTCCATCGCCGCGCTGGTCGAACAGCTCGCGTAGCGAAGCCGGAGATGGGGCTACGTGTTAGGATCACCTATGTGTAGCTGCATTACACAATGTCTCGCCCAGTGTGCTCTTAATAAATAAGAAGCCTTCTACTCGGCGTGTCTTGGAAGTTGCTCATTACACGTGTATATCATCAGTTTTTCTTCCAATTCCATTCCGATGATGTACTCGTACGTACGTCATTGGAACGTCAGCGGAATGAAGTAAAATGCCACGCGGGAGGGTGTGTGGCACAGTTTGGCGCCTGCTATTGTAGAGTGTGGTCGTGTCTCTACAGTTCATAGCGGTGAGCACAATGTCTTTAAAAACAGCGGCTCTACGCCTCTCTTAATAAAATTAACGAAAACCGCTCGGGCGTTCCGAGATCCAGCGGTGAACGGGACACCCACTCTCCAACTTGCAGACGTCTCTGGATGGGAAAGGGTTAATCCGCCGCCCTTGGCAAAGGTGATAATAATACTGCACTCATAACAGTCAGAACTGTAACCCATCACTGCCTTGCAGCAATTATATACGGAACAATGTTCCCCTGTGCAAGTCCAGGCTCGCGACTGCCATCTTCTCTTCTGCCTATTGCAGTGTTTACAAAATGCTAATTGAGGAAGCAAAACTGAATTATCATCATCTCCATCTTTTATTCAGTATGCGCCTGGCACTTTCATCAACATCACACAATCGGTCTACTCGGTGCCGGATAGACACACAGGGAATAGTTGTGTTTCATGTTTGCGTTGTTTGTTCAGCAGCCCTTGTTAATGGGCTTGCCAGGTTATGGCCTATAGAAGTTGTCGCGTTATTATTATAGAGACGGGGGGGTGGTAGGAGAGGGGGTCATTGAGATACGGGGAGATGGGTGGAAGAGGGGAGGTTGGGGGGGGTATAGAGTAGCAATAAAACAAACACAGACCCTTTGATAGAGAACAATGCTTCAAGTAACATCATCCTGCACAAAAAACACACACTCACGACTTGGCTTGTGTATGAGTAACAAAACATTGATGATCAACCGTAGTGATTTTCTATGCATAGTAATTGTTACCGATGGCCAAATGATGTGGTTTAAGTGACAATTGGTGCCATAACATTCCCAATGGGCTGTTGGGGATTTTTTCTTTCCCTCTTTAAAACTGCGTACACCGTGCGTTTTTTTTCATTTATTCAATCAAATATTTGACCTTGGATAATCCCTTGACATGGAACGTATCATCCGCGAGATATGTTCACCATGTCAAGTGACATGTACACGGGAAGCACACGACACATTACATTTTTGTTTTTAAATTCGAAACAAATTATACCGGTATGTAATATAAAGGGACTCCTTATACAAATATTCGACTGAAGAATTTTCAGAGATACAAAAAAACCTGTCCGTATGTCATGTAGATGCCACATGAAGAACCAGTGGCATCTACATCTATAAGAGATTATACAACTTTTAAAGCCATTCCCCGTGTTTAGTGTACATGCCAAACAACGTGTTTGGAATCGACAGGAGTAAAGATTAATTTTACGAACAAATCGACTTGCGAACAGACCTCTAGAACTTAACTCGTTCCTACGTAGAGGAGTCCCTGTATACCATTTATAGATCGTGAAATACAATTTATACGAGGTCAAAAACAGTAAAAGAATAATGCCGGCTTCTTTCTTTGTGCGATTTATTCTCCGTTCGTTTAAAAACTGGCGAGCAAGAGTCCGAGACCCGTAAACAAATGGCGTGAGGCTCAATTGGCACGTTTGGCTTCGTACACGTTACAAAATATAAACGGACTTCGACTCGCTAATTGACTGAGCGAGTGTACTGGCGTGAAGTTTAGCGATCGGTCTGGAAGGGAGAGAAAGTTGAAGTTTAGAATAAGTTTAGTCGAGTCTAGGCTTGCTGCGTTGAAGCTCTGATTTATTTTAGTTTGGGATGTAAAAGAGTCAGCCCCCCCCCCTCCCCCCCAAGCTCTCAATTGCTTTCAGTCTCGAGCTAAACACTTCCAAAAATATAAGACCTTGACAATCGTTGAACCAGGTAAGTCACCTCCCGTGGCATTTAACACAAAAAATACGAAGTGGATGTAGCCCAATGTAGGCGACTGGTTACAACCATGCTCACCACGCACCTCCGATTAGCACGGTGGGCTACGTACGGCACGAAAGAAGTTCAACGTACTCTGTCTTCTCGACAGACCGGTTCTCCACCAGAGGACCGCTGCTTGCGTACGGCTCGAAAGAAGTTCAACGTACTCTGTCTTCTCGACAGACCTGTTCTCCACCTGAGGATGGCTGCTTGCGTTGTGGCCGAAACGTCGTGAGAATTATTTTATAAAGGTTTTATTTTTATTATTTTATTATTTCCATTCTACGTGACTTTACCGAAAGAACCAAGAAGATGAATCCCTGCAGTCACGAAAGCTTTAAATCGAAATTTAAGTTCAACGTACGTACGCGCATGCAACGCTGGCGCGGACGTGGAGCGGATTCACGGGGACAGTGCATCCACAGGAAAACGGATTAACGGGTTAGCGAACGAGAATTGGCGAGAGATGAATGACGTTCACCAGACTGAGTCACTTCACGTGTTAATGACACCACCCCCCCCCAGCTCTATATAAGCTCTGAAAATTCTGAGCCCGCATTGTTTTGCCGATGACGACGGCCCGGCATTAATCTATCCCTGGTCCCCTGCTGATCTCATACCGGCAGCATTGCAGACGCTGATGTCATTTGTCAGCGCTTCCGATTGTTTAATGTCTGCAAATTGCAAATCCCTGCCCACCCCCCCCCCCCCCTCTACATTCTATGCATAATAAATAAGTTTCCCTCCGTTCCAGAATTCTGACGTAAAAAAAAAACTTTTCAGTCTTATCGGCCTCCCAAACTTTTTTCAGCCGCCAGTCAATTTTATTTAAGCAAGCAGACAGCGGTCAAGCTTTGCTAAATAAATACTGATGGGTTTACCAGATGTTATTGCTAAGAACATCGCCTAGAAACAAAGGAGCGCTGTCAGCTGATATAAATCAGTTTTTTTTAATGTACAAATACTGACAATACAGTGTTGCGGATTTCTTCTGTGAAATACATTTAATACCTTCCCATCCTGTATCTGCATACTCTTTTAGGTTTTCCAGTCATATATTACATTTCATTTGGAACGAGCGTTCTTCCCAAATAACATCTGGTAAACCATGCGCACTGTTCAGGCACGCCTGACTCTGCTGACAAGCCTCAGATGGTCAAAACGAGTCCAGCGTCTGCGTGCTTAAAGTGGCCAACAACAACTCTGGAAGGCCAATAGACGCGCTGAATTGATATTATTTTTCTTCTTGGTTCTTTCGGTAAAGTCACGTGACTTTACCGAAAGAACCAAGAAGATGAATCCCTGCCGTCACGAAAGCTTTAAATCGAAATTTGATATTATTTTATATTGCTGTGGAGATAAAAAAAAAAAACGGAATGCTATTTATTATATCATACAGAATAATCCACAAGATAAATATTTTTTTAATTCACTGAGATTATTTTACCTGCAAAAATCTCGTCTTACAATATTTACCTTTTTTCCCTGCAGACCATTTGCATGATTTCCGAGGTACGTTTCAGACACTCGTGAAAATGCGTGAGAAGAAGTCATGAGCAAGACTGTGAAGTGGATTTTTTTCCCACTTGGGCATAGAATATAGACCAGCCAATTAGGACTAAGTTCGCAGCGCACAAAGGGGCCTCTGGTTAGGCAGCGCTATTGACGAATATGTTGCATTTTTTTTGTCATTTGCAAGAGCTACCTGGGGTTGTTGGTTGTTGGATGACACAGGTGTGTGAAAATTCCAAATCCAGAGAGGAGTTGGCAGGACAGAGGCTGTGTCTAATCCATCTGTGCGGAATTTACAGCGTTGTCGCCTTGCTCTATTCCGTGAGTCCTCTGCTCTCATCACGAATGTTCAACACTCACTAACCCATTCCCATTTCTCGATCAAGAAAGGAATTCTCGTAAAATACCGCGGTGGTGTTGGAAGGGACTGGCGATTTCCACCCACGCTGGGATGGTGGCAATGACGCGCTGAGTTTAGTGTACGCCTCACAAACCATCGTGTCTCATTCCGATTCGAGCACGGTTGGCTACGTACGGTGTGAAAGAAGTTCAGCATACATGGTGCATATTTTCCAGACCTTAATTCTAGATTTGAAGCTTTCGTGACTGCAAGGATTCATATTCTTAGGTTTTTTCGGTAAAGTCACGTAGGTAAAAACGTCGTGATTTTTAATTTTTAATTTTAGTTTTATTTAACTTTTATTAATTTTAATTGTAATTTTTTTACCTACGTTACTTTTCCAGACCTATTGATGACGACCTTCAATTCAATACACATCAATTTCGTGGCCACGCAACCCGAACAATGTACCACATTGTGAACCACATTAGTCTGGGCGCCTTCAACAGAGGAAGAGCAAAATAACACAAACTCTGTCAAAAGTCCTCTCTCTTCGTGGCCAGCAGACCTCGACGTTGACATTTAGCTCCCGAAAATATCATGCGTTGGGCTTCTTTCACACCGGAGGCAGCCAACTGCGCTAATCAGAGGTGCTGCCATCGTGTGTCAACCAGAGAAGTGCATATTTATTACTACGAGCCAAGAATGTCTGTGTGTCCCGGGCGTGACGTCACTCCACGTCGGCCAGCCCCCCTCATTAATAAAATCATGAGCAGGTGACGTCCTGACTTAAAGCTTTCGGTGACTGCAGGAATTCAAGCGGTCGCTTGTGTTGCGATCGAAACGTCAATGTTTTTTGTTATTTTCTTTGCACCGATCTCCATGGATCCCCCCCCCCCTCATTAATAATCATGAGCAGGTGACGTCACTCCACATGGGGGGGGGCGAGGCGCCTCCTACCCCCTCCTCAGCGTCAACTTACAACCCTCACTACAAAGGCAGAACCCTCACGTCACGCGATCTCCGTAACGCTATTGAGACATAGAAGTAAAAAGGACGTCATGATGAGCAAGGGATTATAACCTTCAAATGAAATAAGTCTGTGTCACCGCGGCCTCACAAATTGCACACAAATTGATGCAATTGCAGTGACATCAGGGATGTCACTGTATGGTGCCGGCCCGGAAGGGAGGTGGTGTGCGATGCACCGTCATCGCGTTACACCCCGTAGGTGGGTGTGGTACCAGCCCTCGCGGGGCTTGCTGAGCGCTGGGATAGTGCTGGCACCACGCACAGTGTGTGGTGCGGGCTCCCACCAGGGGGAGCGGGAGAGTGTCAGCCCAAGGACAGGGTTGCCCCGGGCCATGGCACTCTGGTTGACCCTGCAGACACGTGATCTAGAGTGTCCACAAAGAGGCCCCCAGGTGGGGAGACTAGGGGGTGATCACGTGTCCGGGGAGAGCTCTCGAGAGGGATCGAGGGGGAGCTAGAAGGCTCCAGGAGGCGGGCGGGGCCAGGGGCAGAGCGGACCCGACCCGTGGGGGGATATAAGGCGGGTCCCTGAGAGGGACCGGGGTCGCTGCATCCTACAAGCTGGAAGCTCTAAGTCTACAAGCTGAAGCTCCACGTCCACCAGCTGAAGCTCCACGTCCACCAGCTGAAGCTCCACGTCCACCAGCTGAAGCTCCACATCCACCAGCTGAAGCTCTACATCTGAAGCTGGAAGCTCTACGTCTTCGAGGCAACCACGTGGTCGCGGACCCAAGTGAGGGCCCGACCCTTCGTAGCAGTAACTCCTCTGTATAGAGTAGTTAGCTGGGTGGTTACCACCCTAGGTTGTATATGGTGAAGGGGCAGTTACCCGTTTGTGTTACCTGTTACAAATAAATGTGTTGCCTCTAAAAGGAACAACGTCTGCGACTCAGTTGGACTCACTACACAATGAATATCTTGTCGTGGTCTGCTTTTCACTTGCAAGCTTCAGATTTACTGAAATACACCCATCCTTGGATGGGCAAAAGGCTAGTGGAGAATGTTAGTCTATGGACCGCATATTAAACCCACTGTAGTATACGCTCCTTCAACGGCGGAATAATAGCAAAACTACACAAACGCTCTCCCCTGAAGCCCTCTCATCATGGCTATCATACCTAGAAATTGGTATGTAGCTCGCGTACATAAAAATGGCAACCGACATGTACAGTTAGAATTATTTCGCTTTTTTTTTACTTTGAGGCTGCGTAATTTGTGGGAATGGCGAGCATAAATCTGCCCTTGCCTCGTTGTTTTGGCAGGGCGAACGATGCAATCCGAGGCGAGCGAGACAGATTAAACGGGCAGGCAATCTGGTTTTATTCTGACCTAGCCCACTCACGGTGAAATTCGTGTCACCCACCCCAGATTCATGCGAGCCAAACTGCCAGTGCCGTGACCTCCTCAGTATTATGCGTGCAACTCTACTCTTAACCAGCACAATACCTTTCCTCTTCTTCATCATCACCACCAGCCATTGCTCTATCCACCACTGGACGAAGGCCTTCCCAAGCGGTCAGAAGACTGGAGGAATCCGATGAGCTCTTTTTTTTCACAAGATGTCCATGCCCTCATAGGCTAGCAATGCAAAAAAAAATCCAGCTGGCGCCCAACACACGAGCCGATTTCATCACTCCATCTCCGCGGAGGACGGACAACACATTATCAGGTCGCACTCATTACACACAGAGTGCTTGCCACAAATGAACCACAATATCTTGCTGATGTCTTCAAGGAACATAAACCGTCGCAAGAACTCCGGTCATCCTCGCAGCAGCAGCTGTTGGCTAACCATCGAACAAAGATGGTCACCGCATCACGCGCTTTCAGATGCGCTTCTGCGGCCGTCTGGAACGCTCTTCCTTCCGATATTAGGAAGCCACTGGAGCTATGCACTTTTAAATCATCTAGATTGAAAACTTATTTCTTTAAAACTGCTTTTTGCATTTAGCTTTCCCCGCACCTCCGATTAGCACGGTTGGCTACGTACGGTGCGAAAGAAGTTCAAAATGCACGCGCAAATACACTCGGGCATCCACCACCTTCAGAGATGGTACTCCGTTATTTAGTCTCGACTGTGGCCATTGGGCCATGTGCCGGCCCACGCCCACTCCACTTGGCTCTCGAGTCAATGCGACGTCGGTAACGTGCAGCATGTACTCTGAATCCACGTGTACTCTGAATCCACGTGTACTCTGAATCGACGTGTACTCTGAATCCACGTGTTGCTCTCTATGGCCTCTCAGTGGAATACCAAGCGCTCTTTAGACTATTTTAGCTTCCTATGCATAATCCACGTGATAAGCCACTTCTTGTTGAGCTGTCATTTGTGGCCAGGTCGCTTCCTGACAAAATAAGCTAATAGCTAGTGGGCTTTACCTGGTTAAATAGTATATTCTTATTTTTTTGGTCATTTGCTAACTTTTCTTATAACTTCCACTCCTATGGAGTTTTTGCATTGTTTGAGAACTCAGTGAGGCTTCCCTGCAAAAGTTATGTAAATGTAACTTTCTTACCCGCCTGATGAGCTCAGAGCAATCTGAGCTCATCAGATTCCTCTCCAGTGTAATTAAAGGTTCACCTCTCCCGTGTATCTTGGTACAATCGTCGGCATTTTTTTTCGAACGAGTGCTTTTTATCATCATCCACGTACGTACTAATGGACACTTTCTCTCACCGTGCGTTTAACCGTCGCCTCCCACCCTCCCCAAACATCATTAGCTGTGCATTTGTAAATCATTCAATTTCCAGTTCCTTCGGAGGAACGTGCTGCGTGGGAATCGTTCAGAGAAATACATTTGCTGGAGGAAGCCAACGGATCCCATTTCCCCCTTTCACGTGAGCAGGCTATTGTGCTCCAGTAAGAGTAGCCGAAATTAATCATGTGCACCAAGTGATAATTATACGTGGGAATTAGACTTCAAAAGGGCAACAAAAAAAACCACAGTGTGTGGTTTTCTCATTAACATTAGATGGCGATACCAAGCTACCTTTATTTTGCGTGGCAGGAAGCGATAAAATAATAATGAAAGGGTAAGGAGGGAAAAGGATCAACGTGAATTTTCTCGGAATTTAGCCCCGTACATTTGTAATTCAACACTGGGGTTTACGACCAAAGACAAAGAACCCCCATATAGCCTTAACAAAGTGTTGGGGCAAGTGCTGTTAGCGAGCACCTATGAAGGCCGGCACGGCACACGAGGGGGTGGGTGGCCAGCACCACGCCCGGCCGCCTTTGTTGCCCGAGTGGCGATGCTTTACACACCGCACCAGGTACTCATTTGAAGCTGAGTCGACCTAGGCGAGGAGGCCCCACGTTTCCCATCAACACAAGGGCCCAAAAGAGCCTCACGGGGCGAGGTTTCAGACACTAATGCTGCAAAATGTTGTTCCATTGATATAAAAAAACTTTGTTTTCTGTTTGAAAAATAAACACTTCACGAGACCTCGAATTAGAAATTGCTTAAAAGAGCCGAATTAAAACTTGGTTAAGCCTTTCACTGATATATGTTCACTTGCAACTGTATAAGTCAGACACTTTCATGCACACCTGCAAATCAAACACTTTTTGAGGCAAGGGATCAGTTTTCAGTTTACTTAGTTTCACCCGGTGGGAAGACAAAACACCAGGATGAGTCTAATTCACAAGACCATACACAAATCATCTGTGAATGCTCTTTAATTGGCCGACAACACCTGAATATATAGAGGACGGCAGAGCTTGGGGATTAGCATCCCGCTCTTCAAGAGACGGCGAACACCGTCACAACAAGTGGAAATCATATTCTTAGGTTTTTTTCGGTAAAGTCACGTAGGTAAAAAATTAAAATTAATCAAAGTAAAATAAAAAAATAAAAAATAAAATTATGCTTTCATGAATTTAAATTTTTTACCTACGTGACTTTACCGAAAAAAGCTAAGAATATGAATCCTTGCAGTCACGAAAGCTTCAAATCTAGAAGTGGAAATCATTATTTTATAATAATGTTATGGTTATTAGGTGACACTGTAATTGCCAGTGGTGCACACGCAGAAATAATACAAAAACTTCACCCGATCGTCAATAGCGTGGACTTAAAAGTAAGGAGTATATCATAGGTCGATATTCGTAGGTGTCTCCGCTCTACGGAAACCCCCGTAATGACTTAAAGATGATTCTGTCGTTGGTCAGGATATACATTTTTTTCAAGTAAAATGTAGAAATATGTATCCATCCCAAACGATTATTGATTTTGAACAAACGTGCAGTTTGACAAATGTGCGAATCATTCAATGATCTAGCAAACGAATCATTCACAATCATCCAGCAAGTGCTCCCTACAGGTATAGAATAATGAACGAATGCACGAATCGTTACTGTCCATCACTTTTGCATACAATTAGTTCCCCGTTCTAATACACGTTTAGATGCCGCCAGTATGTAGGTCACATATCGTAAATCGCGCTAATGGGAGCCCTGCCAACTTCCTACGATGATGGAACACACCACGCGCGCAGGTTCCTCCGAGGTTTCCACTCTCAAAGCAAGGTAATTGACGGTAATCGATGCGGAAGGAGTGGCCGTGCCCGACTAAGAGATCAGCTACAACCGACAGCTCGCCCGCCAGAGTTGCCACATTGTCACCCAAAGCCGTGGGTGCACGCGGGAGGTGGGGGGGTCGGGGGCACAAAGAAGCACCGCACGTAACCGCGAAAAACCCCGCGCGTATTTGGAGAACCGCTCTTTTGAACTTTCGACGTGAAAAGAAGCACGAGACGGCATGCGACTTCGCTAAATTTCCACTCTCAAGAACCGTTTTTTTTTAATCGCCCGCGAGCGGAAAGCGGCGCACGCGGTCACGGGAGGCGGTCACGGGAGGCGGTCACGGAGCAGCCAGCTTGGGGGGGGGGCCTTTGGCAATGGGTGAAACGGAACGCCGCTACCGCCACCACCGCCGACCGACGCTAAATTTCAATGTCGAGGTCTGCTGGCCACGATGATAAGACTTTTGACAGAGTTTGTGTTATTTTTCTCTTCCTCTGTTGAAGGAGCCCAGACTAATGTGGTTCACGATGTGGTACATTGTTCGGGTTGCATGGCCACGAAATGGATGTCATTAAATTGAAGGTCGTCATCAATAGGTCTGGAAAATGTGCACGGCTCAGAAGCGGCATTGACGAGGAGTACGCGTTTGACCGACTAGTTTACCCTCTGAACTAAAACTCAGCTATTTTATAAAAATGTTTACCAGGTAAGGCCCCAACTAGGCGATATAGCTCTTTTTCAGAAGCGACCTGACCTTCACAAATGTTGTGGCTCATCACGTGGAAATTGACAGCAGCCAAATACTTAAAAAACGCACATTTATAAATGTGGGAGGGAAAAAACGGAGGATCCAGAGAAAAATCCACCCGACCAGGGGAGAGAGAGAGACACATGCAAACTCCAAATATACACGTGTCAGGGTCGGGATGGAACCCCACGACCTCCTGTACACCAGGCGAGGGCGTTAACATCATCGTTACCGTGGCGCCACTTCGGTGGACAGGGAGCGGCGGCGGCAGCGGTGAGCGCGGCGCGGAAACCAACTTTGGAGACTCGTAAAGGGGCAGCAAAAAAAAAGATCTACGATATTCGCAGCTTGCGAATTAGTTTTTCCCCAAGAGCTTTCATGACGCTAATTACTTCCACCTCCGATTAGCACAGTTGGCTACATACGCTGCAAAAAAAAAGTTCAACATACCTACATAAACACTTGCATAAGCATGGCTTTTGCTTCCTTGTTGATGTTTAATTACGTGAAGACCCACAAATTCTTAATTTAAAACCAGGTGGAGGCGGTGATAAAACGGTGGCCAGACTTCGACTGTCGCTTGCAGCCAATTTCGGTCGCAAATATCTGAACCGGTCCTGGGCCTCTCCTAGGTCAACTCAGCCATAAACGAGTACTCTGCACTCCGTCTAAACATCAGCACTGGGGAGACCAAAGCAGCCTGCAGTGGGGCGGACCGACACGCCACCTGGTGCACCGAACGGGTAGGCCTCCATGGAAGCTCGTGAACAGCACTTCTCCCAACAGTCTCTTACGGCCATATGTGTGAAATTCGTCTGCAATTACATTCGTTGTTGAACGCACACTCTTGAGTACACCTTCACCTTGAGAACACGACAGGGCACTCATTGCTCTCTTGGCATCCCTTATTAGGCCTCTACGGAGAGATAGCCTGATGATGATGATGATACACCGTGTGGAGGCTGTTGTGGGTGTGAACGTGAGATCCGGGACGATCCTTGCACCACTGACAAAACCCAAGCGTGATGGGGCTCACCTGCAATTCAGCCCTTATGAAGCATTTCCTCCCCCCTGGTGGTTTATTCAATGAATCGACGATTTGGTTCGGGATACTGTTCCAGTATTCTAAACATTCCGGGAATGCTAGCACCTCCTCAAGTGGCTGCAAGGGTGACGTCAACCCGTTACCCACAGCATATAGCGGTTTTAAAAAGTTGCAAGTGATTCGGTGGAACTTGTGAGTTTAAGAGTTGATGTTAATTCTCCTCTAAACCCAGGAGCAGAGTTTTGGACTTCTGTCTGTGGAGTTTCTGTGCACCCCCCACCCCATGCAGGACATCTGTGAGAAAAAGCTTCGTAACTTATCGGATTCCCACCAGCCCAAATAAAGATTCTCATTATCCTGATATTGTCATTAAATATAATCCCCAAAAGCGGCGTTCGCGCTCCCACAAACAACGCCGGAAAGTTCCAAGGTCGTTCGGTTTTAAATTATGCTCCAACATCTGGGATTGCGCCTTCCGCGACTGGGACGAAAAAAAACTGCATTTTACGGGGGAGGGGAAAGGGGGGTGGGGGTGTAAGGGAAAAGCTAATTTTTTTAAAATATAATTTCAGAAACAAATGTTTTTTTGTCAAGTAGATCGATTTATATTTTTTCAGAGCCAAAGCGGCACCGTTTCTCCAACAGAAACATTGGGCAGCGCGGGGCCCCAAAAGCTCCGTCACAGGGAGCGTTAAGCGAAGAAAAAATTATAAAAATACTCGCACACCGCACATCGAACACGGCTCGTTTAAATAGGCGCTGTCCGATTCAATATCAACAGCATCGCCGGGAGAGGCTCCCCGCTCGAGCCAGGGGGCATCGCGAGCGCGTGCGCAGGCCGCTTTAATTCTCTCGCACCATCGGCGGCAAATCACCACCTACACCCCCCCCACCCCAACCGCAGGTCACGAGCCCAGGCAACCTGTCAGTGATGTCACACCGTCCCACAGGGCCCAGCGCTAGAAATGCACGCGGGATGCTGGCCGAGCCACGATTCGATTTCTTTGCACCCTCCCCCCGCGCCCCACATACACCCTGCGACCCCCACCCCCATCACCCATTCTCCCTCGTATCCCCCCCCCTCGCCCCCCACTGTCAGGCGGAAGCCCTCAAATACTGACTGGCAGAAAACGGACCTCTGTCGGGGCACTCATTAAAGTTTTATCCACAGAAGCGCTTGATGAGTGTGCAAGAGCGAGCGCCGTGCCGTGTGCACAACCATGTGTGGAGGCTTGCGTGCGCGCGTGTGTGTGTGTGTGTGCGCATACGGCCTTCAGGAGGTACTTGCTAACAGCACTTGCCCCAACAGTCTGTTATGGCTATATGGAGGATCTTTGTCTTAGTGCACGCACACACACAAAGGAAGACAAAGAACACCCCCATTCTCATAGAGCTGTATGGGCCATCGGGGAAAGTGCTGATACGAAGCACATATTAAAGCCATCACAGCACAACGCAATGTGGAGTGGATTTATGTCGCGAATAGGTGCGGCTGCATCTCTCTCAAGATGCTTCGCAGAAACAGGGGCCACATTTGATTTAAATGCTTAGATTAACGAAGTCAGTCCAAAGAGGAGGTGAAAACTAAACAATTTATTTGTACTACCAGGTAAGGCCAACTGAGACAAGGCCAATCAGTTTCAAAGACAATGCATACATCATGAGCGCATATTTGTGTTTGCACGTTTAATCACAAGTACGCGTGGTTAACGCAGACTTGATGCATCTTGACACCAATTGTTTTATTTTTAATTTCGTATGGCATTTTTGGGGATTGCAACAGACCTATTTTATTGCCAGAAAGATCAAACATATTCTTATTTTCCATACGGACTCAAGAGTTAGAAGAGTTAGATGAGAGGCGGGGAGCGAGAGGTAGGCAGCCGTGCGAGACCCTGGAGGATTTTGAAGATGCTGAGCGAAATCTCGAAATTGATCTGGGATTGGATTGGGAACCAGTGGAGCGATCGGGGGGGGGGGGGGTGACGTCGTCTCGTTATCGGGGTGCGGGAGAGGAGATCTTAGCAGCGGAATTTCAAATCCTCTGGAGGAAATTTCGGATGGGTGGGGGTATGTGGCCAGTACCAGTCATGCCTGACCACTTTTAATCTGCCCTCTTCATGTTGACACACTTGCACCAGGCACTCCATTTAGGCTGAGGTGATGTAGGGGAGGTCCAGAACGGATTATATTATATCACATCCTGGCCCCGTGTTGTGGAAGACTTGGAGTCTCAAACATGGATGGTGAGCGCAGTGCGCATATAATGCAAGTAGATTTTTCGCTTCAGGTTATTGCTAAAAAAACGCAGGAAAATTAGTTTAAACACTTTTAAAAAATGTAATGTTTTTTGTTGTTGTTGCAATTTTGATGAGCTTGTAAAAAAAAATACAAAGCGATGTAAATCCATCTTTTACGACCTGCTCACATGCTCGTCTAATGATTTTCATCCAATCAATAGCAATGTCAAGTTAAGTCAAGGACAAAGTGAGGCCTGTGAATTGTAATTTTGTGCAGGATTCGTTATTTACTACTATCATCATTATCCAAGAGAGCCCGAGCAAATATCGTCGTTGCCGTACAAATGCAGAGCTATTTCCGTTCGCGGAATATGGGACGCATTTCCGAACAAAGAAAACACGGGGGGGGGGGGGGGGGGGTCACGTTTCCCACTGGTGTAAATTACGGCGCGCGGGATCTTTTTTTTCCCTGCAAATGGAAAAAACAAAAGTATCCACTCCGATATATCAAAGGCAAGGCGGGGAGGGGTATTGGAGCAAAGCTGTGCATAGCATAATCGCTTTGCGACAATTTGCAAACAATCTCGTCGTGTGCGTAGGCATGTTCTTTCGTGCGTAGCCAACCGCGCTCATTGGAGGTGCGCGACAAGGACAACAGACTGCACACAAAAATGCATCAGTCGGAAGGCTGCACGGTGTACTTCACCGTTCGTGTACGAACACGCGTGGGCACGCGGGCATTTCTTTGATATTATAAGGGAGGTGGGGGTGGGTAGCGGTGGCGTCAGTGGTTAGAGCATTTAGCTACAAAAACCCAGTGCGCCCTGGGTTCAATTTCCGGCCAAGGCCAAAAGTGATGTATAATACATGAACCGGTTGTGGTCCCACCCCACGGTCGACTCAGCATTGAAGGTGCAGCGTGTCGGCATCGGCATGGAGATTAACACATTTAAATTCTTCCATCGTGAGAAAGCGTTGGAAAAAACAACTCGTGTAAAATTGATGCGGTGAATGGCGACGAAATGTCACAAATCGACGACGCTGTGCGTTTTTTTTTTTTAAAGGCAGTGTACTGTACTCACCGCAGAAAACTTTAGCGACACGACCGCATCCTACGGTAGCTGTGCCACACGCCCTACCGCATTTGCCTTTTACTTCCGTTCGAAATAAATTTCGTTCCGATGACGTCAACGCACGGAATCGGAAGAAAAAAACTGATGACGTACACCCACGTACGTCATCGGAATGGGAAAGGGTTCACACGTTCTCTAGCCTGCGCGTGCCTCTTCATTCCCGTCCCTCAATGTAGCTCCCTAGCGCTCGCCTCTCGCTTGCTTCTTAACACGCTTTTCAGCTTTTGTTCCATTTTTCTCCGATAAGAGTTATGGCCCGGTTCTCAATTACGACGAGGTCGCAGCTCGACCTGCCAGCTTGGCTCGACTCGGCTCCATCGCTCCTCCAGGGTGGGTAAAACGAGAACTACACGGTGACGCGCACGAGTCCGGCAGACGATCAGACAAACGTCTCGGCGCGCGCGCGTGTGTGTGCGCGCACGCGCGTCAACGGGTTGGTGAAACGTATTCCATTGTCTTCTCGAGCAGAGACCCTATATAGCCAAGGTCACGCATTCCAAATGTTTTGTCGGGATGAGAGTCTGGTCCCATGGGTTTGGCGGGAAATCAAATCCTTGCCATACGAACGTGGAATCTATAGAGGGTGCTGCCCGAACAGATGAAGATCGTCTGGTGCTCGTCTGCTCACCCAACTTTTTCACGCTATTATTGTTTTAAAGTACGTGCTTGTGAAGTTGCTTCAAATTAGCATTTTCGTTCGGTTTACAGACTGCTTGTGAATGAATAATTGAGCGGCTCCAGATTTGATAGTTAATAATTGATGCCTGCGTTGAACAACTCAACTCTCGTACGAAATGTGAACGTGTAAAAAATTTTTGACGAAGGCAAAATAATAATTTGCTCATGACAATTGCGATTTTATTTGGGCGGCACGTTGACTGGCGCCACTGCCCCGGCATCGATAGCTTTGCCTTCGACCTAAACCCAAAAATGATTATCGGTTAAAATGAATACAACGTTCAATTTATTTGCCAACGGAGTTTACGCAATAATAATTTCAACCCGTAGCGCAGTATCTGCACTCGAAGATGGAGAACGACTCAGAGGTGCGAGGAGGCAGCAGCCCACGCGATGAGCCGCCACCAAATTTCCTCCCCAAGCTCTGTGGTCCTCTCTATATCAAGGTGTTTCCGGTAAATTTTACCGAGTGTTTATACACGCTGGAGGAAACCGGAGGACTCGGGGAAAAAGCCACTCGTGCGATGGGTGGGGAGGGGGGCAACACTTTCTCCCCCGGTAACCCGCTTGCTGTACTGCCGTCTGTTGGAGGGTATGGCGACTTCGAAGCCCATGGGAAGGGGAGATTCGCGTCATCGTTTGTGCGATCCACCAAGCCTCGCCGCATCCACAGTGCCGGATCACAGGCGGGCGCGCAGTCACACCGCTCGGCTCGTGCACAAGGGCAACCATGGATATAATGCTGGGTTCCGCAGTGGCGAGATGTTAACTACCTCGCCTGGTATACAGGAGATCGAGGGATCAATCACGACCCTGACGCCTGTATATTTGGAGTTTGCATGTTCTCCCCGTGGATTTTTCTCCGGATCCTCCGTTTTTTCCCTCCTCAGTTAGAAACACGCGTTTAGAGTATTTGGCTACTGTACATTTCCACGTGACGAGCCACTTCGTTGAACTATCATTTGTGGCCAGGTTGCTTCTGAAAAATAACTATATAGCTCAGCGGGCCTTACTTGGTAATAAAAAATAAAAAAGATAAATATATTTTACAGCACTGAGCAGAAGGAGCTTAACTCTTATCAAAATCGAATGGTTTATACTTCATTCATAGATTATTTGAAGGAAATTTTTTATATATATTTACACACCCACACTCTCCACAGTAGCTCAGCCTAGCCTGTACACAACACTGGCCATCTAACACTGACGGCGCTGACTGAAATAGCCAACTGCTCTCCTTCGTAGCGCAATATCTAGCGGAGACGTTTAGTGACGACGGCGATGGGACGACAGCGAAAACGAGACCGGCAGCCCCGAGCCCCCCGCTCTCCGCTCCTTTTATGCTCCCAGCAGCGAGGCCTGGCTCCACCCTGACCACGCCTCCCTTCTGGAACCCGCTAGCAGGTTCCAGGGGCCTCCAGACGGGGTCCTCCATGACCCTTGCCCTAGTTCATCCACTCTGCCAACACCACACCATGCACAGCCTCACCGGCGTGTGTGCTGTCTGTACACCACAGTTGCCGCTGCTATCCACCAGCCGGCACTATTACACTACACTTGTAAGGAATATCGCACCCGTGACTTGACGAATTGTTTCAGAGTGCAGATTTTTTTTTTTTTGCCCAGGGGGCCCCTGGTGGCAATAGTAGGCTGGGCATGTCTGTTACTCAAAAATATTCATGCAGGACTTCGGACAAACCTGAAAATCAGCTTCTGTGATATAGTCACCAACAACACCTGCCATCCGAAAGTTCATTTCTGAATTTGGTACGACTGTTATCTCCAGATTATAAGTAGCACTTCCCCCCCTTCCTCCCAGAATGTTAAAGCAAAAGTTGGTCGTGCGTCTTAGAATCCAGTAGGTGTGTGTATGTTTGTGTATGTGGGGGAGCGGTGGTGTTGCGGTTCACGCGCTACGCTACGAACCCGGCGACCCGAGTTCGATTACCGCTCACGGCCAATACCAGTGACAATAACCTGAACCTGTCCTGGGCATCGCCTAGGTCGACTCAGCTTCACGACCAACTTTTGCTTTAACATTCATGTGTAAACATCGCCACTGGGGAGGCAAAGGCGGCCGGGCGTGGTGTTGGGCACCCACCCCCTCATGTGCAGTGCCAGCCTTCATAGGTGCTCGCTAACAGCACTTTCCCCAACAGTCTGTTAAGGATATACGGCGGATCTTTGTCTTTGTGTGGGGAACGGTGGTGCAATGGTGAGCACTCTGCGCTACTAACCCGTCGATCAGAGTTAAATTCCCGCTCACGACGAATAATAATGGTGAATCCTGGGCCTCCCCCTAGGTCGACTCAGCTTCAAATGAGTACCTGGAGCGGTGTCTAAACACCACCACTGGGGGAGACAAAGGCGGTCGGGCGTGGGGCTGGCCTCACAGCTCCTTCGCGTGCCGTTGCGGCCTTCATGGGTGCTCGCTTAGTAGTACTTGCCCCCAAAAAGTCCGTTAGGGTTATTTACGGGGAATGGGGGGGGGGGAATCTTTGCCTTTTGAGTGCGTGACCAGAAATTAGTACAAATTTGTACAACTTTATCGACGCCGGGCACACGTTCGTGGGGCGCCTCCGTTTTACTTCCCCGCAGTGTCCCAAGGATCCTGAGAATACGGTCAACTTTTTTCAAGCACGTGCTTAAAATTTAATGTCGAGAGAGAAAAAAAACTGGCGCCGAATTAGGAAGTGGTTTGGACAGTAATTTCGAGTGGGGTGGCCAGCTGCACCGCCAGGGTTTCACCTAATTTTTGCTTTTCCTAACCCCTTGGCCCCGCCAGCTGTGAGCTATTTAAACGCAGACTTCCACAAAGGCGTTTCGCCGATTTGCTTTACTTTCTGAAGCTTCAACGAGAAACAGATGACGTCTGCGGCGAGCCCTTTTGCTCCGACTACTGCTGGTTGAGAATATTATTTTCATGGAGGCGTCGTCTTCCCAGGGTGGGGAAGACAACGCAAATTGTCAAACAACTCGCCGCGTGCGCATCGGTACAATTGGAATTAGCGGGGTGGCACGGCAACGGTCAACGGAGCTGACATCAGAGAAGTAAACGCCAAAAGAAATGTTATTGTGCACGCGCCAAGCTGACGGATAACGTACACAAAATACATATTTAAAAAAATAAATGTTAGAAAATATAAACTGACTGACTCATCGATTGACTGCGCGAGTGACTGAAGTTTAGCGATCGCTCTGGAAGGGATAGAAAGTTGAAGTTTAAAATGTTTAGTTGAGTCTATGCTTGCGGTATACGAACCTCCGATTTTTTTTTGTTTGGGACGTAAAAGAGTCGGCCGCCCAAGTTAAAAAAGTCAGCCCTCCAACTTCTCAATTGCTTTCAGTCTCGAGCTAAACACTTCCAAATATAGGATCTCACCAATCGGTGAGAACCAGGTAAGTCACCTCCTGTGGGATTTAACGCAAAAAATACTAAGTGGATGTAGCCCAATACTGTAGGCTACGAGTTACAACTGTGCTCACCCTGCACCTAAGATTAGCATGGTTGGCTACGTACGGCACAAAAGAAGTTCAACATATGATAATTGTTTTTTTACCCTTCTATCTGGCAACAAAACTGACAAGGAGTCATGTTTGCATAGACCGCAATACCTGCAGTCATAATACAAACAAAAGAACATAACTCTGATAATGTGCACTGTCCTTGAAGTTGATTGGTCCACACCCGAGACAGCTTTCCTTAGAGCCTAGTCTCACATGGGTTGGACCAGATGACGCCAAAAGGCGCACGACTCAAAGACAATGCACCATCAGAGTAAGAGAGCTCGGGGTAAGCATTTACACCATTGGAACCTCATTTTCCAGCAAAAAATATGATAATTGGGTTTTTACCCTTCTATCTGGCAACATCATCACAATGACAGCATGGCGCCAACAGCCTACGGTACAATTATGAGACGATATCGCAGCAACCACACTGTTCAACATACAACAAACATGCAACAATAGCATTATTATAAATCCAAGGGGTGGAGCGGTTGTCACGATGGTTAGCACACCGGGGTTAAGAACCGGGCGAACGAGAGTTCGATTCCCAAACACTGCGAACATCAGTGGCCAGTGATATCTGAACAGGTGCCCCATCCCTTGACCAACTCACAATGAGCAGCGTGGTAAAAAATGGGGAGCATTTTCGTTTGGCAGTTGTTTGACAAAAAGGCTGAGAAATGTTGTATTTGCGAGGCGTACTGACCAGTCGCACGCCTCTTGAACACCATGGTCGCCTGTTGAAGCAAGAGCCTTGAGCCTGAAATGCAAGATGCACACGCATGCATACCTGTAAGTCAACTGTTTAAGCGATGCCACCCACACAATGCAGCCTTAAAATCCGGCGTGCCCACAAAGACAAACATTCCACTCCGCACCCCCCCATAGCCTTCAACGGACGGTTGGCAAAAATGCGAGCACCTAACGAAGGCTCGCAGGCCTGCACAGCGAGCGAGGAGGTGCAGTTGCTCAACACCACGTCTCCCCCGCGCTGATGTGTAACACGCAGCGCAAGCAGGTACGCATTTAAGGGGTGCCTGGTGCGGTGTGTAAACATTTGGCCTTGTGCCATGTGACGGGAAGCTACGAAGATCAGACCTTGCGAAATATGTGTGTTTGTGTCTGGCTATCTGTGTATGTGTACACATACAAAGATCCCCCCCCCCCACCCCTCCATAAAGCCTGAACAGACTGTTGGGGTAAGTTCTGTTAGTGAGCACCTATGAAGGCCGGCACGGCACACAGTGGCAATGTTTACACACCACATCAGGACCTCGTTTTAAGGCTGAGTCGACCTAGGGGAGAGGCCACAGGACCTGTTCAAATATTCGCCACTCTTATTGGTCGTGAGTGGGAATCGAAAACCAGGTTGCCAGGTTCGTAGAGCAGTGTGCTAACCATCGCGCCACCGCTCCCCACTTACAAATGCCCAAAACACAGATCAAAGATCTCTTGAATAGCCTTAACAGACTGTTGGGGCAAGTGGCGTTAGCGAGCAGCTTATGAAGGCCGGCACGGCACTTCTTAAACACGTTACAGAAGGGACGTGCATGTGTATATGTAAACAAGCGAGAGGAAAAGATCCGCTTGGATTCTGTGACGCTTTCCAAGCGCGCCTTGGATTCACGAGGAGTATGTGCACGGTCCTTAGCGGTGTTCAAGTCGACAGGCAGCTGCTGGGGCAGAGCAAGTCTGCATAGTTGCAAACATGACCTTGTTTCTCTCTCTGGTGTATTTCTGCAGATAACACTTGTCAACAAAAAAAAAAAAATTCTGGCCTGGACTTTTGCAGCTGTTTTAGACTAATTTCAGGGTGCTGATTCCAAATCTGATCTCAGATTTGCTCTATCACATCATTTTTATGCTATCGGCATACCCCATTTTCATTGATTTTACCCGAAATTAACTCTGTCACTTATGATTGCAAGTTGTTGCGAGTCAGTGACTGCTTTAGTGTTACAATATGGTGCTGTATTTTTAGGATAGTGTGTTTATAATATCATTTTATGTAGATATCCACACTCATTTTTCTTCGGCAGTTTTGATTGAAAATGCAATATTTGATATCTCAAAAACCTGATGTGATAGACAAAAACTGATGCCAGATTTGGAATCCGCACCCCAAAATTACCTTAAACCCGTTAGAATACCTTATGCTAGAAAAAGTGTGTTGACCAGTGTTATAGGCAAGAACCCTTTCGATCAATGTGGCCGGCTCTCTGAAGGATAAGTCGCAGAATAACAACGGCGGTCTTTTGGCTCCCAACGTTTGGCGTCCCCCGCCCCCCGCCACCGTTACAGATGGGCAGAGCCAAAGCAGGAACGCGACGAACGCTTCCAAACCTTAAGTTGGCAAGCGAGAAGAGGAAGAAAAATAGCGACCACACAAATAAACGGTGCGCGCTCAAGCAAAAGGCTAAAAAGAAAAACACTTGTTTTTTGCTCTCACAAAAGAAAGTCTGTTTGCCAAATTGTTATCCGACTTTTAAACGTGCAGAAAAAAACACAACCCCGTTTCTGGCAATGATTTACAACATCCCCCTCCCCCGCCCCCATCTTCCAGCACCGCCTCATAGTGATTTTGCAGATCGGAAGTCGACTGCGGAGGAGATGTGCAACTCTGTGTGTGTGTGAGCGCAAGCGTGACCGGCACCGCACGCGGAAAAAAACCGTGAGTGACCTCAAGCTGCACCAATTATATTATTCTGGCGCAACTCCCCACCCCACGCCACCGCCACCATCGCTCTCCTGACCCTCCCCGGTCTCCCCGCTCTCCTCCCTTCTCTCCTTCGCCATCCCCCCGGCCACCATCGTGCCCTCAGCGACCTTCCTTCCACTTCCCAGCCTCCCCGCTTTCCGAAAGCAGTTAACCCCGGCTATCGAGGCACATCTGCTTAAATTGTTATCGTGGTGCGTTCGCTGGAAAACGCAGGCCTGCAGGCAAAGACAAAGATTACCCCCCCCCCCCTCCCATGTATAGCCTCAATAGACTTTTGGGGCAAGCGCTGTTAGCGAGCACCTATGAAGGCCGGCCACGGCACACGCGAGCGGTGGGTGGCCAGCACCACGCCAGGCGTGGCGATATTTGCCACTCCGCGCCGGTTACTCATTTGAGGCCGAGTCGACCTGGGGGAGGCCCAGGACTGGTTCAGCTATTCGTCACCCACAGAGAGACGGCCCCGGGCACGTTCGCTGCTGCCAAAGGAGGGAGAGCGAAAGACGCCCCATGAATGGGGCTGGCGCCCGTTCGCACGCACACGGGAGGGAGAGACAGCGCACACACATGGGAGGGAGAGAGTGCACACACACACATGGGAGGGAGAGAGTTCTACATAAAGCTAAGTTTAAAAATGTAAAAAAATTACGAAATGATGAACGAAGCAAAGTGTCGAATACACCGAGCATCTTCTTGTTTCCACTGATCGTAAAAAAAAAGAGAGTGCACACACACACGGGATGGAGAGACAGCACACACACACACATGGGAGGGAGAGAGTGCACACACACACACATGGGAGGGAGAGAGTGCACACACACACACACACGGGATGGAGAGACAGCGCACACACACACACATGGGAGGGAGAGGGATAAGAGAAGAGCACGCACGAGAGAGCAGAGAGTGCGAGAGAGAGAGAGCGAGCCGAGCGCTTTCTGGGTCAAACAGGGTAGGGAGAAGCAGGCAACGGCAGCCAGCGCATGCCAGAGAAATCACATAACCGCAGTAGGAAGTCCGCTGTCAAGAGGAGGAGGAGGGCTCCGAGAGAGACTACTGCACTTAGCGAACGGCATATGCGCTCAGTGTTATGTTATTGCCGCCGCAAAGCGTGCGCGGGGCATAAGGCGAAAGGATTGCAGTGGGGGCAGAGCCGCGTGCCGCATAATTTATGTAGCGTCCGTTCCCGTAAATGTATCACGCCTGGTTCCTCGCGGATTGGAATAACTGCTCATCCACGGTTTGAAGGGCGATGACACTTTTCTGCTTGGTGATAGTGCAACAAAGATAGCGATCTCCCTCCCCTCCTCGCCATCCCCTGGCATACCACGTAGCCTGTTGATGAAAGTGCACTTAAGCGAGCACCTATTAAGGCCCGCTGGCTGCAGAGTGCTGAATGGGGGTGGCTGTGTACGCATGTGCCCCAGCAGTCTGTTAATGCTGTACGGGGGATCTTTGTTCTTGGTGGAGGGCGGCGTTGCGCTACGATCCCGGCAACCCGAGTTCGATTCCTGCTCACGGCCAACACCGGCGGAAAATTTTTTAACCGGTCCTCTGGGCCTCCCCTAGGTAGACTCAGCCTCAAACGAGTGTGATGTGTAGGCGTCGCCTACACATCACACTCACAAATAAACATAATAAAATAATTCTCAGAAAATAATTTTATTATGTTTTATTTTTATTATTTTATTATTTCCATTCTACGTGACTTAATAATAAAATAATAAAAATTAAGCATAATAAAATAATTCTCAGATAATTATTTTATTATGTTTTATTTTTATTATTTTATTATTTCCATTCTACGTGACTTTACAGAAAGAACTAAGAAGATGAATCCCTGCAGTCACGAAAGCTTTAAATCGAAATCCTCTGAATTGTGCAAATGTGTCACGGCCAAATGTTCATTTTCCTTGACGCGTTCTTAAAATCCAACTTTCTAACTGATGCAGTCACACGGCCATTAGCTATGCCCCAAGCATCCGTCTCTTGACAGTAAAGATGACATATCTGCGATTAGCATTTAAAGGGATAAGCAAACCGAAACCCAAATACCGCATCACTTATCTTGAAGAGACATGCATAGGCTGTGCCCTGGTCTGTCTGGCATGAGTTTCAATGTTCATTTATTGAAAGAAAAAAGACCGATCCATTCAGGGCTTTTGAGGTGAGGGTTTGTGGATTGCACCATTTTCAAACTCCCAAACCCGACGGGCTGAGAGATGGTCAGGAGATGGCAGTACAGCAAAGTGGACTGAATCCACCTGTCCAGAGCTCTTGGTGTTATCCTCTCATGTGCATGGGGTTTCTCCAGAAAGTCTGGTTTTCCTCCCACGTGAATCCTTGCAAGCACTCATGAATAGAACGGGCCAAACATCACAATGCAGGACTTTCCTGGAAAATACCCAAAGAGACTCCGCTAAGCTTTAATAAAAAAAAATTTACATTATTATTATTGCTCTTCCCAAGTTCCAAATGAATAAGTTATCCCATGAGCGAACACCAATACCACTTCCCGAAATAAAAATCGGATTACGTTTAAAAAAAAATAGACTATCGTAGAGATACTCTTAGTTCTTTCGGTAAAGTCACGTAGGTAAAAAATGAAATAAAAATTAATAAAAATAAAACAATAAAAAAGAAAAAATCACGACGTTTCGAAACGTCGTGATTTTTTTTTTTTTTTTTTATAAATTTTAATTTAATTTTTTACCTACGTGACTTTACCGAAAGAACTAAGAGTATGAATCCTTGCAGTCACGAAAGCTTCAAATCTAGAATATCGTAGAAATAATAAGCATCAAAGTATTTTCGTATTTCTGTGCTGTGGACCCCCCCCCTCTCTCTCCTCCTCCGACGTTCAAAACAGGAAGGGAGCTTCCAGGTAAGGAAGCAGGCGGGCGAAGGCACAGCGGCCGCGTGAGCGGGGTGGCCCAACAAGACCACCACAACGTTCATCGCAAACGAGAAGTAAACAAAGACACGGACAAACATCCCGCCCCTCCTCCCCCCATATCGCCTTGACGAACTTTTGGGGCAAGTGCTGTTAACGAGCGCCTATCAAATAGGCCGTCGTGGTGCACGATCGAGTGAAGTTGGCCAGCACCACGCCCGGCCGCCTTTGTTGCCCAAGTGGCGATGTTTACATTCCGCACCGAGTCGTCGGCTAAGGCTAAGTTGACCTCGGAGAGGGGGGTTCAAGGCTGGTTTGGATAATTTAATCACCGCTTGTTTTAGCTGTGAGTGGTAATGAATCGAAGGGGGGGGGGGGGTAGTGCGCTAACCACTGCGCCACCCCTCCCGCCCACCACACACGCAATAAAAAAGCAAGGACCCCCCCCCTCTCGTATGGCCTTGACAGACTGTTGGGGCAAGTGCTGGGAGCGAGCAGCTTATGAAGGCCGGTACGGCACACTACGGAGTGGGTGGCCAGCACCACGCCCACGCAAAAAACCACGCGCGCACGCAAACACAAAAAAACCATTAAAGTGCAAAATAATACTTGAATTCTATTTAATCCAGCAAACATATGAATAATTCTAGATAATATGCATTTATATTTATTCTAAAAAACAGGAGTAATATTGCGTGGAAATGAAAATTTTGAAATGTAGAAAGTACCAAGACTACAGTATAAGGTCACAGCTTGCATTATTTAAATATGGATCATTAATTTTTCAATATGGGTGGAACGGTGGCGCAGCGGTTAGCACACTGAACTACAAATTTGCTATTTTATTGAGGGACTGTGTGTTGGTGTGGTCTGGGACTGTTGTTGATGTTGCTTTGCTGTCTTGCCAAAGCTTGCGGAAATGATGTCTACGCATACTCTTAGGTTTTTTCGGTAAAGTCACGTAGGTAAAAAAATTAAATTAATAAAAGTAAAATAAAACAAATTAAAAAATTCACGACGTTTCGGAAGCAACACAAGCCCCCGTCTTCAGGTGCACCCGTCACAGCCACGACAGCTGTATCAAGTAAATGTGACGGTTCCACCTGAAGACGGAGGCTTGTGTTGCTTCCGAAAGGTCGTGAATTTTTTAATTTGTTTTATTTTACTTTTATGAATTTAAATTTTTTACCTACGTGACTTTACCGAAAAAACCTAAGAGTATGAATCCTTGCAGTCACGAAAGCTTGAAATCTAGAATTGATGTCTACGCAATTTTAACTTGTATACTTTATATATATTTATTTTGTATTGTTTGTTGTTGTAACCTTATGACCCCGTGGTCACCTGTTGGACATCTGTGAAAAAGTGCTTCATAAGCTCATCGGATTTCTCCAGTATCATTCTGACGAGGAACCCGACGAACCGAGCTCAAATTAATCGGCCAGGGCTCACATAGGTGGCAAGCGACATCTGAACCGATCCTAGCCTGCACCACCCACACCATCAACCCCATCAACCCGCGTTTAACCAGAACGGTGAAGTACGATCAAACAACCTCTCCCGCCCTTCACTCTGGCAAATGCGACTATCCCTGGTCTCTCCTCGAGTTCACCTTGCGAAACAAAATAATCTTTGAATTCCATCCAGAAGCCGATTGACAAAGGGCTGTAAATTATTATTATTTGGTGACAGATTAATGCTGAGATTGAGGAATCATTTTGCACCACGCATGGAACAATTTGCCCACTTCACCGCACGGACATATACATTCCTGCTAACACATGAGGTTAAATGCACCATGATATCCCTACGGTGTGATTGGTAATGCGTGCGTTTTATAAGAAATGCCAAGTTGCAAATGTTGAATTGATTTTTGCTCGGACGGGAATTCTTATGTTGCGGTATCTGATAAGCTTGAACTGTTAAAATCCTGCATGTAAAAAAAACAACACTTTCCACTGTGCACGCTATATGATTAACTCAAAACAATAATTCACTAATAATCGCCTGTGACCTTATCACCCGGAATGTGCCCAATCTCAGAAGCTAAGCAGGTTTAAGCTTGGACAGTGTTTGTATGTGTGTATGTTGAACTTGCTTTACACCGCACTAATCGGAGGTGCTTAGACGAAACAACGCCACGATTAACAACAACAACAGGTTGTGTAGGCTGTGAAATAGATTTGATTATACAGCAGAGGGCAGTGCAAAATAAATAAAAGCCAGTCGGCATTGCATTTCTCTTCTCCCCCGCCTAAGAACAAACACGGGACAGACGGTGTCGTAAAGTACGATCGTATAACTCCACGAGTCAGGGGCGACGTGTGGGACATTCTAATCCAGCAGCGGACTGACACAAGGGCCCACGCGTGTCCATGTACACACCCCTCTTGTGGGGCGCGCGGTGTAAATGTAGGATAAATGTGACCTCTACCACGGAGCACAATGGCCCACTCTTCGCGGCGAACAGTCGTGGCTTTTTAGCGCCAACGTCATGGGCAAATTTACCACAAACTTTCGACAAATGCCACGGCATTCACTCGCACGGATAACGTTTTTTTTCGTCACCAAGTTTAATGCTGCAAACAACGGACTCGCAAACAAAGGATAAAACGACTTGTTCAATGACAGCACTTATTTTTCTGAAAGAAATTATAATAAAAAAAATTGTCAAAAGGAAAACGAAAACAAATCTTCACCACCTCTGCCACATTTAAAGGTTCTGCGCATGCGCGCATGCACACACCCGCACATAAACAAAGTACAGCAAGCCCGAGGAAACGCGGAATCAGTTGGTATCTGCACGGATGGCTCCATGGTCTATTACACCCACAAATAACTGCATGCTTACCGCCAGCAATAGCAAGATTGTAAATGCCATCGCGACACTGGCTTTAGGCCATTAGTGTGAATTCAACACCAAGCATCACTCAGTCGGCACTGTCCGTGTGCAAACGTTTTGTCAAGCGCGCACGCACACACACAAGCACCCACCCAAGAAAATGTAAATGGTCTTGGGTAGGGCCCAACTACCTCGGTTTTATGATGATCCTGTAATCTGGAACGGTGGGAGAGATAGAGAGAGAAATTGCTGCCCACATTTGCGCGGATTTTCTCCGGGTGCTCCAGTTTTCCCCTGCACCGGTGCACTGCGTGCGGAACTGACCTTTATTCTATGCCATCATCAGCCGTGATCTATCCACCGCTGGATGATAATGGGCTCCTCAATTTGTCACCTTCTCAAGGTCTTGGGGTGAAAGAAACCGACGAAGCTCCTGCACATGGTCGACGTCCTCCTCTCAGATGCGAAGACTGAACCACCGGCCGCAATTCATTCTGCAGGAGGTCGTGGGTTCAATCCGGACCCCGACACCTGTACATTTAAGAGTTTGCGTGTCTCTCTTCCTGTGGTCGCGTGGATTTTTCTCCGGGTCCTCTGGGTTTTTTCTCCACATTCAGAATGAACATGCGTTTAGAGTATTTGGCTGCTGTAAATTTTCACGTTAAGCTATAATTTGTGATTGCCAGCGCTTCTGAAGAAGACCTGTATAGCTCCGTGGGCCTCATACCTGGTGAATCTTTTTGTTTTAGTTTAGTTTCTGAAGACGTGTCCTGCTCAAACCTACTTTACCCAACAGTCAATGCGATGTCTTTAACTTGCATCTTTATATGTTCTTTATTTTATCAAATGGTTTTGCAATATTTTATAGAATCTTATTCCTCACTCTAGATGCACTATTTTGCAATATGTTTTCTGTAATCTTAATGTTCACATTAGTAAAATATTTAATTTATCATTAAGTAACATACAGTATAATAATATTTTTAAATTTGTTGACTTTTTTCATTGCTGCATTTATTGTATTTATAATTTATGCGACCTGTTGAAAACGTTGTGTTTTTAATTACACAGGTTTTTTTGGTTGATGAAACCCGATTCAAGAGCTTCTGAGCTCACAGGGCAATTCTAAATAAACTGTTCAACAAACTGTTCAAACTCTCATCCACGTGTGCCTCTTAAGGTCTCACTGGAATTCCAAGAATGCACCTCTCCCAAGTTTCTCTGCACTCTTTTCAACTTTTATTCCACGATCTTTGTCCATGTTTCTGATGCATTTAACCACGAAATAAATGTCCAGGAAATTACAGTGCCCGGGAGGCTTTGTTGATGATCCACCCCCTCCTCGCCGATTCCATCAAGCGTCACAAATTGAGATCGCGGTTTGATTGAAGATTTTTTTTTTTTTGTGTCGTTTGCGTTTTTGCTCGTATTTTGTGTTCTATCGGCTTAAATAACCAATTTTAAATATGTAATAAAAACTCAAGCTATGTTATTTTACGATTAAACTATTCATTTTACCAGGTAAGGCCCACCGAGTTAGCAATTTTTCAGAAGTGACCTGGCCACAAATGATAGCTCAACAAAGTGGCTTATCAAGTGCAAATTTATAGCAAAACAAGTACTCTAAAAGCATGTTGATTCTAAATGTGGAGGGAAAAACCTGATGACCCAGAGAAAAATCCATGCAACCACGGGGAGAACATGCCAACTCCAAATATATAGGCTTGAGGGTTGGGATCGAACCCACGACCTCTTGCATACCGGACGAGGGAGATAATATCTTGTCACTGCGGCACCCATTTATCAAATAATTTACTTGCATTCTAAATAACTGAATCCTACAAACGACAACGATGGCATCGCACAATTCACCACATAAGAGTCGGAAGCATGATACTCCATTTAAATTGATTGATTGATGCATCATTGCATGCCTTAGAGGCTCAATTGTTATTATACCAATAGCCTCCCGGTTTTTAGAACACCAGTTCAAATCCTGACCTTGATCAACGAGCGAACGCCACTTTGGTGCCAATGTAACAGTGGCTTTCCCTTCCACACGCTTAGTGACGCGTTCCCAAATTTTTCAGATTAATCTTAAAATTAGCGAAACCCGGCACAGATTTAAAATTCCAGACGATTGAATTTTCTGCGTGTTCAGGATTGACGTGGATGTGGGGCCACCAACGCGCATCTGACATCCCCTTCCTCCCACTTCCTGTCGAAAGCGGTGTCCACGTGGCATCAGTTTACTTGGCATCAGTTTGGTTAGTTTATTTGTCCTACCCCCAGCATCTCTGATTAGTCACGGTTGCCTACGCACACAGCAAGATAAAAAATAGTTCAGTTTTATTTGTATATATTTTTATAGTGATTTGTTTACCTTTCCTATACTTTGCCCTTCTGTCGTCTCTTTGTATTGCTTGTTGTTGTAACGTTCTGACCTGCCCCTACTGGACATCTGTGAAAAAGAGCTTTATAGCTCATCGGATTCCTCCAGTGTGAAATAAAGATTCTGATTCTGATACATCAGATGCCACTTTTTGTGAATAGTAATGCATGCCAAATGATAAAACAACGATACAAAAGTGTTTTTTAAAACAACTCCAATATTGTCCTCAATATTTTGAACTGTTGACGTTTTAAAATCTAAAACTAATCCCAAATATATATACACACACGGAAAAAAAATATTTCCTCATTTTGTTGGTTCATGGACCCCATTGGCGATGATGAGATACGAGCATGCGGGAAACTTTGATGAGAAATTGGTACACACCATAGAACCGGGGAAACAATGAGTCAACAATCCGAGTTCAATTCCTGGGCACGGCTGGCATCAGTGGCAAGTAATGTACAAAGCTGTCCTGGACAACGCCCCCTTCATCCACTCACCCTCCTCCTCCAACCTGCACCATCCCGCATATTCAAGCACGGTCATACAGCATCGGAGAAGGCCTTCGACCAGCAGTGCATTGACGAAGGACTGCAGGTGGTCACTACAATGAATGACCACACCGCACGTCATCGAAGCCACCACTAAACGCCACCGAGGAGGTCCCCCATGGCAGCAAAGCGATTCATTTGTTTACAGCTAATTGGCAGCCACCAGCCAGCACAAGTCGCTTGCAACCAAAACTGAACGTGCCTCTAGCTGGCGGCTCACCAACCGCAACCGAGAGGCGCTCGCAGGAAACTCCCCGACGCGACGGAACTCGCCGCGCGGTGCGGCGAAAAAGTCGGCGGAAGGAACGAGCATCTGACGACGCAGATGCGCCGCTCGCTGTTCTCGGCGGCAATCTCAACTCGCAGGTTGCAACTCCCCCCCGCCGCCGCCGCCCCGGTCACCCCAACCAACCCTACCCAGCCACCCACTCCCCGTCGACCTACACCCAGATCACCATCTCGCTCACGTCCACAACGCCAGCAAAATCATCAAGACAGCGTGCCTATTACACATATCACAGCCTTCCGGGAGTGTATAATTTCAGCATTGGTTCAGCTCATCAAACTCACTCACATCTAATGCTACCCAGAGCTCACCAAACTCTCGCATCTCCAAAGCTACCCAGCTCACCAAACTCACTCACATCCAACGCTACCCACAGCTCACCAAAATCTCACATCCCCAAAACTACCCAGCTCATCAAACTCACTTACACCCCCCCTCCCCACCCGCTGTACCAGGGCACAACATCCGTCAGGCTAATTTATATGCAGCCGCTTTGGGGAGCGCTGCGCTCGAGTAAACAGCAATGCATATTCCCAAAATACACCCTGCAAGACATCCACTCTAATCAGCTCCAGAAAGGCCGGAGTACTTGGGGGGTGGTGGGAGACGGTGGGGTGGGTGGGTGGGTAGGGAGGGTGGTGGTGGGGGGTGGGAAGATCGGAGCGACCCCCTGTCAGCACAGCGAGCGGCGGCCCCTGTTGGGCCACTTCCTGCCACAACACAGCGGCGGCGGCAGCAGAAGAAGGGCGGCCTTCGTTATGAGAAGCCGTGGGTCGAGGCCGAGAGGGGGGGGGGGCAGGGCGGGATGTTTGGTGAAGTGCGGGGAGGGGAGGCTGGTGGGTGGAGGACATCTGGGCACGTGCGTCCCCGTTGCACTGTAGCACGGCCGAGGGAGCCACCCGCCTGCCCGCCCGCTCAGCCCGGCGGGTCAGCCCGCCCGCTCAGCCCGCCCGCTCAGCCCGCGGTAGTGGAGGCCGGATCGGTGAATTGGCTCCAAGAAGCCGAGCGGTCTGCGCGAAGGCAACTCGCACGCCCCCCTCCCCACTCCCAACCGCGCTCTCCACGTTCAAGAGCTGCCGGTGACTTGCACGTGCCGTCGTAGCTGGCGAGAGCCCACTGGGATGGCCAACACACGTGGTGGGTGTAGGTGTCCCCCGCACCTGACAGCCCCCATCCCACTCCCCCACCCACAATTTCGTGTCAGTCACAACGGTTGTTTGACCATATTTCACCGCACTCGTTGAATCCGGGTTGGTAAAGAGGGCAGAAAATAGGGGGTAGGGGGGGGGCTGACATTGGATATGGCATGGGAGAATGGAACGCCTCCGTTAGATCGCCACTGGGAAGACAAAGGCGGCCCCGGGCGTGGATTTGGCCACCCACCCCCCCCCCCCCTCGTGTGCCACAGTGCTTCACTAGGTGCTCGTCAACAGCACTTGCCCCAAGTTTGTTCAGGCTACACGGGGGATCTTTGTCTTTGGGGAGCAGAGATTTGGCAGCGTTTAAGTGCAGGACGATAAATGCAGTTTGCCGCACTACCCACTCTCTCTGCTGTCCGCCATGCAGCCCATGGCCTAGAACAGCTGCCATGCATGATGATCACTCATCCCGAGCATTATCCAGGCTCCACCTTGCTTAGCTTCCGAGATCCGGGCGCTTTCTGGGTGCATAAAGCAGAGGAACAGAGCCTCAACAACGGCGTCGCTGAAATTCACGGTGGCATTTTCTTGCAAGGGACGGCCGGGGTCATGCCACCGCACTCGTACGTTACACACTATATAATGTGGATGTACTATTTGGGTCTTTCGGTGAAGTCACGTAGATAGAAATATTTAAAAAATCACGTTTCCATCGCAACACAAGCAATCGTCTTCAGGTGAAAAAATACAGCAGGCGAACTGCTGAGGCAGGAGCAATATAGCTGTATTTATTTCACCTAAAGATGATTGCTTATGTTGCGATCGAAACGTCATGATTTTTATTTTTCTACCTACGTGACTTTACCAAAAGACCCAAAGAGTATGAATTCCTGCAGTCACGAAAGATTTAAGTCAAGATTTAATGTGTATGTATATATATATTTCAATTCCTCATCCATCAGCCATGACCAATCCACGGCTGAATGAAGGCCTTCCCACAAAGCCCACCAAACAAGGCCTCGCGTGAACCGACCACTTCGCCGCTCCATCTTCCCACTGGTGACGTCCCTCTCGGACGCGTTCCAAATCCTTGGCTGCCACTCCGTTGTTATCCTTGACCCGTCTGGGACTAAATTTCGATTTAAAGATTTCGTGACTGCAGGGATTCATATTCTTGGTTCTTCCGGTAAAGTCACGTAGAAGGGAAACAATAAAATAATAAAAATATAAAACAATACAATTCTCACGACGTTTCGATTGCAACACAAGCAATCATCATCACACCTGATGATCATCATCACACCTGATGATCATCATCACACCTGATGCATCATCACACCTGATGCATCATCACACCGCCTGGGACCGCTTTGTTTATTGTTGTTTTTGCTGCCTTGCCCAAGCTTGATAAATCGGATTTATGTAATCAATGTATTTATTTATATGGAATAAACTTGCTTACCTTTTTCTATATTTTCCACTCCTACATAGTTATATATTTCTGTTGTTTGCTGCTGGAACTTGCCGACCCACTCCATACTTGGACATCTGTGGAAAAAGAGCTTCACAGCTCATCGGAATCAGAATAAAAATTCTGATTCCGATGCACCTCTCCCGTGCACCTTGGTACCCATCGCCAGCAGTTCGTTCCGAGTCAGCACTTTTCATCCACGTGAATACTCATGGACACTTTCTTTCATCAATGTGTTTAACCGTCCCCATAATTGACTGTGCATTTGTAAATCACTCAATTTCAAGTTCCTTCTGCAATCTAAATTAAGATTCTAAATGTGATTAAGTGGCGCATTCCTGCCCAAGCACCAGTTATACCATTTTTTTGTTTTTTCTCCAAAGCGAAATTGTAAAATTCGAAGGGGGGGGGGGGGGTTTAGCTTTTGACGGCCGCTACACACACAGCGACGCCTCTGCGGATGAACGGCACACGGCAGGGTTTTTTAGTATTCAATTCGCAGCAGATCGCCACGCTTTGGTAATTCCCTGCAGAAATTAATGGGCGGCTGCAGGAACTTAACCGTGATCCGGCCAAACTAGGCGAGCGTCTGGCAAAATAACCTCAGATGGCTATGTACGTGCAGCACGTGAAATGTGACTTCATCATAACCAGCAGAGCAGCCCTGATCTATCTGCTGCTGGATGAAGACTTTTCCCAAGCTGTCACCACATCTCGGGGCCTCGCGATGCAACGGTGCACGAGAAACGATTTCGTCGCTCCATCTCCGCAGCGGATGTCCTCCTCTCGGGCATCTGCCCTCTCCTCCTCCGGCTCTGCCGACTTCCATCGTGAGCTTCAACCATCGGCCATCATCGCTGCTGCGAGTGATGGGTCCCCGCTCAAGCACAGTCACTCTTCTCAACGGCCTATGTGATGCCTGTAACCTCGCCCAGACTCTTCAACGTGCTCCTCTCAGTGTAATTACAAGCACGGTGTTTTGTGCCCCTTTACAGCTTTCGTTACATTTTCTCTCCTGATGAAATATGACTAAGAGTAGCATATTGCACGCATATAGGTTAGGAGTATTATAACGATGCTTCAAATCATCCATTCCGATCGAATATCACACTGAATGCGGCAAACGCATCGGTCCGTACGTGTCAAGAAGCGTTGTACAATCCGTACGTTTTACCCGATGCGTGCACGTGACCCCCTGCAGCCGCACGTCGGAGAGACAAAAAGATTGCTGAATGAAACCGCCATTCAGAGCCGTGACAATTCATCAAACTGCTTATAGGCGAATGAAGCATTTTGGGAAGACTTGACATTCAGTGGGGGGGTGTAGGGGGCACATCCATCGCCGTTTATTTTTATACCTTCGGCTCAATTTGGCCTTCAACTTTCCGAATTCATTTACTCGCTCCAGCTGCTCGCTAGCTCGATCGCTCGCTCGCTGGCTCGGTACGAGGGAGTAAAAAAACGGTGAAAGCAATTCGGTAAAGAGGAAACACGCGAGGGACACGAGGGGGGGTGGGGGGGGGGCAGCACGATAGCGACGACGCACACGCCTCCTTCTCTGGACAGTTTTCCCTGCGGTGAGTTAACAATAACAAATTGCCCCATATGCACACCGATGTTTGGGCTCAAGACAACCACTGATCTTTCCAAGCTTTTTACATTTTTACGCCCGGCCTATTCATGGTTTTTACAAAGCCACGGTTCGCTTTGCAGCATTTTTTTTTAAAGCAAGTCATACCACAAATACAAAGATCACCCGTGTAGCCTTAACAGACTGTTGGGGCAAGTGCTGTTAGCGAGTTGCACCTATGAAGGCCGGCACTACACACGAGGGGGTGGGTGGCCAGCACCACACCCGGCCGCCTTTGTCTCCTCAGTGGTGATGTTTATACACCGCATCAGGTACTCATTTGAGGCCGAGTCGACCTAGGAGAGGGGCCAAGACCGGTTCAGATAATCGTCGCTAGTATTGGCCGCGAGCGGGAATCGAGCCCGGGTCACCGGGTTCATAGCGCGGCTGCGCTAGACCATTGCACTACCGCTCCCCCTAATTCATACCCCACACACACAGTCTTCACGTGCGACGAAAGTCAAAGATCTGTCGTGAAGCCTACGCGGGCTATTCGGGGCAAGTGCTTTATGCGCGCACAAATGAAGGCCAACACGGCGCGCAAAAGGGTGGTGGTGTTGGCGCTGAAAAAAATCACGCCTGGCCACCTTTGTCTCCCCAGTGGAGATCGAACTGGGATTGCCAGCTTCGCGGACCAGTGTGCATGTGTGCACACGACCACGGCGTGATGTGCTCAAGCGGATCGTGGTGGTAACACTGCCCCGTCGCCAGTGCTTTCACAGGCGAGAAATACGAAAGCGGGGAAACGTGGCTCCACATTCGAATCACGCAAAGTCCTACGCGCGTTAAAACGACACGCACCGAAAATGAGCATTTATTCAATGTGTTCTTGAATTCGTGTGTTATCGCTGTGCCTTATTTTAGATCGCCAGAGCCTTGGGTGTGCATGGAGAATTCCAATTCAAGACCGATAACCACCACCTGATAACCATCCTGATAACCCAAGAGAACATGCAATTGTTACGAGCAAAATCTGAACCAAATATAAGGCACCCACCACATTCACAAACCCAGCATGGAACCAGCGTGGTGAAGTATGGTCAGACAACCCCCATGACTGACGCAGTGTTGGAAGGGCTGCATCCATCGGCGGATTGACAGAGCTGAGAATAATTTTACTTTTCATGTATCGGTACCGTACCTCGAAATAGTTTATCAAACATTTGTGATTTTACTCCGCATCTTCGATGAGCACGGTTGGATACGTATGGTGCAAAAGAAGTTCAACATACATACGTATTACAAACCTCGTAAATATATATACACAAAAGAGAATGCTTCCCCAGAATTTATGTGGCTCATGTTTGCTTTTGCAGACCGTGGGAATTTAGGATGACGAAGCTTAATTATTTGTAAGGGTGCTTTAACCCTCCTAATGTGGTCCCAGGCACTTTTTAGATCGTACATTATACACGCGTCTGGGAGCTTACAGATGCGTAATGCTGTACGAAACGTAACAGAAAAAAGTCTATCAGTCTAGAAGCCTCCGCAGCGATGTAACAGTTGGCTCACTGGACTTGCAATGTGAGGGCCGACCGGTTCAACCCAACCTCCCCGAGCAGCAACCAAAATGATCGGTGCCAGTCTCTAGAAGTCCCCCGCTCGCGGCCACCCATCCCGGCCTGTATGAATGGGCTCAACCGGCGACGTTCAATCGGTATGTCGCGATGTCGTGGGGTAAAGCGTGGGAACTCCCGCCTCTTGCAAGACATCTGGGCGGTGTGTGGCAGACAGAAGACATCGAGGGCCTCCCAAGAGCTGCCCTCTCGCGGAGGCTCATCCTGCCAGCAGTGGCGTGAGCAGGCCACTTGCAGGGCTGCACCTTTACCATCAGTTCGCGGGCCTTGTAAACGTACTTAGCAGTATTTACTGGGTTTCATTACGCAGAGTGCACCATCGTATACAGTCCATAATGCAATATTCAGGGTTTCATTTCTCACGGAATAATTTTCCGGGTCACCGGTGGACTGGGGGAGGCGCGTGACTTGGTAGCTGCGGCTACCATCATCATCGGCTATCGTTAATCCGATGATGTATGAAGGCCTCCCCAAAGCCACCGCCCATCTCGATAACAGTTGTTTTTTTGGTTTAACACGTAGGCTTTCGTGACCAATATCATCTTTGCACAAGAGCGCAGAAGTGTGGTCACCACATCTATGCCTCTATATAAGGAACGAAACCGATGGACTTCTCCACAAATCTTGCTGTCGCCTGATGAAGCTGGTTGCAATTACTGGCAAAACGTCACTCAGATTGTAAATGTTGTGGCTTGGCTCTCCAACACACCGATGATGCTGTACTAGTGACGAATTGGCCACGTTCTGTTTACGTGACAACCCTTATGAGTTGGCTGTGTCGGGTGGTGGCGGGTTTCAACGACACATTTATATATTTACGCGATCTAACCCAAAACCTCTATTACACTTGTCTTTTTGTTGTTGTTGTTTTTGTTGTTGTTTTATATCGACCTTTTTGAACAGAGGTACGATTGTTGCATTGTTCAATGGGATTGCAGTACTTCATTCGTTTATAAAAAATTCGGCCAACAATTCTACTAATTTTGTTTTAGCGAGAGTTATACCCGATATGTTGTGCCGGTTGTGAAAATATATTCCTGCTTGCCGACCAGGACAGACCCGACTGAAAGCAAGCCCTGACGATATTGTTTTTGCACTGACACAATGCCCTATTTGTTTAAAGGACATATTCTCTGGCCAAAAGACCATCCTGGAAACTGACAGCATTTGGTTATCAAGCCAATTTCTGCTGATGAGACCCAGTAAGTCAAAACCCGGTCCAACTGTTTGTTTGCTTGATTATTAAACAAAGCCTGCTGGCTGGTTAACAGAAGTCAAAAAGTTAAAATGTCATAACACTAATTTGTTTCATGTGGAACCAAGGGTCAGAGGTCACGTTATTATTCACATGTTATTTCCTAGAGAGCTCTGTGACAGTGCTTCATGAGTTTTTACTTCTCTTTTAACTACAAATATTTTACTGAGTAGTTTTTCACAGTTGTGCTGCTGTACAGCTATCCAATGCGATATTTGGTTGCACCGCATGTCGTTTGACAACTGATGTCCGATGATTCGCTTCACCTCCTTGGGCAGCAGCACCTCAGCTCCTGGAAGCAGGAGCTTCTCCAGTTCCTGAAAAAGCTCTCGGCACGTGGAGCAAAACGTCGGACATCATTGCAAACAAAGGGCGTGGAGGAACCCACAAAACACATTGGAGATAAATAAATAAATAGATCTGAAGATGCCGTCGAAGAAACATCAATGCCTCAAATAAAATTGCACCCAACGTCTAAAAATATTCTGCATGCCAGATTATTTTTTTAATGATGTTCACAGTTTATCTTAAAAAGCTTCCGTGGCATCTGCCGCCCGCCGCACAATGATCAAAGAGTGGCATTCTGCATAAACCAAATCATTTTGATGGATGCATGGCAACGCTTCTTCCCAATACATATTTAACCCATTTGTTAAAAATGTTTCATCCGCAGGCAGAAAAAAATACTCAGCATGGCGTAAGGTAAATAATTGAATAGTCGCAGCAATGTACCAGATGGAAATGAAAAGTGCAATCTGCGCTCCTGTCATCCGGCCGGGCGTGCGTTAACGAACGCTTCGGAAAGCTCGCAATTATAAAATGCAGACGACCAGCCGCGTTGTCAACGGAAAACCCCTGGGAATGGGGGTCCCCCCTCGACAAATTTGGCAGGGGCAGTTAAAAACCGAGCGAGAGCTTTGCCAGCAATTTTGGGGAGACGGATAATTAATTAAAAATAAAGAACAAAAACCGCTGAATTAACGTTTGCACGGCGACCGAGCGGGAGGGAGGGGACTGTGAATTGCGGTGAGGGAGCGGAATATTAAAAAAATACGAAGAAAAAAACGGAGGCGGAAAAAGAGGGAGGCCATCGTTCAAGATGGCGCGCACAACCGCAGGCCCGTCTGGACGGCGCACGTAACTGGAGCTCTTACCCGGTGAAATAAAAGGCACCGACTGAATTCGGTTGATAAGAAGAAAACGCACCGCTCGAACCCTACCTTCTTCTTGATGCCTACGCCGGAGGCTGGCCTAAGTATAACTGCATACGAGGGGGTGGGGGGGGGTAACCAAAACGGGTTTGCGATGCCAGCGTGCGTTTTTTATTGATTGCTCGGTTTTGGGTTTGCTGGACATTATGGTGCAGTCTGTTGCAGGGTGAGTGGACAAGGGTTATTTAATCTTAAGACTTGTTGAATAGGGCAAGGCTCAATGGTAGGGTTGACATCCTCAGATACGGAATATGGCAACGATGTGCCGAGGGATGAGAAATGAACTGGAGGGGTACTTTTTCTCTCCCAAACACAGCTCTCTGAAAGCCACAAGCAATCGTTGCCCCTAATTAGAACATGCTAATTAGTTACACTCGATAACTAAATTAGTATGAGGCATGCCACACCTGTAAAAAAGACTATATAGTTTACGACAACAAAAAGGCGAAACTTTAAATGCGCTTGATCGGAGGCTGACGGGCATGAATTCACCTAACGAATGAAGCCACTGTGAAATCCGCGCGCAAATTGACTGGCGCAAGCAAAATAAAACTACTCTTTTTAAATCCAACGCACAGCGCATGCCGTTTTACAAGCAAATCAGGAAGAAAGATAAGAATAGGTTTTGCCCTTTCTGGCAATAAAACAGGAGTTGTGTGAAGACGTTCAAACACCAAACAGAAACCTTTTGCAAGAATCCAAGTCTGCATTAACCACACGTACCTGTGGTAAAACATGCAAATACACATGTTCTAATAATGTATGCATCGTCTTTGAAACTGATTGGCCTACACCAGAGAGCCGTCTTTATGGCCTCATCTCAAAAGTGTTAGAATAGAGAATGCTAAAAGACAAACAGTACAAGGACAATGCACGTATATTTATGGGACCTTTTTTGCCAGTATCAAAGTATGACAAATAAGAATAGGCTTTACTCCATTCTTCCAATAAAACAGGATGTGTTAAGATGTTCAAACACCAACTAGATACCTTTTGCATGGAAAGTCTGCATTAACCACACACAGTACTTGTGGCAAAACATGCCGGCCAAAAAAAAAATTTCCCGTAGAAATAAAAGTGCATTGCCCACGCATGACGCAACGACACTGGCCATCTCAAGTGCACTTTAAACGCCGCCCGTCCCCAAAAAAACCCCCATCGAAACCGCCACGTTTCAACCCTCTCGTGGACTAAAGAGCAGGACGTTGTAAAGAGGGCCCTGCAGATCGCTTCGTTCACCACCGAGAGAGAGAGAGAGCACAGGCGCTCTTCCCGTTGGCTCGTGTCAAAGCGATTCCGGACGTGCATTTCAGACGATTTAAAAGATGCAGGGGAAGCGTCAGTGTAATCGCCAATTTGTTTGTTTGTTTTTTTTACTTGGGACAGTTATTTCAACCATTTGCTGCTGCGACTGGCGGAAATAATTTGTCCGCCCGTCTTTGGCAAGGGAGATTTGCTCGTGAAATACCGTGGCGTGTTGGACGTGCACGCCGAGATGGTGGTGGCGCTCTCAGTTTTGCGCGCGTGCCAAACCCATAAACTTAGTCCGTGAATATGATCTTTTAAAATGTAAAACCAACGGATAATTCCGTAAAAAATGGCACCCAATATACACAGTATTGTTAGGATGAGATAACGACACTGCAACCAAACTTGTCTCATTTGTGGAATTACCCAATTTTAGACCACCAATCTGTAAGCTTTCAATTCGAGGTGAATTCTTCTTCCAAGTTCCTGGAACAAAATACCAAATACAGGACAGTATTTTTACGGAACACTTTTCCACCTGCTTAACATTTAACAACGTCCTGTTTTAGCCAGTTTCTAATTGGCTACCGGACGGTTTTAAAATTCAGACAAAATGCAATGAACGCACTTTTAACGCTTTTTTATGTAAATAAACCTTGGGCCGTTACATAAATTAAATGTAATTTTTCTCTTATTTTATTCTGCATTTTCGATCGTGAACATCGCGCCGCAAAAACACGTCCACCGCCGAGGAGACGGAGCGATCAAATCGGCTCGTGCGCAGGTGCCAAGCGGAATGTTACATCGTCGGACCCCAAGAGCTGGCGGCGGTGGCTTAGAGAGGCCTTCATCCAGCAGTGAAGTTTCGCATTTTAACTGCAATACTCTACAACGGCTCTATGATCCATCTCTCCGCCTATGGCAATGGTGTTAGACTTAGGTGTTTGAATCGTATCAGGGTAACACACACACACACACACAACTGCGATTCTCAGTGGACAGATGTTTTACTGGTTGGTCAATCTAAATGGCATAGACCAACCAGTATCTAAATGAAGTGGGAAAATACTGGCAGGTTACGGGGATGGGCCCAGCTGCATTATGGGACAGGCATTTGTGCAATGCTTTGTTAACATTCAGAAGCATGTTGCTTAATAGTTGCTGTTAATTTAGTTTGTTATTGATTCTGTAACATTTAATTTCTGAGTCTTTATTTTTTTGGAGTCTTCTGCTCGATGTCCTTTCAACCGATTCTAAATTAAGGTCTCTGTTTGTTCTTAAGACAGCTTAATTACTGTGTTCATTATTTAAAATAACACGCTTTAAACAGCCCATTAAACAAAATCGAGGCAAATGGATGGGGCACATGCCCCCAGTGCTGCCCATACGGCAAGCAATGGACCGGTAAACAAAGACATTATTACGAAATCCGTATCATTACGGCTAACAAATATTTTCGGTTAAAGTGCAGCGAATGGAGCATTGCAGCCACAGCATCAACGATATGGGTCAACTTTGACATTTCCAGGGCAGAGAGTAGACAAGTCAGCGTGGAACATTAATGAGACATTCGTCATGGATGGAAACTGGGCGCCAAACTTTCCACGATATTTTCTTTTGCCTTTCCACCAATTTTACTCTAATTGAGCCATCACATCGCGATGCTAAAAATATCCACTCACAACTCACAGAGGGCAGGCACACGCAGTATGTCAAAGGTTGGCCCACGGAAGAGGACCTCGTAGAAGCGTTGATGAAAAATCCTTTAAAATGGAGACGGAGAAACATTTTATCAGCTTGCGTGCATTTGAACAAGATGGATCGTTTCATCGCTTAAGACCGAAGAGAAATGGCGACGGCTTGCGGAGGCCTTCAACCAGCAGTGCATATATCATGGCCAGAGGTCGCAAACGGGTCTTGATTCCTTACCCGTACCCGTATCCGGCCGCACCAGGGACGCAAACGGGTACCCGTACCCGTACCAGGCCGGGTACGGGTAGCTGGGTATCGGGTAGGGTACGGGTATCGGGTACCCGATTGCGACCTCTGATCATGGCTGTTCCTGCTGCTGGTGATGATGATGATGACGCTGCTACGAAGTAAATGTTATGATCATGTCAGTCAAACCCGATATTTTATTTCAACATAAAGAACTTGATTTTGGCCCAATTCAGGGGATTTGTTTTGCGTGTCACGTGCGTGCACCGTCCCGTTGATAAACCAAAACCGAGGCCACCACCGCGGCACGCTTGAGAGTCTGTCGTGATCTCGGGAAAAAACTAAAATCTCAATGCGAACCCGGCACCTCATCCGCCGTTGGCTCGGTTGCTCTGAACCCCAACCACCCAGGGTCACCATCTTAAGAATGGACATGAACGCTTATCTTTTAATGCCTTTCACGCAAAAAAAAAAGGCCAAAATAAATTGAGTGCCAATTCATCGGTGCTTGGAATCCAGGGGTGGTCGCCAGTTCAATTCAATCTCCCGGAGCAGCATTTGAATCATTGAACAGGTTTCCTAAATCCCCCCACTCCCCTCCCCACCCACTCACCACCCCCCTCCCCACCCCCTCACCGCCCCCACTCCACCCTCACCCCCCATCCCCCTATTGCTAAATGTTGGAACATTTACCAATAGCGGGCATTGGGTAATTCTGACTTTACAACGGTACAAACTTAAACAGACTGCTGGGGCAAGTGTTGTTCGCGAGCACCTATGAAGGCCCAACGGCACACGAGGGGGCGGGTGGCCAGCCCCACGCACGGCCGCCTTTGTCTCCCCAGCGGAGATGTTCACACACCGCATCAGGTGCTCATTTGAGGCTGAGTCGACCTAGCGGAGGCCCAGGATGGGTTCAGATAATCGCCACAGGTGTTGGTGGCCGTGAGCGCGAATCGAACTCGGGTCATATCCGGGTTTACAGCGCAGCGCGCTAACCGCTACACCACCGCTGCCCACCGACACACACTCTCACACACACAGCAGGTCTGTACTTGCCATGGGATCGCTTACATTTGTAAGCGGGCGTCAGTGAGTGTACACATTGCGATGCGCCAAGCCGCACAACAGCTTGCAAGCTGCCCGTCGGACAACCGAGCGCTGTCCATTCTCACGCACAGAGTCAGGGGCGAGTCTCATTTGCAAGCAAGACCTGGGTAATTGAATAAATCGCTAAAAGTCAACAACGGACATTAAAACAAGCAGATTTTCACGGCTCATACGGTTTTGTGACTGACAATTGAATTGTTTGATTGTTTGGGTTGGGGCTATGAAATTGTCTGGAACACATTCCTGCGGAGGGAGCTGGTAGGAACGTTGGGTTGCTCGGTCAATGGCCAGGGTCAACGGCGGTGTGGTGTATTCCGCAAATATGCCCGACTGTGAGGGCGGGCACAAGCCGGCGTGAGTAGGTTAAACGTTGAGTTTTATAAGGGCACCACGGGGTGACCAGCCCCTCCCCACCCAGCCCCACCCCTCCCACTCCCCACCCAGCCCTTCCCCACCCCTCCCCACCCTCCCCACCCAGCCCCGCCCCACCCAGCCCCACCCCTCCCATTTTTGGATGCACGACGGACGGACACAATAATCCCCTGTGGGCTGGTGAAACCAGGAGGTTCCTACCAGTATAAATGTGTGTCGTAAGACCCTCCACCACCCGGCATAGTCATAACGTTATAATAAACTATAAACGACACTAATTTATTTTACCAGGTAAGGCCCACTGAGCTATATATAGCTCACAAGCGAGCTGACGACAAGTGATATCTTAACAAAGTGGCTTATCACGCGCAAATTCACGGCACCCAAATACTCTAAACCTCGTACGCATGAGGCCTTGCGAACCAATGTATCATGTCGAACATCTATGTTGAATGAACCAACAAAGTTGTTATAAATACATTTAATTGCGTGTACAGTATTGAGATTGGTCGAAAAACATTATGAGGACATGAAATTAAAATTCGGTTCTCTTTATAATCTTATTTCTATTATTTTAGCGGAGTATCTCTAAATGGATCGCCAGCCATACACACGCGTGTACATCGTACCCCTCTCTCAAGCCGAAATTTTCCACGTGTCAAAATTAAGTTTGTCACAGGGGGAAGGAAACAAATGTACTGATAACAGATATGATAGCGGCGGTCATGCGCCGGATTGTACCGTCACAGTTTCATTAATATTTTCCACATCGAGTTTTCTGCGGGGAAATGTTGAATCGAGCCACTGGTAACGCCGCCGACGTAACCCAGGAGGGAACACACTTTGGCTACCCCAAACCATGGGTCTGGGGAGACCAAGTGACTCCCCCCCCCACCCTTATCACCACCACTACCACAGCATTAACAGCACACTCAGGAATCTCGCAAATGGAAAATAAATATTTAAAAAACACCCCTTGTGGATTTTCGCACAAATTTGCATGCGCGTCAACAAAAAAATCGTGGGGTTTTACAATTTCAATTTCCATACAAACCAAATCAGCGTGAATGCAGCCGGTCTTATCAGATATCGGAAGCTAAGCACGATTGAGTTCTGGTTAGTGCTTGGAATGGAGACTGCCTGGGAAATACTATAGGTGTTGGAGGTTTGTCTGTAAAGTGGCAAGTATATGGGCAGCCACTGCACAGCCCCAGAGCGATGTGGCAGTACAGGAAATTGATGGCCGAATCTACCTCTGCGCAGAGCTTTGAGTGTCACCCCCCTCGTACACGTGATGGGTTTTCTCTGCATACTCCCGTTTCCTTACACATGAGGCAAAACCATTAATCAGTGGAATCGGGCAAATATTCCTTCCAATGTAAGTAGGACCCCTCCTGAAAGAGTAATTGGTGAGGCTTTCCCAGGCAAAAAAATGGGAATTTTTTGTAAGTAGGACCCCTCCTGAAAGAGTAATTGGTGAGGCTTTCCCAGGCAAAAAATGGGAATTTTTTGGTATTCTTTTATTTGTTGTTGTTGCTCAAGCAGCATACACGGCTTTTGATGGAATGATCATCCCAGTTTTCCGCGGCTGCGCTGTGCGGCAATCGGATGCATTTTCGGCTTTTGCCACGTGTCGTTTCGGCACGATGCATCAAACCGAATTCCTAAAGTTCCTGAATTGCAGGAAGTGAATTGCTGCAGGAAGCGAATTCCTGCAGTTCCTGAAATTCAGTTCCTGAAGACATCCGCCGCCGGCACGTGGAGGCAAACCTCGTACGTAACGTGCGACACCCCGAAAACACATCGGCGAGCACTAAAACCACCATCGTCGCTTTCCATAAGTAAACAAATTATTTGCTGCTGCTGCTGCTAGATTGATACACAAAGCACACATGACAAAAAAAATGCCAAAACACGTTAATCGACAACACTGCGGTCTTAAAACGAAGAAAACTCCCCCCCCCAAAAAAATAGGTGACTGCCTCCTGGTAGCTATTTCTCCAACTATTCGGTTCGAGCGGCGTTTTAACGCGGCGCGGCTTCAAACGCTGCGGCAAGCGAAACGGCGACAATGGCTCCCCCCCCCCATCCCGCTTAACCACGCGCAGCTAGTGAGCGTTGACCCAAACGCCACGGCCACCCCCTTCCGTAACAGCCACTCTTCTTGAAAAAATGTCACGCTCCCTGCATCGTTGCCGCCCCCGCTGCTTTCCCACACGCATGTGTTTGTGCGGTGGTGTTGCGGTTAACGCGCTGCCCCGATGAACCCGGCGACCCGAGTTCGATTCCAGCTGCCGGCCAACACCAGTGACGATTATCTGAACCGGTCTTGGGCATCCCCTAGGTCAACTCCGCTTCAAATGAGTAGCTGGATTCAGTGTGTAAACATCGATACTTGGGGAGACGCCGGTCGGGCATGGTGCTGCCCCCCCCCCGCCCACCCCCCGTGTGCCGTGCCGACCTTGACAGGTGCTCGCTAACAGCACTTGCCCCAAAAGTTTATCAAGGGCTCTATGGGGCATCTTTGTCTTTGCCACACGCACCACCCTTTCCTCAATAGGTTACACAACAAGTTGGGACACACCAGCCCGTCAACAAGTTAAAAGTTTGGACGTACAGCAAGGAGATATTGCAGTCATCACCAGTCTGAATGTCCCCCTCCACAATAGGCGTTAAGTACTGCAGGCACAAACCCCATCAACCGGTGTCTACAACTGCGTATTATAACAAGCGCATTATCATAATTTACAGTTATTTATCAACTCACGACCACTTCTTCTCACACCATGTGGGTCGTGGCAGTTGTTTGACCATGCTTCACCGTGCTGGTCAATGGTGGCTGGTGAAGGCGGGCACGGTAAGATGTGGGTGCATAGAGCACAGCACAAGAATGGATTTCGCTGCAAACGCCTCTCTTGCTGTCCACCACGCGGTGCCGCAGCAACCTACAGCAACCGGTTGTGCTATGGGTGGTCACGCAATCGAGCGCAATTCAGGCGACACCCTGCTTAGCTTTGAGAGATAAGAATGGCAACAGGCGCATGGGGTTCCCACACAGATCCGAGCGAAATTGCTTACAGCCACAAGCGTGCAATCTTCATTGGTGACCAGGTGAGAGCACATTGAGACGAGTTGGTGTTTAAAGTGAGACCTGGAATATATAAAAGTGAACACAGATACGAAAAAGTAACATGCATAACAAGTGTACACCACACAAATGCATATATATCGCGGAATTTATATTCAGACATGGCACTTGTCAAAATTATTATTGTAATATTTACACTTGACAACGATATGAACCTCAGTTTAACACGTAGGCTATCGCGATCTAACTCAAAAACCTCTATTATGGATGCTACAAACCTATCAACGTCACTGTACACATTGAAAGCACCGCTCATTTCACCTCTGAGACTGCTCTGGCAAGTGCTGCGCTAGCGAGCACCTACTTAGACCACGAAGATTGCAAGGGGAAAGAGCACATTAGTTGCCGCTATCGTCACACTTTGCCCGGTTTCTTTCATTTAGTCCGAGTTGACCTTAGGGAGACCCGAAGCTGGGCTCGCATTCCGAATCGCCACTGTGGTGTTGTGCATTGCCAGAAATCAAACCCGGCTTGCCAGGGGATTGCCGTGCATGCGAATTAACCACCGCGACGGCATTCCGCGCCTCGTATTCGATGCACGCGTGCATAAAGCACTCGTGCGTTTTTTTTGTTCTATTAACTCACAAATGCGCGATTTTTCTGTACATTTCCTAACACGCCCCCCCTCTCTCACAGAAACGTGCAGGACAATGAGCGATGGCCTCTCGGAGAAACAAGGCAACACCGCTCTGCTCCGGCGCTCGAGCAATCAAAAGCTTTTACCAAAACAGCCCCATCCCATCCCCGTGTTCCCCGAATGCTTGGCCAGTCGAGTGATACATTTGGAAATGTCAAAGCAAAACCAATCCAGCCACCGTTACAAACTCAAGTATTTTTGTTGTTATCCCATTTCCTTCCTCCCACAATCCCCCCCGCCCACCCCCAAAAATCATTCCTAGACGCTCTATCGGCAAACACATTTCCATCTGTCAATCCGTTGCATTATCTTCCGAGTGTGAAAGATGAATGGATGCAAAAAAAATTGAATGCCCTGACACACGTTAATTTGGTTGTGCGAGGTAGGTGTAAGCCTTGCAAGCGTGTGCAATTTTGCCAAGGGCAAACCGCTCAGATGACTTAGAGGTGACGTTAAAATCGGTGTGCCCAAGACTTTAGTTTTTTACTTAAGTATCTAGGAAAGCCACTACTTTTTCGGTAGAGTCCTGTTTTTTTTAATTATAATATTATTTTGGCCAATCGATGAGTATTCGTACAAGTAGGAGGAAACCAGAGCACACGGGAGAAAACCCACGCACTGTGCGAGGAGGAAACACTATATCCCCGTACAGATGGAAACAGATGGAGGGATGGGTCCACTTGCTCTACTGCCTTGTGTTACGCCAGAATAAACTTAAATAGAAAGGGAGATTTCCACAAATTAATTATGCACCCACGGTAAGCTCTGCTACATGCGCAAGAGAAAATAAAAAAACATTAAATCGTCCATGAGCCACACGTGAAAAGTTAATCAACACGCACCATGCAATGTGTGTGTGTCGGGGGTGACCTCTCCCCTTTTTATCTCGTGCACGATAACACCAAACCACAATCCTTCACAGTATCCCAAGACGAATTAAAGTGTGTAGTGTGAAGGAGCATTGTACACCACGAAAATCATCAGACCCAAACCCCTGGAAAGATGCGATATCAGAGGAGCGAGCACAACACGCGATCCACAATTAAAACGAGCGCACGCGAGCTATATATTCACCAGATAAGTCAACCCTCGAGACACGAAAGGCCCACGGTGGGGTCGAAATAACGCGTTTGTGTTTTTCATGTTTGATTTTTTATCATCTTTCAAATAAATGTAGGAATAACAGATTTAAGAAACGGCTTCTTGTTATAGTATGGCTGTTAATTTGGGTTTTCTTCGCGTGCAATTTCCTCCCCACCCGTCACTAAGCTTGGTAAACGGTAGCACCCCCCCCCACCCCAGAGATGTTAATCGGGATCTGCAACCTTTCAAAAAACGGGGAAGTAATCCTCACCTACAAAAAAACCCCTAACAGTTTAAATTTCAAAGGGGTCGGAGCGTGGGCAATGTTCGCATGTATCCTACCCACGGCCGCATAAAACAAGGATGTCCATGCTCGCGAAGTTCGGCTGCTATATATGGCATTCAGGAGCGTAAAGTGTTTGTTCCTGCTAAGACAGTATTTACGAACGCATCATCGTGAACATCGCTCCGATTGTACAGGCCGATGACTTGTGACCCCATCCTCCCCGCCCCGCAAATTAATTGACCCGTAACTTTTTTTTGTCCATTTTTTTTAAATATTAATTTCCGTTTAAAATTAACCTTGCTTAAAAATATATATTGTTTTAGAGAATTAAATGGCGGTCACATGACATCTGGACCATCCCAGTACAGTATACCCGTGCGACTGGCCTACATCACGGCCTTCGGCTCCAAGAGACTCACCTCTCTCTCTGCCTGTTGAAACCAACAAGAGGGCATGTCATCGCGGGCTACGCATTGCCTGAACAAAAAAATATCCACGCACGAGGGCCCTCCGGCGCATATCGCTGTGATGTAAATTACCGTAATTTATCCGGCAGCAGGCTATATTTCTGTTAATGCGAATGTCCCCCACGCTTGTCAAGTCGCGAATTGTGGGGGCCTGTTAAACGCACGGACACAATAAATCAATCAGACGGGTCCTTCGTTTATTACGAGCCAGTAAATAAACCAGGTTCGGATTACAGCCTTCCCCCCCCTCCTCATTCAAGAGGGTCCTTTGATGAAATTTCGGCAAGGGTGAGAGAAATCCTGGGAAACATGGGCTTACCGTTTCAGACGAACATTCAGTTACGAACTAGTGATACTCACTTTTACGTTTGGTCAGGTTTTTGTTCTTCCCCATTCCTAAAAGGCGGTTCCTGTAACCGTGCCTATCCATTTACCCGAGGAAGCCTCACTAAAGTATCACGACTCCATTTCAAGAAAGTCCCGCTTTGGGAATGTTTTGGCCAATTGCAATAATTTGGGAGGAAACTGGAGTAGCTGTAAAACACCGACACGCGAGGAGACAACAAAGGTCACAAGGATGAGTTTACAAACCTATTCACTGTACTGCCAGCCACTTGGCAACCTCAAGCAAGCCTACAACACCTGGTATTCCCAAGCAAGTCCCCCCATCCAAGTACGAACCATCCCCCACCACGCAGAGCTTCTGAGATCTGGAAGAGGCTGAGCGCAAATCGGAGCGATTTAGTCGTGAGAAATATTAACTAAAATATCAGTCCTTTATTCGAGAAATCCTCGGTGAACCTCAAGACTCGAGTTGGTGAGAGTCCTGACAATGGGATTATTGCACAAATTGCTTACTGTGTATTTCACGCGTTATACAGCAGTCGCAGAAAGGTGCGAATTATCCACGCAGTGAACCAAAAGCGCAGACCACCCGCCACTCTAATCCTGCCTGTCAACACCACTTTCGCCTGTTGCCAAAAGCGGACGTTTAGGAGGACTTTGAGCAAACATTTGCAAACCCTGCACGGGAAAAATCCCTGCGCGCGTGCACACACACGCACACACACGCGTGTAGTGCCACCGAGATTTCACTGCTTAATTTACCGAGCAGGCCATTATGTAATTGCCTAAACGTTAACACCAATTTTGTCCGACAGCAGAGAGGTGGCTGAGTGGAATTTCACTCTGCGTTAAAATACGTCTTCGTAGAGTTATGATTTCGTAACATCGGTGGCTAGTGATATCTGTCTAAACCGATCTTCGGACTCCTCACCCCCCCCCTCCACCCAGCCCTAACGAGCATAGTAAAGTACGGTTAAACAAACATCACAACCAACACAGCATGGGGAAGCCTTCATCCAGCAGTGGATTGCCAAAATTCCACAAATTACATGTTTGTACCCCATTGGAACCTCCTTTGCCAGTAGCAAAATATGATAATTGGTTTTTTACCCATTTATCTGCCAACAAAACTGACACCTCTTTTTACAAGGAGTCATGTTTGCATTGACCACAATGTATGCAGTCCTTGAAATTGATTGTGGTCAATGCAAACATGACTCCTTGTAAAAAAGGTGTCAGTTTTGTTGCCAGATAAATGGGTAAAAAACCAATTATCATACATGTTTTTAATGGAATTTTCATCAACGATTTCAGCAGAGAATAGACAGAAAGCAACTATTGTTATGAAATGTAAAGAGATGTCTGTGCACATTTCTGTGCCATTTTTTCCACGATGGTGATGTATTGGTTTTGTGGTGTGTGCATTGGCTGGGTCATGTAGCCCACATGCCCAACCATTGCATGCCAAAGCAGTTTCTGTTTGGTCGGATAGAGGGGGCTAAACGGGCACGACACGGTCTAGAAAAGAAATGGACTAATACACTACGGGATGTGGAGGTGAGTGGACTTGCCAAAGACTGGTACCAGCGGTGTCAAGATCGGCCTAAATGGAGGAGGCTCGTGAAGGATGCTACTGGTCAGTTGGAGGCAGTCGCCCTCCAACAACAAAGAAGTGCAGAGAAGCGACGCTCACAACAAGGAACGGAGCGCCGGGCAGCTAAAATGCAAAAAGTTGGCACAGTAGGAGGCACAGCTGGTGCATCTGCCATTCATCTCAGTCAGTCAACTCATGGCACCTAAGTCTGTCCCATGACCTCCTGTCAGCGAGCTTCCGACACTATAACGTGGCCTCATAGTGCACCTTGCCTGGCACAGACGCAGTAATGACGTAACCGCCACTTAGTGGCCAATGGCAGGTGTTGCTGTTGTTGTGTGCATTAAATACAAAACGATCAGAAGACAAGTGACGCACACGGAGGCACCAGGGTAGAGAGAGAAAGAGGCGGTTCGTGGTGATGATCCAGATTAGGAAGACTTGTGAAGTGGATGTGGCCCAAGGCAGGAACGAGCAGAGAAAGTGTACCAAAGAAGCCCAAAATCCTACACGAGTGGAAACAAATTCAAGGAGGAAAGAGACAAGGGGAGAATGAATGTGAAGGACTGTTGAGTGTGGACGTAGAGATTGGCCCATGCCACATGAATTGGGAAACATTACGGGAAGTAGATTAAATACAGACTGATATTACTGTCATCACTTTGGAACATAATTTAAAGTGCCACTCAGAGACCACCAACTGGATTATGCTCAAGCTTGCTGATGGGAATGAAATCCGCCCCTGTAAAACTGGAGGAGAGAAATTAATTGACGTAAAAACATTTTATTGCAGCCCTTCTCAATTCACCAAGGCCTTCCCCCATACCATGTCGGTCATGTGCGTTTTTGACAATTCGGACATACTTCAACAATCTAGTCAGTCGCCAGTTGGTGCAGAGGCTGAGCGTGGTAGGGATCTCTTTTCATATCACTTTGACACGGATGTTAGCCGTGGCCGGTAAATCGAACTCTTTGATATTATACCGGGTTCGTCGCTCAGCACACTAACTACTCAGTGTTCCACTCACTACCACCACCGCCCCCCACAATTACACACGCAGTACAGTTCCACATGTCGTATATGTACCGTACACTCTCTTTGACTTAATGCATGCTGGCACACGCACACACACAGACCAAGCAGCAGCATGTTTGCTTGGCAAAACACAATTACCGAGACAGGTTTGTACGAGTCAACAAAACGTATATACGGGATGCATAAAGTGCCGTTACATTTTTTTAAAGTGTATTAAGCAAATCTTGGTATGTGCGTGCTTTCCAACAAGAAACTGACCCTATATGGGCTTTCTGATGGCATCTTCTAACATGTCATTTGCCTTATTCGCCTGTGATCTCCGATTTAAAGAAGTGCGTGTGTGCTGTTAACAACAAAAATAAAGCCGCTGCACTTGCACAGAGGGCATTTGCCATGCAATAAAAAAAAAGCTGCTTGAATGAACGCAATGGCAGAAGGAAAAAATTAATGAATGAAACATTTGCCATGCTATAAAAGCTGCTTGAATGAACGCAATGGGAGAAGGAAAACATTAATGAATTAACCATTCGAGTATGCAAATGTATTTAAATAGCCGTCGGCGTTGTGACTTGAACGAGCTATGGGATTAAGATGCAATTTGTAAACAGCGGCGGCCAAAAAAAATTAAAAATTTCGCACTGAACCTACCGGCCGATGATTTACCACGATTTGCTCTCACGTACGGTGCGAAAGAAGTTCAACATACGCGACGACGATGGTTAAAATTAGGTTTCTGTAATGCTTATTTCGTGTGCTTTGCCTACACACCGTCTGCAATCACGGCAGTAGCAGCAGCAGCAGCACGCGCGTTTAAATTCCACTGTGGCACGTAATGTGCCATGTGGGTTGGGGGGGGCCTACGGGTTACAGATGAACAAGAGGGCAGGTGATGGTGATGGCACGCGGGCGGGCGATAGATGAATTGTAGATTGCACACGCACCAACAACAGATGGGGGAAGTCAAACATTTAAAAAGATAGTGCTGGACTAGGACAGACGAGTGAATATAAATGAAGCGTGCTGCCGGAGAAGGTGGTGGTGGTTGTGGTGTGGCGATGATCGAGAGGAGGAGTGGGGGGGGAAGAAGAGGACACGAAGAGTGTGCCAGAGAGACGAGAACGCAAAGACAGCTGCTAAACAAATTAATAAATAACAGCCATCAAAGCAGCAGCAGCAGCAACAACAACAACACAGAAAGCATCATCATCATCGACGACGGTCAAACCACTCACGCTCGTGCCCTGGGAAACCCCATGGACAGCAAAATGTCGAGCGAAGACGCATTCTTGATCGTCTGCCGTGTCGCCCGCCGGCTCTTCGGCACCACCTTGCTGTACATCAGCTCGGCCGCGTCGCTCTGACCCGCAGCGCCCGCCATGGCCATTCACACCCGCACATACGGCTATGTGCGGCGACGTACGTACGTGTGTGTGTGTCTATATATGTACAAGACAGCGAGGGGGCAGGCAGGCGCACACGCACGCTTGCTGCCCTTCCCCACCGCAGCAGCAGCAGCAGCACACTGCCACCGACTGCGGAACCGCGACTAAAAGTGTGGAGAGGCTTCACTCGCGCCGCGCGTGGTTTTTTTTCGTCCTCCCCCTTTTCCCTGCGCTCCGCCCATTTCCCGCGAAAATTCGCTCCGCCCCCTCCCCATTGGCTCCGCCCCCTCTCCCTTTGCTCCGCCCCCTCATTGGCCCGCCCCTCCCCCTTGGCTCCGCCCCTCCCCCTTGGCTCCGCCCCCTTTCCCTCGGCTCCTCCCCCTTAACACCGCCCCTCCCAATTGGCTCCTCCCCCTTGGCTCCGCTCCCTCCCCCTTGGCTCCTTCTCTTTGGTTCCTCCCCCTTTCCCTTGGCTCCGCCCCTCCCATTGGCTCCTCCCCCTCCTCCTTTGCTCCGCCTCCTCTCCCTTTGCTCCGCCCCTTTTCGTCCGCGCGCGCGTTCTCTCTCACTCACTCTGTCTGTGTGTGTCAACGCCCACGCGCGCTCATTGGACGGCGAGGCCGGTTCGCTGGGCGTGGCCTACGCGGCCGTCGCGCCAATGAGGTCGAGTGGGCGTGGTCGTGGGGGGGGGCGGGGCTCCGATCGTATAGGTGGGGGGGGCTAACAGATTTTGGGTTTCAAGAGCTGATGGTCAAAATACTGCAGAGGTTTTTTTTGGGTAATATTTCTAACTATATATTTATATTATTGTTATTATAAATATATATTTATATGATTATTATAAATATATTCACGCGATCTAAACCCAAAAAATAATAATATAAATATTATAAATATATATTGGTTTGTGTTTTTTTGGGTTATATATATTTATATTTTATGAAAGTCTGTTTATTAATATGTTTTATAAATGCATTTATATATGTATATTCACGCGATCTAACCCAAAAAAAACATCTGCTATGGATAATGTTGGTCGCGAAAGCATGCGTGTTAAAAGAGACCAAGTCTTATCATGTGAGTTTAGCACGTCGTACACTTTTCGCGACCAATATTTTCCATAATCGAGGGTTTATAAATACACCATACGCGATCTAACCCAAAAGCCACTATTATGGAAGTCTTACAGCAATGCACTCTCATCCCTCTGCTTATCGGTAATATTATTCACTTGACTTGCATTCTTGAAGGTCAGCCTGCTGCGTGCGTGCGTTTTTGTGGCAAATTGACAAACAATTGTGGGGCAAGGGTTACAGCAACGCGGTTTGTGGCGTCTCAATTGCGCCCAATCAGAATCGTCGAGGCATCGTTCGCCCCATCCGATTCATCACGCGTCAATTAGCCAGCCTGTTGGCTCATTTCACGTGCGCGCGCGTGTGCCAAGTCACGCATTTGTTACGTCACGCGTTTGTTACGTCACGTGCGTGCCAGGTCACCTGTGTGCCAAGTCACCTGTGTGCCAAGCAGAGGTCGCAACCGGGTACCCGATACCCGTACCCTACCCGATACCCGGCTACCCGTACCCGGCCGGGTACCGGTAGCGGTTTGCGACCCTGGTACAGCCGGGTACGGGTAGGCCGTGAGTCACTGGTGAGTAACCGTTTGTCACTAATTTCCCAACGTCTTGTCTCTTCTCACAATTCAAGATCCTAGAATCAACCCACCCGCGCCTGCAACATGGCTTCATCCCAGAGGTCGCAATCGGGTACTCGTACCCGTACCCTACCCGATACCCGGCCGGGTACGGGTAGACGGGTATCGGGTAGGGTACGGGTACGGGTACCCGTTTTCGACCCTGGTGCGGCCGGGTACGGGTAAGGAATCAAAACCCGTTTGCGACCTCTGGTGCCAAGTCAGGCGTTTGTTACGTCACGTGTGTGCCAAGTCACGTACGCGTCAAGCAGCAATTCACCCGTTGCCAAATCCACACCTGCCAATTCACATTTCAATTCGTAAAGGGTCAAGTCGCATGCATCTACAGAGACCTCTTTGCCAGTGTGTATCAATCACCGTGTGTTCCACTTTAGATGAACCGGTCCGAGGCCTCTACTCACCCACCCAAACACCCCCTTTCCTCCTTCACCAGCGAGGTGAAGTATGGTCAAACAAACCCACCTACAAATGACACAGCGTAGAACCAGCGTTCACCCAGCAGTGGATTGACACTGTTGTGAAGTAATAAAATGCGTGAATCTTTACTAAAACACCGACTTTTACCACTCAAGTATGTATTGTGCAGTTTGTATAATGCTGTGTACGTACTGCCTCTTGACTAAAATCACACAGAATTCCGCCCTGACCTCACCAGCTTTCGGAAGCTAAACCAGCTTTAGCCTGCATAGCGGATGTTGTAGCCGCACTGCTAGTTCACGTTGTCAGCAGAAGGCAGTGCCCCAAACTCCACTGATGTCTTGTGTGTGGCGGCCCTCACACATCAGCAGTGTGAGGACCGCCACACATTTTGAAACCATCGTTGGGTTTGACAGCAGTATAATGACGATGATGATGATGGTGATGATGATGGGGGTTGTTGTCACCATTTATGTGTTTTGTGTCGGGGGACCGCACTTCAGGGGCCGCACTCAAGGCCACCAGGGGCCGCCAGTGGCCAGTGGGCCTTGCAATGAAGAACGCTGCATTATATCAGATAAATAACAACGATTCCCTCGTTATTCGCGAACTTGCTAACCGCGATGTTGGTCATCCGCGAATCGCATCTGGAACTCTGCACGACTGAATTGATAAACTATTATTTAATACTTACTTTTTAGTTTTTATTGACTTTGTGTGTATTACAACCATGTGTTTCTTTGTTTGTGTTATAATGAAGTTCGTGTATTTAATAGCATATTTATGTATTTAAGGTAAATTTAAGGTGATTAAATATGTTGTCCTTTCCCCGCACCTCCGTTTAGCACGGTTGGCTATGTACGGTGCAAAAGAAGTTCAACATCCATGTTTAGTGTACTAATTCAGATACACTAGTAGGAGGCACTCTCTCTTGTTTATTCCGGCCTTCACAGCCATCGGGGATAACTAAATACCGGGTCAGGACAGCCAACATGCTTCCAGACCCACAGCTGTGAAGAGGCGAAGACCACAACGATGGCAGCACGACGAGTTCCACTCCCAATGGCAGCAGCCCCGACTGTGAGTCGGAGCTCTCTTTTATCCTCCCCAGCGTGGCCAGGCTCCGCCCTTGGCCACGCCCCCTTCTGGATCCCCCAGAAGGCTCCGGGCTTCGGCCACGTGTCCCAATGGTAGAACGGGCTGCTACCCCCACTCCCATTCTCTAGCAGTCCCCAGCGCTACGCTCGCTCCAGTGACTCGTTCGATGTCACTACACATGCCTTCACCAACGCGCACTGACTCGCGTGAAGAATGTGTATGTATGTCTTTGTGTATGTATGTTGGGAGCGGTAGTGTAGTGGTTAGCGCTGCGCTGTACTACGAACCCGGCGACCCGAGTTCGATTCCCGCTCACGGCCAACGCCAGTGACGATTATCTGAACTGGTCGTGGGCTTCCCCGAGGTTGACTCAGCCTCAAATGAATACCCGGTGCGGTGTGTAAACATCGCCACTGGGGAGACAAAGGCGGGCGGGAGGGGTGTTAGCCACCCACCGCCTCGTGTGCCGTGCCAGCCTTTATAGGTGCTCGCTAACAACACTTGCCCCAACAGTATGTTCAGGCTACAAAGGGGATCCTTGTCTGTGTCGTTGCCATGTGGATATTTCCACGAGCATGCCACTTAGCCTCCAGATATAGCGACTCATAGAGCAGTAACCATTGAAACTTTAAGGGGAGAAGGGATTGGATGACGAAAATTGATCATTTTGGTGGGACGTTGTTATTAGTTGGACAGGACTTTTCCGTGAAAGACGCTGAGGGTGACGAAAGACGACTGAAAGAATCTGCCTCGGGCATGAACTCTCAGTGAAGAGGATGACGCTGGCTGGAGATATTCAGTCAACCGGACGGGCAGTGTCTCCCTGGTGACATTGGGGTGGGTTGGGTTTGCTAGTTTGATAAGGGCAGCCTGCAGTTAACCAAAGAAGTTTCAGAGGCGGTTTGATGATAAAGATCACTTTAATGTCAGCAATGTGTGATCTTAACAACGTGGAAACTTTGACAACGTTTATTTATTTTTTCACGTGTGTTATTTTATGTTTTTGTCTTATCGGATGCAGTGGGTTGTGTGTGTGTGTGTGTTGGGGGGGTGTAGCGGTAATGGGGAGCGGTGGTGTAGCGGTTGGCGCGCTGGGCTACGAACCTGGCGACCCGAGTTCCCAGCCAACACCAGTGACGATTATCTGAACCACTCTTGGGCCTCCCCAAGGTCGACTCAGCCATTAAAGAGTACCTGGTGAGGTGTGTTAACGTCGGCACTGGGGAGACGAAGGCGGCCGGGCGTGGTGCTGGCCACTCACCCCCTCGTGTACCGTACCGGCCTTCATAGGTGCTCGCTAACAGCACTTGCCCCAACAGTCTGTTGGGGGATCTTTGTCTTTGTCTTGGGGGGTGTTTTATAGAGGCAAAACACATCATTTGTTTTCCTGTGGCTAAACACGTGATGATTAATATAGGACTGCACGTGTTTGACAAAGCTTTGGCTCCGTTTAGCACATTCCGTTTTGTTTTCATTGGTATGTTTTGGAACGCCGGGGTTTTTTTACTGGAACCGATTATTAATCTTACTACTGTGATGTTTTTTTTTGTTATTTTTGATGCAGATTTCGTAGATATTGGGGAATTCCCAGTTATTTTTATCCCGATAATGTTTGGTGTCCACTTTTACTGTGGATTTTCTGGCAGTAATAGGGCACGTGTCATTGACACGTGGGAACCTGAACACATGTTCAAAGAGATGGCTTTAAAGAGCGGGGACTTGACTCAAATAACAGTTGCAATACCACCGTTAAAAAGCAAGGTTAAACCCCATGGTTAGAGCTGCAATAATGCCTTAATAAAGAAGACAGGGTGAGTGGGCTAGTGGTGTCCTCAGCTGTGTGCGCCAGAGGTCACTTGAGTGAATCCCAGTCGTAGCTCTGTGATATCTTCTTGCGCGAGCCATTCTTTAAAGATGAGCATGGTGGGGGGGGGGGGGGGGTTGTACTACATTGCGGAAATTCCAAATGGATTATCGATCTAATGACATGACGCTGATAGAAACAACATTTAAATTTGTTTGTTGCCAGCTACGATGATAATACGTGAGCACTATATAGTGGAACGCTGATTAAACATTAAGCTGTAAGCACAGCTCGTATTGAGAGCAGTGATTGGTGCGCTGCTCTATGAAGCCGGTGACCCGAGTTTTTTTTATGTATGTTAAACTTCTTTCGCACCGTACAAACTCACCACACAAAAAAACTGTTCTAAGGGAATGAGTTTGTCAATCTAGATTCAAACGTACATCGCTCCAGTCGCTTCCTTATACCGGAAGGAAGAGCGTTCCAGACGGACGCAGAAGCGCATCTGAAAGCACGCGATTGGGTGAGCCAAAAGCTGCTGCTGCGAGGATAACCGGAGTTTTTGCGTGAGCTTGATACCTTGACCATGGCTAACCTCATTAGGCGAGTTGTGTTTCTTTTCTAAATCCTTTATATTAAGTTCGCGTGCTTGCTTGCTTATGACCGTGCAAATCTTTCGGTCTTTTTTTAACCCACTTCCCGTGATCCAATCGAGCTGACATTTTGCACACAGACTCGTTGTGCGTGACAATGTATTTTCGTGAAAACAAATTTCCAAAATTTTATACTTTTTAGGAAAAAATATAAATTATATTTAATTACCAATTGCTTAATGGTGGCAGCCATTCATCTGACCCATAGGTGGCAGCCATCTCAAGCCAGAGGACGAGAGGACTCTAGCCGCCACGCATATAAAGGATTTATAGTGAAAAACTTTGTTTTTACGGGTTAATTTTTTGTTCCTCGTCTCGGCCGTGATCAGCCACCGCTAGCGTCAAGGCCTCCCTCCACAGAGCGGTCGTCATTCCCTCACGGCCCCACAATGCAACAGCAGCCCGCCCCAAGCGAGCTGCACGCGAGCTGACCGGTGAATTGGGAAGTTGCATCCTACATCCAGCGGTGCATGGCTTAGGAGCTTAGGGAAGCTTTTATCCACGATGCATTCTGATTAATCCGCAAAATGTTCAAAATAGACCGCAGCAGGCGTCTGTGAAGGAAGACAAAAAAGGGTGTCACTCCACGCACACACATACACACAAAACCCCGTCTGCATCTTCCCCGTTGAACAGGGGGGGGGGGGGGGTGCCAAAGCTTTTTGAGATTTTCGACGCGAGCCACTGTTGCGAGCCAGCCGTGTTGACAATTATCGTTGAGGCAGGAGCCAAACTCGCTCGGCACGCGGAGACGAAGTGCTCCCTCGCACTGCACTGAATTTGCCTGCATTGACTACAAAGCATGCATACGCAATGCTGACATTCATATATACATGCACACCATATCGCCAGCACTGGCGATGTAGTAATAATAATAGTCGCAATTGACATTACATGACCAGTGACAATAAAGCCGTAATAATTTACAGCCCCCACTTTTCAATACAATGCTGGATCGAGGCTTTGCCATGCGATGTCGGTGATGGGGGTTTTGTTTCACCATACGCCAGTGTGTTTTGGTCGGTGCGGGTTAGTGAAGAGAGGCCACAGGGCCAGTTAAGATCACGCTCATCAGTCATGGTCAACTCTTGACCCGGGTACACAGCGTAGGATGTTTAACACGGAGGCTTTCGCGACCAATATCAACGCGATCTAACCCAAAAAAACCTGTATTATGGATGGCGTAGGACGCCGACCACTGAACCTCTCCGCTCCACTCCCAATAAATGTGTAATGACAGTGTGACACCTGCTGGCCTGGAAGGGGAATCACGGGTACGGGCACGGTTAAGTAACAACCAATCAAGGAGGTGTTTCTGGGGCAAAGGTAACAGGTGGGGTTAGCCGAGAAACTCCCAGAACCTGCTCGAAGGTTCCACGAGAGGGCGTGGCCGGAGGCGGGGCCTAGTCACGCCTGGGGGGATATAAGGGGGAGCAGACCTGGAGCTCGAGGTTCGTGTGGGGTCCTGGGTCCTGGCTGCATCGCTACTTGCCGACATCTCTCTCCGTCGTCAGGCCACGTGGAAGATCTCCTGCGTGGTTTCCATCGCCGTCATCCTCGCGCCAGCCAGCCAGCGGCGTAGCCGAGTGTGGGCGATGGGACCACGCCGAGTGATCGGCTGTGTGTAGCCTGTAGAGACGTTAATATCGAGTGTTGTACTCAGTGTGAGAAGGATAAAGTATTGGCCTGTGTTGTGCCCAGTGTTGAGTAATAAAGAAGAAGTACCCTCTACACGATGTGTCGCGGAAGTCGCTCATTACAAATGTAATATATTGTGTCAAAATCTCATCGCTGTAATATTTAATGACTCTTGTGCACACACGTACAAAGACTCCTCATACAGCCTTAAAGGACTGTTGGGGAAAGTGCTGTTAGCGAGCACCTATGAAGGCTGGGACGGTATACGAGGGGGTGGGTGGCCAACACTATACCTGGCCGCCTTTGTCTCCCCAGTCGCGATGTTTACACACCGCACCAGGTACTCAATTGAGGCTGAGTCGACCTAAGGGAGGCCCAGGACCGGCTCAGATAATCGTCACTGGTGTTGGCCGTGAGCGAGAATCGAACTCAGGTCACCGGATTCGTAGCGCAGCGCACTAACTTCTACACTACTGCACTCCCTATGCAACAAACATACACACATGTGCATACATGTGTAATGACAGTAGAGCCTACATGCGCTGTGAGTTGACTAGTGGCCACGGGAGGTAATGACAGGGGAGTCAGCTACAGTGCGAATGCACTAGTGGCCACAAGAGGTAATGACAGGGGAATCAGTTGTGAGTGTGAAGGAACTGGTAGCTATGGGAATGATCGAGAAGGGAGCGTGGTCAGATGACGGAAGAGGACGGTGGAGTCTGCCGGTGGAACGAGCGTCCAGAGTCAGCGAGAATGATCGAGAAGGGGGGCGTGGCCTCAGTCGGTATATAAGGGAGATGCGCGGGAGACTCGGGGCTGTTGCGGTGGGGGTCTCCGCCTGATGTCAAGTGTCAACGTGCCTTCAATAAAGTGCCATCTCAAGAGAAGTGTGTAAAGTCATAATTACACATTTATACAAATACACCGCACTGTACATGTCTACATAACTAAACATAGCATCGCGTACACAAGACAAAGATTGTATATTTAACCTTATACGGCTAATGGGACAAAGCTGGTATTGGAGAGCACATCTTGTGCATGCAAACATTCGCCACTTTGAGTACAAATACACGCTGGTGGAAATGTGAATGCTGAACTGCTGGAGTTGCAACAAATTCGTCACGGCCGTTTCCCCTCCTCGGAAACATCTTGGCGTGCTCAGGTTTTCTCTGGGCTCTCTCTAGTTCCTGGGCTTAGTCAGGACACTGTCACGTGTCGCTCGAATGGATGAAAGCAGATTGACAAGACCGGTGACAAAAAGGTTAGCCAAAGGACAGAACGTATCCAAGAGGATGGCCACCATGGAGATGGAGCAATGAGATCAACAACAACAACAGTCGCCATTCGCCACTAAGTGGCGGCGACGTCACAACGGCGCCTGATGCCACGCCGGGTGCCGCCCCCCCCCCCCCCCAGTGTTCCAAATTTCTGCATTGTAGCCGCCCGGCGCTCCGCAATGAGATCACACATCCAAAATGTAAAAAGAGGCAAGAAATCCTGGGATGAGATGTAAACAGTGAGTGCACAGTTTACCTGTCAAACACCAATAAATTAAAACTTTCAACTTAACTACAGTGTATTTTTTTTTTACCAGGTAAGGTTCACTGGGCTATATAGCGACTTGGCCACATATGATAGCTCAACGAAGTGGCTTATGATGTGGAATATACAGCAGCCAAATACTCTAAACGCATGTTTCTAAATGTGGAGGACCCGGAGAAAAATCCACGCGATCACGGGGAGAGAGACATGCAAACTCAACCCGAACTCACGACCTCCTGCATACCAAGCGAGGTAGCTAACATCTCGCCAACGCCCGTGCCTCCAATAAACGTAATGCAATCTGGACCCTTTTTTAACTACATAGAGAAAGTTCAACACTTCCCATATAATTATGCCTTTAATGATGTGTGTTTAGTTGACCAAGGAAATTGCTTCAACTGCAGCAATTAAGAACAATAAACCCAAGCTGGTCTTGCTCAGAACTTGAATTAAATACAGTCATAGCAACATGCATGTACTGCATATTAATTAAGCTATATGATTGAAAAACATGTTATTGATATCTCGTGATTTACTGGAATTATCAATCCCTTCAAACGGCTGTACACTACACGTATAAATCAGCGTTGCCTTGAATCTCGTGAAAGGTCTGGGTTTTGAACGATTAAATGCGCTGACAACCAATGTGCTTCTTCGTCCAATTAAGGTGTGCGCTGTCGACCGTCCACGAAGTCTGCCATCTGGAAAGACTCCTTACAACGCAAGGTGCCAAAAGAGTGCATGGCATTACCACGCACGTGGGTTTTATTTAGCGTGAAAAGCACAGAGGCATACCATTTCATGTCTTTGATCGTATGAAAAAGTAGCCGCCAAAAACCATCTGGCTTGTTGTTAATTACTGTTGTTGTTTTTGCTAAACGCACAATGGATTAAACTTCGAGACGACAATTGCACTGTGCATAGCGGGGAAGGTGTTCACCTATCATTGAGTTGACATGGGTTGTCAATAGTGTTTTTATACATGTAAATCCTGTTTATTTCAAGACACGAATTCAAATGTCTAGAGTAGAAAACAACAATCTGATTTGTATTTAAACTACTTTAAACAAGAAATAACTAACATTCTTATGCACGGTGCACTGAAAGTGGGAAGGCCGAAAGAAAAAAATTAACCCGTAAAAACAAAGTTTTTCACTATAAATCCTTTATATGCGTGGCGGCTAGAGTCCTCTCGTCCTCTGGCTGGAGATGGCTGCCACCTATGGGTCAGATGATTGCCTGCCACCATTAAGCAATTGGTAATTAAATATAATTTTTTTCTAAAATGTTTAAAATTTTGGAAAAAAAAATTCACGAAAATAAATTGTCACGCACAACGAGTCTGTGTGCAAAATGTCAGCTCGATTGGATCACGGGAAGTGGGTTAAAAAACGACCGAAAGATTTGCACGGTCGTAAGTGCGCAAGCAAGCAAGCAAGTGAACTTAATATAAAGGATTTAAAAAGGAATCAAAGAACACGTTCTATGAAGACTACAATTAGTAAATTGAAGGGCGTATACGAACGGGTTTGGAAATGGCAAAGAAAATATGTAACACATAGAACTCTTACACTATGAGATCTCTTTTACCAGTGGCAAAATATAGTAGTAGGTTTTTACCCTTTTAAACTGGTACAAAACTGACACCTTTATACAAGGCATCATGTTTGCAATGACCACAACACAAGTAGTCAAAAATGCAAACAAGAAGAAGCAACTCTGATAATGATAATAATAGGCACTGTCCTTGAAGTTGATTGGTCCACACCCGAGACGGCTTTCTTTAGAGCCTAGTCCCCATTGGTGTTGGACCAGATGACACCAGAAGGCGTACAACTCAAACACAGTGCAATATCAGAGTATTGAGAGCTCTGGGTAAGCATTTACACTATGAGATCTCTTTTACCAGTGGCAAAATATAGTAGTAGGTTTTTACCCTTTTAAACTGGTACAAAACTGACACCTTTAAAAGGGTAAAAACCTACTACAACATAGAACTCTGTAAAACCGTTGGAAAACGAATGAGAAAAGTAATGACGGCACGTGACAGGAAACGTTTGAAGGCGTCAGTCATATCAAGCTATGGGAAGATGAAATCAATAAAAAGTTGATGATGAATCACAAATGGTGGCGCATAGAGATCAAGATTAACTAATCAAAACCTGCGATTAGCACGGTTGGCTTACGTACGGTGCGAAAAAAGTTCAACACACATACATGAAAGTTTGCAGAGGAATTGTAATGTTCAAACTTGATTTGAAGCTTTCGTGACTGCAGGCATTACTCTTTGGTTCTTTCGGTAAAGTCACGTAGAAAGAAAATAAATTCAATAATAGAGTATGACGTTTCGATTGCAACATAAGCAATTACATTTTATTTGAGTTCTACCTGATGACGGTTGTTTGTGTTGCAATCGAAACGTCGTACTCTATTATTTAATTTATTTTATTTCTACGTGACTTTACCGAAAGAACCAAAGAGGAATTGTAATGTTCTCCATAGCAAAGCAATCAGCATGCTCCAGGATGCAATTAATGTTTCGATTCGGAGGAGTTTGCTCATTTCACACTTGAAGCAGTAAACACTGCTCTTGGTCACATCTAATCATCCAGAGGCAGCTGTTATTTCAACCTAAGTGGACCTATGCTCTAGATATTTCACAGAAATTAAACACTGTACTGCATCTCAATTGCATAATGATGCGTCAGCCACTCATCTGTTCACAAAGTGAGAGGCATACGTGATTTGGAGTGTTACAGACTCATTTCCCTGATATCACACCTGTAATATGTTCAAGAATATCACCGAGTAAGTGAATACGTCCAGTGTTCAAAACCCAATTGAACGCAGACGTAATATTTATATCCGATTCTAAAGAAAACCAATATGAGATACCATTATGGCTGGCCTATTTTTATTTTATTATATGGAAAATAATTTAATTCTGTAAACTGATGCAATAATCCAGGCAGCCATAAACCAATGCCTGAATAGAAAAAAACATATTCGCATCCACGCATTCATTCATGAATAACATTTGCAACGCGCATAATTTGAACTTAAAAGGTACATTCAAAGGTTCGGGAGATAACTGAAAGAGAGGAAAAAAATATTCAGACCCTGACAAAAAGGATGACACCGATGCTGTGCAGTGAGAGAACCAGGGCCAGTTGAAGATTCTCATCGGCACGAGGCACCAGTGGCGTGTGGTGAGGTCAATGACTGGGGAGGCACTGAATAGTGTCAGAGCCAGATTGACACACTAAGGGGGGCGTGTCTTCACTGAGGGGGGCGTGGCCTCACGGAGGGGGCGTGTCCTCACTGAGGGGGGCGGGACCTCACTGAGGGGGGCGTGGTCTCACTGAGGGGGCGGGGACTCACTGAGGGGGCGGGGCCTCACGGAGGGAGGCGTATCCTCACTGAGGGGGCGTGGCCTTACTGAGGGGGCGTGTCTTCACTGAGGGGGGCGTGGCCTCACGGAGGGAGGCGTGGCCTCGCTGAGGGGGCGTGTCCTCACTGAGGGGGGCGTGTTAGACACGTCCCCCTCAGTGAGGCAGATGTGATAGCTGCCTCCCCTGGTGCTTTTTCATTGCAGTTTCATGACGAGACCAGCGAGCCTAAATATCTTTATACACATACGTGAACTAAGTTACCTGGAGTATGGAAGGCGAGGACATGAAATGAAGGGGTCTACAAACATTACATTGGTGACATACTGAGATAGTAACAGGCACGCGCTTATTGCCCGCGCTCCATCCAGTTGCTGAGGGGTTGCGCAATCAGAGGGGAGGCTGAGCGCGTCGCTACCTCACCTCTCGTCTCTTCCTGTATTTGCAGCGGAGCTCCGCAAATTTGGTGATTTTGACTATAAAATGATTGGAATCGTACAGAAATGATATTTATAACACAGATCAGTGGAAAAGTCATAATATTTATTTACTTTGATTATTCTTTTTTTTTACTTTTCGCAACAGCTATTTTCATTGGAGTTCGACAGGTGAGGCTCTGACTCCCCTGCCTCCACCTGACCGTACGTCCCTGCTAGGCACTTCGGTTTCGTAGGCATTCAGTGATAACTTTATACAGTTGGTGTTGCTGTACCCCCCCCATCCCCCCATGTTACTATAGCTGCTGTCACTCCGCTTGTTTCACGCGGTTCTTCGTCCAGACGCTGGACAGCAGGACAGATGTCTTCCTGCTGACAATGTTCACTATTTAGTCTGTGCCCTCATTCCATGGGAGCGCTGTGTGTCGCAGATTTAATTTAAATTATTGAGAATGACAAGGTGAGCCTAAACATAGCATCAGCAAAAATGTCAATTTTCACGATGATTTATCATATCGGATTATAAATACATTTCATTTATATTTACAAATATACGTATATGTTCGTTTTCTTGGTTCTTTCGGTAAAGTCACGTAGAAGGGAAATAATGAAATAATAAAAATATTACATAATAAAATAATTCTCACGACGTTTCACCCACAACGCAAGCAGCCGTCCTCAGGTGAAGACCAGATCTGTCGGGGAGACGCTGTCTATTATGTTATATTTTTATTGTTTTATTATTTCCCTTCTACGTGACTTTACCGAAAGAACCAAGAAGATGAATCCCTGCAGTCACGAAAGCTTTAAATCGAAATATATGTTCGTTATCATGCAAATAACAAAAAACATGATCACATTTTTTTGTATAGGCCCTTTCGTTTTCATACGCCCCTAGGCACCATTGCCTACTGCGCCTTTTGGATGAGACGAAGCTGGAGAGGACAGGGGTGAATTCAGAGCTGCGAGACAGAGAAGCAGCGTGTGAACTCGTCTGACTGGATAGACACCACCAGGCTTGAGACAGAGGCCACTTGAGGCAGATGGGAGGTTATACTGGTAGGAGCCTCCTGGATCCACCAGCCCACAGAGGATTATTGTGTCCGTCCGTCGTGCATCCAAAAATGGGAGGGGTGTGGCTGGGTGGGGAGGGTGGGGAGGGGTTGGGTGGGGAGGGAGGGAGGGGCTGGGAGGGAAGGGTGGGGAGGGGCTGGGTGCGGAGGGTGGGGCTGGGTGGGGAGGGGAGGGAGCGGAGGGGCTGGGTGGGGTGGGTGGGACTGGGTGGGGAGGGGAGGGTGGGGAGGGGCTGGGGGGGAAGGAGGGGCTAGCTGGGGAGGGGAGGGTTAGGGAGGGGCTGGATGGGGAGGGTGGGGCTGGGTGGGGAGGGTGGGGAGGGGCGGGGTGGGGAGGGTGTGGCTGGGTGGGGGGTGGGAGGGGTGGGGCTGGGTGGGGAGGGGCTGGTCACCCCGTGGTGCCCTTATAAAACTCAACGTTTAACCTACTCACGCCGGCTTGTGCCCACCCTCACAGTCGGGCATATTTGCGGAATACACCACGCCGCCGTTGACCCTGGCCATTGACCGAGCAACCCAACGTTCCTACCAGCTCCCTCCGCAGCAGGAATGTGTTACGATGCGACGGCATGCGTGGTTGGGCTACCGCACCTCCGGTTAGGCACGATTTAGCCACGTGCGGTGCGAAAGAAGTTCGACATACATACGTACACACATGGGGTTGCATGTCGAGACAGAAGGCGAGTCAGGCAAGGTGGTAGGTTATCACTAAGGCTGATAATCACACTGCCCAGTATGCATTTGCCGAAAAGCGGATCGGCGAAATCAATGCATAAGCGGAAAACTGAGAAGGTGCTCTCTAACCCATCAATATTTTGCTGACAACGATCCTCATGACATCCGATGTAAATGTTACAGGGCACTGGAGAACTCGAACAGAGGACGATGAATTGTCGGGCTAAAGATCAATACAGAACACACACCTAAAATATACGCATCGGTGTGTATTGAAGGTGGGATGGTATCGACATGGTAAAATTTGCAGAGCTTTAGGAAAACAGAACTGAAAACTGCTATGAGATCATCATGATCACGATCCATTGGGGCAGATAGACCGTATGTGTCCACTGCACATTTCGTCATTTTTTTCCACTTTCCTCTCTGTCTCGTGCCAATATGCTCAAGTTGTGGCCACGTCTTTCTGCCATCAATCTCTCCCGTCGTCGTCAAGCCATGCTCTGTTCCTCTGCTATGACATTTCAAACAGAAACTTAGCCATAAGCAAAGAAATGTAACCGTAGCTGATTAGGCCACACAGAAGCGTGGCGCCATGCACAAAGAGAGCGTTACACAAGGGTTTAGAGAACATACACAAGTGAAATACAGCGTAAGCTTCAAAATGTTTTTAACGCTTATATGCGACTATCGTTTTTAATGGAAAAAAACGGATAACACACTGTAACATGACAACAAATGCAATGTTAGTAGCTTCAAAAAGTCAAAGAGTATCCTGCGCCTTTTGGCGTCATCTGGTCCAACCCATGTGAGACTAGGCTCTAAGGAAAGCTGTCTCGGGTGTGGACCAATCAACTTCAAGGACAGTTCACATTATCAGAGTTATTTCTTTTGTTTGTATTATGACTGCAGGTATTGCGGTCTATGCAAACATGACTCCTTGTAAAAAGGTATCAGTTTTGTTGCCAGATAGAAGGGTAAAAAACCAATTATGATATTTTTACTGCCAAATGAGGTTCCCATAGTATCCACTTGTTCGCCTTCATTGTCAACACGTGCCTGGAATCTTCTCCAGGTGGTCTCCAGAGCCCGGAGGCACATGTTGCAAATTCTCAGAAGCGTTAACTTTTTTTGAAACACCCTGTAGATCTATCGACTGTGAAGTGGGTCTGAGCAGGACACGCAGCTTGAAGGGTTGTTGGCCTGGGGCAGAGGCTAAGCACGGAGTTGTAGCCAAAGGACGGAGGCCTTCATCCAGCAGTGGACCGGCCACGGCTGACGATGTAGATATTCATGACTTAGTGACTCGTGTTAATTCAAAATGTATTCGTTCTCATTTTTGTTTGGCAGTGCGCCAACTGAAATATACTAATGTCCATATTGTTGGTTCTGTCGGTAAAGTCACGTAGAAGGGAAATAACAAAATAATAGAAATATTTATTTAAATAAAAATAATATAAATATTTATATCAAAATAATAAAATATTCTAAACATTTATTTCAATTAAAATAATATAAATATTTATATAATTTTATAATTTTCCTTCTACGTGACTTTACCGAAAGAACCAAGAATACGATTCCCTGCAGTCACGAAAGCTTTAAATCAAAAATACTAATGTCCATTAATGATCGAGAAAATATTTCGGCGGTTTTGAAGTTCTATTTTAACTTGGCCAGTAAATAAGTTAAAAGAAAAAAATCAACCGAAATTGCGCTCGGATCTCTCCAATCTTGATAAGCTGATAATCGATTATCCGGCAGCGCGCGATTGATAATTATCGGGCTGCTTCCGACATTGTCCGACGGTCCCAAACCGATCCGGCGATATCGGTAAACCAAAACCGCTCCGATGGCTGTAACCAGTCCGGCGATCGGCAACACGTGCATCACAAAACAAAGTCGCCACGCCTGATTTCAGTGTTAAATATTACATCTAGTACATTATACACTGCATACAACTTCAACAATGAAAACACCGCACGTAAATACATCACTCCACGCGGAGTCTTCGAGATTGCAGTGGTAAGGTACAGACAATAGTCAGTTTTTATATGTGAATATTTATTTTTGTCCATTTGTACGTGTTTTAATGCCAATTCCATTTAGTGAACATTAAACAAATTAACAAAACATATGCACCACACCCAAAAAGATGTAATGCAAGAATGTGCAAAAATAAGCTATTTTAAATAATATAATAATCGACAATCTGCTGTCTGTACATCGAGAAATACTGCACTGGGTGAGCCACGCAGGTTCATCATTCGGGGCGGATATGTGACGGTCGCATAAACGATGCTTGCACTGCAACAGAATATCGCAAATTCTAGATTTGAAGTTTTCGTGACTGCAAGGGTCCATACTCTTTGGTTTTTTCGGTAAAGTCACGTAGGTGAAAAAAGAAAATACAATAAATAAAATCAAGACGTTTCGGAAGACGGAAGCTTGTGTTGCCTCCGAAACGTCGTGATTTAATTTATTTTTATTTAATTTTTTTACCTACGTGACTTTACCGAAGAAACCAAAGAGTAAGAATACCGATTTAAAGCTTTCGTGACTGCAGGGATTCATCTTCTTGGTTCTTTCGGTAAAGTCACGTAGAAGGGAAGTAATAAAATAATAAAAATAAAACATAATAAAATAATTCTCACGACGTTTCGGCTACAACGCAAGCAGCCGTCCTCAGGTGAAGAATGAAACACCACCAAGCTTAGAGCGTATACGCTCCAAGCTCGATGGTGTTTCATTCTTTATTTTTATCATTTTATTACTTCCCTTCTACGTGACTTTACCGAAAGAACCAAGAAGAGTAAGAATGCCGCAAAGCCAAACTCCTTTGTAGCGTTGCCCGTATTTACCTCCCCTCCAATACGCCGTTGTGGAATGCACGAGCCCTCCATCCTTGAGAGCCACTCCCTTCCATCCACCGCGTAATCGCGGATAATTGGAGTTGTCTACTGACCCCCCCCCCCCCTGCTTGCCCGCCCCCCACCGTGTGACCGATGCCTTTTTTCTCTCTCTCACCCAGCAGAGACGGAAACCCCGTCTGACTAAGCGGTGTAAGGATTACAGTTGTGGTATGCGCATTCCTACGAAATGCATTTCCGAAAGAGATAAACACGCGGTGGCACTTGGGACACACATTGGAAATAGTAGCAAGCTGTTCGTATTGCTCCAAGGTTAAAACATATGCACGCAACGCAAACGATTTTATTGAAACAACAACAAAAATAACTTACAGTTATTCTCAAACTACCGATGGATGGAGGTCTTCCCAGGCCCAGATGTTTGTTTTTAGTTAACCATACTTCACCATGGGGAAGTGAGTGGGGATGGTGGTCAGGGTCGGTTCTGATAGAACTTGAAACCGATGTCAGCCACGGCTAGGAATTGTATTTTCTTGCGCATTGTAATATGTTCAGGGGCTAAATTCCAATCTCGAGGTCTGCTCGCCACAAAAGGGTTCGAGTTGGTGTAGCAGACTCCAGTGGTTCACTATGACGGCCCATAGTTTGGGTTGCAATTGCACTGTGGCTCGTGTCTTTAAATCCCCGCTCATGAGGCAGATGTGCGCATCAGTCTGTCGATGTTCCGATGCGGTAGGTGGCACACCAGTCCAGTGTCTTCGAGGAATGTCAAAGGGAGGAGGTTATGGTTGTTTGGGTCTCGAATGAGAGGGTTTTTTTTATTATCGTAATTCAAACTCGGGTCATAGCGAGGTCGTGCTAACCGCTGTACCCACCGCTCCACCTCCCAAATAAATTCTACATTCAAAATGTGCCACCTTAATCACAGAGGGCATCAACCTACATACGATAATGCTAATCTATGCCCAACAGCGCGTCTACTCAGCTGTGGGTAAAAGAAAAAAATGCATTATGCAATGTTTTCGTTCGATCCATTACGTGTACATTACGAGAAGTTACAAATTCCGGTAATTTATGAAGCCGCTGGCCTGAATTCGATTCTCGGCCATGGCAAGCGTCAGCGGCGAGCGATAACCCGAATACATACTCTTAGGTTTTTTCGGTAAAGTCACGTAGGTAAAACATTAAAATTAATAAAAGTAAAATAAAATAAAAATCACGACGTTTAGGAGGCAACACAAGCTTCCGTCTTCAGGTGGAACCGTCACAGCCACGACAGCTGTATCAAGTGAATGAGAGATTTCAGGAGCTACCACTCCGTTTATATAATGGTTGGAGAGGGGGGGAAGGGCCAAGTAAAGCACACTTTTTTATTCATATGGTAAGGTGAGCCTTTGTTATGGAGAGGTACGGTTTGTGACTCAACCTGTGACAAGGAGACAACCATTAAACATGGTAAACCTGTAATAGTAGTTTGTCCAATAAGAATGGCCAACCGAATACAGGTGTCGCCCTGATGGACTCTATTTAAAACGGGAAGCGGTTTGATTGCTTTTCCCTCCACATTTAGCATCAAGATGCGTTTAAGAGTATTTGGCTGCTATACATTTACACCTAATAAGCCACTTCGTTGAGCTATCATTTGTGATAGCCACGTCGCTTCTGGAAAGAAAAACTATGGAGTTGCAGTGGGCCTTACCTGGTAAAATGAAAAAATAGTTACAGTAAATATTAACGCAATGAGTAGGTCCATGTACGTGTAAGAGCCCCTTGTCACATACTAATTAACTGATTACTAATCTATTATATAATTACAATACCCCCCCACCTCCGCCTCTGATCTCGAAACCTGATGGGGTTCAACAATGATGACGTAATCCTGCTCTATGTAAGACCGGAAGCAGGTGGATGGCTTCACTATTTTGGAAAATCGCCCGATGATGCCGGATGTAATCACCAGCGAAACGTCGTACTACTCAAATTGTAAATGTTGTGGATTTACTCTCCAACACACAGGTGGGCTGAAGTAGTCACTATTTCTAGATTTGAAGCTTTCGTGACTGCAAGGATTCATATTCTTAGTTTTTTTTCCGGTAAAGTCACGTAGGTAAAACATGTAAATTAATAAAAGTAAAATAAAAATGTCAGACCTACGGCGACTGTAGTTTATCCCTGCTGTGGTCTAAACAGTTCACTCTGCTCAAGGCTTATACGCCCAAACGTGTTATGTCGTTACGTTGTATTCTAATGGTATATAGTGGAAAAAAAGGCTTATGTAATAAGCCAGTCTACTGAATAACTTGCAGGCAATGCAGAGCACCCTATTCAAATGGTATGCAGTTGGCAGATTTTTTTTCTTGTACATTTCGCTAAGCGACGAGTGCGTATCCTCACCGACTCCTATCGTAACCAACTCCCCGCCCCCCTCTCTAGCTCAGAGTACCGTTCGTGAAGTGCTTCGGTAAGTGAATAAGAAACTATTGCATTGTAAATAACCCGAGCCGCGTGTTATGCATTCTAAGATTCTTGTGGAAGAAAACTAATTTTGTTGGTGGAACCAGACAGAAACCAATGAAGAAACAACAGTCGTTAAAACAACAATAACAACAATCGTTAAAACAACAACAACATCAACAACAACAACAAAAACTGTGCTATTTTTCCCCCCGCAGGACTTCCACAATTTGGGGGGCAGGCAGGGGTTCGATTTTTCCCTCACATTAGGAATCTCGGGTGCATATAACACATTGATTTATTTGTAATCTTAATTGTAAACTACTGAAAATAAATTAATAAAGGTGCCCAGTTGGGGGGGGGGGGACATTGCCCCCCCCCCTCAAACTCCGCTCATGTTTCTGACCCCGTGCCCCTACTCATCATCTGTGAGAAAAACGAGCTTTATAGTTCATCGGATTTCTCCTCCTGTAGTATAAATAAAAATTCTGATTGTGCATACATAGTGCTCGACATCTTGAGTAATGCACTCGTTTTTTGTTTGTTTGACTCCACTGATGATAACGATGGAAACGAAGCCATTGGGAAACAAGTGTGACCACGAAAAGGGGTGAACTTTCCGGGCACAGAAAGAAAGAAACCCCCCTCCCCACACATTGGAATCTTACACAAGCACGAAGTACATCGCTGTGGACAATTAAACCACGCTTTCTCCCATCGCACACGCAGTGCCGTTGGCCACAACACTTACAAGACGTTGGCCGCTTTCCACGCTATAGTCGATTTCCACAGTTGTCGCTTGCCAAATAGTTTTCGTATGACCTCGGAGCATTGAGAAGGGGGGGAGGGAAGGGGAGAAACACCCCCACCGAACAACTGCAACGGCTATGAAACTTCTTCTTGGTTCTTTCGGTAAAGTCACGTAGAAGGGAAATAATAAAAGAATAAAAAATACAACATAATAAAATACTATTCTCACGACGTTTCGGCCACAACGCAAGCAGCCGTCCTCAGGTGAAGAACAGGTCTGTCGGAAAGATAGCGTTTGAATGACAGACCTGTTCTTCACATGAGGACGGCTGCTTGCGTTGTGGCCGAAACGTCGTGATAATTGTATTTTCTAATGTTAATTTTTTATTATTTTATTATTTCCCTTCTACGTGACTTTACCGAAAGAACGAAGAAGATAAATCCCTGCAGTCACGAAAGCTTTAAATAGAAAAGGCTATGAAACTGCTGGTAAAGTGCCTTTCGCAGAGAACCGGCGCATCATCGATTGCGAGCAAGGCTATCCTCAATCACGTACGAGCGGGCTGTAGGAGGGCTATCTAATGGAGATAAAGCAACGGCAAAAATATAAATAGTACAGGCCAGTAGAGGGTGGAGACAGGGCGAGATGGAAGGATGCGGTTGGAACGGGGATATGAGCGGGCATGGCAGTAGTGACTTGGGCGGAAGGCGACTGAAGAGAACCACACAGGTATGTGCAGACAATTCCAAGAAATTGAACCCACGCAAAAAAATGGGAATTTGGGGGCTTAGGGGAAGTGTACACAGATGAACACTCAAAACAATGCTGGCAATGCCGTAGAGTGTGTCGCGATTGCGAGCCAAGTTGCATTTCAAATGCTGCTCGAATAACATTCCCATGAATAAAAATTGGGATTTTCTTCTTCCTTTTCGTATGCCCTTCTTCTTCTTTAACTTGGCAGGAGCTGCACTGAGAGGTTGGACATGCATTGAATGGATATTAAAACAGGGTGCCACGGTGGCGAGATGTTAACTTCCTCGCCTGGTATACGGGAGGTCGTGGGTTCGATCCCGACCCGAACGCCTGCATATTTGGAGTTTGCATGTTCTCCCCGTGGTCGCGTGGATTTTTCTCCGGGACCTCTGGGTTTTCCCTCCACATTTAGCATCAAGATGCGTTTAAGAGTATTTGGCTGCTATACATTTACACCTAATAAGCCACTTCGTTGAGCTATCATTTGTGATAGCCACGTCGCTTCTGGAAATAAAAACTATCGAATTCAGTGGACCTGGTAAAATGAAAAAATAGTTACAGTAAATATTAACGCAATGAGTAGGTACATGTAAGAGCCCCATGTCACATACTAATTAACTGATTACTAATCTATTATATAATTACAATACCCCCCACCCCACCTCCGCCTCTGATCTCGAAACCTGATGGGGTTCAACAATGATGACGTCGATAAAACTGACACCTTTTTACAAGGAGTCATGTTTGCATAGACCACAATACCTGCAGTCATAATGCAAACAAAAAACATAACTCTGTATGCACTGTCCTTGAAGTTGATTGGTCCACACCCAAGACAGCTTTCCTTAGAGCCTAGTCTCACATGGGTTGGACCAGATGACGCCAAAAGGCGCACAACCCAAAGACAATGCACCATCAGAGTATGAGAGCTCGGGGTAAGCATTTACACCATTGGAACCTCATTTGCCAGTAAAAAATATGATAATTGTTTTTTTACCCTTCTATCTGGCAACAAAACTGACACCTTTTTACAAGGAGTCGTGTTTGCATAGACCACAATACCTGCAGTCATAATTGCCAGCTAGTAGGGTAAAAAAACAATTATCATATTTTTTACTGGCAAATGAGGTTCCAATGGTGAATGATGACGTCGTCCTGCACTATGTAAGACCGGAAGCAGGTGGAAGGCTTCACTGTTCTGGCAAATCGCCAGAAGATGCTGGATGTAATTACCAGCGAAACGTGGTATTCAAATTATAAATGTTGTGGATTCACTCTTCAAACACATCGGTGGGCTGAAAAAGTAACTAATTGGCGTTTTGTTCGCGTGACACATTTTTTTACTGATTGGCCGTGTCAGGTGGTGGAGGATTGCCACGCATTTATAATAACGCGATCTAACCCAAAACCCTTTTATGATGAATCACTTTGTAGCCGTCTGCAGCGTTCACCTGCGCTAAAGAGATGGCATATTTTGAATGTAAAACTACCCTATATGACATAAAAAAAACATTTCAAAGCCGTGATATGTGATTCATATAGGAATGCATGAATTTCTTACCAACACTGTTAAAGGTATGAGATATTTAAATAGCTGCATTCCAAATGAGTTAACTTTTATGGTCATATAATGTCCTTTGTGTTAAGATCGTTGTTTTCCTCTACACAACTTTCCATCAAAGAGTTCAGAGGCCTAGTGCTTTTTTCTGTACCTTTGTTCTATTTTCTTTGAGGAATTGACAGATTGTATTTTTAAAAAATCTGAACATTTCCTGCATAGACTTCGCAGACTATTTATATTTGTAAAAAAAAAAACCCATCACAAATGCATTGCACCTCATGTGATAAATGGAATACATTTCAAATAATTAATTCCGTGGGGCACATCATTACCTGCTGGGAGCAATTACCATATTCATAATCATGCTCTCTCACTTTGAAAAGGCAGTGAACGTGCCAGCACAACTGTTTAAACGTAACAAAGAAATACAATTATCAGCGTATTTATTACAAGTTTAAGTGACTCGGCAACGCTTGAATAGACATATCTGACTGTCAAACACCACAACTTCGCACCACATTCAATCCCTGATATCATCTCATTGCCAATGACTAAATATTGCTTCAGAAAGCCTACATGTTAAAATGAAAGAGTACAGAACTTTTTTTTTTCAGACGCTGTCTTTCCGACAACCCTGTTCTTCACCTGAGGACGGCTGCTTGCGTTGTGGCCGAAACGTCATGAGAATTGTATTTTATTATGTTAAATTTATTATTATTTTATTATTTCCCTTCTACGTAACTTTACCGAAAGAACCAAGAAGATGAGTACAGGACTTGTTGTTTTAAAATAGGCGCTCACATGCACAGACAGCACACTGAAAATTAAGCAACTATTATAAGTTCACACTCATTACACAAGAAGTGCTTGCCACAAATGAACCACAATGCCTTGCTCATCTCGTCTCGGAGGATAAACCATCATCACGTGAACTCCGCTCATCCTCGCTAATGGCTTTTGGCTGGCCATGGAACAAAGACGGTCACAGGATCGAGCGCTTTCAGATGCGCTTCTGCGTCAATCTGGAACGCTCCTCCTTCCTATATTAGGAAGTAACTGGAGCTATGCCACTTTTCAATGTAAATTGAAAACTCATTTCTTTCGAACTGATTTTTTGTGATTATTGTGTTGTCACCATTGCAACCTCATTTGCCAGTAAAAAATATGATAATTGTTTTTTTACCCTTCTATCTGGCAACAAAACTGACACCTTTTTTACACGGAGTCATGTTTGCATAGACCACAATACCTGCAGTCATAATGCAAACAAAAAACATAACTCTGATAATGTGCACTGTCCTTGAAGTTGATTGGTCCACACCCGAGACAGCTTTCCTTAGAGCCAAGTCTCACATGGGTTGGACAGTGCATACATTATCAGAGTTATGTTTTTTGTTTGCATTATGACTGCAGGTATTGTGGTCTATGCAAACATGACTCCTTGTAAAAAAGGTGTCAGTTTTGTTGCCAGATAGAAGGGTAAAAAAACAATTATCATATTGTGTTGTCCTTCGCCCTCACCTCCGATCAGCACGGTGGGCTACATCCGGTGCGTGAGAAGATCAACTTTGTTGTTGTTTGACTTGCATCCCACTGGGATTTTTGCACACAGCGTTGGTGTACGGTGTTTTTTCTGCAATATTTTGCTGTCTTTTCTTGGATTTTTTGTTTGCACTCAGTCACATATTCACTTTAAGATGATTTTTGTTCATATTTTTGTTTTTTGTTTGTTGCGGTTGCACCCGATTCAAGAGCCGAATGGCTCACAGGGCTATACCTAATAAATGAACTTGAACTTGAACATAAGTAGATCAACGTGTATACACACGCACGCTCCAAAACGTTACACAAGCCGTTGCCACGCTACTTGCATTAATTTGTGGTGGCACCTTAGGGCACATGCATAACATATGCACATCCACTTAAAGTCAAACTGGGCCAACCACTCACAACATCCCTCAAGCAATTGACCAATGTTTAACTTGAGTTTGCTAAATACACTACTTTAGTCGTGCATCGGTGATTTTTGCACTAGAAATACATTCGTTATGATTACATATTCAAGGGGCAGCTAAGGGTTTTATGTGATTCATTGCATGCATGCACGTGACATACTTCCCCCCCTATAATTAACGTTCCCCTTTACCAACCCGCACTTACCATCATACCAATACCCACCATTCGACACGTCACCACGGCGCCTGTGCCAGGCTAGGTGCACTTTGAGGCCACGTGAAGTTTTGAAGGCTCGCTGTCAGGGAGTCTCGGGACAGACCCAGCAGGTGACATGGGTTGGCTGAGATGACCGGTAGATGGACCACAAGCTGTATTGTGCCAACTTGCTGTATTTCATCTGCCCGGCGCTCCGTGCGTTGTTGTGAGCTTCGCTCCTCTGCCCTCCGTTGTTGCTGGAGGGCGACTGTCCTTCAACTGTCCAGTAGCGTCCTTCACGAGCCTCCTCCATAGAGGCCGATCTTCACCATGCTTAACCAGCATGCTTACCAGCGCGATGAAGTATAGTCAAACAACCGCCACAATTAGCACGGTTTGATGTGGGGCCTTCATACGGTCGTAGATTAACTATAGCGGAATGTAATAACTATACAACACGCAGAGGCATTGCACTCTTCCAAGAGTAAAATAAAAGTCAAAATGTGTACAGCCCTTGTTGATTCCACTGTCATACATGATCCCCCATGCCACCTCAGTCACGGTAGTCGTTTGGCCATACTTCACCACGCTGGTCGTTGTGGGATGCTGAAGATGGGGGGGGGGGGTGGCGACAATTCACGTGCAAGTGACCACTGATGGATGCCGCGTTGGCCAGATGTTAACTCCCTCGCCTGGTATGCAGGAAATCGTACGTTCTAAATCTAGATGGAAAATTCATTTCTACGAAATTGCGTTTTGCGTTAAGCTTGTCGTCCTTTTCCCGCATCTCAGATTAGCACGGTGGGTTATGTACGGCGCGAAAGAAGTTCAACGTTCGTACCACCCTGACTGTATCTGGAGTTCTCTCTCCCCGTGGCGGAGAGGTTTGCCCTGAACAATTAGAAACAGGCATTGTTTCTATTACACTGGTCAACACACTTTTTCTGGCATAAGGTATTCTAACGGTTTTAAGGTAATCTTGGGGTGCTGATTTCAAATCTGGCATCCGTTTTAGTCTATCACATCAAGTTGTTGAGATATCAAATATTGCATTTTCAATAAAAACTGCATAAGAAAAATATTAAATAAATGTAGATATCTACATAGAATGATATTATAAAGACACTATCCTAAAAATACAGCACCATATTTTATCACTAAAACAGTCACTGACTCGCAACAACTTGCAATCGTAAGTGACAGAGTTAATTTCGGGTAAAATCAATGAAAATGGGGTATGCCGATAGCATAAAAATGAGATGTGATAGAGCAAATCTGAGATCAGATTTGGAATCAGCACCCTGAGATTAGTCTAAAACAACTGCAAAAGTCCAGGCCAGATTTTTGTTGTTGTTGTTGTTGACCAGTGTTATTTGGCTGCCACTATGAATTCCCACGTGTGCTGATGATGATAAGCCATTTCGATGAGCTTGCATGTGGGGGGGTAGATCGCCAGTGGGATTTACCTGTTTACATTTTAACCATGGCAAGGAATCAAACCGAGGTCACTGCTAACCACCGCACCAACATCGTAACAAAAAATCCGGGAAATTCTAGGCCTTTGTGACATTTTTACATCTTTAAGTATTCAACTCCCGCTTCATCATACGCTGCCTATAGTAATATTGATGTGCAGTACTGTATTACGTAATTGATTTCTCCAATACAGCCTGGATAACATCTCAAAACTCTTTTAGGAGGGTTCGTACACTGGGATATTTAGCCAAATCTTTCACATATGAGGGTTTGCGAATGCAGGTGGCAAGAAATCGGAGCACCCAGAGAAAACCCCATTCCTGGAAGGGGTTAACATTCGGGCACACATTGATCAGAAAGCCATCCTTGCCGTACTGCCACCTTCTGGCTACGATGCAACTCGGCAGTTTGACAATCAGCGAGTGTTATTCTTATGTTTTTTTCGGTAAAGTCACGTAGGAAAAAAATTAAAATTAATAAAAGTAAAATTAAAATAAAATAAAAATCACGACGTTTCGGAGGCAACACAAGCTTCCGTCTTCAGGTGGAACAGTCACAGCACGATAGCTGTATCAGCGAGTGGTCCAACAGCACTGAGAGCCAGAGGTCGCAAACTGGTTTTGATTCCTTACCCGTACCCGGCCGCACCAGGGTCACAAATGGGTACCCGGGTACGGGTTCCCGTTCCCTACCCGTACCCTACCCGAAATGAGTGACAAACGGTTACTCACCAGTGACCCACGGCCTACCCGTACCCGGCCGCACCAGGGTCGCAAACGGGTAGCCGGGTATCGGGTAGGGTACGGGTATCGGGTACCCGGTTGCGACCTCTGCTGAGAGCCCAATTCGGACACCACAGCGCCAGTCATGATCGATCCACTGCTGGATTCAGGCCTCACCGAGCGGGTCGCCATCTGTCACGGTGGCCAATACATTTCTCGACGTCTGGAAGAAGTTCTAACCGTACATCGGGCACGAAGGGATTGGCACATCGCTGGGTTGTTTTTTGTTCCCTCCGTTATCTGCCATCGGTCACTCGTCTCACTTTTTTTCACGAATTAATATTATGAGTCCACCGCAGTTCATGCCCAAACTTAATGTCAGCCAGGTCCGAGATCCGGCAAATATCTTCTCAGTGGGAAATGAAGCCCTGTACAAACACCCCCCAGCCTCCCTACCAAAGATCCACCGTGTAGCCTTAACAGACTGTAGGGGCAAGTGCTGTTAGCGAGCACCTATGAAGGCCAGAACGGAACACGAGGGGGGTGGGTGGCCAGCACCACTCCCAGCCGCCTTTGTCTCCCCGGTAGCGATGTTTTTACGCACCACACCAGATACTCATTTGAGGCCGAGTCGACCTAGGGGAGGCCCAGGACCGGTTCAGATCATTGTCCAGCGGTGTTGGCCGTGAGCGGGAATCGAACCCGGGTCGCCAGGATTCGTAGCGCAGCGCGCTAACCGCTGCGCCACCACTCCCCACCACCACCAACACACACGCACACAGCCCCACCACCAACACACACGCACACAGCCCCACCACCACCACCGACACACGCGCACACAGCCCCACCACCAACACACGCGCACACAGCCCCACCACCGCCACCAACACACGCGCACACAGCCCCACCACCACCAACACACGCGCACACAGCCCCACCACCACCACCACCAACACACGCGCACACAGCCCCACCACCAACACACGCGCACACAGCCCCACCACCAACACACGCGCACACAGCCCCACCACCAACACACGCGCACACAGCCCCACCACCACCGCCACCAACACACGCGCACACAGCCCCACCACCACCACCAACACACGCGCACACAGCCCCACCACCACCGCCACCAACACACGCGCACACAGCCCCACCACCACCACCAACACACGCGCACACAGCCCCACCACCACCGCCACCAACACACGCGCACACAGCCCCACCACCAACACACGCGCACACAGCCCCACCACCAACACACGCGCACACAGCCCCACCACCACCACCAACACATGCGCACACAGCCCCACCACCACCACCAACACACGCGCACACAGCCGCACCACCACCACCAACACACGCGCACACAGCCCCACCACCGCCACCAACACACGCGCACACAGCCCCACCACCACCACCACCAACACACGCGCACACAGCCCCACCACCGCCACCAACACACGCGCACACAGCCCCACCACCGCCACCAACACACGCGCACACAGCCCCACCACCAACACACGCGCACACAGCCCCACCACCACCACCAACACACGCGCACACAGCCCCACCACCACCACCAACACACGCACACACAGCCCCACCACCAACACACGCGCACACAGCCCCACCACCACCACCAACACACGCGCACACAGCCCCACCACCGCCACCAACACACGCGCACACAGCCCCACCACCACCACCACCAACACACGCGCACACAGCCCCACCACCACCACCAACACACGCACACACAGCCCCACCACCACCACCAACACACGCGCACACAGCCCCACCACCAACACACGCGCACACAGCCCCACCACCACCACCACCATTCGCGTTTCTGCCACTGCGACTTACGCGTGATTAGTCACACAGGCGCGCTTTGCCTCGGCAGAACCACGGGGCTGTTATCGGTTGCCGCTGTGGCTGGCGAAACACAACAGTGCGTGGGCAGCGAGGGGCTGCCCGCGTCTGCCCACGCACTTCCCACTTCCTGAAGGAGCCCGGTTGAGTGAGAGAGAGAGAGAGAGCCGGTGAATTCTGTAAAGCCCCAAAACGCGCGTGTTGTTAAACCGCAGTGCTTGCTGCTGCTGCTGTAGCCTGCACTGTATCCACACCGGTAATGCCACCCACACGCCTCCGCCACCACCCCCCACCCAAGTGGGCTGAGCAAATCGGGTTCGCCTCGAAACATCAAATGGCACGTTAATGAACGCCGATCTGAACAAACACGCACGCGTGCGTGATGGGCAGCGGTGTGTGTAATTAATTAATGGTGACCATACGTATTTAATTGGCGATGACCACATTGCACTGAATGTTGCCAAATCTTGACGTGTGTTGGAGTGCGAAGCAGGTTTTTTTGAGTCTGGGTCACGGCCATGCATACAAGGTGTTATAGGTTGCTGTCTGGTGACATTGCGGGCAGCATATACAGGGTCGTCCAGGTATCCTGTGATCCCCAGTTCTGTTAAACGTAATGTTTAAGTAAGGCTTTATTTAAAACAGAAATTAATATTCAACGGTAAAACAAATGCTCGGGGTTAAATAATGATTTTGGGGAGGGGTCACAGGACATCTGGACCATGCTGTGACAGTACAGTAATATCCACTTTTGTTTCACCAACACCGCAATGATCCAAGTTGGTGAAGTATGGTCAAAATAGCCGCAACCAACCCACACGCAGTGCCGGATTATCCCAGTAGCAAACAGGAGCTTAACGCTACGGGCCCCGCACTTTCAAGGGCCCCGCGCTAAACGCTTTCAAGCTATCAATTCCGGTTCTAGTTATTCTGCACTTGCTTTATTACTATAGTACTATACCGCCTTCAACTTTTAGGAACGACTGGGTGTTTCAGGTTAGCGATTTGGCGTATTATCTGGCTGTATAGCAAATGAAAAAATACAATTACTTTACTATGCAAGTTAAAAATGTGTGTTTTCATATTTATGTTTTTTAGGGGTCGTCCATAAATGACGTCACGCACCTGGGGGGGGGGGGGGTCAGACATTTGTGACGATGTGTGACAAGGGGGGGGGGGTGAGAAATGTGACGTCACATCAAAATGCGCAACTTTAAATAAATATAGCCAACACGTTAAATAGACTTTTTAATAAATGTTTTCTCCTACATCAGAGTGCAGCGCCACATTAAATACGCACTACAATGACAATGATTTAAAGCGATTTTAAGCATGTTTTATTTTCAAAATGGAAATATGGTTTTGGGGGGGGGGGGAGGGCAGAGCTTTGTGACGTCATATTTGAGGGGGGTCTGACTTTTTGTCACGCCGTGTGACGAGGCCGGGGGGTCCAAAATCGTCCAAAATCGCGTGACGTCATTTATGGTCGGCCCCCAAGTTCGTTGCCACCAGCGCGCCGCGCTCACGTGTTTTGTTGGCCATGTTTATGGGCACGCTGGGGTCTTCGCCCTGGTTGTAGTTCAAGTTCAAGTTCATGTATTAGGTATAGCCCTGTGAGCCATTCGGCTCTTGAATCGAGTGCCTACCGCAACAAACAAAAAACAAAAACATGAACAAAAAAACATCTCAAAGTGAATATGTGACTGAGTGCAAACAGAAAAGAAAGACAGCAAAATATTGCAGAAAAAAACACCGTACACCAACGCAGTGTGCAAAAATCCCAGTGGGATGCAAGTCAAACAACCAACAAAAACCAGAAGACAACTTAGATTAGGGCCATCAGTCTAACTCTGTACTACACCAAACAAACATGGCTAAACAAATACACTTTTCGAAATCACCAAAATAAAGCCATGAAAGCAATAAAACAGTGATCATAGGAACTGTGACGGAATTTAGTAACCCGCAAATACCCGCCGTCTGCTTTACACTGGGCGGTAAAGAATACCATGATGCCATCATGGCCCGTTTGGGAAATTGCTTGCAAATTAAATTGCTTGCAAATGCTAGATTTGAAGCTTTCGTGACTGCAAGGATTCATATTCTTAGGTTTTTTTCGGTAAAGTCACGTAGGTAAAAAAAATGTAAAATTAATAAAAGTAAAATAACAAAATATATAAATAAAAGAAATTTTCTTTTTTTACTTTTATTAATAAAAAAACATTTACCTACGTGACTTTACCGAAAAAACCTAAGAATATGTTTGCAAATTACCTAATTTGGTGAAGCCGCGTAGGAGTATCGCCCCCTGCTGTGACCAACAGTAAGTTTCACTCATCATTGTGATGATTCATTATTCTCACAAAATGATTCCAATTATTTATTTAAAGCTTTCGTGACTGTAGGGATTCATATGCTTGGTTCTTTCGGTAAAGTCACGTAGAAGGGAAATAATAAAACAATATTTTCTTGCTGTGGATTTCACACCTGATGATGATTGCTTGTGTTGCAGTGGAAACGTCGTGAGAATTTTTATTGTTTTATATTTCTATTATTTTATTATTTCCATTCTACGTGACTTTACTGAAAGAACCAAGAAAATTATTCCAGTTAATTTTCTGCAATTACGTGCTGCGGTTGTCATTTAAATCAACGCTGTATACGTACAACTGGCGGTGTGGGACGGTGATGCAACGGTGAGCGCATTGCTTTTCTGAATTTGAAGCTTTCGTGACTGCAAGTATTCATATTCTTAGGTTTTCTCGGTAAAGTCACGTAGGTAAAAAAATTAAATTAATAAAAGTAAAATAAAAATAAAATAAAAATCACGACGTTTCGGAGGCAACACAAGCTTCCGTCTTCAGGTGGAACCGTCACAGCACGATAGCTGTATCAAGTAAATGAGAGATTCAACGAGATACTACCCCGTATATATACTGGTTGGGGGGGGGGGGGGATGGGCCAGGGCAAGCCCCCTTTTTTTTTATTATGGTAAGGTGCGGCTTGAGACTACGGCTAGTCCACATAACAAAGGACTGAGCCTTTATCATGGTAAGGTGCGGCTTACTTTTATTAGTTTTAAATTTTTACCTACGTCACTTTACCGAAAAAAACCTAAGAATATGCTTTTCTGAACCCGGCCACCTGATACCAATTTCCCAGCCATGGCGAACATCGGATGCGAGCAATGTCCGAACCAGTCCTAGCTCCTACTGTCATCAACCCATGGCGAAGGATGAAACAATTGTTAAGTTTAACTGATTGATACAACGTTCGCACGCTAAACCCACTTATGTACGTCTTCGCTTCAGTATAAAGTCACCTGTGTGGTCACGTAAGTATCACGGGGGCCGTCCATAAATGACGTCACGCGATTTTGGACGATTTTTGACAACCCCCCCTCGTCACACGGCGTCACAAAAAGTCAGACCCCCCCCTCAAATATGACGTCACAAAGCTCTGCCCCCCCCCCCCCCAAAATACATGCTTCAAATATCTTTAAACTAGTGTTATTGTAATACGTATTTAATGTGCCGCTGCACTCTGATGTTGTAGGAGAAAACATGTATTAAAACGTCTATTTAATTAAGCAGAACGTGTTGTCTATATTTATTTAAAGTTGCGCATTTTGATGTGATGTCACGTTTCTCACCCCCCCCCCCTCGTCACCTGATGACGGACGCTTGTGTTGCGCCCGAAACGTCGTGATTTATTTTATTTTCTACCTCCGTGACTTTACCGAAAGAACCAAAGAGTATGGATTCCTGCAGTCACGAAAGCTTCAAATCAAGATTATTTTCTTTTAAAACATATTTAAGTGAATTTACCGAAAGACCCAAAGAATATGAAATCCTGCAGTCACGAAAGCTTTAAGCCAAGATTTGTTAATTATTGTTGACCACCCTCACTGTGCCCTCGATGACGATCACGGCGAGGACGAACCCGAGGCAGAGTGGGCAGGGGTCCCAGTAGCAACAAGACGACGACTCCAGAGGTAGCTTCAGTTTAGCTTCAGTTGGGAACAAACTCTACCTTGGAATTTCCATCGTAAGCAGCAGCAGCAGCAGCAGCAGCAGCAGCAGCAGCAGCAGCAGCAGCAGCAGCAGCAGCAGCAGCAGCAGCAGCAGCAGCAGCAGCAGCAGCAGCAGCAGCAGCAGCAGCAGCAGCAGCAGCAGCAGCAGCAGCAGCAGCAGCAGCAGCAGCAGCAGCAGCAGCAGCAGCAGCAGCAGCAGCAGCAGCAGCAGCAGCAGCAGCAGCAGCAGCAGCAGCAGCAGCAGCCATGGTCAATTAACTGGTGCGTATGAAGGCCTCATATCTACTGGACATCTATGACAAAGAGCTTCACAGCTCATCGGATTCCTCCAGTCTGAATAAAGGTGCTGATTCTAATATCCGTAGGTGTGTATTCACTTGTAAAACACCGTCGTTTTTTTTGCAGTTGACAGCGAGTTAAGTGACAGGTGCTTAACAAAGGGAATACATTATCGTTCTCAATTGTCGGCAGTGTAAAGTGTGATCTTACGGAGTGTCACACGATGCCGTGATAGTGCCAAGTAGGCGGATAGCGCTCCAAACAACCACGCACAAGACAAAGATCCCCCGGATAGCCTTGATAGAGTGTAGGGGCAAGTGCTGTTAGCGAGCACCTACGAAGGCCGGAACGGTACACGAGGGGGTGGGTGGCCAGGACTAACCCCGACCGCCTTTGTCTCCCCAGTGGTGGTGATCTTTACACACCACACCAGGTACTCATTCGACGCTGAGTCGACTTAGGGGAGGCCCAAGACCGGTTCAAATAATCGTCACTGGGTGTTGACCGTGCACGGGAATCTAACTGGGGTCGCCGGGTTCGTAGCGCAGCGCGCTAAACGCTACACTCCCGGCTCCCCCCAGGGTCTGGAATTGCTGTTGCCAATAAATTGAAACTTGAGCCACTCACTACCTATGAGATCTTCACTCAAAACTGCTCTAGAGGAGTTGTACACCCCTAGCTGCCAGTGCTATTCAGTGGCCTAAAATAAAATGTTTCGCTCCGGATGATCGCTGCAAAGTATGACCTGTGTTTTGATTTAGTGTGCTGATCTTAAATGTGCATTGAAAAATTATAATACTCCGATTGATGCTCCTGCTGTTGTGGAGTGACTCATGCAGCCAGCTATGCCTGCAGGGTTTTGGTAGTACATATTGTTTATGCCATTTATTGTGAAAATTCCGTCACAGTTCCTATGATCACTGTTTCATTGCTTTCATGGCTTTATTTTGGTGATTTCGAAAAGTGTATTGGTTTAGCCATGTTTGTTTGTTGTAGTACAGAGTTAGACTGATGGCCTTAATCTAAGTTGTCTTGTTGTTGTTGTTTGACTTGCATCCCACTGGGATTTTTGCACACAGTGTTGGTGTACGGTGTTTTTTCTGCAATATTTCGCTGTCTTTTCTTGGATTTTCTGTTTGCACTCAGTCACATATTCACTTTAAGATGCTTTTTTTGTTCATGCTTTTGTTTTTGTTTGTTGCGGTTGCACCCGATTCAAGAGCCGAATAGCTCACAGGGCTATACCTAATCAATGAACTTGAACACACACACGCTGGCATGTTGACACTCAGAGGGCAAATACAGCTAGAACTTCGCACACTAATTCTGAAGCCCGTATCGACGCATGCAAATGTTTTCCCTGTGGCCTGTGCTGAATGTGCAGCAATGCATGCACGCGCATGGCAGTGTGTGAACAACCCCCGCTGCCGGATGACGAGACCCATCGCACGCCACGTGGCTTGTGGGAGCCGTTTGACCTTAGTTCACCACACTGGTCAGTTGCAGGTGCGGTGACGTTTCAAAGGCGAGAAACACGAAACCGAGAGCACGCAGCACGGCACAATAGCGGCGAATAACAACGTGCTGTGCAGGGTTCGCCATCCCTCCCGGATTGTCTGGGAGCCTCGAACGAAATTGGCATCGAACTCCCCGTATGCACGTGTAGAGGAGTAAAATGGGGACGTGACGTCAGGTGTGCCGTTCAGTGCGATGACGTCACGTCTCCTAGGGTACTTAAGGGATACCCCGTGATGTAAGCGGGGTCACTGTGGGAACAACGGGTAGAGTAAGCAGGGTGAAGAGGGAACCAGGGGTAGAGAGAGGGATCGAGTGGTGAGTCTGGGGAGAAGCCGGTGGTAGCCGTAGAGGTGCTTCTCTCTCCGCTCGGTGGAGTCGGCAGAGTCCCCGATCCGACACGAGAGAGAGAGAGACCGGAGCTAGCCGGCAGGGACCCGGACTCAGAGTAGGACCCCTAGCCCCTGGGAGTTGTGTACCCTGTGTAATATTGTCACAGCTCTAATAAACCCTGGCGAAATCACTTAATTTACCTCCGTCTCCGAGTACGTCCGTCGGAACTTCTCTACACACCTACGTACGTTGAACTTATTTCGCTCCGTACGCAGCCAACCGCGCTTATCGGAGGTGCGGGGGAAGGACAACGAATGCACGGTGACTGTTGAAGGAATTGCGGGGAGATTTTAATAGTGTAATAGGATGTTTTTAGAAGAAGACGAAAAAAAAATCCGATAATAATACAACAAAAAACTCCCGGAATGGCTTCAGTCAGAGGTGGCAACCCTACTGCTGTTGTGGCGTGCGGTGGTCAACCCAGCCAGGCTCTGTCCAGACTCAAACCTGCTTAGCTTCCAAGAACTGATGAGATCATTCACATCGTGGTGGACTTATTAGCAACAATACATGAACGTCTTTATCCACTTGGGTCTCTCAATATTCGCATTGGAAAATTTTGTCAATTTCCGTTGATGAGAGTTTTGACTTGCATGAGGACACCGCTATAATTTACTCCCAATTTTTTTTTAAACCACAGGTTCAAGAAGTAGAAACAATATAACACCTCACATCGTTCCACAGAGATAGGTGCAAGAATCCATCGTTGCACTGCCATTTCCGAAGTGCTGAATTCCAGGGCTGTGGAACCATTCTGTTCAATGCCAGTTTTGACAAAACACCCGAGGTACAGCAGCACTCATCGTCAAATTATTTGGTTAGATTCTTATACGTGAAGCAACATTTGCGTAAACTGTACAGTATTCATATACAGTCAGTTGCCACTGTGCGTCATAATGTGTTATGTTAAATATATAAATGTACGTTTGAGTTCCAATGCTTCCTCTTCTGATTCTACGATACGGTATTGCACAGCTACGATAATAACGTTGCTTTCACAACGTCTGCAGGCATGTTTGGGCTTTCGAGGATACTGCAAATGTCAAAATTCAGAGGCCACCTCAAGTCCGCTTCTTATAAAGCTAAACTACGCCATCTCTATTAACGTGCAAACTTAATTCCAACAACCACACAATATGACCCAGAAGTTTCCATTTCACGTGTTTTATTCAAATAAGTGGCTTGTATTCTAAACGAAAATATTATCTATTGATTTATTTTTTACCAGTGAAGGCCCCGCTGAGTTATATAGCCCTTTTTCAGAAGCGTCCTGGCCACAAATGATAGCTCAACAAAGTGGACATTTACAGCAGCCAAATTACTCTTAACGCATGATGTTTATTCTAAATGTGGAGGAAAAACCCGCAGGGCCCGAAGAAAAATCCACGCGACCACGGGGAGAGAGAAATACCAACTCCAAATATACAGCAGCAGGCGCCAGGGTCGGGATTGAACCCACGACCTCCTGTATACCAGGCGAGGGAGAAGACATCTCTCCACCGCGATGCCCAATTGAGTCTACGACACCTCCAACAGTGCTATTTGTTGCTGACCGCTTGGCATTTTTGGGCCTTTCGGTTTGAGCTTACAGCAACACGTGCTTTTTAATCATGAGACCTCCCTTGCCAGTATCAAAATACAAGATTAGGTTTTACCCAGTCTCTGGTGTGGACCCATCAGTTTCAAAGACAATGCATCTACTACCAGAGCATGTTTATTTTTGCATGTTCACCACAAGTACGTGTGGTTAATGCAAACAGGATTCCTTGCAAAAGGTTTCTATTTGGTGTTTTAACATCTGAACACCTGCTTTATTGCCAGAAGGGGTAAAACCCATTCTAACACGTGATTTTTCGTTTGTTAAATGCGGTGACCTACTTTTTTTTATTAGAAGAGACTTCCTTTACCGCAAGAGTCCAACACGTGGGGGGGGGGGGGGGGGGGTCTCGGTTAACCCGCGTAGTGGAAGTGTAAAGATGACTTAGACGCACTTGTCTTGAGATGGTTTCTTTATTAAGGAGCCGCGTGCTCACACTCGAACAGGCGGAGACCCCCATTGCAACAGCCCCGAGTCTCCCGCGCATCTCCCCCTTATATACGGTCCGAGGCCACGCCCCCATTCCCGAACCTTCTCGCTGGTTCTAGACCGCTCGCTCTACCGGCAGACTCCACCGTCTTCTTCCGTCACCTGGCCACGCTCCTATTCTCGATCATTCCTGTAACCACCAGTCCATTCGTACTGCAGGCTGACTCCCCTGTCATTACCTCCCGTGGCCACTAGTCCATTCGTACTGCAGGCTGACTCCCCTGGCATTACCTCACGTGGCCACTAGTCCATTCGTACTGCAGGCTGACTCCCCTGGCATTACCTCCCGTGACCACTAGTCCATTCGTACTGCAGGCTGACTCCCCTGTCATTACCTCCCGTGGCCACCAGTCCACTCACACTGCAGGCTGACTCCCCTGTCATTACCTCCCGTGGCCACCAGTCCACTCCCCCTTCAGGGTGACTCCCCTGTCATTACCTTTCATGGCCACCAGTCCACTTGCACTGCAGGCTGACTCCCCTGTCATTACCTCCCGTGGCCACTAGTCCACTCGAAATGCAGGCTGATTCCCCTGTCATTACCTCCCGTGGCCACCAGTCCACTCACACTGCAGGCTGACTCCCCTGTCATTACCTCCCGTGGCCACTAGTCCACTCGCACTGCAGGCTGACTCCCCTGTCATTACCTCCCGTGGCCACTAGTCCATTCGTACTGCAGGCTGACTCCCCTGTCATTACCTCCCGTGGCCACTAGTCCAGTCGCACTGCAAGCTGACTCCCCTGTCATTACCTCCCGTGGCCACTAGTCCAGTCGCACTGCAGGCTGACTCCCCTTACATTACCTCCCGTGGCCACTAGTCCAGTCGCACTGCAGGCTGACTTCCCTGTCATTACCTCCCGTGGCCACTAGTCCAGTCGCACTGCAGGCTGACTCCCCTGTCATTACCTCCCGTGGCCACTAGTCCAGTCGCACTGCAAGCTGACTCCCCTGTCATTACCTCCCGTGGCCACTAGTCCAGTCGCACTGCAGGCTGACTCCCCGGTCATTACTTCCCGTGGCCACTAGTCCATTCGCACTGCAGGCTGACTCCCCTGTCATTACCTCCCGTGGCCACTAGTACAGTCGCACTGCAGGCTGACTCCCCTGTCATTACCTCCCGTATCCACTAGTCCATTTGCACTGCAGGCTGACTCCCCGGTCATTACCTCCCGTAGCCACTAGTCCATTCGTACTGCAGGCTGACTCCCCTGTCATTACCTCCTGTAGCCACTAGTCCATTCGGACTGCAAGCTGACTCCCCTGTCATTACCCCCCGTAGCCATTAGTCCATTCGGACTGCAGGCTGACTCCCCTGTCATTACCCCCCGTAGCCACTAGTCCATTCGCACTGCAAGCTGACTCCCCTGTCATTACCTCCCGTGGCCACTAGTCCATTCGGACTGCAGGCTGACTCTCCGGTCATTACCTCCCGTGGCCACTAGTCCCCTCACACCGTCATGACAGAACGAGGCAATTGTTTTACGACCTTGCCTTTCGGGGCACCTCGGGTCGCAATGGACAGGACCTTAGCCCGCACCGCAGGCCATAAAATAATTTGGTTCCGACTCGAAGCGGGTCCCCACCCAGTGGGTAACAGCTGTGCGTGCGTGTGGGGGGAGCGGTGGTGTATCGATTGGCGCGCGGCGCTGCAAATCTCGCTCACGGCCAACACCGGTGGCAAATATCTGAACCGGTCCTGGGCCTCCCCTAGGTCGACTCAGCCTCAAATGAGTACCTGCCGGAGTGCCGGCCTTCGCAGGTGCTCGCTAGTAGCACTTGCCCCAATGGTCTGTCAAGGCTATACGGGGGATCTTTGTCTTTGTAGGTAGCCCGACCCAATTGCAGGACTGCAATGCAGTCCGCTGCCCTCTGAACGTGTCCCGAGTGGTGCTGTTGCAGTAACCAGCCGGCAGGCGGCAGCCAATGTCTATGTCTGGAGGGAACAAACAGTGATGCCCATTGTTATTAAGGGGCCGTCCATAAATGACGTCACGCGATTTTGGATGATTTTTTTACCCCCCCACCTCGTCACACGGCGTCACAAATATATGACGTCACAAAGCTCTGCCCCCCTCCCCAAAAAAAACATGCTTCAAATCGCTTTAAACTCTTGTCATTGTAGTGCGTATTTAATGTGGCGCTGCAACTCTGATGTTGTAGGAGAAAACATTTTTTTAAAAGTATATTTAATTAAGTAGAACGTGTTGTCTACATTTATTTAAAGTTGCGCATTTTGATGTGACGTCACATTACTCAACCGCCCCCCCCCCTCGTCACACATCGTCACAAATGTCTGACCCCCCTCCCCCCTAGGTGCGTGACGTCATTTATGGACGGCCTATGCATAATCAACAATTTGTAGTACGTTAAGTAGTGCCGACCGAGAAGCCATAGGTTGAAAGTAACACACGTGTCTGTGGGTTCTGAAGGAACGGTGAATGATGATGGAGGATAACAGTGTCCGCTTGACGATTTTGTTCACTGATATTCTCCACAACGATGTTATTGATTATTATATGGTTCAGATGTAGGTCATCTGTACATTGAAGTCGACACGTAAAGTGAACATCGTGTTCTTATGAGGTGGCTTTGTGAGGTGGAACGATTTAAGATAAACTAAAATCAAGATATTATGCAAACAATTATTTCTAGATTTGAGGCTTTCGTGACCGCAAGGATTCATACTCTTAGGTTTTTTCGGTAAAGTCATGTAGGTAAAAATAAGTAATACAAATAATAGAAATAATAATAGAAATAAAATATAATTTTAATAAAATATTGTTTTAATATTATTTTAATAAAATATTATTTTAACAAAATATTATTTAATTTCTATTATGATTTCCATTTTTTATTGTTTATTTTTACCACGTAGGTAAAAAAATAAAAATAATAGAAATAATAAAAATAAAATATTATTTTAATTAAATATTATTTTAATTAAATATTATTTTATTTCTATTATTATTTCCATTATTTTTATTATTTATTTTTACCTCCGTCACTTTACCGAAAAATGCCTAAAAACAATTATTTGTTAAACGTGCATACCCTGACTGAATGTTGGTCGCTCCACTCCAGATCTGGCGACCCAACGTACTGGCACGTACGTTTGCAATGGAAATTAATTTCACGACACTTTTTACAGGCACAAATGCCAATCTTTAATAAGCGAGAGAAGTGTGAATACGTGTGCTCAATTAATTTGTGAGATGTTCTGTTCCATTAGGGTTTAATTAAACGGTTAATTGTATTCGACATTTTTTACAACACACACCAAAAACACTTCGCGAACTCACAGATCTCAACTCACAGATCTGAACTCTGATCGGCTGGCTTGGAGCAGGGATTCGTGACATAAGATTCGTGACATAAGGCACTACCACTAGAGTATATGGTATGCCTGTCCATGAACATTATGTACTCCTATAACCAGCTTAGCCTATGTTTCTTTCTAAAGTAAATAATACATAAACATTGCCAAAATACGTCGTAATTCTTGGAACAGTTTTCGGGACCATTCCGACTGAAGTTAAGCGCTGAGATAATGACCAGCATCATTCTTCAGGGATTGCGGTTCCTTGTGAACGCTGCCCAACTACGATTGAAAGCGTTAATTCAATAACCGTGTCAGTCCGTCTGCGATCCGTCTGTATAAATGGGGTCACCATAACTCCCGTGACGATCCAATATGAGCCAAAGTGCAGGACAGTCTGCTCTTCTATAACACGGCAGTTGCGTTCCTGAAGAACACCGCGTCAGGGGCGGTTTCTTCATTAGGGCGATTGGGCGACGCACCACCAATGTCATTCAAACACAGAGTCACGCTAGCCGTCATTGCAGCCTCTGGATATAGTCCAATCAGCGTCATGTCACGTTCTGTGGAGTACCGCCTCTTTTTGGGCGATTTCCCTCCAGCTGAGAATCGCCCCGAGTGGCCCCATAGACTTATATTCAAAGATGTTTTTTTTCGAATGGGAGCGCTGCAATGCATTCTCTATGGCTTCTGGGAGGACTCGCCCTAACGTGCTTACGTCATCATACGTGCTTACGTCATCATACGTAAGCACGTTTCATCCAACAATATAATTTGTGGCCACCTAGTGGAATCTTTAATAAAATAAACTTGAGTGGTTTGTTTTAATAGTGAGTATAGAAACAAACAAGATGTATTGTGAGAGTCACTTTATTTTTCATTAATATTAAAGAAGTGAAGTTGCCTTTACATGCTTAAGCTGTTAATTTATCCATTGCATGGGTGGACCTTATCCTTATCAATCATCCAGACATTTGCCCCCCCTGAGAGATTTTGCAGGAGCCGCCACTGCACCGCGTTATAGAAAAATCTCGTTATAATAAATATTACAGGGTAAAGCACAGTCCGCGATAACACTTGGGATGCACCCGTGCCACTGCTCGGTTCCTCCTCGCGCTACGTAGTTCTGTTCACTCGATGATCGCGTTATATCCAATTCGCATCCGCGTTATAAAAGATGCATGTTCCCCGAATGCACTCGTCGCGTTATATCCAATTCGCGTTCTTGAAAACAACACGCGGCGTCGTAGGAGAACGGACTGCCCTAAGTTCCGTGGCCATTCGGCGCTCGCACATCCAATAGAAAACCCGGCCACGTCAACCCAAGGACTGCCCAAAAAACTTGTGAGATGAGCCAGAGCAACGATATCAAATGTTGAAACGTGTTGTGCCCCGATTTTGCTAGCATGTGCGTGCACACGCGGTCATCCGCAGGTGGATATGAGGTGTGATAAACGCGTAAAGTGTTTAATGTTTTGCACGCCGGGCAATGAAGAGGTTAATGGCGGTTGAAACAACGGACGCGTTCCTTAAACCCACCCACCCCTACTCTTTGGTTCTTTCGGTAAAGTCACGTAGGTATTACATTTTAGATTTGAAGCTTTCGTGACTGCAAGGATTCATACTCTTAGTTTTTTCGGTAAAGTCACGTCGGTAAAAAAAATGAAATTAGAGTTAATAAAAAATAAAATAATAAAATAAAATTATTATATATTTTTTAATTAATTCTAATTTCATTTTTTTACCTACGTGACTTTACCTAAAAACTAAGAGTATGTATAAAATTGTATTTATATACATTTTTATTTATGTAAAATTGTATTTTATACCTACGTGACAGCCTAACTTACAGTAATTTTAAAGCTTCTGGGTCAGTCGCACCAGAGATGCCTCCTGCGTTCATTCATAAACGTGAACCGCACACTCAAAGAGCATCCGCCCTTTAAGGTCAAGCCTGTGGGGTTAAGGCTCCCCTGGAAACGCGACCCCTTCGTATTTTGTTGCGTATACATCACCGTGTTTTCTTCTGTTACATGGCGGGGCGAGTTGGTGGCGGCTCTGCTGTCAACGCCAAACTGCTTAAAAAGGTCACTCACTCAACCCGATCGCTTGCTCGATTAGCTAAGCGGCAGGGGGTGCGGGTGGGGAGGGGGGTCATCGTGAACAGGTCTGCCCGTTGTCCGGAGTCTGACATGAAGCATTACGGGTGTCAGGCAGCTTCCCGTCACAAACACGAGATGACAAGCAGCAACGAAAAAAAAGCAGCCATAATGGCCATCTCAATTTCACCTGCTGGCCTTTTTCCATTCTCACGGAACAAAATGTGCTTCAATAACAACAAAACATCCTTAAAAGTTACTTGTATTTTTTTTTAAAACAAGTGTGTTAAACCAATGATGGAATGGGGGGTGGGGGGCTCACATGCGGCGGGGGTTAACTGACCATATTTAACCACGCTGGTCAGTGTGGGTTTGGTGGGAGAGGTGGAGTCGCTGGTTCAGCAAACAGTCACTTGGATTTCGATGTAAAGCTTTCGTGACTGCAGGGATGCATCTTCTTGGTTCTTTCGGTAAAGTCACGTAGAATGGATATAATAAATAATAAAAATAAAACATAATAAAATAATTATCACGACGTTTCGGCCACAACGCAAGCAGCCGTCCTCAGGTGAAGAATAGGTCTGTCGATAAAACGTCGTGAGAATTATTTTATTATGTTTTATTTTTGTTATTTTATTATTTCTATTCTACGTGACTTTACTGAAAGAACCAAGAAGATGAGTCCCTTGGATGTTGCGCAGTGGATTTTTGCTGTGCGCGACATCGGACTATATCGGTGAGCTATACAGCTCTTCTTCGCAGGTGTTGAGCAGGGGCGGGTCAGAACGTTGCAACAACAAACAACGCAAAAAAAACCAAAGGAGTGGAAAGTATAGGAATAGGTGAGCAAAACACTAAAAATATATACAAATAAAAATAAACTATTTTATTTTACCAGGTAAAGCCCACTGGGATATTAGCATTGTTATTTTCAGAAGCGATCTGGCCAAAAATTATATTATAGCTCCACGAAGTGGCTTATCACGTGGAAATTTCTCGGAGCCAAATATTCTAAATAATCTATAACACCTCATATGCATGGTGGTGGCTTATCAAAGAACTCTGCAGGTTCACCCCCCCCTTCCCCCTCCAAGCTTCCAATCTGATGAGAATCTGGGAGATTTTTGCGGGCGATTTGTTGGTCAGAGGCGAATACGTCACAACACGTGTGTACCACCATTGGAACCTCATTTGCCAATAAAAAATATGATAATTGTTTTTTTACCCTTCTATCTGGCAACAAAACTGACACCTTTTTTTACAAGGAGTCATGTTTGCATAGACCGCAATACCTGCAGTCATAATGCAAACAAAAGAACATAACTCTTTGGCGTCATCTGGTCCAACCCATGTGAGACTAGGCTCTAAGGAAAGCTGTCTCGGGTGTGGACCAATCAACTTCAAGGACAGTGCATACATTATCAGAGTTATGTTTTTTGTTTGCATTATGACTGCAGGTATTGTGGTCTATGCAAACATGACTCCTTGTAAAAAAGGTGTCCGTTTTTTTGCCAGATAGAAGGGTAAAAAAACAATTATAGGTACCAATTTGCGAAATGTGGCGAAATACATTCGAGAAAGATGGCATTGGCTGAAGTAACATCTATCATTCCATTACTGTGTTTAACTTTAGAACCCCTGCTATCATCAACATGCTGGCTGTACGTTTGAGTAAGTTTAGCATTAGGGCAGAATGATGGAGTTTAAGCTGGACACATTGTTCACTTACAATGACACAAAATGTTGCCACCCCACATGATTCTCTGTTGGTTTTTGTTTTGGTGATTGCCAAAGAACATACGGAACTAATATACATTTTATTTAACTGCACGAGTGTAACTAAACAAATAAAGAAAAGCTCAGACGTTCTACGCTCAAATGCTTTAAGCCGGTGTGTTTTGAAATTCTATAGCGAGGTGATGACGTAGGGCATTCCAGCCTGGAAACGACGGGTGAAAAGAAACAAGTATTTTAAAATATATATAAAAATATACCGAGCGTACGCATGGATTACATAACAATTCCCAAACATGCGTTTCTTTTCAAAAGTATTTGCTTTGGCGGTACGCATTATGGAGGAAGGCTGCTCTACAGGAGCCTGTCAGAGCAAAATCCTTTTCTCATATTTACAAACAGTCCCTTGTGTTTTTTTGCAGGCTTAGTTTGTGTCTCCACATTTTTTTTGCAGCAGAACGACGGTGCAACTACAGTTTTTACATCATCCGCACCTAGTTTACACAACAAAGGCTCATTCCTAACAGCGTGCTTCAGCCGCACCGAACCTCACAAAAATAATATTCAGGTCCTACCTTGGCTCCTCCCACCCTCAACCAGTATATATACAAATACTGTGTTCTTGGAATTTCTCTCACTTGATACAGCTATCGTGCTGTGACGGTTCCACCTGAAGACGGAAGCTTGTGTTGCCTCCGAAACGTCGTGATTTTTATTTTATTTTTTATTTAACTTTTATTAATTTTAATTTTTTACCTACGTGACTTTACCGAAAAAAACTAAGAATAGTTTGGTTCCGATTGGATTACTTTTCATGAGAGTTATCTGCCGTGCATCCCCACGATGCGTGTGGATGAAAAGAACGATTCCAACAAACGCTCTCAGACTTACGTTGTTAAAGCCTTTATATATATAAAGAAAAGAGACGAGAGAAGGATAAAAGTTTAAGAAATAGGTCAACTCAGCCTCAAATGAGTACGTACATGGTGCGTTGTATAAACATCACCATTGGGGAGACAAAGGCGGCCGGGCATGGTGCTGTCCACCCACCCCCTCGTGTGCCGTGCCGGCCTTCATAGTTTTTCGCTAACAGCTCTTGCCTAAACAGTCTGTTAAGGCTATACAGGGGGGGGGGGTGGAACCTTTGTCTTTGTTTTGTGCGGTTGCAAAAATGCGAGACATGCACCCTGAAGGCATCGCTGTGGCTGTGGTCGTGCCCCTGTCAGTCGTCTCGTGACACCAGGCCCAGTGGCACGTCCTCGCCACAGCCCCAGGGCCACGTGGCAAATCTTCCCCGCGCCGCCGCGTGTGAGTGCCACAGAACGAGGCAGGGGGGACGCGGAGGCAAGGCAGAGCGCGGCACGCGGTGATGCGATGTTAACTACCTCGCCTGGTGTACAGGAGGTTCGTGGGTTCGATACCGACCCTGATGCCTGCTGTATATATGGAGTTTTCGCGTCTCTCTCTCTCTCTCTCATTATCATCATGGTGGCTAGGAGATGTTACCTACCTCGTCTGGTATACAGGAGGTTCGTGGGTTCGATCCCGATCCCGACCCTGACGCCTGCTTCTGTATATTTGGAGTTGACATGTTAACTCTCCACGTGGTCGCGTGGATTTTTCTTTCGGGTCCGTCGCTTTTTCCCTCCACATTTAGCAACGGGAATTTCAGAGCATTCGGTCGCGAGACATTTCCACACGATGTGTAAAAGCCGCTTCGTTGAGCTATCATTTGTGGAGGCCGGGGCACCTCTGAACAGAAGCTATATAGGCTCAGCGGAGCCTTACCTGGTAAAATAAAATAAAACATTTATATCATCATGGGACCTCCTTTGCCAGTACCAAAATATACTAATAGGGGTTTTCCCCTTTTGTCTGGCAACAAAACTGACGCCTTTTGCAAGGAATCATGCTTACATTAACCACAATACTTGCCTTTTGGCGTCATTTTGTCGAACACCATATGAGACGAGGCTCTAAAGAAAGCTGTCTCTGGTGTGGACCAATCAGTTTCAAAGACAATGCATAAATTATCAGAGTATTGTTTTTTTTGCATTTGACTGCAGGTATTGTGGTTAATGTAAGCATGATTCCTTGCAAAAGGTGTCAGTTTTGTTGCCAGAAAAAAGGGTAAAACCCCTATTAGTAAAACATTTATAGTTGAGTTTCGTGCCCCGTGAAGTCGCCCTTCCCACGTGCATCACACAACACACGGCAGGTCAAACGGACCGGCCCCTTCCCCCAACCGAGCCGTGCCCCCCCCACCCCACCTCCAACTGATGGATTCCTCAGCAAGGCCCTTGCGAGAGACACTGCGGTCAAACGAACTGAAACTGTGGAGCGATGTGTTCTTGCACGTGTGCAGCTGCTGCCTCCACCACTGGTGCTGTCTCCCACTCGGGCTTTGCATGCCGTGTCAACCCATACGGGCTGTCACCGTATTCTTGTACAGGCAAATTGAGTTTTCAGGTCCACACGGCGTAGAGCCGTTTCAATACGGGCAAAGGAATTGTCAATTTCTTTGTGTTTCTACCTTGTGAAGGGACTTTTTTTTTACTGAACGAGGCAACTCCATCAGGATTTTCTTCTTGTGCGAAACCACGGCCATCAGGTAAGCGTGGTGGGCCTGGCTTTATTTCATGCAAATTCTCCAATTGCAAAACCTGTCCCGTTGTCAACGTTCCAGTAATTTGAGCACCTGGCATTAAATTGGAGGCAAATTTGTACCCAGTCGGCATGATTAATATTACTCTATCCCCCTCCAAGGTTAATGTCCACATTCCTTTCAGAGTTCTCAGAGTTTATCTCGGTGGTGTGTTCTCGTTCTGAACGGATTCTCATAATTGGTGATTTCAATGTTCACGTTGATACACCATCCAAACTTCATGTCAGATACTTTTGCCCATCCTTGACTCTTTTGGTTTCATCCGGCATGTCCAACAGCCGAGACAAGTCTGGCCGACATACGTTAGATGTGGTTTGCTCTCTTAGGACTTTGACTATCTGAACTGACTGTGACTGATCCAAGGAATCTCAGACCACTATTTGGTCATCTTTGATATAACTCCGTACTCCTTCCTGGTCCGTCCATTAAACATCAAAATCCCTTTAAGCAAAGTTACATCTATCACCGCGGCCTCTCTCACAGACGCCCCATCGAGTTCTCCACTCGCTGATGAGTGCGAGCTCAATTTATAACTCTGTTTTGTCAGAGATCCTGGACCATTTGGCTCCCCTCCGAAACCCCTTGGATATCTTCACATCGATAATTGGTTTTTTACCCTTTTAATATGGCAACAAAACTGACACCTTTTTTTACAAGGAGTCATGTTTGCATTGACCACAACACCTGCGGTCGGAATGCAAACAAAAAAACACAACTCTGATAATGTATGCACTGTCCTTGAAGTTGATTGGTCCACCCCCGAGACAGCTTTGCTTAGAGCCTAGTCTCACATGGTGTTGGACCAGATGACGCCAAAAGGCGCACAACTCAAAGACAATGCACCATCAGAGTATGAGAGCTCGGGGTGAAGCATTTACACCATTGAAACCTCCTTTACCAGTAGCAAAATAAAGTGGCCTTCCCTCTTTGCTACTGGCAAAGGAGGTTCCAAAGGTGGTATATTCACATTGCCCTTCCACATGGCGCACTGCAAGATTGAGGGCGCAAACATCTACGGTTCGCGAAGCAAAACGTGCTTGGAGAAATTCTCGCCTCACTATTCATCATCAAATATTTTACAGAACAGCTTCTCACTTACCACAACAGCAATGCCTTCCTCCCGCATTGCCTGTGCTCATTTTTAAGATACTTACCTATAAGGCTTTAAAATGGCTCACTCCACATTACGTACAGGAACTAATACATTTATATATTCCATCAAGGTCCTTGACATCTTCTGATCTCCAACCTGCTCAGCACTTCCAGGTCTGGGTAGCGCTCTTTTGCTGATCGGGCTTTTGCCAGCGTTGCATCCAGACTATGGGACGCCTTGCCACTTGAAATCCGGCTATCAGAGTCAGTAGATATATTTAAGTCTGCTTTGAACACCCATCTCTTTAAAGTGGCCTTCCCTCTTTAGTTTGGTCGGTTGCCCTGGCTCTGTCTTTGTTCCCTGTGTTTCATGCATTGCGCATTTTGGATCCTAGGATGGAATGCGCATTATGAATTTGAATTATTATTATTATGAAAATGAAAGGCTGGCAACAAAACGTATCGTTGACCCGTAACACTCGGATGAACGCGCACGTCTCACTGTTTAACTTCCGTGACGGAGTGGTGGCCAAGGAATGGAATGTCTCCAAGAGGGGTGTCAGCAGAGGAGATGGAGCGATTGCATCAGGCTCATGCGTTGTGCCGTGTAGGTGCCTGGTGGATTGGAACATCGCTGGAGCACGCGTGGAACAAGAAGACGGTCGCTGCGTCGCTCGCGTTCAGACGCGCGCTTCTGCGGCCGTCTGGAACGCTCTTCCTTCCGATATTAGGAAGCCACTGGAGCTATGCAACTTTTAAATCCAGATTGAAAACTAATTTCTTTGGAACCGCTTTTTTGTGTTTCGTTTGTTGCCTTTCCCCACCACCTTTGATTAGCACGGTTGGCTGTGTACGGTGCGAAAGAAGCTCAACATGCATACAGATGACAACGGTTTTGGGGAGGCCTTCATTCAGTTTGATCAAGGCAAATGAGAACGATGAATCTGTCTCTCGTGCCTGCGATGTTCTTTCTCGGAAGCCAAGGTCAGACTGTCCTACACATTAGGGCGAACCGTCTTCTGAGCTACAATCCTTAATTTTAAAAAAAATCTGATGTGCACACGTGACGCGAACGATATTATCGTACATGCTAACGTGGTGAACATTTTTGGTCACGTGTTTTTTTGTATCCGGATCAAAGGACATCGGTCGTATGTAGCTCACCTTATCTTATTTTAACTCTTTATTTTGTCAGGAGGACAGGTCGCTGGTTCTTTTCCGGACAAAACGAGCCCTTGCTCAACACCGTTTATGAAAGCACGTTCAAAATATTTCAGTGGCAGACAATGAATGGCATTGCGTCCGAGAGGAGATGGAATTATGGAATGAGGTCGTGCGCGGGTGCTGCGTGGATCGATGTCACATCGTGGGATCGCCAACGGTGGCAGTGGCGGCTTTGCGATGCCTTCATCCAGCAGTTGATTGACCATGGCTGATAATGATGTGACGGAGAGGTTGACTCAAACAAATTAAGATTTTGCTCATTATCTACAATACAGTACAGGGTGGTCTGGATGTATTGTGACCCCCCCCCCTCCCCCTTTTAATGCTCTAAAACTTTTTATTTTATTTTTGTAAGTAAGGTTTATTTTAAACAGAAATGAATATGCAAAGACACAAACGATGTTAGGGGTCAATTAATTTGGGGCCACAGGACAGCTGAGCCATCCTGTAATCTACAATGGCTCTACGTACCCGTCTCTCCACCTATAGGTGTTCTGTGGCAATGAGGTTTGCTTTGTATCAGGGTAACACACACAGCCAAGATTCTAAGTGGATAGATGTTTTGCTCGTTGGTCTCTACGTGACACAGAGACATCGCCACAGCGCCGGTGTCAAGATAGGTACACTTTCAGACCAGGTTAAAGAAGAATCTCTGAATTAAAGCGAAGCCAGTTTTACATTCCTGTTCAGTATCGTATTGTCCGGATTAGAAGTTGCACTTTCTCCCGCTGTATTTTTAAAACAAAAGTTGGGAGGGGGAGTGCGTCTAATAATCATACAAGTGTGTGCGTGTGTTTGTGTGAAGAGACCAGATTTGTGCAACTTTGTTGACACCAGCTCACAATCTTCTTGGTTTTTTCGGTAAAGTCACGTAGAAGGGAAATAATAAAATAATAATAAAACATAATAAAATAATTTTCACGACGTTTCGGCCACAACGCAAGCAGCCGTCCTCAGGTGAAGAACAGGTCTGTCGGAAAGACAGTGTCTGAATGAGTGTCTGAATGAATGAATCAGACGCTGTCTTTCCGACAGACCTGTTCTTCACCTGAACACGGCTGCTTGCGTTGTGGCCGAAACGTCGTGAGAATTATTTTATTATGTTTAATTTTTATTATTGTATTATTTCCCTTCTACGTGACTTTACCGAAAGAACCAAGAAGATGAATCCCTGCAGTCACGAAAGCTTTAAATCGAAACCAGCTCACAAGTTTGGGGTGAGGTCTCACTTTCCGGAGCAGTTTATGTTCGAGACAATACGGTAGTTCTTGCGAAACAAAAATTGCCACGAATGCCCTCCCTGCAAATTGACCCACCCATTCAAGCAGTGAACTCCACATTCAGCTGTGACACGTGTATTTTTTCCCCCCTTGAGCCGTGGTTATCTAATCTGGCGTGTACGCTGGGCCCCATTGTACAGGGAACAGTCTCTAGGGCTAAATAAATTTACCTATTTAATCTTTGGAATGAGCACACAATCAGGTAAAGCTAACAAGACTGAGAGGGGTGAATGTAGCACGAACTTCTAGAGCGTACGTCCACTTCGATGGCTGCGCATTTAATCGTTTTAAATATAGTTTGCCAGTGGATTCGGGTGTTTGCATGTTGAACTTCTTTCGCACCGCACGTAACCAACCGGTGCTAATCGGAGGTGCCGGGGAAGGACAACGAACTAAATACAATAAGCAGTTCTAAAGAAAAGAAAACATGCTTGGTAACTGTAGCAGCTCGGGTCGTGTCCAGCCGTGTTCACATTTGCAACGAGGGATGTATTTGTCGCTGAATGGGTCGCCCGGTGAACTTGGAGTAGGCATTCTAACCCAGTCGCCAAAGCCACAGCGAGGGGTTACTGTGCATTGGATGTGGGTTTTGCTGGGTGTGTGTAAATATTTATCAGCTGGCTGTGTCAGGCGTTGAGCCCTCGTGGAAACTGTTGCTCTGGGTCTTGTATAAAGCCAATGCTGTACGCTGTGTATAATCTATGGGTCTTTCGGTAAAGCCACGTAGATAGAAAAAAATATATCACGACGTTTCGATCGAAACACAAGCGATCGATCGCAACACAAGCAATCGATTGCTTGTGTTTCGATCGAAACGTCGCGATATTTGTATTATTTTCTATCTACGTTGCTTTACCGAAAGACCCATAGAATATGAATTCCTGCGGTCACGAAAGCTTTAAGTCTGTACGCTGTAGTTACATGAACACGCGATCTTTGTTATAATTTCCATGAAAAGAGTCATGTTACGTGCTATTTGTTTCGAAGACAGAATTGGGACCAATTTCCGCAGTAGTTGACAGGCTTGCCAAGAGAAAGTCCAACAATCGAGCTTCCTCATAACATTCATCTTTCGTGGTTGTCATGAGGGAGACGTGTGATTATCCTAACATCCACGTATGTTTCCGCTTCTCAGTAACGAAATGAACCATTGGAACCTCCTTTACCAGTAGCAAAATAAAGTGGCCTTCCCTCTTTGCTACTGGCAAAGGAGGTTCCAATCCAGACTTGCGATTTTTTTCCTGCTAATGATCTATGAATCAGATTGTTCCCAAACAATTGGGCAATATATATTTGCATCACCGTCTTAACATGATTGGTGAGTATGTACGCTGTGTATAATCTATGGGTCTTTCGGTAAAGCTCAGCCTTTGTTATGCAGTCTATTCTTAGTCTTAAGCCTCACCTTACCATATTAATAAAAGTATGTGGCCCTTGCCCCACCACCTTCTCCAACCATTATATAAACGGAGTGGTAGCTTCTGCAATCTCTCATTTACTTGATACAGCTGTCGTGGCTGTGACGGTACCACCTGAAGACGGAAGCTTGTGTTGCCTCCGAAACGTCGTGATTTGTATTTTATTTTACTTTTTAATGTTTTTACCTACGTGACTTTACCGAAAAAACCTAAGAATATGATTGGCGAGATTAGTCAAGAGTGCCCCAGGGATTGCTGTTGCCACTCCAACGAACACAAGTGCGGTTCGTTGGAGTGGCAACAGCAATCCCTGGGGTCCACAAGAGGCGGGGCCGCACATAACGCAACAAACATCAACGCGTAGCCCACATCGCACACCAGATTAGATTAATCGTGGACAAGCACAGCTCAAGTAAAACCTGCCAGAGCCCAGTTTGTATTTCACCCCTTCGATTGGAGTGGGTCAATTTGCAGGTGCCATTCATGGCGCCGCTTGTTTTGTGTGTGTGTGAGATACTACCGTATTCTCTAGGTTATAGGGTTGCTCCAGAACGGACGACGTAATCCCACACTCGTGCCCGGTGTCAAGCGAGTTACAACAACCCCCGTTCGCCACTAAGTGGCGGTGACGTCTCCACGGCGCTTGTGCCAGGCTATGAGCACGTTAAGGCCACGTGAAGTGTCAAACGCCCGCTGGCAGGAGGTCACGGGAAGACCCAGGGGCCACATGGGTCGACTGACTGAAATGGCTGGCCGATGCACCACCTGTGCCACCCCCCCCTTACTGTGCCAATAGAGTTACACAAATGTGGTCACACACGCATATACGCAGGCAAACCTACCGGACAATAAGACGCACCCCTGACTTTTATTTGAAACAAAAAACCAGGGAGGGAAAGTAAGTGCGTCTTATAATCCGACGCGGACTGTTGTGTGATGCTGAAGTTTGGACACTGCGCCAGGTGAAGAGAGGGAGGTGGCAGGAACGGTTCTGATATCACTCGCCACTGATGTTAGCCGTAGCCTGGAATTTTAACTCAGGTTGCCAGATTCATAGCGCTGTGCATTAACCGCTGCGCCACCGCTCGCCACATGTAAACACACAGAAATATTCACATGGACGCAAGCAACAAATTCCTATTGAAATGTACACGAAATAAGATCGCCGTTTTTGGTTATATATGTGTATTGACGTAGAATGAGTCACTGGAGCGCGTAGAGCTGGGGACTGGTAGAGAATGGGAGTGGGGGTAGCAGCCCGTTCTACCAGTTGGACACGTGGGCAAAGCCCGGAGCCTTCTGGGGGATCCAGAAGGGGGCGTGGCCGAGGGCGGAACCTGGCCACGCTGGGGAGGATAAAAGTTGAGCTCTGACTCACAGTCGGGGCTGCTGCCATCGGGAGTGGGACCTGTCGTGCTGCCATCGTTGTGGTCTTCGCCTCTTTGAGCTGTGGGTCTGGAAGTGTGTTGGCAACGGGTGAATTGCTGTTAGTTAACCCCGATGGCTGTAAAGGCCAGAATTAAAGAGAGTGCCTCCTACTAGTGTCTCTGAATAAGTGCACTACATTTATTGATTTGAAGCTTTCGTGACTGCAGGAATCCATACTCTTTTGTTCTTTCGGTAAAGAAGACTGGTCGCTTGTTTTTGCGATCGAAACGTCATGATCTATTATTTTTCTACCTACGTGACTTTACCGAAAGAACCACAGAGTATGCACTTACATATGTAAAATATGTGTCAACGAACTATAAACTAGAATATTTTATTTTACCAGGTAAAGCCCACTGAGCTATGTTGTTCTTTTTCATAAGCAACCTGGCCACAAATGATAGGTCAACGAAGTGGCTTATCGCGTGGAAATTTATAGCAGCCAATTACATGTTTCTGAATGTGGAGGAGAAAACCCGGAGGACCCGGTGAAAAATCCACGCGACCACGGGGGAGAGAAACATGCAAACTCCAAATATACAGCAGCAGGTGTCAGGGTCGGGATCGAATTCACGACCTCCTGTATAGCAGGCGAAATAGTTAACATCTAGGTAGCTAAAGAGAAAAAATAAAAGCATGAATCCCAGCATGCTGTGCATGTCAAGATGACGTCAACTCTTCTCGCTCTGTTGAATGTTCCATTCGGTTCGAGAAAGTGCTCATATAGGACGTTTGCTGTCTATACAATAGTTATTTTTTTTATTTTCCAACCGATGACTTGGGGAAATAATAAACATCGATCGACGCTTGCGCGAGCCAAAACCTCTCAATGACGCGTGGGGGTTGTGAACGCTTTGCTCGCAAAGTCGTCGTTGCCATCGACGTATTTGCTCGGTACCATCGCGTAATCGATTGGCGAGACAGGTCTGACAGCCGTCCCTTGACAGTTCTGTACACACTCACATATTACCAAGCAGTGCATTCTTCACAGTGAGCCGATGTTACGCTTTTCAGCCGTACGAAAGAGGAAGAAAAAAGCTTGTCGGCTTCTGTTTGACCAGTCGTTGGGGTAATCCAAAGTTAAACTCTTGTTTGTGCAAATAACTTTAAGCATTAACTTCTTGACGGGTGAGGGTGGAAAAGTTGAACGTGCACAGAAAGTTACCCTGAGTGCTCACATGCACGGCTTCCTAAAAAATATAATATTAAAACAATTGGCATTTTTGCCATATTTTACAGCCGACTACATCTCGCATTGCAATCTGTTAATGCGATTAAGATGACGTGCGGACATAAAATGTAAAATCGAACAAGATTTCGGCTCAGAGGAAACTATACTCTTATTTTCTTCGGTAAAGTCACGTAGGTAAAAAATGAAATTAAAATTAATAAAAATAAAATAATAAAAATCAAGATATATCAAGATACAGCAAATCTGGCTGTGACGGTCCCACCTGATGACGGAGACTTGTGTTGCCTCCGAAACGTCGTGATTTTTATTATTTTATTTTTATTAATTTTAATTTCATTTCTTACCTACGTGACTTTACCGAAAAAACTACGAGTATGAATCCTTGCAGTCACGAAAGCTTCAAATCTAGAATCAGAGGAAACTGCTTTAGCGAGTGAATATCGAGCGAGAATATCAGCAAATGATCGGGGATTGTTTTCTTTCGTTCTGATGGAGGTGCAGTAGCCGAAATGTGAGTGAGTTTATTCGAGTGAATTTATTTGCAATGGGTCCGTGACATTGCATCTGAGCCCTCTTCCCGCCACCCGTCTACGAATGCTTCTGAAGCTTCGAAAGTCCCCCAAGCCGTTTTTCTGCGTCGCTTTACCCTGAAACCACCGGTGCGTTGTACCGGGGCTTGCGTGCCTACCACAATACATAAAACAAAAAAATGTAGGTCAGGTATTCGGTTAAAAAAAAATATATACCCCTATAATTTCACATTCGTTTTAAAAATCTCAATTATAAATAATAATTATAATTCTCCTTGACATCTTCACAGCTACACACTCCCCCCCCCGCCCTCACCACACCGCTATTATACCGTGGCGTTCATCAGGCAACCTTCCAGCAGACAGCTCTCATCTCCGGGCTGAGGTGGATGCGTTAGGGGGGGGGGGGGTTGAGAAAGGGGGGAGGGGTGGCCCTGTCATTCCCCTAGGCGCCAGGTTCGGCACCTCACTTGCCCATAAGTGCCGGCACAGCAGCACAACGCCACGTGACTCGGATCACCCCCCCCCCCCCCCCCCCCGGTTCCATTACTGAGCCGCAAATCATTGCGCTCGCCCGTCCGCTCGAGCGACAGATCCGCGCGCCACGCTTTGGCCGCAGTTTCCGACGCGTGATTTCATTTCTTCTAGATTTGAAGCTTTCGTGACTGCAAGGATTCATATTCTTAGGTTTTTTCGGAAAAGTTACGTAGGTAAAAAATAAAAATTAATAAAAGTAAAATAAAAATCACGACGTTTCGGAGGCAACACAAGCTTATGTTGCCTCCGAAACGTCGTGATTTTAATTTTAATTAATAAAAGTAAAATAAAAATAAAATAAAAATCACGACGTTTCGGAGGCAACACAAGCTTGTTGCCTCCGACACGTCGCGATTTTTATTTTACACAAGCTTGTGTTGCCTCCGAAACGTGATTTTTATTTTATTTTTATTTTACTTTTACTAATTTTTATTTTTTACCTACGTGACTTTACCGAAAAAAACCTAAGAATATATTTCATTTCTTCTTCTTCTCTCGTCTGTGAAAAAACAAAAACTTCGAAGCTCATCGGATTCCTCCGGTCTAAATAAAGATTCCGATTCTCTCCCCTGGCACGGCCTAACCGGGGGGTTTTTATTTCTCGTGAACATGTTTTCTTGAGATCAGCGCCGGATGACTGCGGCTCAAGTTAAGCCCTTGCGCCGAAGGAGCCTTGTGAAGTTCCAGGTCCCCTCCTCTTGGCTACCAGGTGGATACGTTGGGAGGAGATTGCACGGATAGCCCCGCAGATAATAGGAACCAGCGATAATGTCCTCCATTACTACAGCGAAAAAGATTATTTCTTAGCCTTTAAATAAATAAATATAAATAATATCTGGAATCAAGCCTCGATTAATGAATTTTGCGACAAGTTAATAAATCGTGAGGTTTGATGGTGCAACCGCTACCGGCATATTAATGACAAATGTGGCGATGATTTTTTTTTCCATTCACACCCAATCAAAATGATTTCAGAACACCTCCAATAACCCAAATGTGATCAACAACTTTGACCACAAGTCTCGCCTATGGGCGCGACCACCTCGTTAACGTTGGCCTTCCCTTGTAGCTTCACCTCCGGCACTGGCCTCGAAAGGGAGTCAACATTCACCATTGGAACCTCCTCTGCCAGTAGTGTGCCGTTTGGCATCATCTGGTCCAACACCATGTGAGACGAGGCTCTAAGAAAAGCTGTCTCGGGTGTGGACCAATCCATTTCAAGGACAGTGCATACATTATCAGAGTTCTAGATCTGAAGCTTTCGTGACTGCAAGGATTCATACTCTTAGTTTTTTCGGAAAAGTCACGTAGGTAAAAAAATGAAATTAAAATTAATAAAATTAATAATAACTATTATTTTAATTTAAATTTTTTTTAATTTTAATTTCATTTTTACCTACGTGACTTTACCGAAAAATCTAGGAGTATTATCAGAGTTGAGTTTTTTGTTTGCATTCCGACCGCAGGTATTGTGATCAATGCAAACATGGCTCCTTGTAAAAAAAGGTGTCAGTTTTGTTGCCAGATTAAAGGGTAAAAAAACAATTATCGGAGTCAACATTGTTTATGGTGGTGTGGGACAGGAAGCGTTTAAGGTGATGTTCCATGTTTTGGAGTGTTTAGACCAACTCCCGCGTTACGCGCGTCTCCCACTACCAAAGGCTCGTGGTGTACACGGCCCATGATGAGCATTCACAAAGTGTTCGTTGGGAACACAAGAGCAGACTATGAACTCAACTATTTTTTGTTCGATTTTATTTTACCAGGTAAGGTCCACTGAGCTCGATAGCGACCTGGCCGCCACAAATGAGAGCTCAACCACGTGGCTTATCATCATCAAGTGGACATTTTATAGCGGCAGCCAAATACGCTTAAACACGTGGTGTCGTTGATTCTAAATGTGGAGAGGAAAAACCGGAGGACCCGGAGAAAAATCCACGCGACCACGGCGAGAACATGCAAACTCCAAATATACAGCAGGACGTCGTCAGGGTCGGGATCAAACCCACGACCTCCTGTATACCAGCCGAGGTAGTTAACATCGTGGCCTAAGCAAAGAGGTAGGTGGAGGGTGGAATAGGGGAGGTGGGGGGGTCTGCTTAAAATATAAAATATTGAGAATATCGTAGCGTGTGACACTACTTCATAAACACATTCCTGCGGAGGGAGCTGCTAGGAACGTTGGGTTGCTCGATCAATGGCCAGGGTCAACGGCGGCGTGGTGTATTCCGCATATATGCCCGACTGTGAGGGCGGGCACAAGCCGGCGTGAGTAGGTTAAACGTTGAGTTTTATAAGGGCACCACGGGGTGATCAGCCCCTCCCCACCCAGCCCCACCCTACCCACCCAGCCCCTCCCCACCCAGCCCCTCCCCACCCTCCCCACCCAGCCCCTCCCACCCTCCCCTCTCCACCCAGCCCCTCCCTGCACGACGGACGAACACAATAATTCCCTTGTGGGCTGGTGTAACCAGGAAGTTCCTACCAGTATAAGTTACATTTGTAAGGCGTATTTCATCCAAGGATCCCAATGCGCGCCGTGTATGGAAAGCAGGGAAGTGCGACAGAGCCAGCAGCGTAAACGGCCACGACTATTGGGAAAGGGCCATTTGAAAGGAGGTGAGTTTTGAAAAGATTCTGATTGCCCTACAATAATTATAATTATCAGAGGCAGCTGGTCTTGGCGCTGCGCTGGCAAAAGTCACCCCCAGGACCGTGATGCACGTGGCGTGACACACCTCTCAGTGGCGGAGGTGGGGGGGGGCTCAGATCTCCAATTCTCGGTGGGGGGGGGGGGGGCTGGGCAAGGGGGTTAATTGATTTCGGGGGTGGTGGTGGTGGGAAAACACTTTCCCAGAATGCTTCGCCGCCCTGCAAAGTGTTGGCAATTTTTTTTGATTGGCGCTGGAAAATAATTTCAAGAAATGATTGGTCCCTAATTGGCATATGCAAATGCATTAATCGGCAAAAAATTACATCTGCACGGCCAGTGATGACTGCCGCGCCGAAATTAAACCAAAAAAAAATCGGCTCCAACGGAAAATTGGCGCGAAATGGCCCCCTAATAATTAATTAGATCCAAATTGTCGGACCCCGATTGGAAAATGCTACGTATATATATTTATATTTACGTGTCCGCAATTAAATCGTTAAAAAATTTGAGTAAAAAAACCGGGCACGGGAAAGCTTACGTCGTAATTAAAATTTTGTTTAAAATAACTCGGCATACCGATGCGTTTTCAATCAAAAGAGGCCTTGTCGAGTCATAAATAAATAAATATAGCGCGTGTGGCCCCGCGAGCTGCTTGTCGACAATAAAAAAAACTTCAAAGGGCGAGAGAGCTTTGTCTTCAACAAGCAGCGGCTGACGGCAGGCTGCTGATGCGAGCAACAAAAGAGAAATCACGCGCACGCGCGCAGACAATGACCTCACCCTTATTCTTCTTCTTGGTTCTTTCGGTAAAGTCACGTAGAATTGAAATAATAAAATAATAAAAATAAAACATAATAAAATAATTCTCACGACGTTTCGGCCACAACGCAAGCAGCCGTCCTCAGGTGGAGAACAGGTCTGTCGAGAAGACAGAGTCTGACCTCACCCTTATTCCCGTGTCCCGCGTTCACGTTCTTCCCCCAGGTGTATCCTGACAGTGCCATCGCTGTCGTGCCGTGAGATAAAAAAACAATCCACTTGGTTCTCCTCGCGGCGGAGTGCAGCCACAGCTCCGTGCTAGCGAACGGCGAGCACGCGAAAGAAGACATGGCAAAACTACTCCTGAGATTACTCTTTGGTTCTTTCGGTAAAGTCACGTATAAAGAGAAAATAATCAATTAAATACTAGCATACGATGTTTCGATTGCAACACAAGCAATCATCATCAGGCATAAATAAAAGTGTCTAAGAGACACGAGATTATATATATAGGTTAAGAAGGGGGGGGGGGGAGCCAGGATGGATCTCGTGTCTCTCAGAGCTCTCTTCACTTGATACAGTAATCGTGCTGTGACGGTTCCACCTGAAGACGGAAGCTTGTGTTGCCTCCGAAACGTCGTGCTTTAGTTTAACTTATTTATTTTCTTTCTCACCTACGTGACTTTACCAAAAAACCAAAAGAGCATGGACCCTTGCAGTCACGAAAACTTCAAATCTAGAATCAACTGCTTGTTCTGTTTAGTTCGTTGTCCTAACCCCGCACCTCTGATGAGCGCTTTCTCCAGCAGACGCCGCGCGCGGCCCACGTGACCCACCCAGCCTCCCCAGGAGCAGTGGGCTGGGGGGAGCCCGGCGCTGGGACATGCCAAGGGGTAAGGTAAAGGGTAGGGTAAAGGTAGCGCAGAAGAATTACCTGGTAAACACCTTGTTTACCGCTCGCTAAAAGCTCCGTGGCGCAGTCCGTGGCCTCCATTTAAAATTAGAATCATCGAGAGTATTCTATATGAATGAAGCGCTCTACCTAGCATTTACCTGTTATAAACCTTTTTCATGTGTAGTACCCCAGTAATTACCCTGTAATCGGATATTTTGTATGGGGTAAGGGTAAAAGGTAGGGTAAAGGTAGGCCCGTTGCTTTTGACCTTTTACCTTGCCGAGGCCTACTGGGGGCTCCGTCATTACCACCGCGCGCCGCCATTGTTTTCCATTTACCAATTAGTCCTGCACCTGCCTCGACGTGCGAACCTCCTGAGAGCGCGGGACCCCCGAGGGAGGCCGCTTCTCGCTGCCGCCTCAAGCCCGCGGGCCGCCACCGCCGGGTTCTTCACGTGCCACGTTCGTTGCGCCAGCCGGCCAGGATTGGGCAAAAGGCAAAAACAACAACAAAACCCGGGCCCACTTGTCGGCCCAGGTTAACCGGAGATCAGCACAGACTCAGTGTTACCAACGTGACATTAAAGCTAACAACGACATGTTTAAGAATCACTATTAGAATGACAAACAACACGTCTAATTTTTTAGAGATTCATTAAAATAATACGTTAAATCTCATTAATGGATTAGTGGAACATCCCCCCCTACAAATGTATCCATATTGTGCTGTAGTATGTACGTTGAATTTCTTTCGCACCGTACTGTATCCAACCGTGCTCATCGGAGGCGCGAGGGGAACGGCAACGAACTGATAACAACAACAAGCGATTCTAAAGACACGAGGTTTCTCAGTCTCGTGATGAGACAAATAATCTTTACAGCACGGACCTCGCGCTGAGATGTGCAACCCGCCGGGTGTCCGAGAACGGCCCACGGACTTGGATATTGCAGAACTAGTCCCGAGATCCATTCACGTGACCTCTGGTCCTAGCCCCGCATAGGAAGCGGCACTTTCCCGACTGCCCTGTCCCCGGGAGTAATGTTCGTAGCATGGCAGCGAAACCAAACGACACTAACACCCCCATGCCAGATTAAGCTAGCGCTGGGCCTGTAGCATATGTTATGAATGGGCCCTAAATAAAAAAAAAACACGTACATATTAAAACAAATTTTTTTACTTGTACAGTAAAAGTTTTGTATTTGTTATTTGCTATACAGCCAGATAATACGACAAACCGCTAACCTTAAACACCCAGTCGTTCATTAAAGTTGAAGGCGGTATAGTACTATAGTAATAGAGCAAGTGCAGAATCACTGAACCGGAATTGATAGCTTGAAAGCATTTAGCGCGGGGCCCTTGAAAGTGCGGGGCCTGTAGCATGTGTAGCTACGTTTGCTACTCGGATAATCCGCCACTGCCCCCCCCCCCCCCCCCCCCCACATTTGACGTCGTTTCGCAAATACGCCGTCACTTTATTACACTGGTCAACAAAAAAAAAACATTTTTTTTCTGGCCTGGACTTTTGCAGCTGTTTTAGACTAATTTCAGGGTACTGATTCCAAATCTGATCTCAGATTTGCTCTATCACATCTCATTTTATGCTATCGGCATACCCCATGTTCATTGATTTCACCCGAAATTAACTCTGTCACTTATGATTGCAAGTTGTTGCGAGTCAGTGACTGCTTTAGTGTTAAAATACGATGCTGTATTTTTAGGATAGTGTGTTTATAATATCATTTTATGTAGATATCCACATTTATTTAATATTTTTCTTCTGCAGTTTTTATTGAAAATGCAATATTTGATATCTCAAAAACCTGATAGACAAAAACTGATACCAGATTTGGAATCGGCACCTCAAAATTACCTTAAAACCGTTGGAATACCTTATGCCAGAAAAAGTGTGTTGACCAGTGTTATTGACACCACAATTCGATTCGCGTCGCCTCAACCCCAACACGTTCACATAGCTGACAGTATCCTCCGGCCTTCCTCGTTATCACGCAGCCTCTCGTCCTTCGCCTCCACCACCACCACCACCACCCACCGGCACTACCACCACTACCACCACTACCCTGTCAATCGCTTTCATTGACGTCGTTTCGATATACGTCGTCGCAACCTTTCGGGAACGCATCCCTCGACGTAAAACGGGGAGGGGTGGGTAGCGATGCTGTATTTCAATTCCTCAGAGCTGGAATTTAGACAAACAATAATTACAGGGCCAATTGGTGACTTGGGCTAAGACCGTCTGCTCACTTCTCTTTCGGGTCGTCCATAAATGACGTCACGCACCTGGGGGGGTCAGACATTTGTTACGATGTGTGACGAGGGGGGGGGGGGTGAGAAATGAAACGTCACATCAAAATGCGCAAATTTAAATAAATATAGACAACACGTTCTACTTATTTAATAGACTTTTTTAAATAAATGTTTTCTCCTAGAACATCAGAGTGCAGCGCCACATTAAATACGCACTACAATGACAATAGTTTAAAGCGATTTTACGCATGTTTTATTTTGGGGGGGGGGGGGCAGAGCTTTGTGACGTCATATTTGAGGGGGGGGTCTGACTTTTTGTGACGCCGTGTGACGAGGGGGGGGGGGGGGTCAAAAATCGGAGGCGAACCGAGGTTCGAAACAGTCTCAACTCAACAATATGACCTCTGAGCCACGTGATGATCAAGCGTATTTATAAGAAAAAATACTTTTCTTTTTCCCAAAGGCGGGTTTGGGTGGAGTGCTTTGTTGATGTTGTTGTGTGTGTGTTCGTTCCACGCACGTAAGCGCTTGCTCCACACAGGATGTGAACCCCTCTGATAGTTTACCGTTTCAAGGCTGCCATGAAAGGTCCTCCTCGGTTTTACGTGACGCTCATCACGTGCTGTTTGCGCGGGTCAACTCGGCAGGGACTGGCTGCGGCATCGCTAAAATAACAAAGACAGCAAACAGAGGGAGAGAGGCAGAGGGAGAGAGGGGAGGGGCCTAAGGGAATGGGGGGGGGGGTCAGGGGAGGGGCCTAAGGGAAGGGGGTCAGAGGGGCCTAAGGGAAGGGGGGTCAGAGGAGGGACCTAAGGGAAGGGGGGTCAGAGGAGGGGCCTAAGGGAAGGGGGGTCAGGGGAGGGGCCTAAGGTTATGGGGGGGGGGTGGTCAGGGGAGGGGCCTAAGGAAGGGGGAGGGGCCGATAGTTAAGGAGGCTGGCTACCTGGCTGGCTGCCTGGCTACCTCCAGTCAAGTTATCTTTTATACAGGTAGGAACAACAGGTTCCACACTGCCCACCAGGGATTATTTGTCTGTCTGTCGTGCATATTTGTCTGTCGTGCACGAATGCGCTGTCCAACCAAGTTCCTACCTGCCCACTCGGAAGGAACGTGTTGTTTGTTGTTTGCTCTTCCTCCTTTGCAGGAGCGGTTTTGCTCGCGTTGTTTCCTCTTTCGGTCCGTCGTTTGGGTTTGCGCGGCCACGATTGCACGAGAGTCGATTCCGTGATCCGCGTGAGATCACAGAAGGGATGTGGACACGAGTGGGAGACGTAACGAGGTGAGAGAAACGCGCGCGCAAGATCTGGTCGCCACGAGATGAGAGAGGACACGTGTGGGGGTAGAAATGTCGGTTCATAAAATTTGATAGACCAGAGAGAAGACAGACAGAGTTGTAGTGAGATGCAAGGCAGCTGCAGAGAGCACACATTATAAATATTAAATAGCCTAGTCACGGTCATTCCATTTTGACGTCTATTGGATGGAAATTCGAGGTGATATTTGGCGCTGCCCCTATTTTCTGTTATGGATCCAGTGCATCGGTGATCCCCTTTTGGAGCCCCGACACTTTTGCTGAGGTTACTCGTGCCTCGTGCCGCCCACTGCCGCCACCACACGACCCGTAAGGGTGTACAGATGCACGCTGTTGGATAGACGGCATTTCCCCTACGGCGCCTCAACGCAAGGAATGCCCCCCACACCACCCCCGCCCCCTGTAAAAATGCCCATTATAATATCTCGCCACATTTCATGGCGTAGCAGAGATAGCAGCAGCAGCAGAGTCGCACGTGACATCTCGTGTCATCGCGTACGCCTCAACGTGACATCAAATAAGACAAACACACGGCACGCAAAGCAAGCGCGCGCAAATGCTCCAATGGAAAACAAGCAAACTGTCATGGGGGGGGGGGGTGACAGTGCAAAGATTTGCCCCGGCTAAGGAAATCTCACAAGGGTCCTAACGTTGATGCATTCATCTTGGGCAAGGATCCACCGCCCGCTAAAATCTGTGAGCGTGCGTCGGCGTTGGCCTGCTACGCAGGAACCAGACAGACGACGCCAACCCAAGCCTCCCCCCCCACCTCCCCTCCTCTCCCCCCTGTCTCTCTCAAGTCTGAGACGCCCTAAATGGAGAATATCGAGCCAAGTCAGCTGCGAGCAGTGTGCAGGTCAATCGGGCCACCAGAGATGCACTTGCCCGGTGGTAAGTGCTCGTCGCCACGGCTGCCTTGAAATGTCTTTAAATGGAACGGGCAGCGCCAGTCGAAGTAAAGTTTGCGCTGAAATGTTGGCACGAGCCCCCCCACCCCCCCCCCCTTTGCACCAAACTCAGTTCTATGCCCAACCACTGCCTTATCCCCCACACGAGTTCTACCCCTAACCCAGTCCAATCCCCCACACGAGTTCTATCCCTAACCCAGTCTAATCCCCCACACGAGTTCTATCCCTAACCCAGTCTAATCCCCCACACGAGTTCTACCCTAACCCAGTCCAATCCCCCACACGAGTTCTACCCCTAACCCAGTCCAATCCCCCACACGAGTTCTACCCCTAACCCAGTCTAATCCCCCACACGAGTTCTATCCCTAACCCAGTCCAATCCCCCACACGAGTTCTACCCCTAACCCAGTCTAATCCCCCACACGAGTTCTATCCCTAACCCAGTCTAATCCCCCACACGAGTTCTACCCCTAACCCAGTCTAATCCCCCACACGAGTTCTACCCCTAACCCAGTCCAATCCCCCACACGAGTTCTACCCCTAACCCAGTCTAATCCCCCACACGAGTTCTACCCCTAACCCAGTCCAATCCCCCACACGAGTTCTACCCTAACCCAGTCCAATCCCCCACACGAGTTCTACCCCTAACCCAGTCTAATCCCCCACACGAGTTCTACCCCTAACCCAGTCCAATCCCCCACACGAGTTCTACCCCTAACCCAGTCTAATCCCCCACACGAGTTCTACCCCTAACCCAGTCCAATCCCCCACACGAGTTCTACCCCTAACCCAGTCTAATCCCCCACACGAGTTCTACCCCTAACCCAGTCCAATCCCCCACACGAGTTCTACCCCTAACCCAGTCTAATCCCCCACACGAGTTCTACCCCTAACCCAGTCTAATCCCCCACACGAGTTCTACCCCTAACCCAGTCCAATCCCCCACACGAGTTCTACCCCTAACCCAGTCTAATCCCCCACACGAGTTCTACCCCTAACCCAGTCTAATCCCCCACACGAGTTCTACCCCTAACCCAGTCCAATCCCCCACACGAGTTCTACCCCTAACCCAGTCCAATCCCCCACACGAGTTCTACCCCTAACCCAGTCCAATCCCGACGAGCGCGTCACACGATCACGTGGCGACCTCTTTGTGACGACATCGGCGCGGGACATGCGCCGATGTCGTCACAGTTTTAAAGTTGCATCTGCCCCCCAACCAAACGCTCCCCCCCCCCCACCACGCATAGATCGTTTTAGAGCGGTGGTTCTTAACCTGGGGTGCACACGGCACCGGTTTTGAGGTGCAGTTTGCATGGATGGCGCTTGTGTAATGAATAATTGTGTGTGTTTTGGGGGGGGGGGGGTCTCAGCTCACGAAAATTAATCTGACCAAATCGGCGTTGTAAGAACCCTCCCAGCCCTCGGCACGGCCAAACGAAATGTCGCACGAGCGCCGGTGAGTTGAAGAACAGTTCTCACAACCAACATTATCGATTTGCGCAGTGGTTATTCTTCTTCATCTGGGGGTGAACGCCAATTCCCCCCCCACCCACCCCCACCGGGGGCGCGAGATGCCCTTTCTGGGGGTGCGAGGCACGGCCAGATTTATTTTTTGAGAAGGCGAATCATTGAACACACAAATTAAGCACGGGCACCTTGACTATCACTCCTCTAACTTGATTTGAAGCTTTCGTGACTGCAGGAATTGCTCTTTTTTACGATCAGTGGAAACAAGAAGATGCTCGGTGTATTTGGCACTTTGCTTCGTTCATCATTTCGTAAATCATTATTATTATTTTATTAAAATTTTTAAACTTTGTTTATGTAAACCCCCACCTCTCGCTCACTCTCTCGCTCTCTCTCGTTCTGCACGCAGCCCTTCTCGCAGTCCGACGACCTCCGATGGGTAGGAATTGCTCTTTAGTTCTTTCGGTAAAGTCACATACAGTAGAACAGAAAATAAAATCAATAATAGAATACGACCTTTCGATTGCAACACAAGCAACCGTTATCAGGTATGAATGAATGAGAAAACAAACCAAGTAAACTGTATCACTATTCTGTTTCATAAAACCCTCTGTATGTATTAACATTAGACATGTTTTTAACGAGTGAAAACTAAAGGAGGTGCAAGGCTGCAGTAAAGGTCATGACCCACTGGTTTAGAGCGGCATTCTTCATTCCGTGGCCCCGGGGGTCACGGGCAGGCCCCCCGTGGTGGCCTTAAGTGCGGCCCCTGACGTGGGGACACCCCTGAGACAAACACAAATGGTGACAACACCCCACGTCACCATCATCATCGTCACCATCACCATCTTCATCACCATCATCATCACCAACATCACCACCATCATCACCATCACCATCATCATCACCATCATCACTATCATCATCATCATCACCATCATCATCGCCATCATTATCACTATCATCATCACCATCATTATCACTATCATCATCATCATCACTATCATCACCATCATCACTATCATCACCATAATCATCACCATCATCATCACCATCATCACCACCATCACCACCATCATCACCATTATCATCACTATCATCACCATAATCATCACCATTATCATCACCATCATTATCATCATCATCACCATCATCATCACCATCATCATCACCATCACCACCATCATCACCATCATCACCATCATCATCACCATCATCATCACCATCATCACTATCATCACCATTATCGTCACCATCATCATCACCATCATCACTATCATCACCATAATCATCACCATCATCATCACCATCATCACTATCATCACCATTATCATCACCATCATCATCACCATCATCACTATCATCACCATAATCATCACCATCATCACCACCATCATCACCATCATCACCATCATCATCACCATCATCACCATTATCATCACCATAATCATCACCATCATCACCATCACCACCATCATCACCATCATCATCACCATCATCACTATCATCACCATCATCATCACCATCATCATCACCATCATCACCATCATCATTATCATCACCATAATCATCACCATTATCATCATCACCATCATCACCATCATCATCACCATCATCATCACCATCATCATCACCATCACCACCATCATCACCATCATCACCATCATCATCACCATCATCATCACCATCATCACTATCATCACCATCATCACCATCATCATCACCATCATCATCGTGCTGCTGTAACAAAGTCAGGCAGTTAGAAAGCCCCAAAAGGGCTTTAAATTTTATTTTATTTCTAACCACGTGACTTTACCGAAAGAACCAAAGAGTATGAATGGGTCATGCTCATTTACAGCCGTGAGCGTGCGAGCGCTTTTCACGGCGTGACCCGCATCAGCCATCCCCGTGTCGTTAAAACGAAAAATAGCCCCCCGATTCCCTCCGTAACTGATGGCTAAGCCTGCGAGTAACCTAACGGCGGCTGAGTTACGACTCGAGGTGCTAATACCCCCCCCCTCGCCCGCCCCCCACACACAATTGCCCTAAAGAGTCTCTTCTTACGTCAGCTGGCGCAGAGTTGGGAGTCGTGAATTTTTCAGCAAAACATTTTCCATTCGCAAGTAAAAGGAAGCAATGATTCGTTGCGCGCAAGTTGCCGCTGCTGATTGGAATTTGATGATGGGGGGGGGGGGGTATGTGGAGGAGATTGATAAAAAAAAACATTCGCTAATAGTTCTAGATTTGAAGCTTTCGTGACTGCAAGGGTTCATACTCTTAGTTCTTTCGGTAAAGTCACGTAGGTAAAAAATGAAATTAAAATTAATAAAAAAAAATAAAAACAATAAAATCACGACGTTTCGGAGGCAACACAAGCTTCCGTCTTCAGGTGAAACTGTCACAGCAAAATATATATTTATTTTTTATTAATTTTAATTTCATTTTTTACCTACATGACTTTACCGAAAGAACTAAGAGTATGAATCCTTGCAGTCACGAAAGCTTCAAATCTAGAATCAGTTCTGGGCTCCCCACGCCCCGGATTGACCGGCGTGGTGAAGTATGGTCAAACAACCTTGACGATAACAGCGCGGAGAGAGAGAGGCATTCGGCCAGAAGTGGATTGACCACAAGGGCTTTACATTATTATTAACTTAAATTTATTTATATAATTTAGGGGCCGTCCATAAATGACATCACGAGATTTTGGACGATTTTTAAACCCCCCCTCGTCACACGGCGTCGCAAAAGTCAGACCCCCCCCTTAAATATGACGTCACAAAGCTCTGCCCCCCCCCCAAATAAAACATGCTTCAAATCGCTTTAAACTATTGTCATTGTAGTAGCGTATTTAATGTGCCGTTGCACTCTAATGTTGTAGGAGGAAACATTTATTAAAAAGTCTATTTAATTAAGTAGAACGTGTTGTCTATATTTATTTAAAGTTGCGCATTTTGATGTGACGCCACACTTCTCAAACCCCCCCCCCCCTCGTCACACATCGTCACAAATGTCTGACCGCCCCCCCCCAGGTGCATGACGTCATTTATGGACGGCCCCTTAAACATTCCAGTCAATTTGTTAGTCAGTCTTGTGTGCATGTTGGTTCAGGGAAGCGGGCACAAGCAATGCCTTGGGGCATGTACTCAGCACAGTTCTTTTTGTTTAAATGACAATGCTATTGCACACACGCACGCACGCACACATTCCAAATCGCCAAATGAAGCACTGCGTGTACCCACCGCGTATGGGGGGAGCGGTGGTGCAGCGGTCAGCGACGAACCCGGCGACCCCAGTTCGATTCCCGCTCACGGCCAACGACAGTGACGATTATCTGAACCGGTCCTGGTCCCCCTGCCCCCCCACCACCACCACCCCCGAGGTCGACTCAACCTCAAATGACTACCTGGTGGGAGAGACAAAGGCGGCCGGGCGCGGTGCTGTCTATCCCCGCCGCGTGCCGTGCCGGCCTTCATATTGGCGCTACACTTGCCCCGACAGTCTGTCACAGGCTATACGGGGGATTTTTTCGATTTAAAGCTTTCGTGACTTGCAGGGATTCATCTTCTTGGTTCTTTCGGTAAAGTCACGTAGAATGGAAATAAGAAAATAACATAAATATTAATAAAATATATAATATTATTATTTTATTATGTTTTATTTTTATATTTTATTATTTCCATTCTAAAATAATATAAATATAAATAAAAGATATAATATTATTATTTTATTATGTTTTATTTTTATATTTTATTATTTCCATTCTACGTGACTTTACCGAAAGAACCAAGAAGATATACGGGGGATCTTTGTCTTTGTACCCGACATGGAGGTGGTGGGGAGGGGGATCAGTCGAGGGGGTGGCGGCCGAGGCAGGAGTTGGTCACGAGTCGCTCGGCGCAGGAGGGGAGATGGGTTTGTCTGACGCAATCGCGTCGCGCTGTCGCCTCGCCTATCTGCAACGCTCCAAGCTCTCTAATCGCCTTCCTCCGCCCCGCGTTCTCTTCAACCAGCTGAGCCCCAATGCCCTCAAAGGACTCTGTAACACGCAGAGATGATCGTGGGGTTCTGTGCGCGTGCGTGCGCGCGCGTGCGTGAGTGCGCGCGCGACTGTCACAGCTTGTGGCGGTGACGCACGCGCACGTAAGCCACGCGGATGACGTGAGCAGATAATGCGCAATGAGTCTCTTGTGATTACACACAGACTGCCGCTTGCGTTTGTAGTAGTAATTTTTTTTTAATGAGTGTGCCTGAAACAACACCGCGACAGAAAGATTGTTAATGCCCACCCCAGCAGTCTGCCCTTGGGTTGTGTGTGTGTGTGTGCTGGTGGTCGTGAGAACAAAATGACGTTTTTTTTGTCGAAATTCATAGAGTGAATACATTTTCATGCCAATTATTAACTGCCTCCTCCGTAATATATCTGAACCACTTGCGATGATGTCCTCCAAATCTAATACGCATTGGCAAAATGCCGCAGCGTTACAAATTATTTCTGTCGGATTAAACCTAGTTTGACAATTTGGTACATTTTACTCCTCTTCATTTGATTTGCTCTCGTGCCATTTTAGAAGGTTATAACCCTCGGGGAATGTTCATTTTTTTAAATATTTTACACGAAAAGCTAAATGATCTGGTCAAACATTTTATCTGACGCTGACTTAGTATCGGGCTTATTTTAAAGCGCACGATATTTATGCACAAATTGAGCTTTTGAAAAATCTGCCATTATTCAGTTCTAGAAATCTTTACAAAATATTCCCAATGCTCAAGTCACCATCTATGGCAACCCTGTCACTCGGTTTTTTAAATATTCGTGGTGAAAATTAAGGTGTGACGAGTGACTGGCAGTGTGGTCGTCTGCTTTACATCGCGTCTCGCATCACATATACAAAATCAATTGCTATTACTCCACAGGAGACTAATTAATTTGTTAACTGGCGATTGGAATCATGCATTCGTAAGTGCCTCGCAAGCAATTTAGATCTTTCGGCTGGACCGCCCGATGGTGTGACACCAGTTGTTGGGGATTTCCACGAGTTATCAGCAAACACTCGGACAGAATGGTGGGATAATGGTTAGCGCACTGCACTGTGAAATCGGCGACCTGAGTTTGAATGCCGGCAACAGCTAACGCCAGTAGCGAGTGGTAGCTGAACTGATCCTAGACCCCACGTCCCACTTTGATTATCAGCTATCTAGCATTTAAATCACTGCCACTCACCATTGCAAATTCAATTGACATGTCATGCCTGTCTATATGTATTAAACGTGCATCTCCGTGTGATATGGACACGGTTATAAACTTTAGTACTGCTACATACACAGTGGAACCAATGGAAATTTTAATTGGCTTGCTTCTGCGGGGGAATAGCAACACTACACGCGCTCTCTCCCGAAAGCCCCCTCGTGGCTAGCAGATCTTGTAACGTTGGGTGTTTAGCTCTTGAACATATTTCCACGAACAGGAATATAACTAGCGAGCTTTGTAATGCTAACAAAATGTAGCCCCAGGCACAATGCCCTTGAAAATCCACCCTTACAAGGAGTGTTCCGCTCTGCATATACTTACACGCGGTGCGTACGGCGAGGCATCGATCCACCAAATTACAATTGATTCATGCACTTCCAATACAGTTAAACCTCCTTATTTCGGTATTTGATCATTCGTAATTAGGGATACATCGGCACGGCTGCGCTTTCGGCATACAATGTACACGCATGGAATTGTTCGTGCGATTATTAACAATGAATGCAAATTAGATGCTAATTGGATGCTAATTGTATATTTCAGGCAGCGCCAAGTGAGGAAATATCGTGAGCACGCGCATGGAATCTGTGTTCGTCATCGGCGGACGTTCATTCGCAATACGGAAGCCGATCGCATCCCGCCGCACAAACCATGACATCAGATGCGAATGAGACCTGATGCACAAATGGACAATTAAAATTACTCCCCGTCTTCTTGGTTCTTTCGGTAAAGTCACGTAGAAGGGAAATAATAAAATAATAAACATAAAACATAATAAAACAATTCTCACGACGTTTCGGCCACAACGCAAGCAGCCGTCCTCAGGTGAAGAACAGGTCTGTCGGAAAGACAGCGTCTGTATGGCAGTCAAAGACTCTAAACGCGTGATGTTAATTCTAAATGTGGAGGGAAAAACCAGTAAAGGGCCCGGAGAAAAATCCACGCGACCGCAGGGAGAGACACACACCGCAAACTCCAAATATTTAACGGGCGTCAGCTTCGGGATGTCATCCACGACCTCCAGTATACCAGGCGAGGTCGTAGTGCGGATTGCTGAAGGTTCGGAGTGAGGCCCAGCAACGATTCGGACACGGACGATGTGAGCTGCGGCTGGGAATCCAACACGGATGTTCAAGTGCATAGCGCAATGTGCTAAGCGCTGCACCACCACTCCACCCCGCGTATAACATATACGAACTTTAAAAAGCAGAGATTGTTTTTTTTTTACCCAATTGCACTCATGTTTCATGAGCTTAAGGCAATATCTTCACAATGTTTGATACTTGATTCTGTCATGACAACCAGCATCTCCCCTCCATCCAGACAGCCAGACAAATTTTTTGTGCTTTAACTCTTATATGAGACTATCGTTATTAATGGAAAAAGAACGGATAATAACGACACTATAACATGATAACAAATGCAATGTTAATATTTCGATTTAAAGCTTTCGTGACTGCAGGGATTCATATTATTGGTTCTTTCGGTAAAGTCACGGAGAAGGGAAATAATAAAATGATAAAATTTAGACAATGCAATTAAATTTGCACGACGTTTCGGCCACAACGCCAGCAGCCGTCCTCAGGTGAAGAAACAGAGCTGTCGTAAAGACAGCGTCTTAATGATTAAGACAGCTCTGTTTCTTCACCTGAGGACGGCTGCTTGCGTTGTGGCCGAAACGTCGTGAGAATTTTATTATATTATGTTTTATTTTTAATATTTTATTATTTCCTTTCTATGTGACCTTACCGAAAGAACCAAGAATGCAATGTTAATATCTTCAAAAAGTCAAAGGGTCCCCACTTGTTCGCCATCGTTGTCAACGCGTGCCTGGAATTTTCTCCACGTGGTCTCCAGAGCCCGGAGGCACAAACATTTCTCGTGGTGTTGTTACAAATTCTCAGAAATGTTCAACATTTTTTTGTAGTACCCTGTAATATGAAATATACCAACCGTTGAGCGACGGTCATTTCCCATCCCAACTCCATGACCCCTGTTTGACCTCTCACCCATCCAGCGTGTGACAACCCAACCCCCGAAGACAACGATGCCCCCCCCCCACCCCCGTATAATCTGCACAGACTGTAGGGGCAAGTGCTGTTAGCGAGTAGTACCTATGAAGGCCGGCACGGCACACGCAGGGGGTGAATGGCCAACACTACGCCCAGCCGCCTTTGTCCTTGATGTTTACACACCGCACGAGGTACTCATTTGAGGCCGAGACGACCTAGGGGAGGCCCAGGACAGATTTAGGTAATTCGTCACCGGTGTTTGTCGCGAGTGGGAATCGAACTCGAGCGGCCGGGTGTCCTATCGAGCGCGCTAACACAGCTCCCCTATACGGATTGACACGGCTGTACACAGACAACATGTTGAAGATTAGGATGTGTGGTAGAGAAGGAATAGGGCACCACGGTGGCGAGATGTTAACTAGCTCGTCTGGTATGCAGGAGGTCGTAGGTTCGAAGCTGACCCTAACGCCTGCTGTGTATTTGTAGTTTGCGTGTCAGTCTCTCTCTCCCCGTGGTCGCGTGGATTTTTCTCCGGGTCCTCCGGGTTTTCCCCTCCACATTTATAATCAACATCATGCGTTCAGAGTATTTGTCTGCTTCAAATGTCCACGAGATGATAAGCCACTTCGTTGAGCTATCATTTGATAGCCAGGTCGCTTCTGGAAAAGAGCTATACAGCTCAGTAAACCTTACCTGGTAAAATGAAAAAGTTAAATATAGCAGCTCATTGTCCTCATTGTGAAGCCAGACTTAACATGGCTGCAGCACACCACTGTACATCCAATGTCTCTCGGCATGCCAAGTTGAACTTACCCTCGAGCAGAATTTAACCCCGCAGGACTAACGCGAAGCTCCGCCGTTGTTTGGATTTGTGCGACGCGGGTTTATTCTCAAGAAATATATTATTATTTGTTTTGTCACGAGCGCCGTTAACGTGGCATATTTACTGCCGAGCCGTTGTTGGCAGAGGACGACGCATATGGAGCGGACAGAACTAAAACCCATCCCTGTGAACGGATGGCCCCATGACTACAATACAAAATGCGCGAGTGTGGGTGGCAAGAAATTGCCAAAAAAAACTAACGAAATTTACATTTAGCCATTCGCAAAAGTTCTGCCCGCACGCCGTTTGCGCGACTGCATTTGTTTTTTTCTGTTTATGACAAAGAGATGTAAGCATTCTAAATGAAACCTCTGGCTGTAGAAAAAGGTGTCCTAGAATTGCTCTCGGCCAAAAGCTTAAACATTTGTCAGCTGCAATACTTGGAAGGGCAGTTATAGGGTAACCGAGTGTGAACGGCTGTATGCATTGCACGGATTTAGCCAAACATTTATGAACTTGGAAAACTTGAGGTTCCAACTTTAAAAACATTGTCCCCCACCCCCCTCACTGCAGCAAAATGCCAACAAAAAACCCACGGCATTCAAGACCGAACAAATAAATCTCATCAATCGCCTAGGGCGGGTCACCGTTTTACAAATGCAATCTCTTCAATTGTCCAATGTGGTGGTGGTGGTGTGGGGGGTGTATGGGCGTGCGTGGAAATAAGCAGTCAATCTAGCCCGCAACACAGCTGCTGCCCCAGCCAAATCAGTAACAGCGACATGACGAGCTCGAGTTGCCAGCACCGTGTGCCGTTTTTAAATCCTTTATATTAAGTTCACTTGCTTGCTTGCTTGTGCGCTTACGACCGTGCAAATCTTTCGGTCGTTTTTTAACCCACTTCCCGTGATCCAATCGAGCTGACATTTTGCACACAGACTCGTTGTGCGTGACAATTTCTTTTCGTGAATTTTTTTCTCTCCAAATTTTGCACTTTTTAGGTAAAATGTTTTAATATTTAATTACCAATTGCTTAATGGTGGCAGGCAATCATCTGACCCATAGGTGGCAGCCATCTCAAGCCAGAGGACGAGAGGACTCTAGCCGCCCGTTTCAAAGACCAATGTGGGCTGGGTTGTGGCCCATTGAACACGCATATAAAGGATTTATAATGAAAAACTTCGTTTTTACGGGTTATACTTTTTTGTTGTTGTTGATGCCATGAAGGGCAGAAGAAGAAATAACTTTTTGGCAATGCAGAGCTCATTGCGTGTGCGCTTGGCACTTGGCTTAGGGATTTTTGCACACAGCGTTTTTTTTTGGAAGATTTGCTGGTTTATCCAGGATGTTTCTGTTGCGCGTCGTCGCTTTAAGATGTTCTCCGTTCATACTTTGTTTGTTGCGGTTGCACCCGACTTAAGAGCCGCATGGCTCACAGGGCTATACCAAATAAATGAAACTTGAAACTTGATATCATGCGCTATAATCTTCTTTTGAAACGCGTGCAGCAAAAAAAAGAATTATTTTACGCAGTCGTATGACGGTGGAGGTGGTGCGCACACTGAATATAATCGCACTGCACCATGAATCTGATTAATTGAATTTTGATCAGTGGCTTGAGCCGAGTGACAAGATATCCCATCCAGTTGTGTGGTCTCCTCCCCTCTCAACACGGATTGACCATCACAGCGAAGTATGGTCAAAGAACCTCGATGACCAGAAGTGCGTTTGTAGGGAGAGAGAGAGGGGGGGGGGGGTCTTTATCCAGCAGTGGATTCATAAAATGGGGTGAACGTAATTTCTGTTATTAATTATACATCTCAAGGAGGCGCCATGTAATAGCGAGATTGCGATCATAGTCGGAACAAGTCCTGAGGTTTCCGCAGCGTGCAAAATCAACATAACCTCCGTCAATGCATTTCATCTTTTTCCTGGGACCTCCTCCTTTGCAAGTACCAAAATATAATAGATTTTTCCCCTTTTTGCCGTCTCTGGTGTGGACCAATCAGTTTCAAGGACAATGCATATATTATCAGTGTTTTTTGTTTGCATTCTGACCACAATCAGTGGTTAACGCAGACATGATTCCTTGTAAAAAGTTTTCAGTTTGGTGTTTTAACATCTTTACACCCTTCTTTGCGTTGTGGCCGAAACGTCGTGAGAATTATTTTATTATGTTTTATTTTTATTATTTTATTTCCATTCCACGTGACTTTACCGAAAGAACCAAGAAGATCTTTACACCCGTTTTGTTGCCAGAAAAAAAGGGTAAAAAACCTACTATCATTTCATCTTTTGTTCACACATTGAAAAGGAGAGGTGGTGGTGGGGAGATGGTTAAAATTGAGGCCACGTGCACAGGTAGAGAGAAGGGTTAAGTGGCAGATCGCGGATTCGTCAAGCCACACGCCCGCGCGTGCAGAGTCGGCAAGGTTTTGTCCTGGAGCCCCGAGCGAGCGGCTATTACGCCAGCAATGACGCGCGAACGAGTGCTCTGCACGTCACGAGGTGCCTGGCGGACCATTAATAACGCATCGCCCGCAGTCGGAGCCCTCGAACAGCAGCCGGTCGAACCTTAAATCACTGCTCTCAAAAGCCACCCACCCAAACACCGGCGCTCAATCGGGGAGCACTTTAAAAAAGAAAATTTAACCGACGCGCGGACACGCACATACGCACGCACATATACCTGCTGCCAAACATGTTAACGAAGTCGATTTTTTCTAAACCCCCTCCAGCACATAGCCCATATAACCGCGTGTGCATTTGTTATAGAAATACAAAGCTATTCCATCATGACTAATCCCATTCACGATTGATTACATTTCCATGAGGCTTCACGGCTGCCTTCAGTGTGCACCACTACTTGTCAGACAAAACAATGTCTTGCATGTCATGGGAGCTCCCTTGCCATTATAGAAATATAATAGGTTTCTAATGCAGACAATGATTCCTTGCAAAAGGTTTCAGTTTGGTGTCTTAACATCTTAACACCTGTGTTATTGCCAGAAAGTGGAAAACCTATTCTGATGTCTTACATAACTAGACCAATATCCGCTTATGCTCTTTCGCTTGAATATTCTATTTGTACGTTAAACGTTTCGTACAGTAAACGAGAACACTGGAGTACAATTTTCTTTGGCAGTGAAGCTTATTATTGGCAGCTGGTATCGTCGGGGGGGGGGGATGAGGGGGTGTGGGGACACGTGAATTGTGACACTGAACCTCGTGAAAGACATTTGACAACGGAACAAAGGGCGGACACGTCATTGAGTTCACAAGCAGAAGAACCACAACCCACACCAGGGAGCGAGCATGACGGGACATTTTCAGGGAGAAGCTTTTACACTTTATTACATTGCCCAATAAGACAGAGAACTCATTTGATACAAGGCTGGGCTCACAAGTTGCTCCATGTGGCAGCAGTACACACACACGTACTGCAATGTTCACGGAAAAGCATGTGGTCGAGAGGTTTTATATCAAACAAGCAGTCTTATTATGCAGTGCTTAGCAAAGGCGTTAAAAGGGAACTTTGGCTAAAAAGAAAAGCCATTCTAAATGTTACAGTATCTGCACATCAGACATGGATAATCCAATTAAAAGCAAAGGTGAAGAAAAACAGCAGAGTGAATCAGTGCGAGCCAAACCAGATGCACATGCTTTGTAAACTGCCGAGGGCTCATTGTGAAAATCAAAAGGGATGTTTTAATTTATCCTTTCAAACTTGAGCGCTTAAGAACCAGGTCCGCAAAAAAGTGTTAAAACCAACATACAGCACGAAAGAGAGACAAATAATATTCACACAATCTTTAACCCTCAGACAGGAAGATTTAAAAGCATTCGCTCAAAAATGCTATTTCGTAACGCCTCACCAGAAGGTGCACACACGTTCACATCCTGCACTAAAATGGGATTATAGGATTCAGAGACTCTTTTTTAAAGGAACTTCTCACCGCAACAATTTATTAGCCTGTGGAACGATTACACCGTACTTAAATACAACATAAAAACTATGAACACAAGAAGAAGTCCTTCATAGCAATTATATGCAGTTACGTTTAACAGAAAAAAAACATTTTAATTTGGTCAAATGTTGTCAAATAATTTTCCCCTTAACATAACCTGATCATTATTAATAACAGCGAATTTTGCAAAAAGGGCATCATTACATTTTGACCATTCATTTGGATGTAAAATAAAATGTTTAGCGAAGTGGGCGTTTGTTTTGTTGACAGGCAGCAAGTTACTGAACACCAATGAGCAGCATGCTTTAAGCCTAAGAGAGCGCTGAAAAGCACATGACGAAAAAGAGTACAAAAAATTTAAAGAATCAAGTTGTCATGCTTTATTACAGAGATCAGCACGAGCAATTATTTCGACAACCAAGACAAGCCTCTCCCACCACAGCATAAGAATTGTCACACGTCCAATTGAAGGTTTTATTATCCAATACTCACTTATTAATCTTTAAGTGTACATTAGTGAATATCGCAAACACAAGAGAGGTGTTGGGGGGGGGCAGAGGAAGGGTAGGGAAAGGGCAGAGGGGGCAGTGGGTGGTGTATGGAAATGTGGAAATGTACGTCGAGTGTTCTGGGATCTGGGTAACAAATGTGGCCTTCAGGCTCCAAGCGCCAGCACTGAAAAACAAAACAACACAAATATAAACTTATACTGCATTTTGATTTAAAGCTTTCGTGACTGCAGGGATTCATATTCTTGGTTCTTTCGGTAAAGTCACGTCGAAGGGAAATAATAAAATAATAAATATATTGCATTGTTATTTTTCATAAAATGGCCAGGTAATACATTCTAACAAATATTTTAAAAAACTTGGTATGGTTTACCGTGAAGGAGGAATGATATAGTTTTGGCGTTTCACTTTTGTGCACAATACAAGAGCTGATGTTTCAATAAAGCCACCATTATTTCTGGCAACGCACATTATTTTTCTTCCGATACGAGTGGATGCGTTACACATACCAGACAGGGCTTCCTGTGCAAAGTACTTGACATCAATGTCTTGATCGCCTCCCAGTTTCTCCAGCACAGGTTTCACTTCCGACTGGAGGGTGCTGTGGAAAAACACACACACGTGTCGCGTTGCAGACCACCAAAGATTCATCTCAATTCTAAAAGTGAAAACCAATTTCTTTAGAACTGCTTTCGGTGTCAAGTTTGTTGTCCTTCCACAACACCTCCGATAAGCACGATTGACTATGTACGGGGGGGGCAGCAGCATAGACACAGCTCAATTGTGCAGGGAACTATAACAAGCACCAGTATCAATTCCTTCATTATACAATGCTGCAAAGAGCACAGTAATTACATAATGGTACATCTAGCAGTCATAAAAGGCGGGCTTTCAAACATAACATTTTTAAAAATGTAATTGTGTTATCAACTTGTCATGTGAATGTCAAATTGCAGCCTTCGAGCGATCAAAATATAATCCCCCCCCCCCCCACCGTTATTTTATCTTGGCTACAATGTTAGGCGTCGTGCGGTCACAGAAAGCACCCATGCTGCTGGAACACATGATGGTGCAGAGGAATCAATGTCACCCTGTCACCTTTGTTTCCCACAGACAGCGATACATTTCTGGACCACAACGTCCTTTTAAACCTCAAACTAATGATATCTATCTCACGCCAAGTACAGAACTGATGATACCCTTTGCCCGAGCAGTTTACAACCCAAGACCATTATACAACTACAACTTAACTCGTACTATAAAGCAAGGCAAACACGGCTCTTGACTTTACACGACCTCCATCATCATCATCAGCCACGATCAATGCGACTGCTGGATGAAATGCCTCCCCTACACGCCGTCACCACCTCTCATGGCCCCGCACACTACTTGTAATAAAATGTGACCGTTCATAACAGCCGATTAAGCATCAAGGCCTTTCTCTTTGTGCTTTGTTTTAAGTTTGTTGTCCTTACCCTGCACCTCCGGTTAGCACGGTTGCCTACGTACTGTGCGAAAGAAGTTCAACATACATTCATACATTTCAGGCATAGCAGAATGGGCGAGCATAGGGCCACAACGTACTTTGTTTCAAGGATTGGTCCAATTTTTTGCAGTGACTTGGCCACATTGAAGCGCACATTGGCCACCTGGTCTTGGGCCATGCGCAGCACCGTGGGCAGCATGAGCTTTGCCGTGATGTCTTGGCCGCACACCTCCGCCAGCACCTATTGGGCAGTCAAAAACAACCAGTCAGGTCACGAACACTCGCGTACCGTTCGCGTGCATTGTATGGGCCCCGTGGTGGTGCAAAGTTAACTACCCCGCCTGGTATACAGGAGGTCGTGGGTTCGATCCAGACCCAGACACCTGTATATTTGGGGCTTGCATGTTCTCCCGCGGTCACGTGGATTTTTCTCTGGGTCCTCCTGTTTTTCCCTCCATATTTAGAATCAACGTGCATTTAAGAGTATTTGGCCGCTATAAATGTCCACGTGATAAGCCACTTCATTTTGAGCTATCAGTTGTGGCCATTCTGCTTATGGGAAAAAAGAGCTTTATAGCTCAGGGGGCCTTACCTGGTAAAATACAAAAGTTGAAATTTTAATGGTCAGATTGGATGGGGAAAAAAAAATCCAGCCAAGGAGAGGCCAACAGCTTGACACTGGCACAGGAAGAAAAATATCAAAGCAATGCAAAAACCTTGCACCTGTCTTAACAATTGCATTCTTGTAACAGATCGTGGCTTTGGCATGTTTGGGCCAATTTGTATCTGCCATACTATATCAAAAAAATGTCATCAGAAGAGCAAAGTGCCAAATATGATGGACAAGCAATGTGGCACAACCACATAAAACACACAAGGGGGTGAGTGAAGGGGTAAGAATGCTGCTCTATGTGGAGGATTTGTGAGTGATGTGTGGAAAGGAAACAAAAGCAGCCAAGTAAGAAAATTCAATATCACCAAATATAAATATCACCATACTCTTTGGTAACTTTCGGTAACTTCCCCCCCCCCGCATCCCTTCTCCCTGGCTCCTCCCCCCTCTTACCCTATATAATCGCTCGTCACAAATAGCTCTCTCTATTCACTACAGTAATTTTGCTGTGGCCTGTGGCTGTTCCACCTGATGACGGAAGCTTGTGTTGTCTCCGAAACGTCGTGATTTTATTTAGTTATTTTCATTTTATTATTTTTATTTTTCATCTACGTGACTTTACCGAACGAACCAAAGAGTATCGATCCTTACAGTCACGAAAGCTTCAAATCTAGAATAAACATCACCGTCAAGTAACATCGACCACAGCTCTTGTTTGCAAGAAGTATCCCATAAAGCAGCCACAAAGAAAGTGCTGGTGTGTGTGGATCAGGATGTGGGACAACGCACGTTTACACAGAAGAGGGTGGTCATGCGGTGAAGGTAGTTGTGGTCATTGGACATGGCCAAGACTTTGGGGATGATAGTGCTCTGAGCCCACTCCTTGCCAAACTTCTCCACCAGTTTCTTCAGGTTGTTGGTGGCAGCCTCGCGGATCGCATACACTGATAGGAGAAACAAAACCGGTTACACCTCAAGAATGTGCAACAACAACAACAAGAAGCAATTCAAATACAGGTCATGAGCATGAACCAGTGGGTGATAATCATTGGGCAGCTAGAGGTTCAACAAAATGGTTGGCCATAGAGGCAACCTAAGCTGCGCAAGTTGGAGAGAAGGCTTGCGAGTTGGAGGGGGCAAGTGCTAGACACATCCCAGTGTAGGAAAGTATTCAATGAGCAGCTTGAGAAATCCGACTCGAACAAAGTCGCCCCAAGAGAACGGCGAGAATGGCGCAAGAGACAAGGCAAGGCACTTGGAAATTCACGTGGGAAATGCGGAAGGTCGTCCTGCCCTTAACCCACTGACATCAAAACTCTGAAGCAATCATTACATGAAAATATGAAAAAACGTATATAATTTGGGGGGTTTTTCTTGTGGAGTTTAACAAGCTTATGTGTACAAAAAATTAACCCGTAAAAACAAAGTTTTTCACTATAAATCCTTTATATGCGTGTTCAATGGGCCACAACCCAGCCCACATTGGTCTTTAAAACGGGCGGCTAGAGTCCTCTCGTCCTCTGGCTTGAGATGGCTGCCACCTATGGGTCAGATGATTGCCTGCCACCATTAAGCAATTGGTAATTAAATATAAAAAAAAATTACCTAAAAAGTGTAAAATTTGGGAAAAAAATTTTCACGAAAAGAAATTGTCACGCACAACGAGTCTGTGTGCAAAATGTCAGCTCGATTGGATCACGGGAAGTGGGTTAAAAAACGACCGAAAGATTTGCACGGTCGTAAGCGCGCAAGCAAGCAAGTGAACTTAATATAAAGGATTTAAAAATAATGTCAGTGATGAGGTCAACTGCATAAAGCAGCAGATTTGAGAATAGAGCGTGTAAACCTACCGTGGTCTACCAGCCACGCCATGCAGAGAGAGTTGAGTTTTTCGTCAAAAAACTCCACGCCCTGTTGCGATACAAACACAAAATGTCTATAATTGTAGGGAAAACAGTTTGTCACATTATTTTGTAGCAGCCCTTTGGATAATTACAGTTACATCCATCACAACACAAGTGGCGACTTACACAAACCCGGCCGCCTTAGCGGTTTGTGCCAAAAAACATCATTCCAATATTAATCAGAGGGAGAGGACAGGCATTTCTTCACATGATGCTGCTGGTAAACCTGGGATAAATGTTCACTAACTTGGTGGCATGAAGAGCAAGCCCCCTTTCAACAACTATGACAGTCACTAAAAAGGTTAAGAATATATTAAATTAACATTTGCAAATTTGTTTTTAAGCATTTAAGCCACCTATTAACACTAATTAAACTGCTAACCCACAGAAACGAAACCATACAACTACTAACCAACTCATACACACTTTCAGCAAACCATTCACCAGCTCACCAACACATTAAATAACTATATCCATATCCATCCAACTAACCCACAAAATTCCACACCTTCTCATCAATCCACCTACCACCCAATGAATCCACTTACATACTTGTTCACGATTGATAGCGTACACATGGAAAAGAACACCCACTTGGGTTAATTCTCGACTTCCAGGAAAGATTACTTAAAAATATCTTACGTCTCACCAAAAACTCTACCGCTCAATGCTCTAGTCACACGTCAATGTTTTGTGCCCATGGGTTTACCTGACCGAATAGCAAATTTTTCACTCCCCATAACCTCATTAGCACATGCCCTTTACTGTACTACAATGAAAATAGGAAAAGGTTATCCACACCACCACACATTGCTTCGTGGGTGTTTTGCAGCTGCTAAATGTTAAAATGCCAAATGCCTTCCATCCACCCTCGCAAACTCCTGACCACTTCTCTGGTGCCCCCGGGAATTCTGGGTTTCTCAGAAACACGTACAAATTACGCAATCGAGGTTACGCTCCCAAAGACTGAAATCTGTACTTCATATTAATTACATATCGCAGAGTTCATCGGAATTTTTAGTTAAGATCAATCTGTGTATTTAGTGGACGCAATTAGTTATCCGTGGGTAACATTAACATAAATGCATGAGCTCTCTTTAATTAGGCTAACACACTGCATCTGAACTTACACCAAAAGCTAACAATGAAATGCTCATTTGTGAATGTGCCATGGAACTTGATACGCATCTTCAGTATATTAAGCCATGAGCATGGTTATGGCCCTGTAAAACTATTTACATCGTGATGTCAATCCACTTCTGAGTTAGTAATGAGGGCTGTTTGATCGTACTTAACCAAGTTGGCGAGTGTGCGTTGAAGAGGAGAGGGGGTCCAGGACCATTTAAAATATCACTGTCCACGCATAATTATCTGTGGCCAGGAATACAATTCTGGTTGCCAGGCTCTTAGCTCAGTGTGCTAAACACTGCAACACCACTCCTCCCAACTCCCATTACGCTTTAGCACCGCAATGAATACTTCTACACAATCCTGGCTTACATGGCAAACTGTAATTCACATCCTGCATTCAAGGGCATCAATTATTATAACTCCTTTTTATGTTTGGGGCCAATACCATGGCAGCAGCTTTGGGGGTTTGCACTTTTTTATTTATTTAAGTCCACCCATGTGAATTAGTGAAAAGCAGGGGAACACACAGCTTGAGCCGCTCAAATTTAGAAAGTCAGTCTAGCGCTCTAAGGAATGCTACCTCAATCTCAGCTGCAGCTATAAATAGTAAACATAGCCGTAACTGTGATGACGACTGGGAATCCGTTTCCATCTAGAGAATATACTGCATTTATTAATTTATTACCCATGGTGGACGAAGAGATTAGATGGACACTCGCTCAGCAAATTTAAAAAAGGAATGGAAAAAGCGTCTCATCCACCAGGTGTTACCACCAATAGGCAGCTCCAAGCATCGTTTTGAATGAGGTAGCCACATCCGGCCTTTGCTCAAGGCGACACGGGCAGGAAGAGCCCCCCACACCGTCCGCGCCCAAATCAAGCAACCATCGTCACCGTCATCATCCCACGCACTCGACCACACGCTCAACTCACCAGCTGCCCAGCAAGCAGTGGCATGTACTCAATGATGGCCAGGCGAACTCTCCACTTGGTGTCCTCGGCCAGTTCAACGATGGCGGGCAGAAGGGACTGAGAGAGCTGACGAATCCCGATCACCTCATTCACGCAGTCCAGGTTGGAGATGATATTCAGCCGCACTTCAGGGCACTGTGGTGGGGACACACATGCGCGTATGCGCACGAGCCAATGAACACACATGTCAATGGTAACGCCAACATGTACACGTGGAGTCCTTCTAGGCAATTCCACCGCAGGATGAGGGCTTTCCCCAATGCACGTGGGTAACAGAGGTTATCTGAGCGGTAGTGTAGCGGTTAGCGCGCTGCGCTTATGAACCTGGCGACCCGGGTTCGATTCCCGCTCACGGCCAACACCGGTGACGATTATCTGAACCGGTCCTGGGCCTCCCCTAGGTCGACTCGGCCTCAAATGAGTACCTGGTGTGATGCGTCAACATCGCCACTAGGGAGACAAAGGCGGCTGGGCGTGGTGTTGGCCACCCACCCCCTCGTGTACCGTTCCGGCCTTCATAGGTGCTCGCTAACAGCACTTCCCCCTACAGTCTGTTAAGGCTATACGGGGGATCTTTGTCTTTGCTCATACATCACACCCCTTTGGTTAGTGCAGGTTGGTGAAGGTGTAGAGCAAAGATACGGGATCATCGAAGCGCAGCTTAACATAATATTTTGCTGTACTTCCCTCTGCTGCCCATCGTTCATGTTCATGTTTTTTTGTTTGTTGCGGTTGCACCCGATTCAAGAGCCGAATGGCTCACAGGGCTATACCTAATAAATGAACTTTGAACTTTGTGTGGCCCACAGCCGATAACAGCCTGCTTGTATGATGGTCCCCCATCCAAACGCTATCCAGGCTCAACTTGGCTTAGCTTATAAAATCTTGTGAGAGCAGGTGAATTCCGAGCGATCTTGGTTATAAACATAACAGCACCAAGTAACAGTGAAATGTTCTCTTTAAAGAGATTCATAACAAAACAAAAAACTTGAAAATATGGAAAATTTGTTTTGGCAGGGGATTGGATTTCAGTTGAGCATGAAAAAAGCACGAAGAAAACTATAGCCAAAGGCTTCCTGCAATGTTTTTTTTGTTTTTCCAGTTCAGTTTGCTTTGGCAGATAATGGATCTTCTCAAGTTCTCAAGTTACTGTGTTTTATTAAATTGTTGGCTCTAAAAATGTATAAAAATTCATGTTGTAATTTTTATGTCATAATAGCCATATAAGCAGCTAGCCTAAATAGACGTACATCATTCACATACAAAACAACGTATGGGACCAATTAAAAAGTAACAAAATTATCTCAAAGGCCACAAACCTACATGCTCCAACAGCTACTAAAACAGCCCATGGCTTGCTCAGTGCTAATATGCCAAATATATCAGCATCAACAGCCAGACTGTGAACAAGGTTTGGGTTGTAGATATGCTAGATTTGAAGCTTTCGTGACTGCAAGGATTCATACTCTTAGGTTTTTTCGGTAAAGTCACACAAGTAAAAAATAAATAATAAAACTAATAGTAGAAATAAAATAAATCTATTAATATTTCTATAATTTGTATTGCTTATTTTTTATTTTTTACCTACGTGACTTTACCGAAAAAACCTAACAGTATGTAGATATGCTGTTGAACTTCCTTCGCACCGTACGTAGCCATCGATGCCAATCTGAGGTGCGAAAGAAGTTCGGTTATCAAGAATAACTCACGGAGCGAGGAAACTACACGAGGAAACGCCCTCACCTCGTCCTTGAGCTGTGCCAGGAAAAGCGGCAGCAGGTGCTCAATGGTGTTGTCTTTCCCCAGGATGGGGGACAGACCCATGATCACGGATGCCAGCGCCGACTTGACATGCTGGTTCGCATCGGATACCAGTTCCTGCAGAGACGGGGGGAAGCAAGCGTGAGGACTCGTCACAGTATAGGCAGGTAAAAACGTATGCTCCCCGTCACACTTCTTCCCCCAACAAAGGTCATTGACAACAAAGGATTTCCCAACCATCATCGCAGACTTCACCAAAAGTTTCAGAGGCTAATTTGTACCTTGCGACAAAAACGTGCCTTTCACCAAATTAGACAGAATATGCCCGATCTATACATTGCTGCACGGTACTTCTACGCTCTTGCAACTATGCTCCAGGCCTTGACCAACCAAGAATAACCAGCCTGTTGAAGGGATAGTCAAAGAAACCTGCCAAACCACCCCCAGAACATGGAAAGGCCCTCATCCAGCGGTGGAATGACTTGACAAACGGCTGTACGTGTAGCGCGTGTACAAAGGCATAACCCTAATGTCAACATCCGCGGGCGGTTCTGCGCGTGGTCCCGCGATGGGGGTCGTGCGCTCCTTTTGCAAATACACGCATTTCTCACTGGTGCCTAACCCGTGCGGGCGGGGGACCAACACACTACGTGCGCATGGGGTGCCGTTTCCTTGCACACCGTCAACATGCAAGGGGTGCCAGGTACACCTTCCTGGATGTTGCGCCACGTGCAAATTGAAAGGTGCATTGAAATAGAACATGTTGGCTTCAAAAGGGTGGATACAAATTGTCTAGAGCAGCATGCCAAATGTTTTGGTGCCTCCTGTCCAGACGTTACATATTCACTTGCATGAATTGTTAAAATCGGCATTAAACGGGCATCTTTGGAATTGGGGCCCCGTCATGAACCAAATTTAAATGGCTTGATGATTTTAATTTTTTCAATGGAATATTTGAAATTGAAAAAAAAACCCAGTAAATTGCACGCAACTACTACCATTCATTTCATGTTAATATTCTTCTTTTTTCAGGTACATCTCATAATACATCCTTCAAAACAATTATGCAACTTATAAAAACTAAGAAGAATATGACATTTTACAAAAATACCAAACAAGTTGAAACAAAAAGATGTAACAAGTTAATGTGCAGCTCCCTCGGCAAAGACTGTAAGTTGCAAGTATAGGTCAAGTTGAAAAAAAATCGGTCACAAATGACATTTTAAATATCAGCTGTTGCAAAAGATAGATCCTACAGCACTTTAAACCCATGACATTACATTTGAGAGCTCTGAAGCCTGGGAAAGGACAGGCGTGGGTGTACAAAGAGGTATGCGCGCTGTGAAATAGAGTCCTCCAGTGATGTCACCATCAGAAGAATTTAAAATATGTATTCCTCCATGGCTCACATCCCACACACAACCCACGCCATACACTACTGCCTACACCCAACTATAAAGCTTGCAAGAGAAGAAAAATCAGGCACGTGACCTCTTGGGGAGTACTAATTAAAACATCCGCAGAAAAACCATGTGAATGCTTGTGCCTAACTAACAATGGATGCCATGAAAACTTGCAACAAGCTTAAATAAACTAAAAAAATGCATGTGCCATTTTAAACAAGCGGGCAGAACAAAACTAATTTACCTCTATGATCGAACAGTGCATTCCCTAGCCATGCTAAAGGTATGGAATGGAAGTAAAATTACTCCAGTGCATCTATTCATCAGAAGATGATTTCCAGTTGGTACAGTCTACAATGGGAGGTTCTGATAACAGATAAGAGCGCAGTCACCTTATGCACTATATTACGACTTTCAGCAAAGTTATTGTGCAATTGTCAGCGTTTTGCACACGTACAGGCTTTAATCACAGCGATGTCCCAGTATATAAACCTGTGACGCTAAAAGAAAGGGAGTATCACAACGACTTAAAACAAATTTGAGCACAAAAAAACCCATTTTGAGGTAGTCCATGGGGGAAAAAAACGATTTGCGGACATGGCGACAAACTATAAATTTGAAGCCGTGAAAGAAATTAGATTTATGTCAAAGCAACATCATCAGCATTAGAGCACTAAGAAGGCACTTACACACCATTCACTTTGCTGATACCTCCTGATTTTATTAATGAGCACAGGAAGTAGGGCAAGGCTATGCCAATCAAATGAAAACCATATTGAAATGAAAAAAATATATAAATTCTCATTCATTATTAGTCATCGTCAATAAGGGAATCATAAAGTTATTAAAATTACGTTGCTAGCTTCTTTTTCACAAGCGACATGCCCGCAAACGACAGCTCAACAAAAGTGGCTTATGTGGGAATGGCAAAAAATAACCAAAATAATCTCAACGCATGTTTGAAACTAAAACTTACACCCTACGCTGAAAGTGGTCTCAGATAAAGGCAGTTAATGTTGTACATTGCACAGCACACAACTGAACACAGACCTGGCATTAGCCCACATCCGAGAAATAACAGTGACCCACTCAAGAATCCAGCCGCCTGATGTATTTTACGAGATGGCACCAGATTACACAGGGTGCTGACGCAAATCGAGTCTCTCAAGATCCCATTGAATGCAGAATCTCAGCAACCGCTGACGCATTTGCGACCGCCGCTTTTCAAAATGCGTTTTAGATTAAAAATGTAGATACAACTTGTTGGCCTTGCCAAAACGACATTCATATAAAAAATGTAAGATGACAAATTGTACTCGAACATGACATTAAATTTACATATATTACTTTCAAACTGCACACTTAAATATGATACAAAATAACATGTAAAACCACCACCACCACCACTTGGGAATTAATGATTTTTAAGCATTGTTCTGCAAGAGATAACCCATGTCAGACAAGAGGCATATTTTGGTCAGCAGAAGGTTGTCCTGGAATGTTACAGCTACAGCCAGCCTAGGAGGCCTGCCAGTTATACAATACCAAAGAATACCAGGCAGTGATCAAAGCAAAGTGGCTCAAGCTCTCTGGACACTTATCTTAGTGGTCAATGGAAATCTAATCAGATTACAAGCAACCGGGGTAATGGGAAATGCGCACAATCATGACCACCCCTGTATTGAATGTCATTGCTACTGTGGAAGAAGCGTTACATGTGGCGTGCGTGATGAGTCAAGGTCAGTTCACACACCTTTGTTTCCTTCCTTTGTTAGACGTTATCAAGTGTTCCAAATAAATTGTAAATGTTTTTTGGTGATGTGTGCATTAACGAATGGAGACCAATGTGACCAGGAGGGTAATGCCAATGTCAGGGTATTTACTCAGCACCAATAGTAACCCATGTTCAACATCAGGGTTATAGCAAGGCGTACCAGTAGAGTCGCAGTATTTTAGCAAAAGCACTTATAGCTTCACTGAGAAGCTAGTCTCAATTTGAATTTCACTTCATTCAGGGAAAAATATATCACATCTACTCAAAGGTGTAAAAAAACATGTAATTTCCTACAAAGACAAATAAAGCATTATGTAAACAGCATCAAGGGAGGCCCAAATTTGCGATCATGGAGTTTGACAGTTGTCAGTGGGATGCTTCTGGTGGGCATGCTTGTCATCAAATTTTTTTGCAATTGGACAAATAAAACGTCCACATATTGGAGTGGAGCGACCACGTGAGCATACCTTGACACAAGGCAAGATGTTCGACATGATGACGCTTTCTTGGCAGTCCGATGGCAGGTTTTCGCAAAACTCTGTAACGCAGATTTTTCCAGCCCATTAATGCCGTTTCACAGTGTCCTTGCCATTTCACATAGCTTCGAGCACAACAAAACTAAACCGCAGTCAAAGCCTATCTGCTATAAAGTGTCCATGTTTTAAATGAGAATTAGAATGCCAACCTATTTCACAAATTGCATTTATTTAATTCCATGTGGAATTACATTTTAGGACACAGAAAAATATGAAAACGTTCAGACTGTATTTATGATGACCTTGTGAACATCGGAAAGAGCAATTGGTTTAATTTAAGACCAGCCACTGACAAGAATGTTATACTTTCAATGGTTAGTGATTTGCACTCAAGTAATACAATCCCTTAATTAAGGTCTTACAAGTAACCCCACTATGGGGAAAAATAAATCAAACTCAGTCTAAAGCTTTGATCTAATTTAGTAACATTCTAAATATACCTGATTGTCCAAGATTTTTAAGGTATATAAAATCACAAACTCCACTCTGCTGGAAACCTAAGAGGCATCACATTTTGACTGCAGGTACGAATGGCATACACAGTGCATTTACCGACACTTTACAAGCTTCACAAGCCTATATCCAACAAAGCAATAGCATGGAAATTACCCCATGGACATTACTATACTCCTGCGAGTTAAAGCATCGCCGGGAAGAAATGAAAACCAATTCTCGGCATAATATTGTAATTATATATTTTTCGATGACATGGAAGTCGTATTGACGAATGCATTATTCAAGTGCTAAAACCTTTGACAGCACGAGTAGTACATCGAATCGGAGCAGTGCATGCCACCCCACTGAGAGCAAGGAGTCTTCATACCTTTCACTTTATGGGCTGCAGCAGCCCGCACTTCGGCCTCGCAGTCCTTCAGCAGGTTCTGGAAGGCGGGCACTAGGTCCGTCTTTGTAATCTCTGAACCAACAGCTTTCTGAATCTGAACACAGGAGAATCAGTGAAGGCTTTGTTTAAAACCAGGCGAGAGCCCGTTGAGACAAAGTCGTTATTTTAAGGGAGATACGAGTCGCAAAAGTAATGCAGTAAACATAATCAAACTTAAAAAACGGTGTTATGTTAATAGAGAAAAGAACATAAATGTATATAAAACGTGATTTAATAACAATGGTGTGGTAGAACATTTAAAATACAACTTCAATTTATGTAAACTGCATTTTAAATGGAGCTATGTTTCAAAAGAACTGCACTTGTACTGAAAAAGCTATTATTTCAATAGCCAGTTAAAAACTGGTATGTTAGTATTATAAAGTAAGTACTGAGGAGCAAAGAACTAATTTAAAGAGATTTTTTTATTCTCAGGTAAAGACTAAGAACAAATGATCACAGCAGACTATTTCACCATGCTTGTTAACAGTGTTTTTATTAAGTTGCATCAATCTGTGGTTCGTGGGGTGTTGCATGTCAATTTAACTTACAAGAATAAACCAACCACACTTTCTGAGTGATAATGATAGATGCATCCAACATCACCGTTCGATTTCATGCAATTCACACCAGTTTGGTCAGGTCAAACACAAGGTAGCATATTTTTCAATACCCTGTGAAATTAACTCTCACCAATGCACAAACGGAATTATCTTTCAGAATTGTTCAATGTGAAATTGTTAAAATGAGGATTTATTTTGAGCAGTGCTCCAGCCACATGTTTACACACAACTGCAACAGCACTAACAATGAATCGAAATTACCGCTTTCATGATCAGGTTTTGCACACATTAAACATGCCTCAAGCTCTTAATCAATATTTTCCTGAAATCTAAACGCCCAATTAGCACGGATGGCTACGGACGGTGCGAAAAAAGTTCAATATACATACACACACACACACGACATCGCAGACTCCTAAGAAACTCTGTATATGCTAAGAAATCCCGCTCTGCGAGGGGTTGGCACCTCATTAAACTTGTCCGCCACCATGTAGCGCACGCGCCATGACTTGTCTTCGGCTGCCTGTCGGAGTGTGGGCATCACCATGGCCTCTAGGTCTTCAGCAGGGAGGAGTGAGGCAATATTCACACATGCCTCCACGGCCAGCAGGCGCACAGAGTCCTGCACACCCACGTACGTGTCAATATGAGACCACTCAAAACCCGTAACACACGTCTGGACGAGGAATCCACAATTTTACTTGAAAATCTTTCTGGCTGGATTGTGTGTAATGTATACATGTTAGCGTGAGTTTTCTTCGGGTACTCTTGTTTCATTCCCACGTAACAAACATTCATTAAAAAGAGATTGGTCGAACCTTACAATGCAGGACCATTCCTGAAAAAAATTGCTCTCATACTCCAAGAGGCTAACCCAATAAAAAGGAAAAAAAAATTGTTTTAATATGTTTGCCTTCCCAACAATTGTTTTTAAAAGACCAAATTAAAATTAAGTTATCATTATTAGCATATTTGGAACAGTGAGCAGCTTTACGATGAATGCAAGGAACATTTTATCCCTGATAAGTGCAAAATAATTGGTTGGTCACCTTGAGGCAGAGTGAAACCATTCAAACAGTGATTCAGGTCTTGTCCACCTAAAACCACCGAGGCTAAAATGTGCTTGCTCTTGAGTAAGTCGTCTAAAATAAGGCTGTGTGTATTATTGACACAGTAGGGTGATGTCACGTGACATACAAATGAAGATGGGAGGACCGCTGGTCACAATCACCCTTTGTGTGTATATATAATGACTGTTGTTTGAGAAACCTGTTCATCGGATGCGAGGTTGTTGAACATTGGGATGACGTCGTTCTTAATGTAGTCAATCTCCAAGACTTTGGCAAACTCTCCCAGCTTGGAGGCCGCAGCACGTCGCACCATCGGAGTATCATCCCCACAGAGGTTGCGGAAGTGTCTGCGATGGCAAAGATGAACGGGCACGGTGAGGGGACAAACATTTGGCGCGTGACAAGAAAAAACATTTACCCGTTAAAACAAAGTTTTTCACCCTAAATCCTTTATATGTGTGGCGGCTAGAGTCCTCTCGTCCTCTGGCTTGAGATGGCTGCCACCTATGGGTCAGATGATTGTCTGCCAGCATTAAGCAATTGGTAATTAAATATTTAAAACATTTTCCCTAAACAATGTAAAATTTTGGAAAAAAAAATTCACGAAAATTAATTGTCACGCACAACGAGTCTGTGTGGAAAATGTCAGCTCGATTGGATCACGGGAAGTGGGTTAAAAAACGACCGAAAGATTTGCACGGTCGTAAGCAAGCAAGCAAGCAAGCGAACTTAATATAAAGGATTTTAAAAAATCCCTGCGAATTTACTCGAGCTGTTTCTGGGCATGCTCAGCAGAAGCGTGGCTTCACTGTCTTAAGGATCTTACTATTGCATTAACAGAAACTGTACTATATTGTATTATTATTAAAGCTTTCTTTTAATTGTGACATGAAGCTAGTACAAGAAGCTGTGATCAAATCTGCACGTTTAGACAAATGGTTACAGGGACAATTACCGCCATCGCTATTAAAACATTCTAATTCACAGGCATTTGTTAATCCACTGATGGACAAAGGCCTCTCCGAGGGCTGTGTGACAAAGCATCAGCTTCCTTGCGGATGTGGGGGGGGTGGAAGGGTGAGGCAAAGGATTGGTTCAGATACGACTCTAGGCTGATGTTGGCCATTACTAGAAATTGGAATCTGCTTTGCTCCGTTCACTGCAGTGGACAACTCACTGAGCCTCCACTCGACACCTTTTAAAGGAACAGGCAAAGTAAAAAAACAAATAGAAAATCAATTATCATTTCAATAGAATTCGACTGTATATCTTGGTGCTCTGACATTCGTTCAGAGATTCCTTAATGAGAATAACGGCTTGTAAATCAGTCATGCAAGTTGAAATCGTCTTAATACTTACGGGAGTGACACTCAGTTGCCATAATGACGCACTTGAACTTAAGTGCAAAGTCTGTTTTCTCATTAACAGAGCTTGTGTCAGATTGGGACTTAAATCTTAGTTGCATTTGTACATGCTAAGAGATATGTATTGTTTAACAGCTTCCTTTAGTGTAGTAGTGGGTAACCTATTGCCCACGGAATGGATAGTTTGTAACCTTAATTCATGTGAGCCACCGATCCACGAGGTTTACCAACTCGAAATGGCCCACAAGTAATATTTATTCGTCACTACAAGCATCTTATCCACACTGCAAGAGGGGATTTTTTTTTCTACCTGGAAACACTTTATAATTTTAGAGCGTCTTGCATCGGCAAGAGCGTTGCGTGTGCTTGTGTGTGACCCAGCAAATGATTTGGGCGTCAGTAAGGGTAATCGCCGCTTTAGCTACAAGCCACGGAATAGGCTTTCACACACACACACACACGACCACACGCGCACAAAGCACTCACTGCCGGAGTTCGGCCTTGACGGCATTGGAGACCCTGGGGTAGGCCACACTGAAGAGGCCGCACGCAGAAGTGCGGGACGTGAACCAGTCGCCACTCGCCAGGCGCTTCACTAGCGGCACGAAGTGAGCCTCCAAGTCTGCGGGCGAGTGCTCGGCAGAGATGGCCCGCAGCGACTCCACCGCCTTGTCCCTCACCACCGTCTCCTCCACCGTGGCCAGGCTCTCCAGCGGAGGCTGCTCGCACACACCCACGCGCATCCCCGTTAGCCTCCCACAGGTGCCGTGAACAACGCTACGAGCCGCATCATCAATCAATTGATCCGGTGATGGGATTAAGGCCTGAACACTTCGTTGCCATCGCTTACGGTCATGCGATGATGTAATCTTCCAACTTGAGGAGCACTTTTACAAGAAGCGATTTTGTCACTTCATCTCTATGGTGGACGTCATTTAGGCACGTTCTCTCGCTAGGCTACCATGCCATCTTTATCCACATTCATTTTTATGTTTGCCAAAAAAGTTACGTGAAGAAACTGGCTTTGAAAATGTGCTCATATTAGAAATGTTTTTTTACATGTCTGGAAAGGAACATCATTAGAATTATATTTTGACACTTCTTAAGGAGTACATGTACTAGAATGTTTATGTTCACTATCAAACATGTTGCCTATCCAGGCGGAATCTAATAAAGAGCCTTTTGGCCAGTGTGTTCACCATTGAAGCTCTCTGATCATTTCAATGCATCCACTGTCGTGTCTGGCAATGGTCAAGGTACCATGATAGACATCTTCCAAGTAAAGAATTGCATGCAAGTGTTAGGATCCAAATATTCTATATCCACACTCGTAATCATTGCAAAAAAAGCTATTCCCTTGCAGGCAATTGATCCTGGTTTCGGATCAATGGATTTCATCCAATTGAAAGACCGAATAAACATTTTCACATCCCTTCAATTCAGAAGAACCTAATTCGGGCCAAGTTAACACTCATGGGAGTCGGATTCTGGATTTGTTTTTTCTCAGTGCAAAATGTCTTAAAAGCTTAAAATGGCATAAATTAGGAAGCAAAATATGCCTTCTCAAAAAATCACTGCGCAATTTAGGGCAACTTTCAGGTGAATCAATTTGATTTTAAATTACTGTTTAAACCTTTTCTGATATTGAAGCTGCATATCACAAAACATTATCACTGTTAATTATACGACTTTTCAAACTGATTGGTCAGATAAGTAATGCCTGTGGCACATTTGTTTCAGTGGGCTTTCAACTCTTCCATTCATCACCTTGGGTTTTATTTTTTTTAAGGTAAATAAGCAAATGCAGAAAGAGACTGACAAATGCATCAGTAACCAAGTCACAAGGTACACTTGGATTAAAAGCAACCGAGCCTTACAGGGAGTTTAAATTGGACTGACAGTGCTAATTAATCCACTGCTTTTTATCTCACACAGCAGATGCCAAACATTCCAATTAGCCAAAGTAGATTGTGAATTGCTTACAGGGTTTTATTTAATACCTTAAGGTCAAAAAAAAGAATCAAACGCATGAAATATTAACTCATCAAAATAATGACAAAAATACGTATGGAACTTTCGCTACCAAAAACCCAAATGTCTATCGTCATCTTTGCATCGGACTCATCATTAGTTAAGTTTTGGTAGAATGGCAGTGTAAATCAATAGGAATAATATATACAAATTTATGCACAAGTGAATGTCTCGCTTTACATCGGTGCACACTACAAACTATGTGTATTAATGCTGCGCCTTACATTCATATGGTGATTGTATTTATAATTACATTACATGAAAGTCAGTTCAAAGAGCTGGTTGGCTCAGGAGGTGACTTCCATGTCGAGGCTACGACAGCCCATCTGAAACACCTTGGACTCAAATCCTTTAAGGGGGACAAGAAAAAATGAGAGACTGTCGTTCCCATTCTAGAAATCTACATGTTCAGCTCGTTTGACATCGAGTTGTACAGATTTCGGCATATGCCTTGCACTGCTATGCCTGAGCACTCGATATTGCCAATCTGTCATTACAGATTCACAGAACAGTTGCAGATTTTTCCACCAGAGACACTGGTCTCTTTCTGAAGATCCCGACAGCCACACACGGCTATCTTAAACCCACCTCAGCCACATCACGCTGAGCGAAATCTGCACCGAATTCATCCATTTACACAAGGCAGCCCCATAGTTTCCAAACAGTAAGAAAGGATAATATGCTATGGTACAGGCAGGCAGAAGAAAATGAGCTCCTAGCACACAGGGACAACAAGAATGGTGCTCACCAGCAGACAATGCACATACTCGGGCCCTCCGACCAGCGTGGTGAAACTGCCCAGTTGCTCAGCCAGAGCCAGCAGCACCTCATCCTCATCATAGATAGTGTCTGCACAAAGACAAAATACAACAGGGCCAGGACGGCCATCAGCTGCAAACATAATCCACTTCAACACAATAATGATGTTTTGGATCAACGTGCAAATATTCAGACGTGTGACCTTCCTGCAAAGAAAAGCATCGAATATAGACAAAATGATCAAAAGCTGCACGCAAAAATTAGTGAGAATGAAATGCGAATGAAACCTTGATCCAAGCACAATTCTAACATAGAAATGTAATTCAAGGATAATAAATATTTTATTCAACACCTTTTATTAAAACATGTGAGCTTCACAAACAGCATACTCTTCAGATAACTTACTTGAAATTTAAGCAAACACCCCCATCATACGTACATTTTAGAATTTAATTTTAAACAAATGTCACTAAACACGATATACAGGTATAGTGGCCAAGAATATTGCTGATGGTTGCATCTAGAAGCAGACAATGACTCTTCCCCAGAAAGAGCTGCCTTAAATCAGGACCCAATGATAACAAGAAGTGCTATGCTCCTCAGACCAGTAATTCTGCATTTACGTCATTATTTAATGTGCGGGTGTACCATGGAACACAGCAAAGCAGTCAACGTATTCGGTTTCCCTGTAATTCAAGGATTACAGATAAGCTAAATCCAGCACCACAAAATCTTTAACTAGCTCGGAATAACCTCACACAGTAAAAAAGGACGCCAAACACTTTAATCAAACAAGGCTGCATTTGTTCATAAATGACTGAAATTGGTAGATCTCATAACATACAATTTTTGAAATCTTAACTTTAATGGCTTGCATATGGAAACTTTTGGATTTATGAAAATCCCTTTTTATGTTTTGATGCATTCATGCATATACATGTAAAGCCCTTTGTCAATCCACTGCTGGGCAAGGGCCTCCCTATGCTGCATGGATTGCAGAGATTATTCAACCATACCTCAACCAAGCTCGCCACTGGGATTAAGTAGAGAAGAGGAACATTAGTGGGAGCCATAAAAATAAAAGTACAAAACATTTTTACGCAGTGGCCTCTGCTGCCCACCATATAATCGCAGATTATAATACCCGTTATGAATGGTGGTCATCCATCCAAGTACTATCAAGGATCATGACTGCTTCGCTTCCGAGGTCTAGCAAGATCGAATCTATTCTGTGCGATTTTATAATCGGCGCATTCATGCAGAACACAAAAAACAAACACCCGTTTTTTAGAGAGATCATGTTTGCTTATCAGAGTTGCTGGTTTTCACCTGAGGACGGATACTTGCGTTGTGGCCGAAACGTCGTGAAAATTATTTTATTATGTTTTATTTTTATTATTTTATTACTTCCCTTCTACGTGACTTTACCGAAAGAACCAAGAAGAAGGGTTGGGGACTTAAAGGAATCGAGGCATCATAATGGGTCTGGCTACTCGGAGCTCTGCAGGGCATTCAGGCAAGAAGGGAGGGTCCATGGGGTCTGGCAGGCCAAGTGGAATCATATGGTCGATACCGATGTAATATATTTCAATGATGATTCTCATACAGATTGACCGATACTGGGGCCAATACGAGCTATTAAACCGCCAAGATCCATGAATGAAAGGACTAAGCAAAGGCTATACAAAGAGCATCTAAGTGTACGGCCTAATATATACACAGGGCAATTCATGTACATGTATCCTTGGCCAAAGCCTCATACTGTATATACACAGGGTAGCTACGTGTCTATGTAGCCTTGACGGCAGCCTTGCATCGTATACAAGGGGTACAATCCATGTATATACAGCCTTGGCTATATATATGTAGCGACTGTGTATGTCACTGTGTGGTGCTGGGTTTACGAAGCCACGGCGGATAATGTGTTGGCATTACGTGTAGCCTGCTTACTGGGCGTAGTACCAGCCCTAGCGGGGCTTGGGTGAGGGCTGGTCAGCGCGGAGGCACCACGTACAGTGTGCCGTGAGGGAGCGAGAGGGAGCGTCAGCCAGCCAGGGTTACGTTGGGGCATGATACGCTGGTTGACCAGCTGACACGTGACCGGATAATATTGGAGGGGGGCCACCGGTGGACGGGGCCGCTGGGCGGTCATGTGGTATTAAAGAGCTCTTGGGAGCCTTCGGGAAAGAGCCAGAGAGATCTAGAAGGTGGGTGGGGCGAGGGGCAGAGCCAGCCCCAGCAGATATAACAGGGCCCCGCGAGGGGCGAGGGGTTCTTTGTGTTGCTGGTGATGAAGATCCACGTCGGGTAAAAGAAGCCTCTAGCCACGCGGTCCGGGACCCAGCTTGTGGTCCGGGCCGGGATAGCGAACCGTGTCTAGTTCTGCCGTAGCGTGGCTAGATGGGCGTTCAGCACCCAAATGTAGGTTGTGTTATGTTGAGTTACTGAAGTATATAGTGTTGCTCCCAAGACAACGTCTGTGACTCAGTTGGACTCACTACATATATATAGACAGGGAAGCTACATGTACATGGCTATACCCATACATCCTCTGTACATCCTGATCACTCGTGTGTGTGGGCAGGATGCTTAGGATATTTATGTAGGCTGTGGGCCTTCCTTTTTTGACTGAACACAACACTAGAACACCAGGGTGGAATTGGGCCAATTCTGCACACTAGGCATTGATAACACATTTCAAATTGAGATATTGGCCACCAGGAAACAGTCAGAATCGACATTCTGGCGATCTGGAATAAGGAATACTTACGTAGGATAATGCTTAGCTACATTAAGCATAAGCTAAGCCTTGCAAAGCTACATTTGCAAAAGAATGGCAAAGGACATGTTTTAGTGGGCACATCTTTCATGATAAAATCCCTGTAAGATTAATGGAGATTTTAACATGGAAAAAACCAACAGATGCATCACAGTTCTTGCAGCAAAGTAACAGCACTAACTAGAACGATATTTTGATTACAGTTATCACACCTGTAACATGAATTAGAGGCAGTAAAAAGGTCTTTCACAAGTGCAAAAGTCAACAGCATTCCTTTGTGCCTATGCAAGTCTACAATATACATATAACAGATGGGAAAATACGCAAAAAACACGTCCAAAACAAACCCTCCACTCCATTCCGCAGGCAAGCTCGCTGCCTCATTTCACGGTCAGATGCACTCAATTATGTACTTGCGTCAATCTGTGATGCAAACTGCACAGTTAGAGAGACCACCTGGAGCAACGCACGTCAGAAATGCGGCACGAATGAAATGAGGACAACGGTTCACACAAAGGCAAAATGGGTGCATGCAGACGGGTGCCTGGGCATGTACTTGGATAACGGAGTTGGTCCCACAAAATGTCACCATGAGGCAATCCTCAAATTGACACGTTCTTCTTTTGTAACAAAAAATGTACGGTTAAACAAACTCATTGCAACAAGCGGCAACACGTTTCTAAAACGGTTTGATCCAATGGAAAAACTGCAGAAAATACTGAAAAAGACATGAAGATACGCGTACATGCAAATAATCAGAATCTATTCATTTGAGAAATCCGATGATCTATAAAGCTCTTTTTCAGAGATGTCCAGTAGTGGCGGGTCAGAAAGTTACTGAATGAGGGCCCTCCCCACATCATGTGGGGGTGCAAGGCTTTTTGGACCACTCTTTACCGTGCTGCTCAGTGTGGGTTGGTGAAAGTGAGGATAGACATTGGATAATGGTACAGCCCATCAATGATTTGTTTGTGCACTTTCCTCTGCTTACATAGCCCTGTGGTTATTCATGGTGGTCACCCGTTCAAGGGTTCTACAAACTCAACCTGGCTTAGCTTAAGACATCTTACGACACTGGGCGATTTGATCACAGGCTAAAGACACCTTTCAGTGTTAACATTTAATTCACGTATTGGAGTGGCTTTCTCCACCTGAAAATAGTTATCTGCAAATGTTAAATCAGTGCTTACATGTTTAAAAATAACAAAATAAAACTCTCAAAAACCAAACACGTTGGAAATATTAACTAAATGAAATCCAACAAAAACTTGTTTCAAACCTTGACAAACTCACACAGGGCACATTTAAGATATATCTATCGTGTAATCCTAGAACATTAACGTGTATTATTTTTTGTTTGCAACTGTAAACACCCATTTGTACTATGCCCGACAGTTAAATAAAACCTAGCAGAGGATAAGATCAACTATAAACAGGAGCCTAACAATATCTCTGTAATGATATTTCATAAAAATTTTATTTAAAGCTTTCGTATTATTTTATTATTTCCCTTCTACGTGACTTTAACGAAAGAACCAAGAATATGATATTTCATTAGCCAACGGCTGCAAAAGGAGTAAAATAAAAGCGTTATTCTCAACGTACTCCTGAGTGGTCAAGGAACTTATGTAGTCCTGTTTAATATCTCTACTAATTTTGACAATCTGCACTCCATATTACATTTGCCATGCATGAACTCTGCAATTACTACTGTTTGCCAAGTTGACATCACACAACTGTTCATGCTTGTACAAACATATTTTGTTGAAACATTAAGAACTTACATTGAATATGTAATGGAACAGCTAAGGTATTTGGTGATGTAACACAAGACTTTATATGGCACTCAACAGAACTTAGTGCAGCTACAGAGACTGCAGTACACTCTTAAAATGACTGATACGACATTCGCAAGCCTGTCCTCTTTCAAACATTCATAACACGAGTGAACAGCAACCTTGGCGCAATACAAATTGGTTACAGGGTGTCTAGACTATAAAGCTATAATATTTTAGAGTGGACTTTTGTTCACCATCATGTATGGTGAACCGAGGTGTAAACAATGCCAAGCGTTCCCCTGGTATCATTTAGTTACTTTTGTTTGCTACTCACAACAAAAAGAAAGAATGGGGTCAAAGGGACAAGATCAAAATGGCACCACACACTGTCACAAGAAAGTGCAGGCTTAAAGATTACGTTTTAAAAAGGAACATATTGCAAGCAATAAACGTATTTCATGGTTAAAAGACTGGAATTTACAACATATCCATAGCTGGTAATCAGTTGTAATGCCAAAAGAATATTAGTTAAACACATGACTTCAACTGATTTTTTTTTACATTAAAATTAAACTCTGGAAGTCTCATGAGGTCTTACAACTCCAAAAACGAAAAAAGAGAAATTTCCAAACAAGAGCATTCAAAAAATTTGAACCTGGTTGCAATTTAATGCTCGAATTAACCACGGATTTTTCAAGAGCAACCCCAAGTATAATGTAGCCAATGCATAAGACATGAATTACATGGAAAACTAATGTTCGTTCAATTCATCACATCTGAAACACCTGGTGCACTCCACACGGGAACAGGGCGAGATTCAATCATCCCTCGAGCGTTTTTGACTTTTCTGTCAAGGTCACCACTGGCGTCTCGGGCTGTTTCCAGGCACCGTGGCCAAAGAAAACATGTCATTTGGCCACATGTTATTACACTGTAACATTACACATAATGCATGGTAATAGCAGCCATCTACGCATGTGCTCACCGGTCAGGAAGGGGATGAGCTCACTGCGCGTCCTCTCCACTCCAAGAGCAAGGGCGATGGTCGACAGCTTTTTGATGCTGTTAAGACGCAGCTGTAAGGGAAAGACAAGCCTCCTGATTAGGCCCTTTCAGATGTCACCTCCAATTAAGTCAAAGAAAAAAAACTACAGATTCTACAAAAGGTAACAAACATTCCGGCCAGACTAATGGCAAGTGTGTACTGGCTTTCACAGTCGCAACAAACTGATTAATGACTCGAGAATGTGGCAACAAAAATTTTACTTCGGTCTATAATTGTAGAACATTGACATGTGTCAATGACCAAATCACCCAGAATACACCTGATCTCATCAGATCTTGGAAGCTAAGCAAGTTTGAGCTTAGTGTGCTTGGATATATCACCAGGCATAACAGGTGGAAATGTTTGTGGGACTACGCAGTGGGCAACAAAGGACAATGCAGGAAAATCCATTGTTGTACTATACCTCTATGGCCCCCTATCTACGCTCCCTGCCATCACGAACTCACACTGACAAACGTGGTGAGGGATGGTCAAATAACCACAATGACCTACGCTGCGTGTGGAGACACTCATCAAGCAATGGACTGAAAAATTGCTGTACATGTTGAAGTAGTGTTTGTAGGAATAATGCTTAGCCCGAGTGAAGGTCTGCCGTTGAAAAAAACCAACACTACACAGGAGGCCATTTGCATTCATTTTCAGAATTTGGAAATAAAGTCAAATCTGCTATAAATATATTAAAAGTAATAAAATTGCATTTCTTATGATGTACCGTAACATTCCAATATTTATTTGACAGTTTAACACATTTATAACAAGCTGTGAACGTTTGCAATGTCCAACGGTACCCGAGTTATGAGTCGAACATAGGCCCTTCTTGCTGCGAGGCACAAGCATAACCATTGCACCACTGCCGCCCAGTTTGTTTTGTCTGGAATTTAACGTGGCTGCCAACCTCAGGCTCACTTTCATATAAATACATTGTTGTGTTACCCTGACCAAATTCATTAACATCGTAATGTCCATTTAAATATACAGCATTGCACTTCTCTGCAAATTTACAAACTTCAAGATTTATTTTTTATTCAATGGATGGTACAAGTTTCCCTCGCTCTATTCGGTAGATGCGTGGCAAAAACAAAAGGGCGCACAAGAGCAAACTCAAACCGCATATAGCGAACTTTGGATAGAAATAGATTGGCCGCATGTATGCAAAAATCACACAAACCGAACCCTCCAAGTGAGGGAAACCTGTACTCTGGTGCACTGTAAAAACTCTTTCAGCCTCAGGTGAGAGGTTCTACACCGATGCATAATTTCAAGGTTACAGGAAAGTAAGCCAGTTCAGTTCACAAACTTGGCTGGTGGACAATTTCTGGGTTCCCAAAACAGCCTTATCATTTCTGACCCAAAATCACATGGGCTCAAGGACCAGGCCCGTCTGATTGTGGCTCCCAAATGAATGCAATTTCTCTCAAGCCACCGTCAGAACCAGCAGTGATGACTATTGCAGGGAGTCACGTTCTGAGGATACAGGAGGGAATTTACAGTGCTGAAAAGGGAATCAGGATTTCCAGTATGATTTGCAATCACAGCACAAGTCTGATTTTGACCGAGGCGAAATTTTCTAGATATGACTGTAACTCAATGACAGATTTCTTCCATGACCTCAAGCCTTTAGCGGTGTTGTTATGCAATTGGCACAACACTTTACCAAGCAATGCCCCCATTAACCAATCTCCCAAAACAGGGCATGCCTATGTAATAAGTACTATACAGGGATGCATGTGGCATCCACATCACATTACTACATCAATGTGCTACACAACAGCGGTCGTTTACATAAACCACCTTGGCCATTTTTTACTTTAACTTATAGTGCTCAAAATTATATGTAAAAACATTTTTAAATGTGTTTATTGACCTAAGCATGGGTTAATAAGACTTGGGTAAGCAAAATCTGCCACTAGAGTTTTTTTAACCCTGAATATATATACAGCAGAGAACCCTATTTTATTACATATTGAAGTAACCATCTCGTATTTTAACAATACACATTTACATGCAATATCCTGTGAAAGCACTTGACTGTTGTTTCATCTTAATATACAATTTGCTTCAATTCACGTATGCTTTCGTTTTATTGGGTTACTGAAAACCAAAGCAGGGATCTATACACAATGGGGGCATATCAACTGGAACAGTAATTCAAGTTGACATTCATTGGTACAGTATCGCGCTTTTTAAAAGACTTGTAAAACCAAGATGGCTAAAAAGTCTACACCGTAATTTTTTTTCCGTCATAAGCTGAATCTTTATTTAATAGGGAGGAATCTGATGAGCTATGAAGCTCTTTTTCAGAGATCCAGTAGTGGCAGGTCAACAAGTTACATCAATGAAAACATACAATAAAGGATACAAGAGTAAGATAGAGAGGAAAACGTGAAGCAAGTCAGGAGTAAATATAAAGCATGTTAGTACAAAATTGCACTCGTATATGAATTGCTGCAAATTAATCAAGAATGCACGCTTGGGCAAGGCAGCAATGCAACAACCCAACATTACATTGCACTTTATAATTGAACTATAAATACATGAGTAAGGTTCATAGTTTTAAATTACACTTGCAAATGTGGATGAATCTGGCACACATGCTCTGTTTAACGGTATTTTTAAAGGAAGATTTACTTGGCGAAGGGAGGATACAAAGTTATTCCAAAACGTCGGTGCTGCAACGACAAAATGTCACCTATTCCAATTCTTGTTCTAGAGATCTTAGGTTTCTTGGGTTTGACAATATTGTGATTGAATTAGCCAAGTAGCACGCAGATTTGCCAATAAGGATGTTAAAGAAGGCTGTAGGCCAATCAGTTTCAAAGACAATGCATATATTATCAGGGCATCTTTGTTTGCATGTTAACCACAAGTTGATGGTTACTGCGAACTTGATTCCTTGCAAAAAGTTTTTGTTTGGCGTTTGAACATCTCAAATATTTTATTGCCAGAAAGGGTTAAACCTATTCTTATTCATCATACTTTGATACTAGCATAAAATGACCCACAATAAACATACGTTCTTATTTTTTGTTAATTTACCAATGGCAGTGGTTTAGTGACCAGCACTGTGAACCCAGCGACCTAAGCCCGATTCCCAGCCATGGCTAACAAGTGAGGAATGACATTTCAACCAGGAATGGACAACCACACTGACCTCCACAGTGAAGTTATGATCAATCATGGTAACAGATGGCATGGAGGCCTTCAACACGGTATACTGTATTTACAAAGGATGCAGAACTGCTCATGAAATAAATTAAGGACGCTGTAAATGAGAAAAGAATGTGTAAGTGGTCATTCAGCCATCATCTATTTGAAACCCCAGTTATTCGCGTCATTTTTGTTACAAATGCATTTGGGAGAATATGAGAATATAAAAAAAACTCTTCAATTTGTACAATTGGAGTAATGTCCCAACCATTCACAATAATGATGGTCTAGCTGAATTGTAGGTAACCCCTCTTTTGCAATAGTTGAAAGTAATGTGTCATCATCACCCACTTTTATCCACTGCAGGATGCGGGCCTTTCCATATCACGATTCCTCACATCTTGTGATGTCAGAATCCATCTCACTTCTGGACATGAACTCATCTCCACCTGCACAGTCATCATCCTCTTTGGCACGTGTTCTCCTTTGGCTAATAATATTATAACATCTTGTCGATCGTCCATCAATGCCCTATTTGCATAAATTACCAAATCCATGTATGTGTTCCGCTTCAGGTGTCAGTGTAAATCTAAGCACACATCTTCTCCACCCTTGTTTGTGCATTTTCCAGATTTTCCAAATTTCAATGTCAGTGGTAATATTTCGGGCACTGTCATAGAAGGTAATGTGCACAAATTGAAACGTTTCCTCTTCACGCAACTTCGCTGTTGCTCTTCACAATCAAATTCAGATTTCAAAACTTGTTCGCTCTTCGTATAATAATTTTGAAAATCTACTGGTATTAATAAAAAAGTAGGCTTCAGAAATATTATGAGCAAATCAAGTGATGTCCAAGTTTGCTATGCAAACTAAAATAATTGTTGGCAGGAGATAACTGAACACCAAAAACTATGCAATATCTTCCCATTATTTAAAACATCACTTTAAAAATTATGAAATGAAGCCAACAATAGCAAGAGTGCTTTCTAACAACTGAATTTGAGGATTACGAAAAACGCACCAATGTGTAAAGCTGCAAAGATGCATTTATGCATATTATTAATCCTTGAGTAGGCCCTTTGGCCAGTAGTGGTGAGCACACAAGTGCAAGGAAGTGTGTGCATCTTTGCCTTACCTGGATATTAAATTGTTTTTTCTTTTGATGCTTTTATTATTTAGTTATAAAGGCAACGTAATTTTATACTGCGTACATTAATTAGCAAACATTACACATCCTTATTTCTCGAAAGGTGATGTTATCTTTATACAATAGCAAAATAGAAATAAGCACTCCTTCAATTATAATGTGCAATTTCATTGATGTTGTCGTGTGGTATGCGACTGTTTTTGTTTGCTGCCTTGCCCAAGATTGCATTTGGTGTTGAAAAATCGGCGATAATTTATGTTCTTATGCATTTTGTACAGTACTTGTATACTTTATTTACATTCATTTATATTTAGTGACTTGCTTAGCTTTCAATACTTTGCACTCCTATCTGTTGCATTGTTGGTTGTTGTAACTTTGATTTAAAGCTTTCGTGACTGCAGGGATTCATCTTCTTGGTTCTTTCGGTAAAGTCACGTAGAAGGGAAGTAATAAAATAATAAAAATAAAACATAATAAAATTATTCTCACGACGTTTCGGCCACAACGCAAGCAGCCGTCCTCAGGTGAAAACCAGGTCCGTCGAGGCGACAGACTCTGTCGCCTCGACGTTGTGGCCGAAACGTCGTGAGAATAATTTTATTATGTTTTATTTTTATTATTTTATTACTTCCCTTCTACGTGACTTTACCGAAAGAACCAAGAAGATTTTGTAACTTTCTGACCCGTCCCTGTAAACGAGCTTCATGGCTCATCGGATTCTTCCAGTCGAAATAAAGATTCCGATTCTGATATCTGTCCATCCATCTATAAGTGGCATAATTTTTCTACTTCTAATTGTAAACTAAGTAATACACGTGAATGTAAACGAATTGTTTATTCTACTTCTAGGTTACTGGTTTATCCCGTGACATGGACGTCCTTATTTTCTCACAATGAATTAAGAATTTATGCTTCGGAAAAATGAGATCACATTCATTCCACTGCTACAGTAAATGTTAACTCGGGTTACCGAATTGCAGCTACTTAGGAGTCTCAATCGCATTTTTGTACAAACATGAAGATTACAAGTTACCCAACCCCACCTTCATAGTACAAATATGGTACGTACTGTAATTATAAACGCAGCGATCGAGACATCCTTCATACCGGGAAAGCGTTATGGACGCAATTAATCCAACACATTTTCAGCAAACGTAACCCAAGTGACTTACAATACCTCAACTGTTTGCTGCAATTGATACATTCGTGACAAATTATTGTTTCATGAGGCATTCTTCCTAAATGCTGCAGCACCTAAAACCCAGTGATTGACATTGCGTAGCGGCAGCAACTCTCTTCGGCATATCAATATCCAAGTCTCACACGCACACACTCCGATATTGTATTCATCCTAAACCATCGCCTGCATATTAAGACGCAATCGTTCAGGGGATAGCTCCCGAATCAATCGACACAACCAGCGCCGCTCCCAAATAACCATCAAAGAACGCCTCCGCAAGGCCTTCCGAGCCAACTCCCCACCAGCCCCCCGCGCTTTCCTAGAATTCGGGCGCCTTCGTGCGACGCCGACGCCGGCGACAATGAACCAGGCAACGCCGAAGGCTTCGCCGCCAATTTTACAGGCCTACGTAGCGGGGCGAGCGGGCGGGGGGGAACCCCTAACCCCGCCGCGTAGACCCAAGGAAAGCGCCTCGGCTCTTCGTTCGCGACTATCGTTTGCCGCGAGACGACGTTTCGTACTTGCACGTCCTCATTTCGCAACTCGTCGATGAGCACAGCGATGGGGTAGAGGGAATCGTCGCTGTCCGAGGCCGCCATCTTTTTCGCTCGTTCACTCGTCGCGCACAGGACGGAGGTGGGGGGAGGAGTGGGGGGGGGGGTGACGAAGGCGAGGGGGGGGGGCGTCCTGCGGGGTTTCTTAAGCCGAGGCGGCAGGGGCCGGGCGTGACGTAACCACGGCACGCACACGATGGGGGGGGGGGGTGACGAAGGCGAGGGGGGGGGGGCGTCCTGCGGGGTTTCTTAAGCCGAAGCGGCAGGGGCCGGGCGTGACGTAACCACGGCACGCACACGATGGGGGGGGGGGGGGGGGTTGCGCAATAGTTGTAGCGTTTCTAATGTGGCTGGACGCCGGACCCCTGGGTGTCAGAACAGAGGTTTTTTTCCCCATCTCTTAGGTCAGGGGTCGGGAACCTTTTTGACTGGGAGAGCCATAAAAGCCAAATATTTCTAAATATATTTCATTGAGAGCCATATAGTATTTTTAACGTATAATAAATTAAATATGTCTTACTTTTAATGCGACTTCTGGTCACGGGACCCGTGACCCGTGAAATTTATCTTCAAAACTAATTTCTGTTTACTTTCAAATGACACACTATTATTAAGCAATATTACGAGTTTTTTTTTTAATCAGTTCCAAACTGATTTTATTTTATTTTTATTTTCAACTCAAAATTGTCTGGGAGACATATGCCGTCACCGGAAGAGCCATATATGGCTCGCGAGCCATAGGTTCCCGACTGCTGTCTTAGGTATTCATTTTTAAGCATTTGTGAAAACTACATAGCTGTCAAACCATACGGTTTACTCCGTATTCTTGTACAGGGGAGATTGAGTTTTCAGGTCCATACCCTTGTGATGGCACTTTGTAGGATGAACGTTGACATGTATAAGGCCACGGGGTGACCAATAAGCTCTGAATTGGTCTGTAATAAGGCAGTCACTCATCAGGGGTTGACAGGTATGAAACTATAAACTATTTTAAAAATATAAACAATGTTTTATTTTACCCAGGTAAAGTCCACTGAGCTATGCATCTATTTTTTACAGAAGCTACTCAGCTATCACAGATTGAAGTGGCTTATCACGTGGGAATGCATAGCGGCCAAATACTATAAACGCGTGACATTGATTCGAAATGTGGAGGGGAAAACCAGAGGACCCAGAGAAAATTCCACGCAGGCAAGGGGGGGAGAGAGTTTCAGTTGTATTTATTTGGTATAGCCCTGTGAGCCATTCGGCTCTTGAATCGGGTGCAACCGCAACAAACCAAAACATGAACAACAAACATCTTAAAGTGACTACGCGCAACAGAAAAAATCCAGGAAAAAACAGCAAAGTCTTCCAGAAAAAGCACCGAATATCAACGTTGTGTGCAAAAATCCCAGTGGGATGCAAGTCAAACAATAACAACCATAAGACAATTTATATTCTTGGTTCTTTCGGTAAAGTCACGTAGAAGGGAAATAAGAAAATAATATAAATATAAAACAATAAAAAATAGAAAAATGTTCTTGCTGTGGATTTCATACCTGATGACGATTGCTTGTGTTGCAGTCGAAACGTCGTGAAAATTTTTATTGTTTTATATTTGTCTTATTTTATTATTTCCCTTCTACGTGACTTTACCGAAAGAACAAAGAATATGAATCCCTGCAGTCACGAAAGCTTTAAATTAAAACCATAAAAAAATTTAGACTAGAACATGCACACGCCAAATATACAGGTGTCAGGGTCGGGATTGAACCAACAATCTCCTGTATACCTGGCGAGATATTTAACATTTCGCGACCGTGACAACAGCGCCATGTTCGACGTCGGCTGCAGCAAGGTTCACAGTCAGGGAGCGATGTCCCGATGTAGCTTAACCAAATTAGGTCATTTGCTAGGAATTTAAAATGTGACAAATGTAAACCCTGTGACGCCAGGCACACATGGCCTACCGCTTGTTCAAATAACATCACGGGATCTTCAACGCCCACTGTGAATCTCAGAGTGCGTATTTTTTTTGATGAATACGACTGCGGTATTAACCGGATGGGGGACAGGGGCAGCCGGTAGGGGTTTGAACCGCGAACCTCGGCGGCAAGTGGCAGACGTGCCACCACTCGGCCATGGCAATGTCCCATTTCCAACTGCCCTTTCGTGAAGACGAACAGAAGATGTCTTCACTGAGATGCTCAACCTTGACCGGTGGTTCGATGCATTGCACCGATAAGTGGTGGCGATTTGATTCAATGGGAGTGAATATTACGTTGAATTTAATGGTGCTCTTGAAACTAAATGATACAAAAATCACCTAGACCCCTGGCCACCCTTGAAATTTGGTGCAAGATAAACAATATTGACCACAACGTACCCTGCGTTCTTAAGTGCGTTATGGCTTTGAACGCCCATTGCACTTCAACCTGCAATTTTCCACTATCTGCTTGCCTGGATTGAGCGATGAGTATACACCATCAATGTCTGGCTGCTGTATTTTTTTGGTCTCGTCTGTAGTTCTTGCCTTTGCACTGTATTTGAGCACTTTTCCTTCTTGAGTACCATAAATTGCAGTCTCTCTAGAACTGTAATTTATATCCGTTTGTTTCTACCATGCTGTGTTGTTCGACTCGTTTTGTCCATTCCTGTGTCATGTCGGCCCATGTGTTAGCATGGAACGAGCATAGTGTTTGCATTACATTTACACGTAAACAAATGTTTTATTCTTGGGCAATTGATTTGATGCATGCGTCTGTATTTATGTATGTTGAACTTATTTCGCACCATACGTAGCCAACCGTGCTAATCGGACCACTAAGTACAAAAAGCAGTTCTAAAGAAATGAGTTTTCAATCTAGATTTAAAACTGCATATTTCTAGTGGCTTCTTGATTTCGGAAGGAAGAGCCTTCCAGACGGCCGCAGAAGCGCATCTGTACGCGCGCGATGCAGTGAATGGCTTTGTTCGATGTCTGGGCAAAATCCGCAGCTGCAAAGATGACCAGAGATCACGTGATGGTTTGTGCTCCTTAACGGGATCAGCAAGGTTTTGTGACATTCAGGTCATCGATGTATTGACCTGGCCCTACATGCCAGCCGCCTTCCCTCCCATCCATTATGTTAGCCCTTACATATTTTACAAGGCACGATCGATTGATTGGGCTTTTGAAAGTGGCGGTACACTCCTGTTTGGGGAGGCACCAAACAAACTTCATTTCACCTTTTCCACTTACAGGGATTGCGTGCGGGTGATTAATCGTTAAAAGTGAAATGTGCAGGAGCACTGTCATTGCTCGGCACAGTTATTCACACCCCCCACCTCCCTGAGGTTTTGATTGTCACAATTCATAGTTGCAATGCGATTTTTTTTATAACGTGTTTTTTGTCCTTATGGTGAATGGGAATTTTTTTATAGAAAAAACACGGAACAGTGGAGCGTCAAAACTAAAGTAAGGGTTTTAAGTGGCTGCTGCAGCAGCTCCTTTTGCCAACTTCAGCAATTGTTTCTTGCTGTGGTTGTCCCACCTGATGACGGACGCTTGTGTTGCACCCGAAACGTCGTGATTTAATTTATTTTATACCTACGTGACTTTACCGAAAGAACCAAAGAGTATGGATCCCTGCAGTCACGAAAACTTCAAATCTGGATGAAGGGTTTTAAGTTCACGAACGAATTGAATATATCTGTTGGGGGGATACAACAATAAAACAAAGACTATCTATACCTCATATTCTTTGGGTCTTTTGGTAAAGTCAAGTAGATAGTAGGTTCAAAGAAAATAACAAAACTCTACGACGTTTCGATCGCAACACAAGCGGTCAAAACGTCGTCGTTTTTGGTTATTTTCTTTGAACCTATCTACGTGAGTTCACCGAAAGACCCACAGAATATGAAAGGGATTTGTTGCTTGGCGCACACATAACTTCTGGTGCCCACACGCTGTAAATAAAAAAAATATGCGCACTGAGTTTATAGCATTGGCTGGCACAATATGCACGGAACGTTTACGAGGTGGCTTAATGGTGAAAATGTTACTGCCTTGTGCTTGGAAGTTTTTTTTTTTACCTACTGCCCGTGGTGAAAAAATGCTACACGTTGGCAACGGCAGCGAAGGGGAAATGTGAGATGTCTTAGAAGCTGTCATTGATGACCATTCCTCAGCAACTGACCCGCTGCGAGTGGTAGAGCTGTAGCATAGCGGTTGGCATTTAACACGTAGCCTTTCGCGACCAATATTATTCATAATCAACGTTTTTGGGTTTAGATCGCGTTATTTACCACCATTCTGGCGAATTGCCCGATGATGCTGGATGCAATTACCAGCGAAACGTCGTACTCAAAATTTTTTAAATGTTGTGGTTTCACGCTTCAACACACCGGTGGGGCTAAAGCAGTGAACTATTTGTCTTTTGTCAACGTGACACTTTTTTACTGATTGGCCGTGTCGGGTGGTGGAGGGTTACGACACATTTATAAATAACGCAATCTAAACCCAAAAACGTTGATTATGAGCGGTTGGCATGTTACTATTAAGCGTGTCGATTTGACATAAAATCTCAACTGGCCCCTGAGTTCATCCCACCCCCCACAACCCACTTCACCAACTCACACTGACCAGCAGATTGAAGTATGGTCAAACAACACGCATGACTGAACTTCCTTTGCACCGTACGTAGCCAACCGTGCTAATCGGAGGAGCAGACTGCCACAGGTTGGGAATTTCATCCAGCAGTGGGTTGACAAAGCTTGTAAATTATTATTATGATCATAGACTTTACCATGCATATCCACACATTCTCACAGATTAATGCATTTGCCATCTGAAAAATAGACATCCATTGACAGCAATAGGCAGACTTCCAAGAAAGTTATTTGGGGCCCTGGACCAGTGCACTACCTTAGAATACATCCCAAGCCGTTGGGTTCATCCATCCACCCACCCACCCACACTTACCCTTCTGAGCTCCGTGACCTCAATCGCAGCTGCCTGCCCTGGCTGCTGAGTAATTGTAGCCCTGGCAAGCTGACTATGCAAGGATCCTAGTACATATTCTTTGGGTCTTTCAGGAAAATCACGTAGATAAGTTCAAAGAAAATAACAAAAAAATTACGACGTTTCGATCGCATCACATGCGGTCGTCATCAATTTTGTTTCTTGCTCCGGTTGTCCCACCTGATGACGGAAGCTTGTGTTGCTTCCGAAACGTCGTGGTTTAATTTAGTTATTTCTTTATTCTATTTTTATTCTAATTTTTATATATATTTTTCACCTACGTGACTTTACCGAAAGAACCAAAGAGTATGGGGTTAGCCTCTCAAGGCAAACTGTTTGTAAAGGTTTAAAATGGGCGTAACCCAAGTGTCAGCAGCATGGGTGGGGTAGCTAATGTTAATGTAACGGAAGTTGCTGCTAGAGGAGATGGTAGTACTGTAGTGGGTAGTGATGGTGCTGGTGGTGGGCTGTCACCAATTAAAGGGCTGCTAGGTCTAAAATGGAAACATTACAGCCAGTTATGACTTAAACTGGTTGATTACGTCCTTCAAATGATTGCTAAGTTTGTACCCATCTTCTCGGTTAAAATTGTGTCTATGTCTGTATATATGAATGGCTTCATGAACGAATCTTTGTTGATAGCCAGTGGGTTTGCAAAGTACCTTCGTCTAAGATACATCAATTTCGTGTGAGCCATCCGCATTAAAACAATGATCAGCCACGGCCAAGGTATTGGTCCTCCTGTGTTTCAGATCTGCCTTATGTTCACGAACACGGTCCGAGACATGTCGCTTAGTTTCCTCAATGTAACTACTGCCGCAGACACAGCTTAGTTTGTAGACGCCGGGGTATTGCATGTCATTGATCACATCCTTCACAGATGAGATCAGATCTCGAATTTTCTGTACTGTGTTGAATCGAACCTGGATCTTGTGTTTGCTCATGATTTTGGAAATATTTTTGGTGACCCCTGCTATGTATGGCAAGGTGATGGTTTTGATTGGTCCTCAGATGGTTCTTTCCCAACAGTTGGGGTGATAGCTTTACGGATTGTGTGTCGTCTTGAAAGCTTGGTGTACGTGTTCCAGTTCACTGGCTAGGTGATGATGGTTGTAAATACATTGAGCTCTATGGTGTAGAGTTTTGATGAGGGAAGTTTTACAGGATGGATGGTGGTGGGAGTCAGGTTTTAGGTAGGCATCCGTATGGATTGCTTTCCTGTAGACGGAGTGGCCCATTGAGCCATCTGGCCTCTTTTCAATTAAAACTTCCAAGAATCGGGCCAGTTTGTAGGTGGGTGAATCAATGGCGAGTGCTAGACTAGCCCTGAAGCTTTGCTCTTACAGGACCCTAGGAGTACTTTAGCCTTGGCCAGTGGCCGAGCTATTGCGTGTACTGAGTGTTGAACTTCTTTCGCATCGTATGTAGCCAACCGTGCTAATCTGAAGTGCGGTGAGAGTGCAGTCGGTGCTATTGCACTGGTGGCCACGGGAAAGGAGGGGGCCCAGGCACTGGGCAAGGGATTGGGGTGGGAAATTGGTCACGGGGCCCCATTTTTAAATCCTTAATATTAAGTTCGCTTGCTTGCTTGCGCGCTTACGACCGTGCAAATCTTTCGGTCGTGTTTGAACCCACTTCCCGTGATCCAATCGAGCTGACATTTTGCACACAGACTCGTTGTGCGTGACAATTAATTTTCGTGAAAATGTTTTTCAAAATTTTACACTTTTTAGGAAAAAAAAATGATATTTAATTACCAATTGCTTAATGGTGGCAGACAATCATCTGACCCATAGGTGGCAGCCATCTCAAGCCAGAGGACGAGAGGACTCTAGCCTGCCACGCATATAAAGGATTTATAGTGAAAAACTTTGTTTTTACGGGTTAATTTTTTCATTATTTCCACCAGGGCCCTTGCCAACCGACGCTACGCTACTAACCTGGGCCAACACAGAGCTCCCTACACAATGCTTAATCTGGGTCTGATTATAATCGAGCGGAGAAGAAGCCGATAGTAGCAATGGTACTTTAAAGTTGAACGTGAGGTTAGCTTTTGTTGCCATGAATTTGCTGGTTTGTTTTGTTTTCCTCTCAACATAAATCAGCAATTCAAAAGCAGTGAAATCTGTAGGTGGCTTTCACGGGTGAATAGGCGTCTCAGAAAACCTCTGGGAACTGGTCATTGAAGCCTTCACATTTTCATTTGTGTTATGAGGCCCTGACACGCAAGCGTGAATACCCCTGTGTCTATGGACACAAGAATAAAAAGCAAACTCTTTTTGTTCGCGAATGAATGTGAAGTTCACCAATATACAATGTGTGCGTGCGTCATAAGCTGTCAAAACCCAGCGCATGGCAAGTGACGCTGAAAGTATCTGACTTCTTTCTGCCGACCTTTAAGAAATGTAGCCTTATTTGTCAAACATCGCATGCGGGCATGTGAACGTCTTACCACCGATCAATATATTTAAAAAAATGTTTTAGCGAAGCTGTGGGGTCTTACCTTTTTTGTTCAAGGCAACTATAACCCTCTTGGAGGTGGAGGGTGGCGCAAGTGGTTAGCCGCACTATGAACATGTGTGTCTGGAATTTTGATTCCCAGCCACGGCTAACGTTATACTGGTAGGAAACTCCTGGTTACACCAGCCCACAGGGGATTATTGTGTTCGTCCGTCCGTCGTGCAGGGAGGGGCTGGGTGGGGAGGGAGGGGCTGGGTGGGGAGGGTGGGGAGGGGCTGGGTGGGGAGGGTGGGGAGGGGCTGGGTGGGGAGGGTGGGAGGGGTAGGGCTGGGTGGGGAGGGGCTGGTCACCCCGTGGTGCCCTTTTAAAACTCAACGTTTAACCTACTCACGCCAGCTTGTGCCCGCCCTCACAGTCGGACATATTTGCGGAATACACCACGCCGCCGTTGACCCTGGCCATTGACCGAGCAACCCAACGTTCCTACAAACTCCCTCCGCAGGAATGTGTTAGGCGAGTGATATTTAAACCAGTTCAGGGCCCCATCATCCCTTCACCAGCCTTCAATGATCATCATGGTGAAGTATGCAAACAAAAAAAACTATGACCAGCACGTTATAGAGAGGCCTTCATCCAGCAGTCGACTGACAAAGGGTTGTACATTATTATTATTAATTCTAGCCTTTTTGCCAAAATGTAATATTAAACATTTGTCGAGCTTTTGGGGGTATTTTCACATTATTTGCGAAGCAATGATAAACGCATCTGAAAATTCGTAAGTCTTTATTGATGGCAAAACAACCGGCTTTAATCTTCTAAACATTGAAAGCCAAAAAGGTGATCTTGTTCATCTTGATAACTTTGATGTGCCTTTGAGTCCCATTAGGTTTGAATACTCGTTTTTATGTACCTTGTGAGGTAAACACTCGCCGACTATGGCTTAAAACAAGAACATGAAAAGGGATACTTAAACTGTGTCTAATAAAAAAACACAGAAGAATGCATAACACATTCAGTCAAATGGGTCTGATTAAACTGCTGGAAAACAAGGGATATAATTTCAATGCCCAGGCAATTTAAGTATACGCAAAGTTGGATCCAAAAGGCTCTTTGCACATTGCCACGTTTATTGACGTCAGCACTTATATAACCAGCGCTTTAACAAAACAAAAACCAAGTTAACAACAGAAAGAGACCATCTGCAACTGCACAAGAGCAATACACTATCCCCCAGAGCACAAATCCTTCCTATCACAGGATCTGTGCTCACGGATAAAGATCACAGAATGATGCACTGAGGTTAACAGCATTCGACTAAATGCTACATAGGTCAGTCATGGAAAAAAATTGAAACACTTGTCACAGTGAGGTTTTTTAAAACTTAAATCTCGAATTATATATATATTATCTGTTTGAATATGCCCTGCGATACACTTGTTCACAGTTTCTAACTGCGTACAGTTCAACTGAAAGCATGAGCGGAATGTCAATGTCAATATGCAAGTAGACTAAGAGAACGTAGTTTGTAACACCATCTCATTGTTTCAGATTAAAAAAAAAACATTGCGGTTGCAAATGAATAACGATGGAAACTGGGCTAAAAAAACTCATCAGGTGTGCCATTTCGATATTTTTTCCTCCGTATATTAAATTTGTGGGGGAAAAAACATTGCACCGTTAAGCAAGAAGAATGGGGCTCATAGATTAATTTGCCGATGTTTTTCCCTCAGAAAGATAATGGGGAGGCAATTTTAAGTTGAGTGCGTTACGCCTCCGCCACATGGGAACTTTAGCCCCGAAGTTCAAAGTCAATAATCTAATGAATAAAAGCCATCTCGTCTTTCTACCCAAAAGGTGGTGTTGGAGGCAAGCCAGAGAGGTTTTATAATTGAAATAATTCTTACCACCCACCACAACTTTCCCTCAGTCAGGGCAGATATTTAACAAATACAATTTACGACGCCGAGAGGAATACAATATGCTCAACGTTAAATGCGGTACAAGTAGAATAAAAACATTGCGACAATTTCACTGCGTTTATTAAAACCTCATCCACTTTAGCAACGACGAACATCGTGGGAGTGAATGCACGGGATGATTAGTTTGTGAAAGAAAAAAAAACAATTCAACAAATTGCTCAGGACCTTTTGGTTTTATATCGTTTTATTTTTTTGTATTAACGTCATTAATAGTAACATTTAAACTCAGTTTTTTTTTGGAAATACTTTCATAAACAATATTGCTGAACGGTCTTGATTATTGCAAGCAAAAGTGCACCACTGTGCATGCACAATTTGCTTGTATTGCCTTTCTACATACTTTACAGTCATATTTCACCTCGACATAGATAATTCAATACATAAATTAATTTACCCTCGCGTTATTTGTACTTTTTTTTTTACAACACCTTAAGTATAGGATGCGTTTAACAAGAAGCAATGCTGCGGTGACCAGATGAAAGAGATTACATTTCCAACGGATTAGATGTTTGCAATGTGGAGGCTCTGTCTACATGACCATTTGCAAAATACGTGAAGCAAATGTAACCGATCATATATCCACAGACTTGGAGTGCCCTCACAGCCACCGTAAAGTTAGCGAGACCCTTCCTGCAATCAATTCGGAGACAAATATTTTAAATATGAATTCGTTTCAGAAAATTATCAGCATTACGAGTACTACTACGGTACTTTATTGAGCATATAAACATGTTGAATTGTCCTATATTGGTCAGAAGCAAGCCAAACGTTTAGTTTGCTTATGGATAAATGTACGACGGGAGCGGTTGCGGTTACTTTTCGGCCGTTGTATGTCAAATGCACCAGATGCCGGGTTTGAAAGAGTGACACAGAGTCATGCCGCAATACGGCTCACAAATCATCTTTGAATATGCTGATACAGCAAAAATAAGAGCCTTCAATGGCACCCAAAACGAACGAAAGCCTTCACCCGCGGGGTTCTTCTAAAAGTGGATTTCCTGGTGGTCGTGCGGTAATTTCTCCTGCACGTGACACTAACGTCCATTTAACAAAAATACCAAAGTCCAATCGTGTCGTTAACCAGCATGGTTGTGAAGTGTTTCGTAATTTTATTCATAAAATAAAGGTTATCAATTTAACTCGATTAAAAATACATTTTCCATCGCCGTTTTTTAAAAATCATATGTAAGAATAGGTAAAGTGGTTTGCTCTTTGGAGAGATTGTGCTACTGACTACTGGCTCTTCAACTACGTGACACATTACTTGATGTAATTTCAGTTCGTGGACATTAAATAGAAATACTCTGAATAGGTACTAATCTCTCGCTCTCTCACACAGATTCAATGTTGCGGCCAACGGAAGGCTCTCAAAGGCCACCAGCCAAAACATCGAATCTATTTCCTTGTCGTCAAGAGCAGCATTCCCCACTTAATCACCCTGCCGTGCAATTGGTAAGACAGAAATGATGACCGTTACAATGCGCGATGTTATGAAACTAAACAATGTTACAATGTTTATTTTACCAGGTAAGGCCCACTGAGCTACATAGCTCTTTTTCATAAGTGACCTGGCCGCAAATGATATCTCAACGAAGTGGCTGATCAATGTGGAAATGTATTGCAGCCAAATACTCTTTAACGCATGTTTCTAAATGTAGAGGGAAAAATCCACGCGACCACGGGGAGACCACGCACACTCAAAATATACAGGCGTCGGGATCGGGATCGAACCTATGACCTCCTGTATACCAGGCGAGGTAGTTAACATCTCGCCACAGAGATACTGACACGTCCTATCGCGTACCAATACACCGCGTGCACATGCGGCGCTGGCCGCGGGATGGACTGCGCCGTCCAAAAGTGTGCGCGCTCCACCAAAGGAGTACGCTACTGTGTGGACCTTGAGCAGAACTTTAGGCATGTGGGAAGGGAGAACTTGGCTGCATCGGTGAGAGCAAATACATTTACAATGTTAAGCACGGTGCACATTCGATCGACACCTGCTCGCGACGGGCACTGAGCAACGGAATTCTTGGATCGTGAGCAAAAGTCGCTTGGCACGCGCTCTCGGTCGAAGCCGGCTTCAAAGTGGTAACACATTGGTTGCACAAGTTTTATCCTTGCGCACGTTGGGCAAGAGTGGAGAAATGGTCTATTCATAAGCAATACGGCCGCCGGCAATGACAATCGTCTCGGGTTACCGCAGTGACGCGTTTTACCGTCGGCTCTCATCGCGTTTCCCGTGGGGTCCCATCGTTCTGGCTTGCTGAAGTGCGAAGCCCACGAACCGTCCCCCCCCCCCCCCCCCCCCACCGTTCCAGACGATGCGTTGTTCACCTTACAGGCGAACCAGACTCGCTCGCTGTTTGCGGCACGAGACGCCCCAAATATATGAACGGGGGGGGTGAGGGGGGGCTTCTTCCGAGCCTCCGCGCGCAAGGCACGACGAGCGAAGCGTCAGAAGACCGCTGCTGTGGCCACCCCACCCGCAAATTAGCAAAGGACAGCGTTGGCATGGCTCTGGCAGGTGGAGTGGGGGGGGGGTCAACAAGGCCCACTCTGCAGGTCGCTTGCGGCTGTCTGCAAGGGGCCAACTGGAATTTTTCTCAGTTTGTGACGTTAAGCGTGGACTGATCCGATGTGAAAACCGCGGTAAAATAACCCTCGCGCTTTTGACGTAACAAGTAGGCATGTTTCGCCTACCTTGTGCTGCTGTCTGAACAAGTCGGGCTAAATAAAGTACCTATATTAAAATAGGCAGCTCTTCCCCCTGATTGTGCAAGTGACTTCTTCATCTCATACAAACAATACTATCACTTATATTACAGTTTTGTAATATGTATAATTGTTGTTAGTCTGTACAGCAAAAGTACCAAAAATTTACAGTTAAAATGAACACACAAGCAACATAAAAAGGCATGAACCACTGGAGCACAAAGTTATTATTATCAGACCGACGTGCCTGAAACGGAGGCAAAACAATAAATTTAATGTTAAATATAAATGTACACATTCAATGAAAGCAGTGCATTACGCTTATTACTGTTATTATTATTATTGAAGAAACACACAAAATTTAACCACCCTCTGAATACACATAAAACACCGCCTGATTTTACAGTTATACATTCGCATTTCTTTTCAAGTTGATAAAACATTGTGGAATTTAGCACAAACCAAAGGACACAATAGGCAATTATATAATATCGATGTCATTCGCAAATATTTTAAAGTTGCTTCTTTTTCTCGAGCACGCTCTTCAATAACACCGTATTCCACTGACACCAATTATGAATATTGTTATATCATTATTATTAATTGCACAACACTTAACAAGAGAAAAATTACCACCGTTGGTCTAAATATCGCTGCGGTGGCGGGACATGGGTTGGTGCTTAAAGAGGCATTTGAGTTTACCTGAATGCGCAAAACAACCCAGACGCGTTTAACACAGTACCCAGCCAATGACAGAAGAAATCCACCAACATCTTGGAGAATGATCATTGAAAAGGGCTCACAATTTAAATGTCCCGTACAACATTGTCCCTTCCCGGTGTTCCGCGCTCGGCTCAGTGATGCCAAATTGATAAAAAAAAAACTGTGCCAAGAAAGAAATTGTCGTGAGCTGGGGGGGGGGGAGCACCATAGGAGCATCATGCGTCTTTGCGCATTGCAGTCCCTCTGGAGGTCAGACAGCCCCACGGCAGGAAACAAAACGTGGAGAAACTGCCTCAATCGAGCGACGGTCCGGCTTACCCCAATGGGGTCATTCACTATTACAAACAAGCTCGGATGAAGCTCGTGGACCAATTCTTTTTTAAACCGTAACGTGTAAAAAAAAAAAACCTCCACCATATATTTCAATGTTGAGACGCACTATTTTAACGTTACCGTGACTCGACATTTTACTCAAGTTTTTGACAACCACATTTGCCCGTCGGCCCTATGAATGTGCTCACGGAAGGGCCAACTTTCCCTGGCAACGTGGACTGACTGTGTTCCATCCGATACCAGCGACCAAATCGACGACCTTCCTGGACCGCCCCCGATTTAATCAACCAGGGCAACCTGCTGCAATACGGTCGGGGGTGGGGGGGGGGCTGGTTGCAGCACGGCCCCGCAGGGAGCGTAGGGGCAGCACTAACGTGAACATCTCCTTTGTGCGACCCCAAGTGAACGCACCGCCCCTCGGTTACTGGAAGCTCTGGGGGCTCACACGGAGCTGCCCAGGGGCAGGTGCAGCCGGCTCCTTCTAGTGGCCCGCCTCTCTCCAGCCGGGTCACGGCGTTTAATTTTCCGACGCTCGCGGGTCAACGCCAGGACGCAGCCGCAGGGTGTGCGGGCGGTGCAAACAGCGCCAGAAGCCTGGTGCCGGAGCTGTGAAGAGGTAGGGATTGGACAGTGGGGGTGCCCCCCGCCTCCGCCGCCCCCCCCCCCGCATTTAATCACTTGCACCAGATTCCCACGGCAACCGACGATATACGCCACTGTCACGAGGCATCATCATGCCAAAGGCGTGGGTCTTCTGTGCAGCTAAACAACGATCCTATTGCATCGCCCCCACAGTTGAAAAGTCACGCGTTTTACAGTCATCTGATGATAGTCAGTAACCAATCGAACACTATTTTTTTGTACGTAACACTGAAGCCGTCTTAAATGCTAGATATTCAGATGTCACACTGATGTATGTACGCATGTACTGCTTACATTAAAAGCAAATAATTGATGTGTTTTTTTAAACATTAAAGTTTTAGAATGACCACGAAAATAATTTGTTCCATCAGCCGGATGCCACTTTTGACATATTAGTTCGTCGCAAGCAGCCAGCCAACGTTTTCATTGTTCGAACGTTTGTCAAATGCGCCGCTGTTGTTATATTTTTTCAATAGTTTTCTTGACAAGAGAGAACTCACAAGCTAGATATATAAAATAAAAAACGGGGGGTGGCGGGGGCGAGGATGTGCCCTAAAACTGTCCTAACACGCTTGGTTCCCCTGTACCATTCACAGCCCTTCGTTTTGCACTCGACGCCCCGTACAGATCGCACCACTGCGATCCGTACTCAGACACGCAACTCCAACTCCCCCCTGGATACTCGGGAGGGCAGACGGCGTCATTGGGCATCATTCATCCTCAAAACTCCTCCAAAACCAAATCGGCCGACCGCCTCCTCGACCACATTCTTCGCGATCATCACCGTGTCACCTTAGCAGCTCCCCCACCCCCTCTCGACTTCTCCCCAGATGTGCCCGGAGCGAGGGCCGACTACAGCGAGAAATCATCTCGCGTTGCCCCCACCCCCCACCTCCCCACTTTGGGAACGAGCTCGCTTCGTGGTGTCAGCTTAAATCCCGCCCTCTCCCCTTTTCTAGTGGCCCTATTAAATTTCTTCCTCAATTTAAGATATCCCTTTCGCTTGTGGGGTGCAGTTAGGAAACCCCGGCACGTATTTCGCTTCTCAGCATCCGCAACGTTACGATTTATTCGCCGCAGCTTTTATTCAGCAAGGTCCTCCGTGGTGGGTCATTCTTGTCAAACAGCTTAAGGCCGAAATGTTTCTTACGCGCGTAAACAATTAAAATCAAAAAAAAATAAAAAAATCTAAAGCTTGGAAGCATTCGCGTAACCTGTTAAAAGCTATCATTTTAGACCTGTGGTTGTGTGCTTGGCCCGTAAGAGGCAATGTCCTGTTTCATGTTCGTAATAATTTCATCCATATTTGGTGCTTTTCAGTTTGAAGCAGCAGCAGCAGCAGGATGTTGATGTTGCTTTTGTTGAGAATCCACATGGCCGCTACGTCCAAATGCCTGAACCTTTACGCTCACAGCGGCGCCAATTCTTCGCACTGCCACAGGCGGCGTTGTTATTCCACCCTCGGTCGATCCGCCGGGCCCAGTCTTCAGGCAGCCCAACTGTTGCACACATGCTGCATCGTTCGCCGACTCGGTTTGCATCTCGTCCGTCTCTCTGCCAACGCGCGTCGCCCACGGAACTTCGCGGGAATTCGCAAATGACCTTATTTGGTGGAAACAAACCGACGGAAAGCGTCTGGGTTGGAAAGAGGCTCCCCCCGTCTGAAACGCTTCCCCTCATCCCAAACAAAATGCTGTCGGGCGTGTGCGCAGTATCGCTACAACGCGGCACCGCCACGAGGCGCGCCAACAAAGAGTCTCTCCCGGGCTTTCGTTCCATCTCCGCTTCCCTCGCGGTGAGGGCGGGGGGTGGGTGGCGGTCACCAGCAGCCAGCGAGCACCGTCGACTGATTCTCCGTCGCCTCCATCATCTCGCAGCCCAGCAGCTCGAGCTCCTCTCCGGCGGCACCGGCGTCACGGTACGTCACCCGCCCCGGCCTCTCTCCGCCGTCCAGGAGGACGCCACGCTCACCGCCGCCGCCAGCGCCGCCACCCGCCGCCGGCACCGCGAAGGGCTGCCCTCCCTGCAGGAAGTCGCGCGCGAAGCGGCACTGCTCGAGGTACGCGGCGCCGTCGGCGCGGGGTCCCTCGCCTGCGCCGGACTCGTACGGCGCCGGCGCTTGCGGCCGCAGATCCTGCCCGTCGGCGCCCACCTGCAGCAGGTGCAGCTGGTACTGCTGCTGCCTATGCAGCTGCGCTTGCAGGAGCTCGTCGCAGCTGGAAGGGCGGCTAAACGTCACGTGAGCCTCCGCCCCTGATGTGAACGCCTGCGGTCCGCGCTGCAGCTGGTGCGCGTACAGCTGCTGCTGCTGCTGCTGTTGCTGCTGCTGCTGCTGTTGCTGCTGCTGCTGCTGTAGTTGCAACTGGGAAGCCTGGCTGCTCTGCTGCAGGTGATGCGAGTAGTGCTGCGGGTGTCCGTACACCTGCTCAGGTTGCTGAAGCTGCTGTTGTTGTTGCTGCTGCTGCTGTTGCTGCAAGTGAAAGTGCTGCGGGAGCATTGCATGCGCGTCACTGCTCTGTTGAGCTGTCGCGTACTGGCCTCCTTGGTTCTCCTGCAGCTGCATTTGGTGCAGGTGGCTGTGCAGGCTGTGCGTCGGAACGTCCTGGTGAGGCAGCAGGTGCGAGGGCTGCTGTTGCTGCTGCTGCTGCTGTTGCTGCGACTGCTGCTGCTGCTGCGACTGCTGCTGCTGCTGTTGGGTCATGATTTGGCACTGCTGCTGGTTGCGCAGTCCGCTCGAAGGCTGAGGGTAGGGCCCATCGCTCAGGTGCAGCTGCTTGAAGTGCGTCTGCACGGACAGCCGCTGCAGCTGCATCCGCTTCTGGTAGAGTCTGCGATGGGGAGGGACGGCACCACGTGATGAATGTATGTATGCACAGAGCCAACCGCCGCTACTAGCATGCGTGACCACGGCAGGCTATTTGGTACAATTACGTGACCATGCAGAAAACCTCCATCATGACAATTTAACGCAATCATTCCTTTTAAGAAGTCATCCGCTCCCCTAAACATTGCTCCTGGGACAGCGCAGGACTGATAAACTTGGACATCACGTTCATCTTATTTTTTATTTTGAGTTCTGTTTGGTTACATTGTTCCTCCCCATTCTACCACAGTAGGGTGCACTATGCCCTGGCCTAATATAAGCCACACGCTGTTTCTATCCCTCCTTTTGACATTCCCCACTTGTTGTTCTGGGCTCTTGAATGACAATAAAAAATGCTTGACATAAAAAACAAATTAGTTGTCTGCTTCCCAGCCACGGTTAACCCGAGTGATTTCTGAACCGTTCTAGGGCCTACTCCTCCTCCTCCTCCTGCCTGGCATCAACTCACACTGGCGAAGTACGGTTAACCAATCCTCACGATCGACACCGCATGGGGAGACATTCACGCCCGAGACAAACGGCTGTAAATTGTTGTTGTTGTTATTATAATTATTATGGGTGGATAGAGATGGAGTGATTGAAGGAAGCTCTAGATTGCAAGTCCAGTGGGCTAATAATTACCCCACGGCAGCATCAAAGCAGATGGCATGCTCCGATTACTGTCCAGAGATACTCCTGGCTGGCGAAGGGATAGACTTCAACGACTCAGTGCGAGTGGACTGACAGCAAAGCGAACCAGCGTCGTATATTACCTTCGTAATTTGCGTGCTATCGGAACACGTTTTGATTTCATTGGTTTCGCAATCTCAATGCAAATTGAAATTCTCATTCTGTGCGAATAGAAACAACGATTCAAAAGTAAACACGGAGACATTTAAAATAGAATTGACCTGTGCTCTTGCAGCTGCTGCTGCAAGCCCTTGGTGTGCAAGTCCTTTCCATATACGACGTATCCATTCCGGCTTTTGCACCCCATTCCCAGGGTCTGGAGATGGTTACACACATGCGCAGAGCGAACAGTGGTCAGGACTCAGGCCGGTACAAGACGCGATTCCTCGTCACGTAGAACAGGGGTCGCGAGTAAAGCGGTGGCAGCATTTGCCAGCCTCTACCCGTCGATTCCGCACATCCTCTCCCGGCCAGTGGCGGGCACAGAGCGAGACAGAGCCGGAGCACCACTCAGGGAAATCAGAGTCTCGCTTCTGATCAGCCAACCAAAGCCTCGCTTTTCCCAAAGGTTTAGGGTCTCGGTCTAACCGAGAGGCAGCTGTGAACGCCGAAATCCCGCCGACTGACGATGTCCCGGTGGCTGGGAGAGTCACATTCACATTGGCCGAGAGGCGTGGCCGTCCGTGTCCCCCTGTCTCCGTTTTTGCGATTATCTTTTTTTTGGGGGGGATAGGTGACAGCGCACACCTGCGCAGCGGCAGCGGCAGAATTCGATTGTTTCTCGTGCCGCCGTGCGACTGGAGCCACGACCACTCTGTCTGATGATTGTTACCAATCGTGTCCCTTTGTTGGCTGCCGATAGGGCCCAAGACAAAATACGGGTTAATTTAGTCATTGGAACCTCATTTGCCAGTCGAAAAATATGATAATTGTTTTTTTACCCTTTTATCTGCAGTCGTAATGCAAACAAAAAACATAACTCTGATAATGTAACTCTGATAATGTATGTTTTTTGTTTGCATTACGACTGCAGGTATTGTGGTCTATGCAAACATGACTCCTTGTAAAAAAAAGGTGTCAGTTTTGTTGCCAGGTAAAAGGGTAAAAAACCAATTATCATATTTTTCGACTGGCAAATGAGGTTCCAATGGTGTAAATGCTTACCCTGAGCTCTCATACTCTGATGGTGCATTGTCTTTGAGTTGTGCGCCTTTTGGCGTCATCTGGTCCAACACCATGTGAGACTAGGCTCTAAGGAAAGCTGTCTCGGGTGTGGACCAATTAACTTCAAGGACAGTGCATACATTATCAGAGTTATGTTTTTTGTTTGCATTATGACTCCAGGTATTGTGGTCTATGCAAACATGACTCCTTGTAAAAAAAGGTGTCAGTTTTGTTGCCAGATAAAAGGGTAAAAAAACAATTATCATATCGGGTTAATTTAGTGTTTACGCTATGTTACATTGACAACGTAGTAAAGTTCATCGTAGTGCTGTATTATGCTCGCGTGTCTATGCCTGACCAGCGTGGTGAAAGTACGGTCACTTAACCCCCATGACAACACAAATCATTGGGAGGTCCTCATCTAGCAGGGGATCAACAATAGGGCTGTACCATGTACGTGGTGTTTAGAGAGAGAGAGAGGACCACTCTGAGTTTGCTGTAATCCTCCACGTTTGTAAAGTAGGAATGACATTCAAGTGAAATCCACAAAGCGGCATTGAATCAATTGTGTACAGGTCACAGGATGGCATGGCTCAACAGCTGTGGCACAAACTCATAATAACCACAATCGCGTGACTGGCTGGCATGCGTTCTGCCGGAAACATTGCCAGTACCACACATGTAAATTCAGGGTTGAGTATTGGATACAAAAAGCATTTGCATTCAGGGATTTTCAGATTCATGAAGACGATTTCGAATCCGTTTTGGGGGGAATTTCAGTCTCGGATGGTTCACGTGACATAGCAATTTGACGCATCTTTGTGCTAACAAACGTGATTTCACGCGATGCTACTTTCTGGGAGAAAAACGCGAATTTGACTTTAAATGCGGCACCATTATCTGTGCTCTCACGTTTTTAGATCGATCCAAAAATGTAAAATTATATTTTCGGATAATCGACATGTAGGCCTGATTTTTGAATTTTATTAGATTAATCTGAAAACTGTGAACACATCCCTAACATATACACGCAAACACATATATAGTGACGTAGAAGGGAAATCATAAAATCAGATAAATATAAAAAAATATAAATTCTCACGACGTTTCGACTGCAACACAAGCAATCATCATCAGGTGTGAAATCCACAGCACGATGATGATGATTGCTTGTGTTGCAGTCGAAACGTCGTGAGAATTTTTATTGTTTTATATTTATATTATTGTATTATTTCCCTTCTACGTGACTTTACCGAAAGAACCAAGAATATGAATCCCTGCAGTCACGAAAGCTTTAAATCAAAACATATATAGTGATTGCATTTCAGAAATACAAACAAGATGAGGTCCATCATATTAAAATGAAGTATAAAATGAACGTGGGCCATTCAGTGGCATCGCATTCAACAGCGTTCAGCCTGAGAAGCCAGGCTCCAAAATGTGAAGTGGGGGAGTTTCTTCCACGTGGTGTTCACATTCACCGCTGAATCATAAACACTCGGCAATTTGTAATCACCAGCAAATTAATCATTTTTAAATTCTAGGTGTGTCAATCAGGTCGGTGTTGTTCCCAGATATGACTGTGGCTGACCATTGATTAGTAACCGTGGCTCAACACTGATAGATTGATATTGCTGTGGGTACAATGTTCGTACTAATTTTAGCTTATCTCATTGAAACAAGGAAACGGCCTTATTGTAAACCTCAGAATGAGGAGACCCAATGAGTGAAACGCTTATGAAAGACAACGAATTGGCCAAGCAATCCAACCAGGACCCTGAACGCTCACCACTGCTCCACCGCAGCTACTTCCCCCACCCCCAGTTCACATCACCACATTTATACAACGAGAGAGAGAGAGAGCACGAGTCAGCCCATGGAAACACGATTGTGCTGCTGTAAAAGGCACAGGGCTTGAGTCAGGAAGCGGCGGAGGGAGGGGAGCGAGGGGTTGGTTGGTAGGCTGACCTGGGAATGCGTAGGCAAGCCGTAGGCGTCAAGGCTCTGCCGGCGAAGGAGGAGATGCGGGTGATAGGAACCGGGGAACCCCAAAGAAGCATGCTGCATGCCACCATCCTTCAACACCACCACCACCACCACCAGCGGCGAACAAAACCAAAGCAAACGGAGGGGAATGTGCAGGCGTTGTCGTGTTGTGTTTGAGTGCGAGATGTTCAAGTAGACCGGAAGAAAGAAGAGATTTTTACAATTAATAAAAAAAAAATTCATCGAACGTCCGATTAATTTTGAACCAACAATTATGAAATAAAAAGCATCACGTGGAGGTCTGTGTTATCTGAAATAAAAAGACCTTCTCCCCGGCTATAATGGCTCCCGATTGGCTAAATTTCCACCGGGCAAAAATCGGCCTGCAGATGACGAACGAGTAGGATGCAAAAAAAGCGTCGCTTAAATCGTGCTGAACGCCGTTAACGCCGGGCTCCCGTATACTGGTGCGCCTACTACGCGGTTTTCCAATAAACACGTCTTCCACATTTTTGCATTTATTTCCTGTGGCGAAGGGTTTTAAGCGTTGGCAGGGCCCCGCTTCTTCGCAACTCGTCCTACGGGGGCATTCAATTTAAGCCGATGAAAACGCGCGCGTTAATATGTTTTCCTTTGTCGGTCATTATTATTATTATTTTTCTCTCACTCTCTCAACGGCAGATGTTCACACGACACTCCATCCTCATGCTGTGGTACAAAATGTCCCTGTTTGGTTGCTAGGCGCGTTGATGGAACGGGTGGGGGCGGAGGGGACTCAGGGTAGGGAAAGGTTGAGGAGGAGGGGGGGGGGGCGTTTGGTGTAGGCAATGGGGGTGGAGGGTTAGGGGGGGGTGCGGTGGTGGTGGGCAGGGAGAGATGGGGGGGGAGCAGCGGAGAGGGGGGGCCATGTGCTTGAGCTGGGGTGAACCCACAGGAGGCACGACTGATGATGTCATCTCCCGGGAAACGGCCGCACGTCCGCGTGATGCTCGCGCCCGAGTCGTGACTAACGTTGTTTAAAGGACATTGCCAGGGTCGCCGGGGGTCGCTTCAAAGGGTTGTGAAGGGGAGCTGGGAGGTACACTGCCCCCCGTGTTTACATCCTGTTTACGTCCCTCCGTATTTTCGATGCTTTAGATGTCGATTTTAAGCCCTCCGTTTGAATTCCACCGTTCTTATCTTTCTTTTTAAGATCGCGTATGCTTACATCCATGATGTTATCGGCATTGTTTACGACCCAGGGTTGACAATTTAACCCGGCAAATTAGTATTATATATTTCGATTTAAAGCTTTCGTGACTGCAGGGATTCATCTTCTTGGTTCTTTCGGTAAAGTCACATAGAAGGGAAGTAATAAAATAATTAAAATAAAACATAATAAAATAAAATAATTCTCACGACGTTTCGGCTGCTTGCGTTGTAGCCGAAACGTCGTGAGAATTATTTTATTTTATTATGTTTTATTTTTATTATTTTATTACTTCCCTTCTACGTGACTTTACCGAAAGAACCAAGAAGATAGTATTATAATGTTCATCCTAATAGGGCCCCTTTTTAATCGTGCATTGTGTTTGTTACTGAAACGTATTCTTTCAATCCCATGAACGCAACATCAGAGTACAATGAGCAAATGAATCTGTTCAATGATGCTACAGCATGAATCATAAACATACACACACACACATATACGTACAGCGATACTCTTTGATTAAGTCCCCCTTTGACAACCCAACATTTCAAAGGAGTCAACATGATGTGTACGAGGCCAATGACCACCAACAATAGTATACGTCGTATATGGAAAGGACTTGCACACGAAAGGCTTGCAGCAGCAGCAGCAGCAGCTGCAAGAGCACAGGTCAATTCTATTTAAAATGCCTCCGTGTTTAATAATTTTTTGCCGCAAACAATACGCATTCTCGGCTTTGCATCCACACGTCCACTGGTGGGTTATTTTTTTTTGCTCACGAGCCAAACATTGACCGTGCCACGCCTTGGCCACGTGTGTGCGTGTGCCCGACGACAATCGCCGTTCGATTACCTGGCCAACCTGCCAGCACAGGCCGGAGCCCTCGGGCTGGCCCATCTCCTCCACCTCGGCCTCGTGTTTGTTGAGCTCCAGGATGCCGGGAGCTCGGGCCAGGCTGCTCACGTGCTGCCTGAAGGCCACTACGCCTGCCGGAGGAAAATGCAGGTCAGCCAACCACACCGAGCCACTCGGCAGCTGTCTGGCGGGAAGTTACCATCGACCGACCGACAGGGCAGGAGCGGCGCAGGCAGCTCGCACCGTTGACATCGTCGTCGTCATCATCATCGTCATCGTCGTCGTTATCATTGTCGTCATCAATCTTGCAATGATCTTCATTATCCTCATCATCATCATTATTATCACCACCATCATCATCGTCGTCGTTATGACTGTCGTAATTAACAGTCAATATGGTCACTCGATACCACTACTATCATCATCATCATCACCTGTGCTCTTACACGTGGGTCTTGCAAGCACGCAAATTCACTCGTGCGCAGATAAAACATCACGGGCGGGCGGGCGGGCTGCAAGGTGGCTAGAGGACAGTAGCCCAGGAAGTAGTTCGCCGATCTATCGGCACAGATTTTGCGAGCATCCCTTAAAACGTCCCGGGGGGGGGAAGCTGGACGGACGGCGTCGCGTACCCTGAGTGAGCGACGTGTCGGACGCCCTCCGACCCTCGCGGAAGCTGACGGGAGAGCGGTTGTGCTCGTCACGTTCGCCCTGCCCGGCCTGCTGCTGCTGCTGCTGTTGGTGCTGCTGCTGCTGCTGGTGGACGAGAGCGGCTCCTCCTCCGGCGGGGAGGAGCGGCGCCGGCGGCGGCGACGGTGTCCCGCCGCCGTCCGCGTCGCGCTGCGAGCAACCGCCCGGCGCTCCCACCGCGGCCGTGGGCAACGCCGCCAGCTGCTGCTGCTGCTGCTGTTGGTGGTGCTGGTGCTGGTGGTGCCGTTGGTGCTGGTGCTGGTGCGGCAGGGGAGGAGGAGGCGGAGGAGGGGGAGCGCCGGGCGGGAGATCCTGGCTCGAGTGATGCAGCACGGTGCCCAGCTCGCAGTACTCCGAGCCCATGCTGCCGAACGGCGAGCTCGAGCCCAACAGGAAGTACGTTTCTGCGTGGGGGAGAGGCAGGTACGAGCGTTACTTCATTTGTACGTAGCACGAGGAGGGAGGATGTACAGCAAGTAGGTTGCCTGCCCTGAAATATACATCTTTTTTCAATTATTGTTTATACCACTTTGTTGGAGCAGCGTGGTGAAGTACGGTCCAATGACGTCACATGACCGACATGAAGCGGGGGAAACCTTTATCTGCTAGTGGCTGGACAAAGTGATGTCAGCTGCTGCTGCTAATACTGCTCCTGCTTAATTTGTTTTGCTCTTTCTTGAAGTTTCGTATTTGTACGCGTGTTGTATTTTCTGCATTGCTTATAATTTTAACGACGTTACACGCTTGTGTTGAACTTTTCACGTGATGATGATGAGCCACTTCGTTGAGCTAACATCTGTGATGGCCCGGTTGCTTCTGAAAGAGAGCTACGTAGCTCAGCGGGCCTTAGCTGATAAAATAAAAATATATCGTTTTAGAGTTGATATTAACAATTTGTGGGAGGTAGGCTGTGGCTGTCCTATGGAAGACTCAAACTCCGTAATAGGAATGTGGAATTTCGATATACTGGCTCAGGTCGGTAAAAGGGATGGCTTCAATGCTCATTTGGAGCAAGAAATCACGTTGCTATATATTTTACTACAGTATTAACATTGTATACGACAGTATTAACATTTTATGAAAAGTATGGTAAAATCATACTTTTAAATAACGTGCATAATTACACACAATACCAGTCAAAACCCTGAGAACACACAACACCACATAAATGTTTTCAATGTTATTTTCATTCATTTGGATTTAAGCTGCCGGACTGGATCTGAATGAATTAAAACCTTTAATTAAGATCAGGTGGTAGCACAGCGATCTAATTGAACAAACTGTACAGCTTCACCCAATTACACAGGAGGTCTGAGTGTAAATACATCATGGAAGGACAAACACGTTACAATGGTAATTTCCACTCCTCACTGTAACGTGATTCCAAGGTCAATTAAAGGTCAATAAAGTAATTTGCACACGTTAATCTACAGCTGGCCATTGCCACGAGCTCTTTGAATTATAAAGGTTCCCCCCAACTGTGACTATCTGGCACTCTTTCAGAAACAACACGGACCCAGCGCTCAAACGCGAGAAACTCAGGGGGTTGCGTTGGCCCGGTGCCCCAATAAGGATACTCACCACTCTGAGAAGAGTCACCCGTGCCTCGGGTTTGAACTCGGCTCTCAGAAATGCGAGCCCAATGCTGTCAAGCAAGCAGCCACCACTCCCGCCTCTCTCTCTCTCTCTCTCCTCCTACGAGGCGCACACAGGCCTCCGGGTTTGAACCTAGGGAGCCCAGCGGTGGTGCTGGCACCATGCCCTGATGCTGGGCTGCCTCTGTGCGTTTGATCTTTACTTATTTGTATTGTTCCGAGCGAGCGGCTAGCAGCTCGCGCCCGCCCGCAGGCCCACCCGCCCGCCTACCCGTGCTCTCGTGCAGCCCGCCACCCCCGTCCCCTCCGCCGTCGGCAAACGCCGTCCTGGCCACGTCGTGGCGCGAGGGAGGGGCGGCTGCGTTGGCCAACGGGGTGAGGCCTGCGAGCCCGCGGCCCGAGTCGCACGGCTCCTCCATCTCCACGCCCTCGTCGATGGAGGCCTCCATCACGGGGCTGATGGGCGACACCGAGCGGCCCTTGCGGGTCGGAGGCACGGGCTCCAGCATGCAGCCGCTCACCTGGGGGTGTGGGGGAAACGGGTGAGCGCACACGACACACCGAAAAAAAAAGATCCCACTTGTAGCCTTAACAGACTTTTGGGGCAAGTGCTGTATTTTTTTTGCTATTTCTTCCAGGGCAAGTGCTGTTAGCGAGCACCTATTGAAGCCGGGATGGCTCACAAGGGGGTGGGTGGCCAGCACCAACGCCTGACCACCTTTGTCTCCACAGTGGAGATGTTTACACATCGCACCAGGTACTCATTTGAGGCCGAGTCGACCTAGCGGAGGCCGAGGACCGGTTCAGATAATCGTCACCGGTGTTGACCGTGAACAAGACTCAAACTCGCGTCGCCGGGTTCGTAGCGCAGCACGGCGCTAACCGCCGTACCACCGCACATGACAGACACACATGACGCATACGCTTGTGGATGCATACACGCATGCACACACACACACACTTAAATTCAGACGTGCACACAAACACACAAGACAATGCTGCGCCATGCAAAGATGCTTGTTTTTGTTTTTAAATAAAACTACGCACACTGTTTATATAACCAGATGAGAGCCAGACGGAGGGCAAAGTGTCTTGTGAGTTATCCTGCACCTCCAATTAGCACGGGTGGCGATGTACGGTGCGAAAGTAGTCATACATACACACATATTACCTGGGCTAAAACGACAAAAACGCACGGGGCAATATTTGAGCGCGCCAAGCAAAACAACCCAAGTTGAACAAACCCAAGTTACTCAAAGACGAAGCCCCAGCTAATTTTCAACGCAAATCTGCACAACAACAAAAGTCTTCTCGGTTCTTTCGGTAAAGTCACGTATAATGGAAATAATAAAATAATAAAAATAAAATTAAATTCTCACGACGTTTCGGCCACAACAAAAGTACCAACAAAAATAGCGCCACGTTTTTGTCAGCGACGTTTTGGAACGAATACATTTTCGTCCAAATGTTTTGCAAAAAAATTCAAAGCCATTTTTTTTACTTTATTGGAATAGTATTTTTACACTTTGTACCACAGGGAGGTTTGTCCCTGCACCACAATCCGCGGGGGACGGCCCTTACTCGAACTTTGAATTCTGGATTCCCAAGCAGGTGGCAATTTTAGCCGGATCGATCCTGCCAAGAGCACCTATGCGTGGCTCCCATTCTGACGCTCACCGGGTCCCCATCGGAAAAGTGGGGCAACCGTGCGGCTTGCTCAAGAGCAACTGATCCCAGGTGAACGGGCTCATATCCGTTGGTAGACACAACCGTTCCCAGGTTTCTTCCGTTGTTATACAACACACCAGTGTTGTTTACGAAACAGCTCACGCGAAAACCAGCCGACTACTGGGGTACAATCACCATGATCTCAATGCAAGCGTTGCCCAATTATCTATATTAGTTTTATATATCTCGGTCCCAGGATTCCCTGATGATGATGATAATAATAAACACAAGTCAAACCTTCCCCCTGCCGCCCTCCATCCATGCCTCATTTGCCCCTGAGGTTTACTAAAATACCAGAGGCCAGACATCAATTACAATTCATTCATTAAATGTTTAAAAGCCACGAAAATAAACGGGCCTTTTTTGTAGCAGGCCTTCCCGTAACCAGAGATACATTCTCTGACGTGCCACGGCCACGGCCACGAGGGAGAGGGCCCCCCCTCCACCCCTCCACCCCTCCACCCCCCGGAGCCTCGTGCTGACTTGACTCAAGCGGCCTCCAGACGCTGCCACCGCCGACGCCACCGCCGCGTTGGTTGCAAGCGAGATATATATTACTGGGTTGGTTGCAAGCGAGATATATATTACTGGGTTGGTTGCAAGCGAGATATATATTACTGGGTTGGTTGCAAGCGAGATATATATTACTGGGTTGGTTGCAAGCGAGATATATATTACTGGGTTGGTTGCAAGCGAGATATATATTACTGGGTTGGTTGCAAGCGAGATATATATTACTGGGTTGGTTGCAAGCGAGATATATATTACTGGGTTGGTTGCAAGCGAGATATATATTACTGGGTTGGTTGCAAGCGAGATATATATTACTGGGTTGGTTGCAAGCGAGATATATATTACTGGGTTGGTTGCAAGCGAGATATATATTACTGGGTTGGTTGCAAGCGAGATATATATTACTGGGTTGGTTGCAAGCGAGATATATATTACTGGGTTGGTTGCAAGCGAGATATATATTACTGGGTTGGTTGCAAGCGAGATATATATTACTGGGTTGGTTGCAAGCGAGATATATATTACTGGGTTGGTTGCAAGCGAGATATATATTACTGGGTTGGTTGCAAGCGAGATATATATTACTGGGTTGGTTGCAAGCGAGATATATATTACTGGTTGGTCGGTTGGGTTGGTTGCAAGCGAGATATATATTACTGGGTTGGTTGCAAGCGAGATATATATTACTGGGTTGGTTGCAAGCGAGATATATATTACTGGGTTGGTTGCAAGCGAGATATATATTACTGGGTTGGTTGCAAGCGAGATATATATTACTGGGTTGGTTGCAAGCGAGATATATATTACTGGGTTGGTTGCAAGCGAGATATATATTACTGGGTTGGTTGCAAGCGAGATATATATTACTGGGTTGGTTGCAAGCGAGATATATATTACTGGGTTGGTTGCAAGCGAGATATATATTACTGGGTTGGTTGCAAGCGAGATATATATTACTGGGTTGGTTGCAAGCGAGATATATATTACTGGGTTGGTTGCAAGCGAGATATATATTACTGGGTTGGTTGCAAGCGAGATATATATTACTGGGTTGGTTGCAAGCGAGATATATATTACTGGGTTGGTTGCAAGCGAGATATATATTACTGGGTTGGTTGCAAGCGAGATATATATTACTGGGTTGGTTGCAAGCGAGATATATATTACTGGGTTGGTTGCAAGCGAGATATATATTACTGGGTTGGTTGCAAGCGAGATATATATTACTGGGTTGGTTGCAAGCGAGATATATATTACTGGGTTGGTTGCAAGCGAGATATATATTACTGGGTTGGTTGCAAGCGAGATATATATTACTGGGTTGGTTGCAAGCAAGATATATATTACTGGGGGGAAATCCGGCCACTGGGTGGCACGGGGCGGCGGTTAAGAGCCCGTTGGGCTCGCGATCGGAAGGTGTGCGAGTTCTATTCGCGGTCAGGGGTGGCTCAGCCCTGCACCCCCCCTAGGATCTTCATAAACGAAGAACAACAACTTCTAGGGGAAGTCAACAGCAGCTGGCCCACGGATAAACTCACCCCCCGCCCCCCCCCCCCCCTATAATAGTAACGAGGAATTTGCAGTGTTGGGCAAAGGGCTGCAAACTGGAGATGATCTCCTTTGTTTTGAATGCTGCACATGTTGGCGCCAGGGAAGGTTTGCATTGGTTGCTTGTAGGCGTGCGAATGAAGTCTAATCTAAAACGAAACTATTTTTTATTTTACCAGGTAAGGCCTACCGAGCTAAATAGCTCTTTTTCAGAAGCGACTCGGCCACCAATTATTGGTCAACGAGAAGTGGCTTATCGCGTGGAAATTTATAGCAGGAAAAATGCACTGAACGCACGATGTTTCCAAATGTGGAGGTAATAATCGGAGGACCCGTAGAAAAATCCACACGACCACGGGGAGAACACGCAAACTCCAAATGTACAGGCATCAGGGTCGGGGTCGAACCCACGACCTCCTGTATACCAGGCGAGGCAGCTAACATCTCGCTACCGCGGTGCCCCTTAAGTCAACGGAAGCAAAGAAATATGCGGTATTCACTGCACCCACAGCTTATTGTGTGGAAACGTTCTAAAGCGCCCAACTGTTTTCAGCAAAATGTGCACTTTTGGGACGATCAACGCAAAACAGCTCAAACACCCCCGCACGAAGAACGGCGATTGCAACGTTCCGCATTTCCGTTATTTGTCTACAGCGACTCGAAAGCATCAATGCAAGATACAGCCAACAAAAACAGTGTCGCAAATTGCGAAGGAATAAAAAAAACACAACGCACGAGTCACGTGAACTGCGTTCGCGTGCCACTCGATGCAGCGGCGCCAGTTCTGCCAACAGCGGCTGATTTCTAAACGCCGTTACCAAAGTGAAACCGGCACGCCCCCCTCCCCCCAACCTTGTCTCATGCCAAGTAGACGTTAAATACTCAACAACATCATTCACAAAAGCGGGCCAACGTATAACCTACGTCAAGGTCAATATTGACGAACCACCTTAAGACCGCATCGTGACCTTCGACCCACTTGTGGAAGCATGGGGTTTGTGTGCGTTGATAAGGCCTCTGCCCAGAGACAAAAAACGATGTTGGCTGCGCGAGGTCACGTGACGAGGCCGTCTCCTTTTCCCTCACTGCAGACTGTTGTTGCTGCTGTGGCTGCCTGCCAGCGATCCCTACACCACGAGTGTGGGGGGAAAATACGTCCTTTCATATCGGCAGGCCCTTGGCGGGTCACATCCCGGTAAACGTGGAACGTTGGGCCACCGGTTCCAAGCAAGTGCAAACGTTGGAACGTTAAACTGGGATGAGACCTACCTAAACTAAATGTAACAATTTTTTTATTTTACCAGGTAAGGCCCACTGAGCTAAAAGCTCTTTTTCAGAAGTGACCCGGCCACAAATGACAGCTCAACAAAGGGGCTCATTGCGTGGAAATTTATAGCAGCCAAATACTCTAAACGCAAGTTGATTATAAATGTGCAGGGAAAATAGGAAGATTCGGTGAACAATCCATGAGACTGCGGGGAGAGAGACACGCAAACTCCAAATCTACAGCAGACGTCAGGGTCGGGATCAAACCCACCACCTCCTTCGGCACCGGCTATCGTAGAATGCGGTCGTGTCGCTACAGTTCTCTGCGGTCAGTACAATGTCTTTAAAAACAACGGCGCTAGGCCTCTCTAAATAAAATCAACGCTGAACCACTTTGGCGCATTTCCGAGATGCAGCGGTGAACAGGGACCCACCCTGCAACTTGCAAACGTTTCACAAAGGGAAAGGGTTAAACACCTGGGAGGCACAGGCCAGTGTGAAACGTGCGATAGGAATGCAGTGACTTGATTGCACCAGAGTAGGGGGGAGGGGGGGGGGGTGCGTGGCCATGGCAGGGTCGAGTATCCGTGGGACATTGGCGTGTTGTGGAACACGACGGCAATCGGCGCGCGGACACACGCTGAGCGAACCGCCCGTCTCAAATCGTTAGTCTCCTGGCTCGGCTCGACGAGTGCGGCCATTAGACGGAGTTCACGCCGCACGACGGAATTAACCCCCGCTCGGCCACCTGGCTGCAATTAAAATCACCACCGTCACACTCGTAAAATTGTGTTTACTTTTGTTATTGTTGTTATTGTTATTGTCGTCGCCTCCACCATCGTCGTCGCCATTTCTGTTTATTGTGCGTAGAATTTCTGCTCATTTATTTGCCCTCCGTAGCCTCGAGTTGTGACACGCTGTGGCTACACATTGCAATTATGGCAAATGGTATTTTAAGAAATAACTCTTAACTTTTGCTGTCGATACCGTATTATTATGTTGTCCGAAAGAAAGGGTTTCAAAGGGATGCTTTCTGACACAACAGCCGATCTTCTGGTCTATTAAAATCTCTACGAGCTTCTTTCCTTTCCGCTCATAATTGTAATTGCTCCAAAAATAAACCACGTCCTGCGGGGGGAAGCTAGGGGCCGAGTTGTTCTTCTATTGGATGTGCGCCTTGCGGGAAAAAAAAGCTTTCGCGCACTTCGATGGACGCCGAACAAAAGCTGAAAAAGCACACGCTTGAAAATACGTTGAGAGAATACGGGAGAAGATCACGCTGAACTAGCCAACTTGCGAAAGTTAGAGACGTCATATTCACCGTTGGGAAAAACTAAGCGGGCTTGGGGCAGGAACATGTCGCTAGAAGGGACAATGGCGGGTGCGGGGGACTCACGACGCCAATGGGAATTTGAGCAGATTAGGGTCAGGCTTAAAACTAAACTACTATTAAAACTAAACTACTGTTAAAACAAAACTACTGTAAAAAAAATGTCATCAGATAAGGCCCACTGAGCTATGTAGCTCTTTTCAGAAGCGAGCTGGCCACAAATGATAGCCCAACGAAGTGGCTTATCGCGTGGAAATGTACAGCAGCCAAATACTCCAAATGCATTGTTTCTAAATGCGGTGGGAAAACCGGACGACCTGGAGAAGAATCCACTAGACCACGGGGAGAACATGCAAACTCCAAATATACAAATATCAGGGTTGGGATTGAACCCACGAACCTCCTGTACAGGAGGAGAGGTAATTAACATCTCGCCACTGCGGCGCAAAAAGTTTCAACGAATTGTTGAGATTCACCGTCGGGATCTTTCCTTTTCTTAACCATACACAGGAGGTATTGGCCACAAGGAGCTGGAGTGGGGCGCATGAAGCAATTACAATTAAATCTTATATACCAATGAAAAATGTCCATTCCCACACTTGCGATTTGCATGCGTGTAACATTTACCTCAAGAATCAACCTATATTCATCGATGAATTGACACATTATACACGGCTCGATAACATGTCTATCCACGTACGTGGCGTGTGTGTGTTTGTTTTGCGCGCGGTGCTGGCCACCAACCCCCTCCCTTGTGTGCCATGCCGGCCTTAATAGCGGCTCGCTAACAGCACTTACCCCAATGGTTTGTCGAAGGCTATACGGGGTATCTTTGTCTTTCGATTTAAAGCTTTCGTGACTGCAGGGATTCATCTTCTTGGTTCTATCAGTAAAGTCACGTAGAATGGAAATAATAAAATAAAGAAAATAAAACATAATAAAATAATATAATAATATAATATTATATTATTATTTCCATTCTACGTGACTTTACCGAAAGAACCAAGAAGATCTTTGTCTTATTGTGGTGGACAGCGCCAACTCCACCTAAGACGTCCCCTTTGGCCCGCTTTCTCCAGCCTCAAAGACACTGGTCCAGCCAGCCGCGTCGAGAATTATGGACCCGGCGGGAAGGGTCGAATAAATCACGGTGGGAAGAATGAGTCACCTTGGGGGTCGGCACCAAGAGTTCCTCCTCCAGCAGGCCCAGCTCCATGGGGTGTCCTCCGCCGGACTGGGCAAACGAGCCGCGCTCCGTAGCCAGCGCCGTGAAACCGGCGCACTGCTGCTGCTGCTGCTGCAGATGGTGATGCCTGATGTTCTGAGGCAGGAGACCCATGGGATACATCGCTGGGTTGGCCTGAAACGACACGTGGGGGGGGAGAGGAAGGGGGGACGGCACTTGCTTTACATAACGCGGCTCGTTAGTGCTTGCGGGGGGCGGGGGGAATTGCGATGCTGTGCCCCGACACCGATGCTCGCCGTGGCCGGGAGTCGAGCTGGGGTCGGCAGGGTTCGCGGCCGCCACTCCACGCACGGCGTGCACACACTTAGCAACGCGCTCGCTCGCTCGCACACAATCACTTAACGCGCCACTACGCGCACGTTTTTTCCCCTCTCTTCCTTCCACGTCACGTGGAAGTCATTACCCACGGAATGTAAATGTAATGTATACGCGAGTACATGTAAAGAAACGTGGCAGTATTTATACACGGGCGTGCTCCCGAGACAGAAAGTGTGCGTGTACGTGGGCCGTGATCTGTGCTCGATTTGAGGCGGCGCTTCATTGCCACGCGTGCCCAAACGTGTGTTTTAGGAGTTGTGCGGTCTCTCGATTGAGCACTGCGCACGCAATTAGGGCCGCTATTTTTATTAGCATCACCTCCAAAGTATGGGACATTGTTGGGGGGGAAGGACTCAACAATAAACATCCCCATGGAGATGTATTGCACAGCAGATAATTGCTAACAGCTGTGCCTACCACACAAAGACCACAAAAACCCGCGCGAGTCGGTCCACGCAATCAGCGATTACAGAGCAATCTACTCTACAAGCGACTTAGAAGCGCGCGAGAAGGGAATGCAACGCTGCCGTGCCGTCACGCATGGCATGGTTCAAGCCTGGACCTCGCGTCGACTGCCCGGAGCACGCGTCCCATCGCCAAGTCCTGTGAACGTGGCTCCATCCACGCAGGAAGTGCGCCGGTTTGCGGCGCGAATTCCACACAGCCGAGACTTCCCAAAGACGAACGGGCGAGGACTTCTTTGTACGGCTCCGAGATATTTCAGTCAAAACTATAAACCAAACTAAACTATTTTTTATTTCACCAGGCAAGGCCCACTGAGCTATATAGCTAATTTCAGAAGCGACTTGGCTACCACAAATATTAGCTCAACGAAGTGGCTTATCAAGTGTAAATATGTAGCAGCCAAATACTCTAAGGGCACGTTGTTTCGCAATGTTGAGAGAAAAATCTGAGGACCTGGAAAAATATCCATACAGTTGTCAGAGTCAGGATCGAACCCACGACCTCCCGAATACTAGGCGAGTTAATGAACATCTCACCACCGCAGCATGGAAGGCTCGGCTTAGCAGGAGCGAGTCCTGCAAAGCGGCGTTATGAGCAAGCAATTGCAGGGCTGAATCTTTCACCCTGTCCTCTACTATAAATGCACCTGCACAGGCTTAAATGCTCACTGTGCAGCAGCCAAAAGCGCCACCTTGCTGCAGATGAACACACGGGCTGCCCGCTTCAGGTTACCGCTCGCGTTGGTGAAGGCGGCTGCTTCTGCATGCGCGTACACGTGCGTGCGCGTACACGTGCGTGCGCGTATAAGTGCGTCCGCGAGCGTGTACCTTGGCGAGGGCCTGCTCGGCGATGGTGCTCGGCCGCCGGTTGCGCGCGTCCACGCGGTGGTCCACGGGGAAGCTGGAGCGGTGAGCTCTCAGGCGGTCGACAAGCAGGTGGTAGATGGCGAAGCAGTGGTTGTAGCTTCTGTTCTGCAGCGACTGCTCGCGCACGCAACGCACGCGGCGCGGGGGAAACGGCAGGTGGTGAGCGAGGTCGGGGTGTCCGTCGCTCGCTCGGACGGTCGCTGTGTCGGCCGTTTGGCGGAAGTCGTCAAAATGAATAAAAAATCAGCGGAAACAACTTTGCAATGGGCAAACTGTGCACGCTGTTAAGAGGGGGACGAGGGGGTAAAAAACGCAGCAACGATGGATAACGTCGCTCGCGACGGGCTACCTCCAGCGTCTTCTGCTGGTCGATGCCCAGGCTCTGCATGAGCCTCAGCACGTGCTCGTTGTACTGGGGCAGGCCCGGGCTGTACAGCGGCGATGGCGACGCGGACTCCGACGCGGCCGCTGGCTGGACGGACACGGCCGGTGGCGGCGGCGGCGGCGGCGGAGGAGGCGGCGTGGGCGGCGACGGGAGGGCGGCGGCCGCGGTGGCGGCGGCGGCGGCGGCGGCCGTGGCGGCGGACGGCTCGGCGCGGCTCTGCTGCTCCCCGAGCGTGGCCATGGGCGGCTGCTCAGGCAGCACGAGAGCGCGGGGCGGGCCGCCCTCGCCCTGCAGCCAGCGGTGCTGCCGGATCTGCGCGATCGTCAGCCGCTTGGACGGGTCGAGCACGAGCATGCGGCGGATGAGGTGCTCGCAGTCTGCAGCGGCGCAGCGAGAGAGAGAGAGATGAGTGAATTAAGAGAACGATTGAAAACGGCGCAAACGGTTGACGGATACAAAAACACAGGCGCGTCACAAACGGACGGATAAATAAATTTGTAAACGCGATACGGCGCGATAAAAACTGTCAAAAGTTGATTGCAAAGTGTTCAAACGAAGCGTGTCGATGAAGCCAACTAGCATGTGTTTCTGTACGTGTTTGTGTATATATGTGAATTATCAAGTTTTCCCATACTGTGATTTAAATAGTAAAACATAGTTTCATAAAAAAAAGGAATCAAACACGGATAATCGAATGAGGAAATAACTCTCTCGGACAAACGAGCGACCAAAATATACACACAAACATACAAGTAGCCAAACAATCTCAAGTAATGAATTAGACCAACGAATACTGGTGCTGTTGTCAGATACACAAAGCACAACATTGCCACGTCAGAATTGAAACACGTTCAGGAAGGGGCTTGATTAACTCCACTACGTTTACGTAAGAACTCGTGTATGTACGTCATACTTTCTTGTTGTTATTGTTGTTATTGTTATTTAAAATAAAGCTAACGTTACCCGCCTACGCAGCGACATTTATTAAGTGGAATCTGCACAATAACACAAACACACACGCAAACAAACAAACGATTATCCTTCCTTTAAAATGACTCAGCTTTACAAACTGAGGTCAGGAGGGAGGGAGAGGGGGAAAAGGAATTAATTTATACCATTGTTTCCAAGCGCTGCCACCGTTGTCGTCGAGTAGGTGTTAATGCGTCATCACCGCCGTTCGTTTTCGCGTCTTTTCATTTTATTAATTTAATTTCACCCAAAGAGATGAATATGATTATCGCGGCGACACGTTTTGCCTTGGCTCACGTGGCCTCTTGCCGCCCCCCCGACCACCACCCCGGTCCCTCCCGCACCCCCCCCCCCCCCGTGCCTGTCGGGGTCTAGCGCTGTGAGGATCCAGATTCTCCATGCGAGCTACGGAGCCCGTGGCGGCGCCACGCTCGGCCGGAAACAACTAAATTGAGAACCTCACGTCAACGCAGACAATCAGCGCGGTCGGAATCGCCGTTTGCTCGGTGTCACGCGTCGCATCGCATCTCCTTCTGCTCGTGCACACGGCTGTGTTTGAATGCTGTCATATATCTAGAAACGTGCGTTCAGATCGCTTCAGATTGTTATGCTGCTATGCGTTTCTACTTGATGGGCCACTTCGCTGCGGTATCGTTTGTGGCCATGTCGCTTCTGAAAAAGAAGCTCACAGCTCGGTGGGCCTTACCTGGTAAAATGAAAATAGCTTAGTTTTATTTTTATATATTTTTCAAGTGATTTGTTTACCTTTCCTATACTTACCACTCCGATCGTGTTTTTGTGTTGTTTGATGTTGTACCGTTCTTACCCGCCCCTACTGGATATCTGTGAAAAAGAGCTTTATAGCTAATCGGATTCCTCCACTAGAAATACACATTCTGATTCCGATATGAGAAGTCTAAATCTGGCTTATGCAACCATGACATTCCCTCGATTCCTCCATCAAAATATCTGAGTGAGCGAGCATCGATGACGCACTGCCGTCGTTTCATTTTAGCCCTCTAACTCCGAGATGGTAAAAACAAACAGCAACGCTTTCTAAGCGAACTAAGTACAAGCGCAGAGGAGAAACGAGCTGTGCAAAGAATGCGACTCCATCGCTCAACGAGCAGCTGCGGCAGCGTGAGCGGGGATGGGCACTCTTGGCTCGAACAAAAATGAACAGAAATTATTTCACGCAAACGCCGACTCCTGCCCGCCTTAACGTCGCGTACATTAGCGGAGTGGGGCCGCGGGTGACGAGAAAAGCTGGATTCTGCAAGTTACAAAGGGGGGACGCGAGGTTTGTAACGAAGGACGCGACGTCACCCCCGTCGCGGCCTTTCGCGTTAAATCAAAACGACGGACCGGAGAAGCAGTCGTGCTCCGAGCAGCGGGGCGGTGCCTCCGACGGGGACAGACATTCCTGCGCGCAGAATTCAACGGCACGCACCAAACGTCTCCATTTCGGCGGCAGACAATGGTCACTCGATCAAGCTTGAGTTTTTGTTTTTTGTTACTACTCCGTAAAAATTGCGCTCTTTTTAAGTAGCAGGAGAAAATTTACAGCTCAAAGCAGAGTTGTTTATCAGAGCGTAAAACCAGCTCTTCGGTAGTTTCGCCGGGCAAAACGCGCTGCCATCTCTGGTGGGATAAAACTCAGATTCTACGTTCGGGATTTGCCCGGCCCGTCAGTGACGTCCGAGACCACCGTGCGTTTCTGCGTCCACGGGCCCCCACCCCCCTCCTCCGCCCCCCCACCGAGCGATGCGCGGTGTGTCTCTCGGCGACGTTTAAAACCCGCTCCGTGTAATCACCGAAGCAGAAACACATTGACGGCGACTTCTGGGACCTCATCGGGCGGTCTCTACTGGGGCGTTCAAATCCTGCAGAAGACTGATGCCGTCACGCGTATTTACACAACGGCGTGTATGTGAAACGTGCGGGGTGGGGGGGGGGAACGAAAGACGACCTCCACCACCCCGCCGCAACCTCGCCCCCCTCCCATTTAGCCGTACGAACTGCCTGGGAAGAGCGCTGATCTGAGCAGGTGTTTGTCGTGAGCGGGATCGGCGCTGTGGACTCAGCGGCAGCTGGACGCAGTGCTGGTCCGCACCGACTCTCGCTCACAAAACGTGCCCCGTCAATGTCACGTGTGTGCGTGTGAAAGCGTGTTGTTCGTAATAATGGAAGGAACCCGAGAAGAGAGGAGGACCTAGCAGCGAGTGGCTCGCTGACGACGTCAGAGATTGGTGCCAGAAAGATGTGGCCAGTGAGCAAATTGGCACTACAAGACGGTCAGGAAAGTGGAAACGAATGACGAAATGTGGCAGTGGACACCTACAGGCCTAGCTGCCCATGGATCGTGATGATGATATGAAAATATACTCCTTAGTCTCACTGTGCTCTCAATCATCTATCATCTACTGCTGGACGGGCGCCGTGGTGGCTAGGAGATGTTAACCAACTCGCCTGGTATACAGGAGGTTGTGGATTCGATCCCGACCCTGACGCCTGGTGTATATGTTGAGCATTCATGTTCTCCCTGTGTAGCGCGGATTTTTCTCTGGGGCCTCCGGTATTTCCCTCCACATTCAACATCACGCGTTTAAAGTATTTGTCTGCTATAGGTTTCCACTTGATAAGCCACTTCTAGATTTGAAGTTTTTGTGACTGCAATGATTCATACTCTTTGGTTTTTAGGGTAAAATCACGTCGGTAAAAATATAAAATTAAAGAATAAATGAAAAAAACTACTATATTAAATCACAAGTGATTTCTTTTATTTAATATTTTTACCTACGTGACTTTACCGAAACAACCAAAGAGTATAAGCCACTTGGTTGAGCTATCATTCGTGGTCAGGTCACTACTGAAAAAGCTCTATATAACTCAATGGGCCTTACTTGGTCAAATATTTTTTTTTGTTTACTTGTGTAATGTGAGGATATATCCGGCTCACTGACATATCACAACTCGTCATGATGATTGGCTCTGCTGGTCCTGGTCTATAGCCAATGGGGGGAAGCCTAGGGGCGTGGCCCTGATGTAATGGAAAGGTGACAGCTGTAAGGATTGGTTCTGCTGGCCTTGGTCACAGCCAATGGGGAGATGAGTCAGGGGCGTGGTCCCGGGAGCTTACGAGGGAGCCTGGAATATTCCATGGAGGCTAACCAGGATTGGTGGAAACGTACCACGTGACCCGGGTATTAAATAGGGGTGGAGACGAACGACACGTGGTCAGAACGGGAACGAACAGAGGAAGGGGGCCACACGGGAGCGGGGCTCCGGGTTGCCACGTGGCGGCGCGTCTCTCTCTATCTGTCCCTCTCACGCTGCCTGTCAGCAGCATGAAGGAAAGCTGTAAAACAAGTTGAATTAAAGACGGATTCCAGAAGTCGCCTCAACGACCTTTATTACACTTGGACTCGAATACGTTCAGGAATCCACGTGCTCCTATTTTCATCTCTCGGTGTAATTGTAAGTGTGCATCTTCTCCATGCTTCGTTACGCAATGGGCCGGTTCTTCAAAAAAGGTCATCGCTATATTTGCGAGGCCGTAGACAATTCTCCGCGTGTCTGGTGGCGATGCCGCTGGGTGGGAAGGCATCGTGTTACTCGAATGACGATGGAGGAGGGGGGGGGGATTCACCTTCAGACATGAAGTAGGGAATGCGAAATCGCCCCTCCAGTACCCTCTGCTTGAGGATGGGCAGCGTCGGACCGTCAAACGGGAGGGCTCCACACACCAGCACGTACAGCACGACTCCGAGGGACTGTGGGACACACGCACGCATCAAAGACAAAGATCCCCCGTATATAGCCTTAACAGACTGTAGGGGCAAGTGCTGTTAGCGAGCACACGCAACGCACACACCCCCACCGGCATGTAACACACGCACGCACACACACACCACCACCGGCACGCACGCAATCGTTTATTGTGCATCATACACACAGAGTGCACACTCGGGATGGGTTTTGGATTTTAGAGAATATTTGGATTTCTTTGGGTCTAACAATAGCGACGTCATCCGATGCCCCATGGCAGCACTTTCGGTGGGAAAAGCATGGAAGTGGCATCGTGCAAGTGGCATCGTGCTTTTGGATCAATCCAAAAGAAAACTGTCAAAAATTGTAACGTACAAAATAAAGATGATCGATTATTTGAAACAATCCGAAAAATCGGGAACACATTCCGAACAGAATTGGGATCTTCCTTATTACAATATTTTGGCTTTAGCGATTTGAAGCTGCGGTATCTCCGACGAGAACGGTTAGCTCCGATTAGCACGATTGCCCACGTACAGTGTGAAAGAAGTTCAACATACATACGTGCATCTCTGCAAGCTTGTTGTGTATATGTAGAACTTCTTTCACACCAGCGATCTGCACCGGACGTGCGTGCGTAGCTTTTTCTTTCGCGAGCCATATTCACACGTGGCCCTCAAAAAGTGTCGGCGACAGGGCCGCGCAGTTGCTCGAGGGCCCATTTGACCCCGGCAACCGCTACGGCTCGCCCCCCGCCAACCGCTACGAGCCCCCCGCCGCCGCCGCCGCTGCTGCCACCACCACTCACCCAGACGTCCAGCTGCGGCCCCTCGTACTCCAGCCCCTCGAACACCTCGGGGGCAGCGTACGGCGGGCTGCCGCACCACGTCGTCAGCGCCTCGCCCCGCCGGAAGAAATTCCCAAATCCAAAGTCTGCGCCGTGGGAGGTCATCGTGGGGTCATGGGGAGGGAGGGGGGTGAGGGGGGGAAAAACGAAGCGGTAGTTGGCAACAATTCGGAGCGCGGGCATCATGTGTTGAGTGTTCGTAACACTATTCTTGGGTTTTTTCGGTAAAGTCACGTAGGTAAAAATTTTTTTTTTTATAAAAGTAAAATAAAAATAAAATAAAAATCACGACGTTTCGGAGGCAACACAAGCCTCCGTCTTCAGGTGGAACCGTCACAGCACGATAGCTGTATCAAGTGAGAGAAATTCCAAGAAAACAGTCCTTGTATATATACCGGTTGAGGAATTTCTCTTACTTGATACAGCTATCGTGCTGTGACGGTTCCACCTGAAGACGGAGGCTTGTGTTGCCTCCGAAACGTCGTGATTTTTATTTTATTTCTATTTTACTTTTATTAATTTAAATTTTAATTTTTTACCTACGTGGCTTTACCGAAAAAACCCAAGAATATGAATCCTTGCAGTCACGAAAGCTTCAAATCTAGAATTCGTAACACTAGTCGATGTGCAATGTGTACAGTCCTTTGTAAATCCAAAGCTGGATGGAGGGGGGAGGGGGGGCACCTCCCAACTCTGCACGGGTTGCGGAGGTTATTTGACCGTACTTCACCGTGCTCGTCAACGGGGGTTGGTGTCAGCGGCTCAAGCACAGACGCGAGCGAGCAGAAGTAAAGTAACATCAAGTGATATTTCTGCAAAGCCCAATGTTGCCCACAAAGTGACCCGGTGACTTATAGTAATATCCTGTTATGCACGTAATCCCTCATTAAAGCACTTATCCAGACTCAAAGCCTGCTTAGCTTCCGAGATCTGATGAGATCTGATGCATTCCAGGTGGTTTGCATGAATATATTCGCACTTAGCCAGAAAAGCTTCACGAATTCCGAGACGATTTTCTATTCAGGCGGTTCCAACTTGGGACGATTGGCAAATGCATTTTTGTGTGTAACAGGAAACTGGGAGTGTTTGGGGAAAACTCACTCGTTAAAAAAAAAACATATGAACTGAAGACAAAATAGGTCAACAAACTACTTGCTACTCTTAGGTTTTTTCGGTAAAGTCACGTAGGTAAAAATAAATAATACAAATAAAAATAATAGAAATACAATTATTTAAAATAATATTATTTCAATTATTTATTTTTATTTCTATTATTTTTATTATTTATTTTTACCTACGTGACTTTACCGAAAAAACCTCAGAGTATGAATCCTTGCAGTCACGAAAGCTTTAAATCTAGAACCTACTTGCCGTACTTCCACTTCGCAGGAACTTAGTGCTCTGTGGATGGGTGCATCACACAAATACACGATCCGACAGCCTCTCCACCGCGTCACTCAAGTACTCTAAACGCCTGTTTAGAAACATGCGTTTAGACCAATTAGCTGCTATAAATTTCCACACGATAAGCCACTTCGTTGGGCTATGATTCGTGATCATGTCGCTTCTAAAAAAAGAGCTGTATAGCTCAGTGGGCTTGGTAAAAAACAATTGTTGATAGTTCTAGTTGAATAGTTTAACCATGGGAGTGTCGAACAATATTATTTTAATTCCTGTGAATTAATTCAATATTGGACAAGCTAGACGATAGAACGATCTAGACGGAAGCAGAAGAGGGAGACGGGAGAAAATGAGAGGGAGAAAATGAGATTAGTAGATTTGGGATTTGGAACGCTCACAGCCAAGACAGAAATAGAAAATAATTGATATCAATGCAAACATTACAAATTAATTGGTTTTCAAATGGGTTACCCAAACGGCGGAATAATCTCAAGACGTCTGCCACACTTGGGAGGTGCAAACATCGCCAAACGAGGATTGTTCAACATGCGTTTGTTTAACATGCAACAAAAAAAAACTAACCACGTCTCATCACGCTAGCTACATTTAAAAGGGTTAAAAACAGCGACGTTTGAATAAGAGAAAAAATCCCAACAAATTTTATTTTTGCGAGGGAACAATGGAAAAATTAACGATGTGTTGTGGTCCTGCAGTTCACTGACGTGTGTAGGGGTGGAGAGGTGGGGTGGAGGCGCATTATTGCTGAAGTGGCAATAATAGCAATCCCACTGGGACCTATGGAAACATGGCACCATTCGGGACCGTTAATCAAATGGATGAACATAATTTGGTATTTGTGCCGGATAGATTTGAATCGGCTCTTTCCACGCACAGTCCGGGCCAGGGTTGGACAGACTGGAAACCCGTTTGTTTGCAAGTCCTTCTCCGAACACCATATTCTAAAACAACAATAAACAAACCCACCACAACAACAACAAAAAAATGTGGGTCCTTGACCGACTGCCACGGGGTAACAACGGAAAAGGAGATGATGTCACAGATCCCAGTCACTTCCTGTTCGCTGTCACGACATTTAACAGCCATGTGTGCGCGTGTGCGTGTGTGGTGGCACAGTGGGGAGCGGTGGCGCAGTGGTTAGAGAGCGCTGCGTTACGAACCCGGCCGCACGGGTTCCATTCCCGCTTCACGGCCAACACCAGTGACGATTATCTGAACCGGTCCTGGGCCTCCCTTAGGTCGACTGAACCTCAAATGAGTACCTGGTGCGGTGTGTAAATATCGCCAAGGCAGCTGGGTGTGGTGCTGGCCACCCACCCCCTCGTGTGCCGTGCCGGCCTTCATAGGCGCTACTCGTAAACAGCACTTGCCCCAAAATTCTTCTAAGGCTACATGGGGGTCTTTGTCCTTGTTTGTATATTTATTTTCCTACCCCCCCCCCCCCAAAAAAAAACGCACTGCCTGTTCCCAGGCTAATTCCACAACAATGGGTTTTTTTTTTGCAAGCAACATTTTCCGCTACCTTCATTAATGCGATAAGAGCCGGGGAGAGGGAAAAGACTCAACATTATAAAGTTTAAGAGGAAGTCCCCTGGAGCAAGGAACCATGATGAATGCTGTACATTTTCCCACAACTGACGCTCTTGCCAAAACGCTCATTTCATATCAAAGTAATTTGCCAAGCGGCGAATAAAATACAACTCGACCTTCAGAGACGACGGTGCCACGATAGCAAAATGCGACGTTTGCCACTGGGCGAGCTTTCCCATGCTCGTGGAATTCACTCTGGCTGTTGTAGGATTTATTTCGTAGGATATTTTGTAGGATTTATTTTGTAGGGTTTATTTTGTAGGATTTATTTTGTAGGATTTATTTTGTAGGATTTATTTTGTAGGGTTTATTTTGTAGGATTTATTTTGTAGGATTTATTTCGTAGGATTTATTTTGTAGGATTTATTTAGTAGGATTTATTTTGTAGGATTTATTTCGTAGGATTTATTTTGTAGGATTTATTTTGTAGGATTTATTTCGTAGGATTTATTTTGTAGGATTTATTTTGTAGGATTTATTTTATAGGATTTATTTTGTAGGATTTATTTTGTAGGATTTATTTTGTTCAAACGTCCGTGGAGCGTGAACCCGAGAGACTGAATTTGAGGGTGAAAGGTACGATTTAATGCACGCGATTAAGCATCGCTCTGAAGGCTGCCAATGAACTACGTACAATTGCGTGAAAGTCACGTGTAAAAGCATTCAAATAAAAACTATGTCCAAAGTAAAACCTGTTGGCAACATCTGTTGCACTGGAGGGTTTCTAGCTACTCAACACAAAAAGGGCTTTTCGTGTTCAGTTTGCTGTCCTTCCCCCACAGCTCCGCTATGTACGGTGCGAAAGAAGTTCAACATACGTAGATGCATACGTATACTTGCACGCACGCTTTTATTTACGCCTGCCAGTCGTGCCGTCGTTCTGCCGCTCTACGCCGTGGCCTCTTGACTCCGCGCAGACATTTATCTCAGACGCACGTGCACGCGAGAGAGAGCACACGACCGTCGCGGGAGGCTGGTGACGGGGGCGGCATCGATGTGTCCCCCAAGCGGTGTTGCGCAAAGTGGCTTTTGGCCTGCGACGAGGGGGCCTTTAAGCGAGATTTTTCGTGTCGCCATTTGGCCGATGGACGTTTCAAAATCCCACCGGTCAGCGCCACGTACCGCTCGCGTTCAACATACTGCAAGGTGCTACGAGCAGGAAGCGAAGGGGCGTTATTCGTCAAATTGTACCTCTCACTAAAAAAATATGAAGAACAAAATATAGCAACGTGATAATATGCACCAAGCGAAAGTGCCGATGAGCGTGCCCAATGTGCTCTCGCAAATGAGGCTTTATTCTGGAGAAAAGTTGATAGCCCGCATAGTCGTGCGAGCTTCATTGGAAGGCACTTCTTATAGTTTGTGCAGTCTCTCCGCAGAGGATTTACTTTTTTTCATCCACTTAAGCTGCCCACTCTCAAGCAAAGCCCACGTTTGGACGATGATATTTCACGAGTTATCTGGATTCACTTGTGTGCCTCTCGCAATTAGGTTTTGGGGAATAAGACATTTAATTATTTGACTAACACTAAACTAAACTTTATATTTTACCATGTAAGGTTCACGAAGCTATATTGTATACCTCTTTTTCGGAAGTGACCTTGCCACAAATGATAGCTCAACGAAGTGGCTTATCAAGTGAAAATGTATCGCAGCCAAAAACGCGTGATGTTGATCCTAAATGTGGAGGGTAAAACTGGAGAAAAATCCACGTGACCACGGGGAGAGAGACACCGCAAATACTCCAAATATACAGCAGCAGGCGTCAAGGGTGGGGATCGAAACCCCATGGAACCCCAGCATACCAGGCGAGCTGGTTAACATCTCGCCACCGCGGCGCCCTGGACACCAGCGGACCGTCACTCTACCTTTCTAGATTTGAAGCTTTCGTGACTGCAAGGATTCATATTCTTAGGTTTTTTCGGTAAAGTCACGTAGGTAAAAAATTAAAATTAATAAAAGTAAAATAAAAAATTATATAAAAATCACGACGTTTCGGATGCAACACAAGCTTCCGTCTTCAGGTGGAACCCGTCACAGCACGATAGCTGTATCAAGTACCTCACTTGATACAGCTATGAGATACTTGATACAGCTATCGTGCTGTGACGGTTCCACCTGAAGACGGAGGCTTGTGTTGCCTCCGAAACGTCGTGATTTTTATTTTTTATTTTACTTGATACAGCTATCGTGCTGTGACGGATCCACCTGAAGACGGAAGCTTGTGTTGCCTCCGAAACGTCGTGATTTTCATTTTATTTTTATTTTACTTTTATTAATTTTATTTTTTTACCCACGTGACTTTACCGAAAAAAAAACCTAAGAATACGTTACTCTACCGTAAGCTACCTGCCCATTCCCAGACCACGAGACCAGCAAAAAAAACCTCCCAACACCGAGGTCGGGCAACAAGTCGTGACGAGCGGTCTCCTGGGATGCGCGTCGCCGGGTCTATAACCGGGAGAGAAAAAAAAAGTTTTTTTAGCAGAATTTTTGTTCCAGACCCGACCTTCAACTGGCAGACAGACGTAAGCGCCTGATGGACTCCCACTAACGCCGTCACTTTACTGTAAATAACGTCACTGTACGGCCGCGGTAGAGGCTGCTGCTGCGGCGGCGTGGATACCGGCTCCTCCACAACCGCACCGTCGGAAAATGCAGCAGAGGGGGTGTGGGTGACAGGGAGGTCACAAGCCAGTCGAGGGTTTAACCTCTCGCACAGCCGGTCACATTTTTTCCACGTCCGATGGAAATCTCGTCTTTAATGGCAGAGTGCACCTGTCCTTTCGGTTAACAACGGGGCTATTGGGAGCTGGGGAAGATGTCTTGAATTATTATCAACGTGTCCCTATGTCTGTGCCAGGTTCCACATCTCTGGCCGGGGCGACCTCGCGTCTTTTTTAAAACAGAAATGCATTTTTTTGCATCTTCCAAGTAAAAAACGTTTCCCAATCGGAGCTGAGCACCAGCTGGGATTCGTTCCCCGCCCGCCCGCCCGCCCACCAGGTGAACAAACCCCAACCGGAGCTCACTTTGGTGTAAGAGCAAAGTGATCTTCAGCAACACTCACGTGGCAAAGGGGGGCTTTGCTGGCTGCTAGTGGCGAGGCGGATTAAGGGGTCGTCCATAAATGACGTCACGAGATTTTGGACGATTTTTGACCACCCCCCCCCCCCCCCCCCCATCGTCACACGGCGTCACAAAAAGTCAGACCCCCCCCCTCAAATATGACGACACAAAGCTCTGCCCCCCCCTACAAAAAATAAACATGCTTCAAATCGCTTTAAACTATTGTCATTGTAGTGCGTATTTAATGTGCCGTTGCACTCTAATGTTGTAGGAGGAAACATTTATTAAAAAGTCTATTTAATTAAGTAGAACGTCTTGTCTAAATTTATTTAAAGTTGCGTATTTTGATGTGACGTCACATTTCTCAACCCCCCCCCCCCTCGTCACACATCGTCACAAATGTCTGACACCCCCCCCCAGGTGCGTGACGTCATTTATCGACGGCCCCTAAGAGCTATAGGATCGGAGGAAAACTTTTTCTATACGAGCACCACCGATTATCACGGTTGGCTGCATACGGCGCGAGAGAAGGTCAACGTACAATACGTACAAGATCACCCCGCGTGTATTTAGTGTAACTTTACTGTGCAGGATGTGCAGGACGCAGCATGACGTTTGTTCGAACGAGATCCAGGCGTGACGTCGATGTCTTGGTTGACTGTGGAATACGTTAGCTAATGTGAACACACGCGTGACTTTTATGCTCAATTAGCGCATAGGAACATGCATATAGGAACATGCATATCGAATGTACTGCACAAAACTGGATGAATTTCGATTTAAAGCTTTCGTGACTGCAGGGATTCATCTTCTTGGTTCTTTCGGTAAAGTCACGTAGAATGGAAATAATAAAATAATACAGATAAAACATAATAAAATAATTCTCACGACGTTTCAGCCACAACGCAAGCAGCCGTCCTCAGGTGAAGACCAGACGCTGTCTCCCCGACAGACCTGGTCTTCACCTGAGGACGGCTGCTTGCGTTGTGGCCGAAACGTGGTGAGAATTATTTTATTATGTTTTATTTTTATTATTTTATTATTTCCCTTCTACGTGACTTTACCGAAAGAACCAAGAAGAAAAAAACTGGATGAATTACTTATCAGGTGCCATCTAAACCAACTCTTTGCTTAATCAGCTTATCTGGCGTGTGTTTGTATATTTGTTGATTTAGGGGTGCATTTCATAATTTACTTTTTTTTAATTCCAGCTCAGATAGCGTGTCATTGACAGCGCGTGGCACCAGCCACCACGTGCTGCGTGTGACTGCACTTGCATCGCTCGACAAACACGGCATCCACTCTGCCATCCCGTTCTGCCAAACCGAGCGTGTGTGCGTCCGTGATATTTTTCGTGCTCATCCGGCCAGCGTGAGTCTGCCGTCGGCCCCCATCTCGCAACCACCAAAACTGAAGAGACTTCGCAAAGAAACCGACAAGGCAGGTCGATAACACCCGGTGTGGCCAATCCGCAATTTTGTGAATTACACATCTGATTTAGCGGTATCTTCCAGGGCCGTGTTTTTTTATTTTATTTTAAAAGCCTGCTTAAATATTTGCCGAGTGAGCAGCAAGCTGCATTGTACGTGCGGCGACGCACACACCCAAACGACGTATGTCCCGGCTCCCAAGCCAAATGTACTTTGGCATTGGAGAGCCACTGTTGATTCCAGCAACATCAGATCGCATTTGCTGAATAGACACATCACCCCCCACCACCCAGTGGAAATTTATGTATTTTAACATCATCGCCTGGCCTCCATTAATAATAGATTGGGCCTTTGAATATGCGGCTAATAAGGCGAGCGTGTACGTAAACCTTCCACCCAAAAACAAAGATCCCCCCGTATAGATTTAACAGAATGTTGGGGCAAGTGCTGTTAGCGAGCACCTATGAAGGCCGGCACGGCGCACGAGGGTGGCCAGCACCACGTCCTTCCGCCTTTGTCTCCCCAGTGGCAATGTTTACACACCGCACCAGGTACTCATTTAAGGCTGATGCGACCTAGGGGAGGCCTAGGACATGTTCAGATAATCGTCACTGGTGTTGGCCGTGAGCGGGAATCCAACTCGGGACACCGGGTTCGTAGTGCAGCGCGCTAACTGCTACACCACCGCTCCCAGGCACACAGAGACACCAAGAAAATAAGGGGTGTGTGGAGAGGAAGATGAATTTATATTGAACTTCAAACGGGTGAGAAATGCATCTCGCTTCAATTGCGCAACGTTTCAGGACGGCTGACCTATTACTTAAATCGTTTTTTTTTTTTAAAACGCGGGCGCAAATATTTCGGATCTCATAAGCAAGGCGGTTTTTTTTTCAGCCTCGATTTCCATTCTCTTCGTCGGGTGTCTCCTTGATTTCATTTCGCCTTCGCCGCCGTCACATTTCTTGGGGCGACCCGGCTCACTCCTGAGAAACGAGACACCCTCGCATCCCACCCCCTCGTCTCTCAGTGCGCTCACCTGAGCTGCGTGAAATGAAACTTGATACGCAAAAAGCTACGCGTACCTTCGAAATCCCCACGCACCTCCGATGCGTCTCTATGGACCGTCTCTACACGGTTGAGCGGTTAGCGTTGCGCTGCGCTACGGATCCGGGCACCCGAGTTCGATTCACCGTCCAAGATCAGTGACAATTATATGAACCGGTCCTGGGCCTCCCCAGATCGACTCAGCCTCAAATTAGTACCCTGGTGCGATGTGTAAACATTGCCACTGGGGAGACAAAGGCGGTCGGGCGTGGTGCTGGCCACCCACCCCCTCGTGTGCCGTTCCGGCCTTCATAGGTGCTCGCTGACAGCACTTGCCCCAACAGTCTGTTCAGGCTACACGGGGGATCTTTGTCTATGTCATGACGGTGACCCCTCCCCCCCCCCCCCCCCCCACGTGACTCTTGCGGAATGAAATCTTGATCTTGTTGTACCACGGGGTCTCTCTTTTTCTTTATCGAGTTTTTGCCATCCCGGTTAAAAAAAACAAAAGACACATTTCCGAAGCTTGTGTGGGGAGGGGAGTTGATTTAATTTGAAGGAAAAAAAACCGAACTCATTCTCCACTAACTCATACTCCGCCAACTCATTCTCCCGCGACCCGTTGTCCCCCCTACCCCACCACCCCCCCCCCCCCCATTCTATTTTGCCACGAGAGCACAACCAGACCCCCCCACACACACCACCACGTGTGCGTAGCGTATGGGGGGGTGTGTGTGTGGGGGGGGGGGTCACATTTCAATTGCTCAGAGCAACTGCCCCCCCCTCCCAACCCCCCTCCAACCCCCCTCCAACCCCCTGCCCAGTCATGTCCCGCATGCTAATCATCCAATTGACGTCAATCGCTAAATCTCTCGCGCCTTGAAGCGAGAGGCTCGTGGCATTTCAAAATAAAGGCCCTTTCGGGTGGGTGCAGAACGGTGCCGGCTCAACACCCATTTGTTGTTTTTCACGCTGCTACTGCTGCTGCTACGAGCACGCGCGCTCATAATAAAACGTGAACTTAATACATCCTGGCAAGTTTTGAAAATGTAATGAAGTCCAACCTGTTTGGGGGGAGGGGGGGCTGCCGCTCACTGCGCGGACCCACGATGCGCGTGCCGCTCAATGATGCCAACATCAGTGGCGAATATCTGAACTGCTCCCGGGCCCTCCCCTAGGTATACTCAGCCTTGAATGAGTTCAGTGCAGTACCTGGCGTGGTTTGGCCTTGACAGGTGCTTGCAAAAAAGCACTGGCCCTGACAATCTACGTAGGCTACCCCGTGGTTTTCTTAACCTTTGTGCGCGCTATGTGAATAGACAAGCAAGTTCGATACACTAAGCAGCCCGAGTTCGACTCCCGGCCAATTGCTCTTAAATGAGTAACCCCGGTCTGGCGTCGAGCGACCAGCAACGAGAAAGCCAAAGGTGGCAAGCCCCAGGCAAAGGTGCATTGTGCCCTAACCGCACGAATCGCCCATCTCCACGTGTGCCGCACACACTGGCCCACACATAATAGGTGCTCGCTAAGCAGCGTTTGGCCACAGCGGTGTGAAAGTCTCAACGGAGAGACAGATCCTTGTCTTGCGTGCGTGCGTGCGCTTTTTTTTTCGCTCGGCCAGACTTATCGGACGCGTGCCAAGCTGCGATTGGGAACGTTTTACATGGAAGTGGCAAAGACGCGTTTCTGTTGCGGGCGTTTTTTGTCGCTGTTGCTGTTGTTGTTGAGAAGCACGTGTCGCCAACAAATGGACAAAGTCACGGGACAATGCAATAAATAAGTGGCGGCGGCGACGGCGAGGCGAGAAGGGGCCCACAGAGATTTCAACAACAGCCCACGACGACCCCCAGGTCAACCCACACCACCGAAACAAGCAAGTGCCCAGTAGTGTCCCAAACACGGACAAAAAAAAGCCCCTTTGCGCTCCCATCACGCGGAACGCTCCGTGCCTGCTGGTCCCATACTCTTGCTGTACAGCTTGCTTTGTTGCGATGGACGTGTGGGAGGGGAGGGGTGGTGGTGTAGCGGTTAGCGCAGCTGCACTACGAACCCAGCGACGATTGTCCGAACCGGTTATGGGCCACCACTAGGTCGACTCAGCCTCAAAAGTAAATATCGCTACTAGGGGAGACAAATGCGGTCGGGCGTGGTGCTGGCAACCAGAGGTGTGGACTCGAGTCATGTGACTTGGACTCGAGTCAGACTCGAGTCATGAATTTGATGACTTCAGACTCGACTTGGACTTGCATAACAATGACTTTGTCCCACCTCTGAGGTGTGGACTCGAGTCATGTGACTTGGACTCGAGTCAGACTCGAGTCATGAATGTGATGACTTCAGACTCGACTTGGACTTGCATAACAATGACTTTGTCCCACCTCTGCTGGCAACCCACCCTCCCGTGTGCTGTGCCGGTATTCGTAGGGCCTCGCTAACAGCACTTGCCCCAACAGTCTGTGAAGGCTACACGGTGGATCTTTATCTTTGTACATTCACAGCTCTTCCAACTAAGGGCGCGTCTTAAAATCCTGCACGCGCGCGTGTGTGTGTGCGCGTGACCAGATTTGACGTTGATGTTGACCAGAATGATATAACTTTTAAAAACTCCGTTGACACCAGGCACGTCTTCATTTCCTCCAGAAGCATCTCATAATCCGGGGAATAATGTAACATTAAACGAACATTCTGTTTGATCTATGGCAACGGTTCTGTTTGAGTATGAGGTTACAAAGATAAACACTACAACAGCACAGTGCGTGTGTGTATATATACACACATATTGTAATCTCATGCAGAGTTAGATGTAAATTCTCGATTGGAGAGAGTACTAACCAACGTTTACGTAACGTTACAAAACACACAAGAACGACTTTAGTCGTAAACACAACACAACCATTGCATCTTTCAGTGGCCCACTTTGGGCTTTGTTCGAATTCTTTCATTCACGTTTCAATCCCCACCTATTGTTTGAAAGCCTTCAAATAAATCACGATCTGGCGTTTTTGTTAATACGGTTAGCTGAGCTTACTCAGGAAAACATAAAAGCGATGCCGTACCGCGCACATGCAATGACATCGATCAGGCATCGATTTGCCGACTGTAAGATTGAGTTTTCCTCTCGACATGCAGAATGGGCGAGTGACAATCCATTATTTACGATTGTTTTTGCTAAACGTATGCAAATCACGCACCAACGTCACTACAGCAGGAGGTTTACAGGAAGAAAAAAAAACTAAAAACATTTGTAGAGGCCCGACTAAGGGGAAATCCGTTCCACAGTTATCCATCCCTGGTATCACTGCTGCTGTCAGTAGGTCACGTGTATATTGATGGTAACCCACCACAAGGGAACCACAATGCAGTTGTTCAGCAACTGCTGACGGCTTTTGCATGACGCGCAAAGGCTGTGAATGAAACACTGCAGTGCTCCGTTAGACAATTCATAAATAATCATTGTTATTAGTCTTCGTCGTAATAATAACATCGAGAACTGGGGACTAGACCTCCACGCTGCTGACGAGGTGGCTGGCTGCCTGACTCGGCAAGACGAGCAGTAAATGATGTCAAATAAATAAACTAACGAGGTGGGCCAACGAGCGCACAAACGAGATCGTGAACCACGTGGGAAACAATACAAACGAGTCTTCTTGGTTCTTTCGGTAAAGTCACGTAGAAGGGAAATAATAAAATAATAAAAATAAAACATAAAAAAATTATTTTGCTGTTTTGTTTTTAATTATTATGTTTTATTTTTATTCTTTTATTATTTCCCTTCTACGTGACTTTACCGAAAGAACCAAGAAGATGAATCCCTGCAGTCACGAAAGCTTTAAATCGAAATTTAATACAAACAAGGTCGTAAACCACGTGTGCAACAATACAATACAAAAAAATCGATTCTCGACTCGAATCACAAACCTCAAATTGTGACAATCCGTCACATTGGCGGGGCCGTGTCAAATTGGCTACGTACGGCGCGAAAGAAGTTCCACGTGCATCCACGTACTTATAATCACCTGCCCTCCAATGCACGTCACACACGAAACCACATGAGCCGTTGTTGTTGTTTACAAGATGCTTGCGCAGGGTGGTGGTCCAGATGTCATGTGACCCCACCCCTCTGTTTGAAATAAAACCTGACTTTAATAACACATTAAGTGGAAACACCCTGTCTAGGGGAACGACCATACCCTGGCTCTCATACACATCCCATGAGCAAAGGTTGGCTACGTACGGGGGGGCAAATGAAGTTCAACGTGCACGCGTGCGGACGTACGCACACCGAGCGGCGCAACGAAAGTGGGAATCAGAAAGGGGCACCGCGAGCCGCTTTAACGGCGTCACAAAAGGAGGCAATTCGAGAAATCCTCCTTGTCCTCCTCGCCCCAGCCGCTGTATAACCCGCTTACTCAATGCCGTGCAGCTAAACAACAACAACATGTGAGCGAAGACTTGCACCCCCCTCCTCCTACCCGGCCGTTCGTATGACCGCCGACTGAACTCGGCTGTACCCACGTGGCTTCTATGAGTCCAACCCCAAAACTTGACCTCATCGCAGACAAAGAAACCCAGTAAAGTCTCCCTCCCGGAGGCTGTTGGGGAAAGTGCTGTTAGCGAGCACCCGTGAAGGCCGGCACGGTGCCACGAAGGGGTTGGTGGCCGGCCAGCACCACGCTCCGACCGCCTTTGTCTTCCCGGTGGCGATGATTTTTACACACCGCACCAGGCAATCAATTGAGGCTGAGTCGACCTAGGGGAGGCCCGGTTCCGACAATCGTCACTGGTGTTGGCAGTGAGCGGGAATCGAACCCGGGAAGCTGGGTTCGTAGCGCAGCGCACTAACCGCTACACTACCGCTCCCCACCACCACCACCACATTTACTCAGTATGCAAAAACACAGCCGATGTTGGCGAGTCGGGGTCAGGTGAGGAAGACAGCCCAGGATTGACCACGAATGGGGGAGGGAGGAGCAAGCGCCTTTCCTATAACCGTTGCGTTTTGTTTGCAGAGGTAAAACGCTCGAGGAAAAAAGGTGGAAAGCGTGAACGACCGTCCGGGTGGTAAAAGGGTTGCTGCTCATTTGACCCTCATAGCACCGAGCCAGCGGCGAGACATTCCACATTACCGTGGCAGGAGCCAAGCATTTCCATAACTAATCGCCTTCGCGGAAAGACACAAAGTAAAAGTCGTTAATAATGGAGAAACACGCGGCCGACGCGATGCGCCTGCGGGGTACGGTTCCAATGAATAAATGAGTCAGGCTTGGGGGTTAAGGGATCATTCTAGGGCAGTGGCAAAGGTCGCAGAGTTTAGTGGTTGAGGCAATGCTGCGAATGGGCCAGACGTGGCTGGAGAGTTCTCGAACCACGACAATTGTACGTGCGCTGAACTTCTTTTGCACCCTACGTAGCCAACCGCGCTAGTTGGAGGCGCCACTCGGTTTGGCCGGCGTGGAATGATCGCGCTGATGGTGCACCAGCTTTGTATCCTCCCATACCCCCCCCCCCCCCCGGGCGCACTCCTCCACACTTCCATCTGAACGTAATACATCAACGTAATGCGCGTGCGTTACCTCCGCCAAGAGAGAGAGAACGAGCAATGCAGAAAACAACAACGGCCATTTAACGTGTTCGTTTTTTTTGTTCAAATGGTGCTTGAGACAAATTTGCAACGCGGCTGATGTTAACCTTTACGGGGGAAAGAAATGTCTCAATCGATTTGTTAAACAACAAAAACTCATGCTTTTAAAAAATACATACAATAAACAAAACGATGTTTCGCCCAATGGTCCTGCATAGCGATGAGTATCTATATTTTATTTAGGTCATAGTGTTGTCGATGAATGCGCCGTTGAGGTTTTATTTTCCCCTGCGCCACCGCCAACGTAGCAGCAGCACCGCCGCGTTGACGAAAACAAAGTGCTGTATGTTGAACTTCTTTCGCACCGTACGTACGAACGGAACGTACTTAAGTTAAACATTTTCATGCTGTTACCCACCACTCCCCCTCCCCCCCCAAGCTCCCTCTAACACAGTGTTCTTCCAATGTTTTGGAAGGAGAGAAACAAACTGCTGACGGTTAAAGGTCAATGTACCATGCTACGCATTGGTCTCGGCGATAGGATTACAATCTGGATAAAAAGATATAGCCACGGCCAGGTTACCCGATGTGTCCCCTAGCAACGCAGTTACCACCTGCTCTGTTCGTTTACAAACCCCTCTCATTCATTCGCAATCAACTTCTCAATTGCCATCGAATACGTGCCGTGTCTACTGCACACGACACCCGCGCGGTAATTATAACCCCTCCCGCCGCCGCTGTTAGCCCAGCGCGCGCGCGGACGCAATGGAAACTCGGAAGGTTCCGTAAAATACTGGACGCGTGTCAACGCATAAATATTTACGGGCATTCGGACATGGGTCTTAATGTGCTCCAACGGAGAGTCTGCGAAAGTTCGGGGAAAAATTGTCAAAATATATGATAAATAAAGCAGCGGATGGAATACTGTCGTATGCTATTGTGATATATTGTGTGTGTACATAACACGTGGTTCTGTCTCGAGTACGGGGTATGCATCGATGTGCTTAGATTATGCGAGCGTGTTCATTGCAGCTCAGTTGGAGAGGTAGTCGTGGGCCCATGAAATTCAAGGGCGCTAGTTGAAATCTCAGCCAGAATTTTGCTGAGTGCATAATCACAATCACATCATCATCACCCCGATCACCATTATAACCCTCATCGCTAATAACCGTCATCAACACCATTATCTGTATCATCAAGATACATCATCACGATATTTATCATTGCAATCATCACAATTAACGTCATCATCTCTACTCTGTAATGGGCACCCCCCTCCTTGCGAGTTGCATCACTGAAAAAGTCAACAAGTTGCAGCAATCCGACTGTGCTTTGCCGTAGGAATGTGCCATTTCCACCGCTTACACAAGTCGTTGCAGTTGAGAGCGTGGCGGCTTTACTTGCCGCGGTGGCGAGATGTTAACTTCCTCTCCTGGTACGCAGGAGATTCGTGGGTTCGATCCCGACCCTGATATTTGGAGTTTGCAAATTCTCCCTGTGGTCCCGTGGATTTTTCTCCAGGTCCTCCCGATTTTTTCCTCCACATTTAGAATCACAGCGTTTATAGTTATTTAGCTGCTATAAATTTCCACGCGATGAAAATACACGTCGTTGAGCTCCCATTTGTGATAGTCAGGTCACTTCTAAAAAAACAACGAAATAGTTCAGTGGGGCCTTACCTGGTATAACATATTTTTTATGACCGACGGGGCACCGGTAAAGAAAAAATAAACCCGACAACGGACGCGAGCCCCCATGCGAGCTCTCTTACCGGCAAGTTTGACGTTCATGTTGGAGTCCAGAAGCAGATTCTCGGCTTTGAGGTCGCGGTGCACCACGCCGTGCTGGTGGCAGAACCCCACGGCCGCCAAGATCTGCGAGAACTTCCGTCGCGCCTCGCGCTCGCTCAGTCGCCCGTGGCTCGACAGGTAGTCTGCCGAGAGAAGCGGGGAAGGGTGGGGTGGAAGGATGAGCAATGTCTGTGAAGAGTTGTTTTTTTGCGGTCGCGCTGTAAAACTCCCCGACGTTGTATACACGTGGGTTGGCCACCGATTGTTGATCGGCTGGAAAGATGCCCCAACTTTTTCACGCCGCGTGCCCGGGAGCTTGTTGAAGAAACCGAATTAAACGTGAGCGATCTACTTGAGTTGCCGAAGAAGCCTCCAGCACCTGGGGCGAACCATTGGACATCGCACGAAACAACATGGAAACACATCGGAGAGAGACGCCGGTTTTTTGACATCGTCCTGCTAAATGCCTCCACAATTGGAGCCTCTACGGGGCAGTTATTACACGTGCACGCACGCACGCTTCGGCGCTTTGTAATTCCATTCTCATCTTGATGCGAACGTGTGTGTGCCATCCACAGGCCTCGTTGACCCGCTACACTTTACAAAGACCTCCCCACGCGCTCAGGCAGGGTTACATGACCCCCACGCCGCCTGTGAGGGTCGTGGGGGTCACATGACACCCACACCGTGCGGACCATGGGGAGCCACGTGACCCTGCTTCACCTTGCTGGTCAGCGCGGGTTGGTCAAGGCGACAAGGATCCGATAACGCTTGCCACCAATGTTAATTACAGTCCGAAATCAAACTCCGGTTACCAGGTTCACTGGGCAGCATGCTAATCGTTGCATCACCGCTCCATACAGTTCATAAATGACCTTGATAAAACAAAAAAGACTAATTCTAATTCACCCTGAGTGTGCCCGATCTCTTCTGATCTCTGAAGCTAAGCCATTTTTAATTCATGCATGCATCGATTCATTCACACCTTACGTGTATGTATCAAACGCAATTCATACGTCATTAATTATCTTATTCCATAAGATGTGACGTGAGCGCAGAGAGCATTTAGTTTTGAAACGTGTTCGCGATTACGCAGCGAATTTTTATCGAATGTTCTGAATTGCGCCTTTGTAGCAAGTGAATGTAAATGTCTTAAAACAGACGTGAATTAAAATCAATCACCACAAAACTCATTAAATTATAAAGCATTAACAAATGCGCAGAAGTCGCTATGCGCGCGCACAAACGCGCACGGGCAAGCCAGCAGGGGCAGCGCGAACGCGTGCGGTCGCTCTGAACGCTGTAACGGCACAAAAGGTGAAACGTTTATAGCGCCCTGGCCTCGCGTCACCCCGTCGCAGTTGCAACATCTCTACAGACAACGTACCCCCGTCTGCCATGTGCACCTTGGTGAGCCGGGGTGAAGAGTTCTCGTTGGCGCGTTTGCAGCGGTGCAGCGGAGAGAGAGGAGAGCGGCAATCTCGCCGCCGTGGAGAGACATTAACTGCCTCGCCTGGCGTGCATGAGGTTGTGGGTTCGATCTCGACCCTGACTCCGACTGGAGAGTTGGAGTTTGCATGTCTCTCTCTCTCTCCCCGTGGTCGCGTGGATTTTTGTCCGGGTCCTCCGGTTTTTCCCTCCACATTTAGAATCAACGTGCGTTAATAGAGTATACATTTACACATGATAAGCCACTTTGTTGAACTATCATGTGTGGCCAGGTCGCTTCTGAAAAAGACCTACGTAGCTCAGGGGGCCTTACCTGGTGAAATGAAAAAAAAGTAGTAGCAGTCGTAAAAAGACTCGAGCCTTTAGCGGATGGCCACCCTCTCTCCCTCCCTCCCTCACTCTCGCGCCAGGCACGACGACTCTCTTTCCAAAAATCAAAAGCAGCATTAAAGTCGAATTTCCTTTTCATGTAAAAACGCCGTGGCATTTTTACGCAACCCAAATTGGCGATTTTGCGAGCTCCCTCGTTTGTTTCGTTTTAACCGTTTTACAAAGCGGAGCGGCGCCAGCAACGCAACAATACGCCCGCCGCGACATGTGTTTTTCTTTTTTACGTAGAAGGCCTTGCCCAGACCTCAAAGCAAAGGGACCAGGGGATCTGAACTCTGTTTGTTACCGACACTGAGAGTCGGGATTTGAACTCGGGAACCCCCCCCCCCCCGCCGCCAAGGAAAGCTGGCCCAGCTTCAAGCCGGCAAAGATCACCCGGCCAAGAACACATGTGGATGCCAGGGATAGAGTTGCAAATTGAAATACGCACACACGAGAGCCCATTGCGTTGCGCTGTGAAATGCAAAGTTTTTTAGGCGGTGCTTAATTTTAACCGCTAAACAAGGTGGGAATGATGTCGAATGGGATGGTAACATTTGGCAGTCTGTGAGATTTTGGATTTTTTTGTTTCATATAAAATGCGTATTTTTTAAAATGCACACCTGCAATGCTAAACTTTTGGTCTCAAATCGAATTCGAAATGATGGCCCTTTTAAAGGCACCGGCATTAAAAAATGAAATCGGCCGAAAAGGAAATTTTTTTTTGAATGCGCCAAACAATGTAGGAAATAACAATTTAAATCGGCTGCCCTGCACACAATGAAAAGCATAAAAACGCATTTCAAGTTGCGGCCGTTCTGCGCAGACTTTGGGGAATAACGCCGAATTCTGTTTCACTTCGTGCAAAGTGCGAAACACGCATTGTGTCAGCGGTCGCCAGGCAACCGTATCATCACCACCTAAAGAGGACGTTGTCACGGCAACCGCCGTTGCCATGGGAACCAGGGGGGGACTGACGTCATTAGAACGTGGCTCCTCCAGTTTGTCCGCGCTCCTAACGCGCGCGCAATCATCTGCAGCCTCGCCGTGCCGCCGCGCGCCTTTCCATCAGGGCCCCTTTGTGCCGCGCGCGCAGACGTCACTTTTCCACTGCGGCGCGCTTCTAGCGTGATGAGTGGAGCCGCCGCAGGGCTCGGAGGGGGAGGGAGGGAGGAGGGGGGGGTTTGGTGGAGGTTGGAATTAAAAATAAAGAACTTCGCGCACGGTTGACCGGTCCGACCGGGCTTTTGAGAACGCGCTGAAAGGTGCGCGAGCGTCGTGACGCGACCGAGTTTGGAGGCGAGCGAGCCAGCGACGATGGCGGTGGCGCGGCGGAGAGGAGGGGGGGGCGGCCCGTGGGGTGCAAAACGCACGGCTTGCAAGAGTCGAGTCGTCGGCGAGCCATGGCACGTCCGGTGAACTTCCTAGTGGCCCATTTGACAATTCACTGCTGGATGAGGGCTCCATACCTGTTAGTGCCTCTCTCAACCTCATCACAGACCAATTCAGACCTTATTGGTCACCCCGTGCCCTTGTAAGTCTCAAAGTTCATCCCACAAAGTCCCATCACAAGAGAGAAACACAAACATCTAGACAAAGATTTTTTTTTTGCCCGTGCTGAAACGGCTGTAGGCCATATGACCCTGAAAACTCAATATCCCTGTACAAGAATACGGGGTAAACCGTTTGGGTTGACAGATATGCCACTCTCTGGCGTTGGTCGGCGAGGGTTTGGTAAACGTGGTTCAGATTTTCACTCGTTGCAGATGTCGGTCCAACGGTCAAAGGCCGAGTGATTTTCGACACGTTTGACACATTTCGTGTTGTTGTTTGAAAAATGTAACTCGGGTCGCCGGGTTCGTAGTGCAATGTGCTAGACATTGTAATATAATAAACATTGCACCACATTGTAATATACCAGCCGAGTAGACAAGCATGGGTGCAAATCAGTGCACCCTGGGAGCTCTTTCTATAGAAACATAGAGTTTAGAAACGTGCGTTTAGATTATTTGGCTGCTATACTCTTCCACGTAATAAGCCACTTCGTTGAGCTATCATTTGTGGCCAGATCACTTCTGAAAATAACTATATACCTCAGCGGACCTTACCTGGTAAAACAATAATAATATCATTAGTAGTATATACGCTTATGCGTGTATCTGCACTTAGTGTGTACGTGTACACGCATGAAAACATAATTTGCATAAAAGGGTCAGCTGATCAAAATATTGAGGTGTTCTTTTTCTCTCGGCAAAACAATTTTCTACTTTCCTCTTTATTTTTTTCAAGGCAGATCTTCAAAGCGGAAACAATTCTATGCTATGAGAGTGAAGGGAATATCAAACGCGTAAATCATATTGTCAGCAAATATGTAAAAAAACACATGCGTCGTGAAATCGCCCCGAGGTATCACTGCAATAAATCATAGAATTAAATAATAATTCAGCACTCGAGGAGAGCGAGCCTCTTAATAATGCACTTCCATCCTTTGCCTGTAAGTTCCGGATATGCGCATCATACAGCAGGCCACCTTGATGAGTGTGCAAAGTCCAACGTTAGATGAATGAGCCAATGTCGAGGCACTGGAAAGCCTCACACCGAATTCGGTCGCTAACAGCAGGACACCTACAGAACAACGAGCCGCTAAATAATGAACACAGGCAATGCATACACAGGTAACACGACGCGTGTGTGTGTCCCTGCATTGTAACGAGGTTGGTCAGTAACAGTGTTCACCCTGTTCCGCACAGGGACAGCTGCCACCGTCAAGGGGGGAACACCCCCCCCCCCCCCAGGCAAAAAAAAAAGCTTCGCTCTGAGACACGTGTTGTGATGTTACGGGCGCGACGTTAATTCAGAGTCGTTATATTTCATATTGACATAGCCGGGTCGCTAAAACACAGCGAGTTGGCATGGTCGGTTAGTTGACCCGTGGCACCTGCTGGGTCTGTCCCGTGGCCTCCTGCCCAGCGGGTGTTCGACACTTCACCTGGCCTCAACGTGCACGCAGCCTGGCACGAGCGCCGCGGTGACGTCACCGCCGCTGAGTGGCGAATGGCGGCTGTTGTTGTTGGGGAGGCAATGGGTCCTGAGGTACAAACCCAAAGCAGGTGCTCGTGCGGCCAGGTGGCTAACGCACACAGCCACGGTTTGTAAAGACGCATCTGTCCGTGCGGTAAAGACACCCTCCTCCAGTTTGGGGTTTCGTGTCACCCGGAGGATAATGGCGTTGTGTTTCACCGCGATTTGAACAAAGTGTCACCTGATCCCCCGTAAAATGTGGATGAGCGGATCTTTTAAAACAACGGCTTCCCGCAAAACTCCCACACGCTTTCCCTTATAGGGCGAAATGCAAAACACCAAACTATTTTTTATTTTACTAGGCAAGACCCACTGAGCTATATAGATGTTTTTCACAAGCGGGCCTGGCTTTCACAAATGACAGCGCAACGAAGTGGCTTATCGCGTGGAAATGTATAGCGGCCAAATACTCCAAATGCGTGATGTCGATTCTAAATGTGGAGGGAAAAAACGGGAGGACCCGGAGAAAAAAATCCACGCGACCTTGGGGAGAGAGACACCACAAACTCCTGAGCTAAGGCTGTGTTTCTTGCGTCGTCTGTGCCACACGGGCAATGTCTTTTATTTGAATTTCGCTTCGTCGAACAGAGTGGGAACGGTGGTGCGGTGGTTGACGCACCGCGCTACTCCTGGTCACGGCTAACATCGGCATGTGATATCTGAAGTGGTCGTAGCCCGCCCAGCCACTGATCTTTCATCAACCATCGCTGGCCAGCACGGTGAAGTACGATCAAACGTCCTCACGTTGAGGGGAGGCCTTCATCCGGTACAGCATTGGATTGAGACGAAGCGTCTTCTTCTTTCATCTGCCTTGCATGTATGTACGTACGCGCACTTGAACTTCTTTCGCACCGTACGTAGCCAACCGTGCTAATCGGAGGTGCGATTCGCACGGCTTATGTAGAGCGGCCATGAGAAGAGATGTCCTTGTGAGTGATCTAGGCACTCAAATGCGTCGTCCGTGGTCTGTAAAACTTCTTGAAGAGAACCGGCTCAGCGGCGTCACGCAACCGACAGTGCCTTGCCAACGGCGCGGTACGACCACGCGCAGCAATTTAATAAAAACAAAACAAAAGCGGAGGATGTAAAACGAAAAAAAAACACCTTAAAGGCCAAGCCCGCTTTTTGTTGTTGTTTGAGGACCCCAGGTGGGTGATGGGGGCACGGCGGGTGGGGGGGGGGTTTCACAGGAGCCACCGCTTGAAATGCAAACTCGACGGGGGGGGGGGGGGAACGGCAAAAGCTTATGGCCGGGGTGTGAGCACGGCACGCCGGCCGCGTCAAGGGGGGCCGCCCTGCCCCCCCCTTCGATGAAGGTCACGCCCGGAAAACGCCCGGCAAATACCGCCAATGCTCGCGGTGGGAGCCAGGGAGTGGGACGTCACGGCCGTGGTGGCCCAGTTGGGGCCAGTTGGGGCCAGTTGGGACCAGTGGGGACCAGTTGGGGGCCAGTTGGGGCCAGTTGGGGTTGGGGCCAGTGGGGCCAGTTGGGGCCAGTTGGGACCAGTGGGGACCAGTTGGGGGCCAGTTGGGGCCAGTTGGGGTTGGGGCCAGTGGGGCCAGTTGGGGCCAGTTGGGGCCAGTGGGGGGCCTGCGAGGGCCCCTCCCCTTGGCCACACGTCACGGGTGCTCATCAAACACGGCCCCCCGCGCGGCGGCGCTTGCGTTTGTGCGCGCGCGCCACGGACGTACAGCCGGGCCGCGTGTGTGCGTGTGTGTGCGCACGCACACGGCGGAGCGGTTAGAGTTGCGCTGCGCTACGGATCCGGGCACCCGAGTTCGATTCCCGCTCACCGTCCAAGATCAGTGACGATTATCTGAACCGGTCTTGAGCCTCCCCTAGGTCGAATCAGCCTCAAATTAGTACCTGGTGCGGTGTGTAAACATCGCCACTCGGGAGACAAAGGTGGTCGGGCGTGGTGCTGGCCACCCACCCCCTCGTGTGCCGTTCCGGCCTTCATAGGTGCTCGCTAACAGCACTTGTCCCAACAGTCTGTTAAGGCTACACGGGGGATCTTCGTCTTTGTGAAGGAAGCGCAATGGTTAACGCGCTGCGCTACGAACCCGGTGACCCGAGTTCGATGCCCGCCCACGGCCACCATCATCAGTGACGATTATCTGAACCGGTCCTAGGTAGACTCAGCCTCAAATGAGTACTTGGTGTGGTGTGTAAGTAAACGTCAGCACTGGGGAGACAAAGGCGACCATGCGTGGTGATGTCCTACTTCCCACGTTTGTGCGCCGTGCCAGCCTTCATCAGTGCTCGCTCACATCACTCGTTCTCAACAGTGTGTGGTGGCTACAGCAGGATGTTCGTCTTTTTCCTCGTATATTTAATGCACACTGAGCATACAAGTTTTAATTTTCTTCCACAAATAAAAATGCGAGTACATTTTATTTTACGATGCCTTCATAGTCTGCTGCAATACCCTTTAGTGCTGCATTTCACAATTTGCATTCGTCGTTTTAAACAACTCGACATTTTAAGCGATACACGCTCACATATTTCCCTACTCACGAAACCCACGACCGTACTGTGTTTACAATGTTACAGCGCACAATTCAGATTTTTTTTTCTAAACACGTATCTAACAATTACCATTGCGCCTTCCGATTCTCGCCGATTTTTCGTTTGCCCGGCAAAAGATAAAAAAACCCAACTCCCAATGCCACCGATTTCACTCCCTCTTACTTGCCTTACAAACGACGCGATATAATAATACACACGGACGCGCACCATGCAATTAGCTCGCCCCCCGCACATTCGCACGTACCACGGGTTCACTTGAAGTGTGACGTCGGTCGCAGGTTCGTCGCACGCTCTTATCAAGGGCTGTACGTTCCGTTCTGGATTTATTTCTGAATTTTTGGGGGGGTATAACAATGCCATCAGCACTGCGGCCACCCCCCCCCCCCCCCCCGCCAATTCAATCCACAGCAGCCTCCCATGTACCCTTCTCCCACCGCCCCCTCCACAGATGATCGCGCGATCAGTTTTGAGGGCACAGCGGCGTCTCGTTCGAGAACGAGCGCTGTACTCTTCACGGGACGTCTTGCTTCAATTGCAGGTATCCAGTCCCAATCTGTGTTTTTTTTTTCGTTTTGTTTCCTAAATCATTTACTATTACGGAAAACCTTCGCCGAGTCTCAAGAGTCTTTGAGCTGCAGTGATTCAATGATTATGCCGATTTGATGTGCTAATGTCTGATTTGTCTGTTGTTCACAATTGCACTCTATAAAAATAAAAAATAGTTTTGAGCAGCGATGGTTACACCATCTCGTCTTACTTGACACGTTTGGCCAAACTCCTTGTCGGCCCACGTGATTTTTTTTTTCTCGCCAAAACAGTGAATCCCGGCGCAGACAGAGAGTCTGCAACCTGCTTGCCACACTGCCTCCTGCAGGCATCGCACCGCTGTCCTCTGGTCTCACGTGCACGATGGGCCAGCTCTGTGCGCAATCCACCAACCCTGCGTTGCCGGGTCGCTGCGTGGCAAAGCCGCGTGGCTCCATACCACGCTCGGCCTGACCCTCTGTGATCTCGCGCGATTGTTCCTGAGCGTGTGACGAGGAGGAATCCGTTCCAACTCGGCTCCTCGTGACTCACCAAACGCGAGTGCGCAGTTGCGAATGCGCGCCAAGGTTAATTATTTTATCATTTAACAATCAATAGGGGGGGAGGGGGGGGGGCACGTGACATGTCAATGTCTTATTAGCAATTTAATAGGAAAAGTTGTGCGAAGGTGGGGAAAGGAGATGGAGTGTGGAGATGAGCGACAGCGTTCGAGAACCCCTCGGTCGCATGTGCGTACGTCGCTCGGATGCGAGTTGAGGCGCACGCGGCGTGGATTTGGGGGCGGCCAGAACTTTTTTGAACGATTTGTCGTTGCAAATTCGCGGAGAACTGTTTCCAGCAGTGACCAATAGACGTTTTTGTAACTCGAGAAAACTACGAATACACCTATGTACAGCGTCACTGGATAAGCACACACACACATACTCAGCACGTATTTCCGACTCTGGGATGAATTCCAAAAATTCTGAAAATCCGGCCTAGATATGACAAAAGGGATTCATCTGACATGACATCACTTCTTGTGATGTCAACTGCACGATGCTACGTCCGTGCTTTTCCCACCACAAGTGGTGTCACATGGCATCAGGTGACGTTACTCCTGTTAGCGTGACGATACTTAAAACGATTACATCAAGCAAATGATCCGAACACCTTAAAGCCCGGGCAACGATTGTAAAGTGTTTCTTTCAACAGCAAAAAAGAAATCTGAAAAAATATATTTGTTCTTTTCTTAAGCAATCTTCACCCATGATGCATACGCAGATAAATACGCAAATACTGCGCATACCTTACAAAAACGTAGAAAGCAAGGGGCAATGAGACATCGCCAATCAAGTTGAGACGCGTCTCTGTGATTCACCCTCCAGCTTGTGTGCGTCGCACGCGCGTCATCGCCGGCTGATGCTCTGCACACAACGCCCCAGCAGCGTAACCACCACCCCGCGCGCCCGATGACTACGCCTCGACTAACATTTAGAGAAACTCAATTGGTGCGAGCCTCAGACTCCCACACGCGCCGACAGCAGAATGACAAAGATCCCACCCGATCGTCCCCCAAAGACTGTTGGGGCGAGGGCTGAGCAAGCACCCATCAAGGTGGGAAACGGCATAACGAGGAATCGGTTGCGGCCAGCACCATTGCCGGTTGATGTTCACACATCGCTCAGGGTACTCGTTTGAGGCTGAGTCGACCTAGGGGATTCCCCCAAGACTGTTTTATATGTCACTCGCAAATTTTCGGTCGCCTGGTGCACAAATCACACTCCACCACTGCTCCTCCTTCGCTGACTCACTCACTCACCAACAAATACAAAGATCCACCGTATAGCCTTTAACAGACTGTTGGGGCAAGTGCTGTTAGCGAGCACCTATGGAGGCTGGCACGGTACACGAGAGGCTGGGAGGCCAGCACCACGCCCGGTCACTTTTGTCTCCCTCTTAGCGATGTTTACACACCGTATCCAGGTACTCATTTGAGGGCAAATCAACCTCGGGGAGGCCCAGGACAGGTTCAGATAATCGTCACTGTTGTTGGTGGCCGTGAGCGGGGACTGAACTCGGGTCGCCGTATTCGTAGCGCGGCGCGCTAACCACTGCAACGCCGCTCCCCATGAACCAACACACACACAGATAGCTTTAAAGCGACACTTCGCTGGCAGAGAGAGCGAAGGTCAAGACACAGAGCGCCCCTGTGGAGCCTCACAAGTTTGACCCCTTCAGTTAATGAAGCTGAACTTCCCGTTCGCATGCACTCGCTCCTACGGGGGCAGGAGGGGGGGGGGGCGAGCGAGCCCCATAGGCACAGGAGCAAGCGCGCACCAGCCAACAGGTGCTCACACCAAGCCACAGAGCGTGCAAAGATGCTCAAGGTGCCTCGAGGTTTACGGTCAGAGCCCCCGTGTGTCTGCGTATGAACAGTGTCAGTGCGATGGTTATTTCAGCTCGTTCGCTCAACGGAAACTCCTCGAACTCAGGCGGTGATGTTTCATTGTCCGTTAGATAAAGAATTTGAGTGGTCCTGGCATCATTCGTCAGTGAGGTGAGCCACGGCTGGGAATCGCTGAGCTATCATTTGTGGCCAGGTCGCGTCTGAAAAAGAGCTATATAGCTCAGTGGGCCTTACCTAGTCAAAAAAATAATAGTTTAGTTTAGACAACGTACTCGGTACTACTCATCTGCGGCTGAATCGACGGATATTTTTTGTTGTAGGTATTTGGAAGTTGTACAAATGAACGTGCTGTATTCAATCACAGTACGAGAGGCGCAGCAAAACTGCAGATAACCACGTGACCCTGTTGAGCTCAGTTCTCCGGTTCCGCAGCGCAAACCTGCACGCGCGAATGTTTGAACGGCGCCCCACGCTGCCACTCGCACTCGCACAAAGGCCCTGTCAGGCTCTTATCAAAAGCAAAGGCAATGTTCATCTTCTTGGTTCTTTCGGTAAAGTCACGTAGAATGGAAACAATAAAAATAATAAAATGAAACATAATAAAATATTTTATTATGTTTTTTTATTTTTTTCCATTCTACGTGACTTTACCGAAAGAACCAAGAAGATGAACCCCTGCAGTCACGAAAGCTTTAAATCGAAAGGCAATGTTATCTGCGAATGCGTCACACCATGGCGGCACCTCCGATGGGCTCGTGTTAATTTACGGGGGGGGGGGGGGGGGCTGTGAACGCCCGTTGTCCACCCACGCATTCCACAACCACTGCGCGGTGCGCTCCGATTGCTTGCCCAAATAAGCATGGGGGCGGCCTGTGCTCATCTCCCCTGAGGCAATTGGTGGAAATGTTACATTCCTTTGGTGGGGACGAGTCTATCCGTAGGACAACTACTGTTAACTTTCCCCACAAAGTTGTTCATCACTTTATCGAGGTTTACACACTGCACCAGCTATTTTATGCTGGATAGTCCCCAGGCAAGGCCCTGGACGAATTTGTTTATTCGTCACTGATGTTGGTCGTGAGCGGGAATCAAATTTGGGTCGCCGGATCCATAGCACGGTGTGCTAACCACGAGATTAGCACACCATAATGGTTGGCTACGTCCTGTGCGAAAGAAGTTCAACAACATGCAGAGACAAAGATCCCCCAGTTAGCCTTCAACAGACCGTTGGGGAAAGTGCTGTCCGCGAGCGCCTTTCAAGGCCAGCACGACACACGACGGGGAGTGGGTGACCAGCACCAAGCCCGTCCACGCGTCTTCCCGGTGCCAATCTTTTACGCACCGCACCGGTGGAGGGGGGGTTAATTATTTTAAGGCTGAGTTGACCTACACACGCAGGCAAGACGCTGGGCATGTGCGTGGAGGAGGTTGGGGGGGAAGCGAGGCAAGTAGTGGCCGAGAGGGCAACTCACCGAACATCTCGCCGTTCCGCGCGTACTCCGTGACGAGATAGAGCATGTTCTTTGTCTCCATCACCTGTCGCCAAGGCAGGGCAAGGGGGGAGTGGCGGAGGGAAGGGGAGATGGAAACAAGCGAAGTTACAAAGGGAGACTCTACACTCGGCGGGGCGGCAGCGGGTGTAGAGGCTCACAGCGGTGTAGCGCGGAGGCAAGAATGGACAATTAGTGTGCTCCGAAGACCGCCGAGGCAAATTTTGTTATAAATCATCAAGCGCATCAGCTTCTTGAATTACCGTGGATTACGACCGTCAATTTGTGCGTGGTTTTTGTGTGTGTGTTGGCGCAGTCGGTGCACAACACCGTGTGTAAGAAAAATAATAATAATAAAAACAAGGAGTAAATGATCTAGGGTGACTGGGATATCGTCGACAGCACAGGAGGTATTGAAACACGCCAAAAATGTCCAGCTGCCTCGGAGTGACGACAGCACATTAATTGTGCGTCCGCACTTCATTTCAGCTTCGGTTTCATTCAGCGAAGTTATACCGCATTCTCCGCAGTCAAAGGGACACTTTTGTTTTCACTTCATGACGTAAGGACAAATTCGACGGTGCCGCTTATTCGGCGATCCGGTAGCTGTGTGCGCGTGTACATGCGTATGTGAGCAGATATATACCTTATAACCGTATCGCTATGTTTTGGGCAGTGCATTTGACTTTCTGGAGTTGGGGGTCTTATAAATCAAGAGAATACGGTGATACTAAATTAGTTGGGACAATCCAACCTTATAGGGCCGCTTGGCTTCTCACAGTAATCTCCGTGCGTAATTCACCACGTGACTTCGATAATTATTCAGCGATTATTTAAAACCGCAGTTTATAACACAAAAAAACCCCCACAATTTTTTGGTTTGTTTGATGGCGGCCGAGGGCTGGGCACCTGACCAAGCAAGCGGTGAAGTGGGTTTGTTAATTGCGCGCTCGCTTGAGCAACGCTGCCGCGCGCCCATTAAAGGCGCTCGCATTTGCTTGACGGATGCACGGCCGGGTGGGTGGTGCGGGGGGGGGGCACGGGGGGGGGGAGGGGCTTTGTGGGGGGTTGGGGGGGGCACTTACGTACGTAAGCTCTGAGACTTGACGCCGCCATCAATCAAAATTCTAACTTGCCTTGGAACTGGTTTCGAACCCCCCTGTGGTCTGTCATTTGCCACCCGCGCCGTGTAAGTTGGAACCGATGAATAAAAAGGCAGATGATGGTGATGATGATGGTGATAATGGCCAAAACTACAAACGCCTTTTTAATCCACTAATAATATAATGACGGGCGGTGACGTGCCGAGCATACTCTGCACTTTAGCAGAATTATCACAAGCGTTCACATCATTCCGGGTTATTCTGGAATCTAGTATACCGGGCTTATTATGACACCATAAAAGGGCGGCTTTGTTTATCGACTGGCTCTGAATCACTGCAACCCAGGCCTGAGGCGTAAATGCTCACATTTCAGATTATTAGTGGTCAGTGTAAAATTTTATTGCCCGTATACCACCGTGATAAATTTGTACAATTTAACTTTCTTCTGCAATGGCCATCATTGGTTTCCCAAAAAACTAATCCGAATTCCAACAAGTTAAGAGAGAGCCCATTTATACGTGCATTTTTTTTTTGGAAGGGTATTTAGACCCGCGAGAAGAATTGACAGTGGGGGGGGGGGGGGTAAGAGGAGGGAGCCCCCACCCCAAGCCACTGTCTGTCTTGTGACCGTGTCTGATACATCTGTGGAAATAACTAATTATATTTCATCTCGAATAACTCGGTGCCATCTCCTCGCCTGCATCGATGGGAGCGACGCCAATTTGGACATTCACCACGGGTGCGAGTCGACGCGATTGGCCGCAACGGAAGATCGGTTTGCGTCATTGTGCGCGTCTGGGCCAATGGAATTGCTGCTCTTGCAAGGCCACACGGGGATTGTGTTTTGTTCACTCTCACACTAAGAGAGTGCTGCAAGAGGCCCGGTACAGTTTTCCTGTAAACTACATCACTGTGCATTTTGCAGCAGGGGCATCCGCAGCGAATGATACTAGAAATTCCTGGTAACAAAAAATGTGTCTGTGTACGGCCAATTCTTTCCTCATACCTCTCGGTATCCTTATCCCCAGGATGGGTAATTCATGTAAGATGTCAAACTGTACCACCGATTAGCACGGTTGGCTACGTATGGTGCGAAAGAAGTCCAACACACACAGTACTTCTATTCTCCCGTACCTAAGCTCCCCTCCTTTATCAGCTCGCACTGACCAGCGTGGTGAAGTAGGGCCAAAAATAACCCCGCTCCCTTCCCCACCGTGACCCGTACAACGTGGGGAGGCCCTCATCCAGCAGTGGATTGACAAAGGGGGCTGTGCATGGCACAGATACGTTGCAGCTGCTTTGGTGAGTGCCGTGAAGCTCACTAATAAGTCGGCCACAGTGGGAAGGGCAGAGTTTTGTACAAATCCTGCCCAGATTCTCACTGCTGTTAGCGAGCATCTGTTAATGCCAACAGAGAACCATTGCTTTATATTATTATTATTACTTCCCTTCTATGTGACTTTACCGAAAGAACCATGAAGATGAATCCCTGCAGTCACGAAAGCTTTAAATCGAAATTTAACCATTACATTCTCAACCATCCACCCCTTCCGCCTACCCGCTCCCCCTCTGCAAGGCTGACGTCGAACACACGACACCAGTTACTCATTTAAAGTGGCGTGAGTCAAACCTATGGGTGACCCAGGCCGTGCTTTAGTAGATATCAATTGCCACTGGCGCGTATACGCCGGTGGATGCCAGACCAAAGCATTAGCGGACACACTTGCATGTTTCTGCGTGTTCGCATTAAGGGGAATGCTACGTCAAGACGTTTCCACGGGTTAATGTCCATTTCATTGTGGTTTAGGTCGAGAAAGAGTCATCGCAACACATTTTATTTTCTCCAAAGAAATAAACTGGTTGATCAGAAGTCCCGTTTCTCTTTGTGTTTGCATAGCTACGGGGGTTCTTTGTTGTAAAACTCACGCAATATTTTTTGGCAACAATCTCAACGGTTTTGTTCATTGTTCTCGAGGCTTTCATCGGCGATGAGGCTATCGAGTGTGCAGGCGGTGCAACTGCAACTGGGGAACTCACGGGCCAGAGGAGCCCAAAAGCGCCGAGCTATGAAGACAGAGCGAGAGAGACGGAGAGCCCTAGAGGGCCCACATGCCAACAACTGCACCATACGCCGCTGGGTTTCATCCATCGGATTTTACAACGCTGATGGTTGTGCATCGGGAACCCAGAGGTCCAACCCGTCCCACCGTGACCTGTGGGACAGTGAGCGAGCGGCGGATGCGTGCCGAGCGCAAGCGAGCCGAGTGACCGTGCGCGCACACAAGCACGCACAAGCGAGCGCATGTGTGTGTGTGCGCGCATCCGTTGAAGCGTGTGCCCTTCGCGCACGCCTCTAAACAGTTATTACACGAAGCATTTTCTCTGTCGTCCCTCTCTCTCGCTCTCTGTGTGTGCCGTCTGGCTCCCGGCCAAGGCAGGAAGGGGCCACTGACGTCAAGGGACCAGGAAGGAGGGGGTCGCATTACTTTCCTGATACGTCAGCTGGGCAACACTCACGTGTACGCATACACGCCTCTTCCAGCACTGCTGGCGGACACACGCACGCGGGCACACGCGGGCGTCGACAGAGCTGGCTGGCCATCCGATGATTTAAGTCATCCATGGATCTACCGATTTGTATCGGTTCGATTATTCGACTCATCGGATAACGCGAAATAAGTTTCGCCGAATAAATTCTCGGCTCCGTTTGCAAGTTGTGCCACCGGACGGGAGGTGACGGACTGGGCTTGGTGATGTCATCAACATCGTACCAAAGCTGCGTTCCAGCAGCACAGCGCAGCACATCGAGCAGAACGACAGCGTTCTCACTTTAGCTGTATAGACTGTGTGCATCTCGCTGAGGTTGGCATGGGCCCCCTGGTGCCCATGCAGCGCCTGGGTCAGAGGTCGCAAACGGGTTTTGATTCCTTACCCGTACCCATACCCGTACCCAGCCGGGTACGGGTAGCTGGGTATCGGGTAGGGTACGGGTATCGGGTACCCGGTTGCGACCTCTGGCCTGGGTTCCTCCGTCCCGTGGGTTGGGTGCAATTGCACCGCCTGCACACTCGATAGCCGCGCCGCTGACATCTTGCAAGCACGCACCCTCGCAGGCCAATGCGCCCGGCATGTGGCACAACTGTCCGCGTGTGGCACACTTTGCTCGCTGCAAAATGGCATCGCAGCGCTCGTAAAGCTGACAGAGCATCAATTGTAATTCCTTTTTTTTTTGTTCAAGCTTGCAGCTAACGAAGGAATGAAGACTGCGAAAACGCTGCGATTATCATTCTTGATTATTGTTCTCTGTAAATGTTTTGTTCTTCTTAGAACATTCAAGCACGGTGGTGGTGTAGTCAGCCATTCTTATCTGCCTCACGTTTTGCAATCTCTTTTTCTAACCCCCCCCCGCCCCAACCAGATCTCACCAAGCCCCCAGAGTGTCTGGGTGGCAGTGCAGTCTCACACACCCCCTCCACCATCACTCCCCAAAGCCCACAGGCCCAATCTCCCCTCGAGCCCCCACCTTAAACCGCACGCCGCACCCCCCCCAGCCACCCACCCAACTCACATTCTCAGCCACGCTTGGCTTTGCCAAATCTGTTTGTTTATTTATGAGAATCCCGAAGACATTGACGTCAAACTGGGCAACGATCAGGTTACGACACTAAGCCAATGGGCCGACACCCAGTAAATAATTCGACGGCTAAAGAACACAGGCCCGGCTCTGCTGCCCTCACTGACTGCCACCCTCACCGCATGCTCCCCCTTTGGGGAGCCACTCCGGCATTCACTTAGGAACTCGTTTCGACCAAAATAATACCCATTTAGGTGTTCCGTTTACGGTCCGTAGAAAGAAAAAAATTTTACTCTTTTTTTTTTGTTAAACCGCCGCAAGTTTCAAAATGAATGAGAGAAAAAAAACGACGGAAAGGAGAACGATGCAACTTATTTCGTCAACATCATCGTCGTCGTCGACGACCACGATCCATCCACTGCTGGATGAAAGCCTCCCGCAAGTCGTTGCCACCACTTAGGTGTCGGCAAACAATTCAAAACGGCACAATTAAAAAGTGTTCGTAGCAAATGCACTTAAGGATTTGTCTTGTCAAGTGCTCGCTGATAGTACTGCAATGTCGCACTAAGGGCAGTATTTGCAAACCTCCGTGCACAGCAAAACGCTGGCTATAAATTGATAGTTGTCATGTGAAAAGTCTCGTTGGAATGGTGCTCAGGTCCTGATCGTTAAGCCTAATTTATTTGTGTGTTTTTAGGGAGGTACGATTGCAAACGCACAGAAATAATGATGACTGTTGAAATACTTTTTCATGTTCAAAGTTTATAGGTTGAGGAATATTTATCACCATCATTTGCCAACTTAACTGATATAATACCATAAATTGTGATCAATAAAAACGATTTATTACAAAATAATTGTTTTGTTCTTACAATACCAAAAGAAAATTTCTGTGGCAGACTGCAAAATTACATTTTCTGAAAATGTTTTTTTTTTTTTGGGGTGGAATTATAAAAATCGACTCGAGTACAAACAGTGACAATGCAGCCGCCGATAACGATTCTAGCAATTGCAAATTTCGACAAGGGGCACGTGAAGCTGTGGCCAGAAAAAAAAATGCTTGTCGACCATCGCTGGAAGCCAATTATTTTTGTTGCAAAAAAATAAAATAAAACGGACAACTTCCACCCGAAAACATAACGCAGACACACGCACGCGCTCGCCCGGCCCTCTCGCGTTGCGCCGAAAAGCCACTCACAAAGGGTGGATTCTTTTCGTTTCGATTTTTTTTTTTTGGGTAAACGTTAAATAGAATGTTTACGCTTTTGGAACGAGCGAACTTTTCCGGCGGGTATAATCCGGTGCGCGCCCGTGTTTGCGGGTAACTCGCACCAGCGAAACCCCAGTTTTTGTCAGCTGCAGAAAGTGCACGGCTCGGAGAATTCTCACAACCCTCCCGTCCCTCGTGAAGTGAAACAGGGAAGCAAGAGAATAAAAAAACCCTGCCACTTAGTACAATAATGACGCATTTGGGGGTGGAACTGAAACTGTTTCCTTAGCAACGGTTGTCAGGGTAACCATCACAACCCCCACCACCACCACCACTACCCTCCTTCCCCATCACCATCTCCTTCCTTTCACCCCTCCCCCGCCTCCCCACCTCCTGCCAGGAGTCCCCGAAGCCTCAGACACATCCAATTCGTCCTCCCTCCCCACCCAAAAAAGCTAAACCCCCTTTTGTTTTCCTCCGCATCCTCACCTGGTAGAGCTTGATGATGTGCGGATGCGTGAGCAGCTTCATGATTTCCACCTCTCGGTACACCTTTTTGAGATTGCCCTCGTCCAGGTGAGATTTGTCGATGATCTTGATCGCGACCTGGCGAAGCAAGGGCAGAGAGATGCGCAAACAAGGGGGCACCAAGAGGCGAGTTTATTTTTTATTTTTTAAATCCTTTATATTAAGTTCACTTGCTTGCTTGCTTGCGCGCTTACGACCGTGCAAATCTTTCGGTCGTTTTTTAACCCACTTCCCGTGATCCAATCGAGCTGACATTTTGCACACAGACTCGTTGTGCGTGACAATTTATTTTCGTGAAAAAATTTTTCCAAAATTTTCCACTTTTTAGGAAACATTTTTTTCATATTCAATTTAAAATACCAACGTGATAAAAATGAAACTCTTACTCAAGAAAAACAGAAATGAATAATAAAATAAAACCGATGCCACGCATATAAAGGATTTAGAGTGAAAAACTTAGTTTTTACAGGTTAATTTGTGTTCCAGTAACACTGACAGGTCTCGTTATCTTTATGTCTTTACCGCCCATACGAACCTACGCACGTGCGTACGCAAGCACTGAGGTGGTGGGGTGCTGCTGTTTGGGGGCTTGACGTCATTAAACTTACAGCCTGCTATGGCTCACACATTGTCACCGAATGCAATCACCCCGCCCCCCCAACACACCACACAAACCTCAATGGCCCATTTCTTTTATTATGATGATGCTGGAATTCAGTCTTGGACAGTAGAGATAAAGCTGCCCGTAGAACGCACAGCGGACAATTCGGTCTACCAGATAAACTCAAGACGGTGCTCCCTCCGATAAGAAGTGTGCCCTTCCATTAGTGGCAGATTAAAGTCTAATCGCATTGCAACCCAATCGAAAAACCCGTTCATAGTCAATGTAAAAAATTGGGTGTTTATCGCAAAAAATATCTCCGACTCTCCAACAAAAGGAGAAAAAAAAACATTGCTAATCGAGCACAGTAAGGTTTCATTCACCACGCACACACACATACAAACGCGTGTTTGTTTACGTAAAGAAAGCTGTGTTGTTTACAATTTCGCGCACATGCATACTAGGGCACGTAACCGTTCTTTTTTTTTTAAATCGAGATTCTAAATCAAGAACATATCAAACTCACTACTGGCATATCACCAAACACAAAACATTCAACACACAACAACAACAATTATCACAACAATAATAGTGAGCTGTAGCAGAGCAATTCAAAAACAATACGCCAAATTGAACGACCACTCGGCAAAGACACACCAAGGGCGAAACAACGGAGGCCTGTTTTAATTTTTTGTTTTAAATCAGAGAAACTCCGTGGTGTGTCTGCTTAATAATAACCACCACCACCATCACCAAGGTCACTTCAGCAGAATAAAGCCAGGGGCCACAAAACCCAGTAGGAGCAGCCCATTAATCCTGGCCTGTAAATTACCCACACATCCTGGTATCAACAAACACCGCCAAGGCCCCCACCCCCTTCCCCGTGCAATATTACACTTCGGTGAATTAATAATTGCATTTTGTGTAACACAGAAATGCTGGAATGCTAAAAATGCCCCCCAACCGGCAACGGTGTAAGCGGGGAGTGCTGTATCTGGCAAGCGCGTGTTACCGTCGTGCCTTGGCAATTTCATTTCACAGCCTTCCTGCACAGAGCCAGCACCTACTGTGTGCGTGCGTGTACACGTGTGTGTATGTGTGCGTGTACACGTGTGTGTCTCTGTGTCTCTGTGTGTCTGTGTGTGTGTAGGAGGCTCGTGAAGGACGCTACTGGGCAGTTGGAGGCAGTCGCCCTCCAGCAACAACGTAGGGCGGAGGAGCGACGCTCTCAACAACTAGCGGAGCGCCGGGTGGATAAAGCACAGCAAGTTGGCACAGTAGGGGGCACAGGTGGTGCATCAGCCGGTCATCTCGGTCAGTCGACCCGTGGCACCTGCTGGGTCTGCCCCCGGGGCAGACCCAGCAGTGCCCCGTGACCTCCTGCCAGCGGGCGTTCGACACTTCACGTGGCCTCAATGTGCACATGGCTTGGCACAAGCGTCGTGGTGACGTCACCGCCACTTAGTGTGTGTGCGTGTACACGTGTGTGTACGTGTGTGTGTGTATGTGCGTTTAAGGTTGTGGGTGAGTGGGTGGGTGAGTGTGCGTGGGTGAGTGAGCGTGGGTGAGTGTGCGTGAGTGGGGAGCGGTGGTGTAGCGGTTAGCGCTACGCTGCGCTACGAACCTGGCGACCCGAGTTCGATTCCCGCTCACGGCCAACACCCAGTGGCGATTATCTGAACCGGTCCTAGGCATCTCCTAGGTCGACTCAGCCTCAAATGAGAGTAAACATCAGCACCGGGGAGACAAAGGCGACCGGGCGTGGTGTTGGCCACCCACCACCTCGTGTGCCGTGCCGGCCTTCACAGGTGCCACTCGCTAACAGCACTTGCCCCAACAGTCTGTGCAGGCTACACGGGGGACCTTTGTCTTGGTGTGTGCATGTCGAGTGTAGTGGACGACGCTGGCATGTGGCTGCTTGCGTCACCGTCTCATTCCATGGGGGCCTTTTCACAAATTATAGGCAAGCTCACAGTCAAACATTTCAAAATCGTCCTCACGATACACACGGTGGGAGGAGGGGAGGGAGGGGAGGGGGTCAGAGTTTTTTTTAAAAGTACGGATCGTTGATGGAATAATAAGTCAAATGTTTTTACACTCAAAACTGAATAATGCACCAATTGTCCAACCTTGTCCAACGACATCCGATACCACCGCAGCATCTTGTGAGATTATCTGACCTTTGTCGAAAAGGGTGGACACGTGATTTATTTTCGAGTTACACCCCCCATCCACCCATCCCCCCTGAAGTTCACATTTTTTGTTGCAAAAGTAAAAAAAAAATCCGCTTAACGATTTTAGGGGGCGTCCATAAATGACGTCACGTGATTTTTGGACGATTTTTGACCCCCCTCCCCCCCTCGTCACACGGCGTCACAAAAAGTCAGACCCCCCCCCTCAAATATGACGTCACAAAGCTCTGCCCCCCCCCCCCCCCCAAAAATAAAACGTGCTTCAAATCGCTTTAAACTATTGTCATTGTAGTGCATATTTAATGTGGCGCTGCACTCTGTTGTTGTAGGAGAAAACATTTATTAAAAAGTATATTTAATTAAGTAGAACGTGTTGTCTATATTTATTTAAAGTTGCGAATTTTGATGTGACGTCACATTTCTCAACCCCCCCCCCCTCATCACGCATCGTCACAAATGTATGATCCCCCCCCTAGGTGCGTGACGTCATTTATGGACGGCCCCATAGTCATGATTACCCGCATCTTCACAGTGGTCTGAAATGTCCATCCAAAATTTGTGCCACTGCCAAATCCGCTTGCTTGCACTTGCTTGCTGTGCATGGACTAACTGGGGTGCAAGGATGAAATTCATTACTTGATTAAATTATTAACCAGAAGATTTAGTGCTGGACATGGCAGCGGTCACACATTTGCAAATGTCATTTGTAACATTGATCATTACCTACGCAGCATCGATAGTTCAATGTCAATGCTGCCATTGTATTTGGAACTACGGCTGCGTGGTGTTATCATGCTGTGGCCTGGGACTGTTTAGTTTGCTGCCTTGCCGAAGCTTGATAAATCGGACCTATATAATTAATGCACGCATTATTTATTTCTATTTAATTACTGCACTCCCTATCGTTGTGTGTGTTCTGTTTGCTGCTGGAACTTGCTGACCCTGCCCATACTGGACATGTGTGAAAAATAGTTTCACGACTCCTCGGATTCTTCCTGTGTAAATCAAGATTCTGATTCCGAATATTTGGTAGGGGAGATAGGGTCTCAATGTCATAATCACGCACCTCCGATTAGCACCGCTGGCTACGTACGGCGCGAAAGAAGTTCAACATACATGCGGCACGTTTAATCATAACCGGAGCCGTCAGTCCCACTTGCATTTGAGCTCAAAGCCACTACCTACAAAGCCAACCTGGCAATTGCTGGGAACACTTTGGCTGGGCTGCCAGTCCATGTTGAAACAAACCGCACCACCACTGTTCAACACAGCCCCCTGGGTACAATATACTATACTACTGGTGGTGTTAGATTTAACCCCTTTATATGTATGTTGAAACTTCTTTCGCATTGGATGTCGCCAACCGTGCTAATTGGAGGTGCGGATGGGGGAGGAAACAACAAGCTGACACAATTCGATTAACTGTTGAGATTCGGTGATGGAGACGCATTTCAAGAATATTTTCTTTTATTTCTCTCGTTTTTATCATCTCGTTTGTATTGTTCCTCGGGTTTTGTTTTCCTGTCTCGTATGTACAGATTTTTTTGCACCGTTTCGCCGAAACATTGAACTAGCATGCGGTTCATATGCTCGTTGGCATATGTTGTTCCTTGAGTCTTCAGAAATGGATGTAATCGACGAATCGATGCATCGTTGCACCCCAAGAATGTACCAGGCCTGAAACGCAACTCCAAACTGCGCAGACTGAGAAAGTGGTGTCGCAACACCACATAAACACGGGGTGTAGATTTACATCAGGCGAGCCACTGGCATTTCATCACATACATGTAATCGCGCTTTACCAACCAATATCGAATGAAAACACTGCGAGTTTATCGCTAACCGATAGCCAATGGTGGCCTAGGCTTTCAAAGGTCATGGCAGGTCTTGTAAAAATCTGTGTTGTTTGACTATACTTCACCCGATTTAAAGCTTTCGTGACTGCAGGGATTCATATTCTTGGTTCTTTCGGTAAAGTCACGTAGAAGGGAAATAACAAAAGACAGCCATGTTCTTCACCTGAGGACGGCTGCTTGCGTTGTGGCCGAAACGTCGTGAGAATTGTATGATGTTTTATTTTTTATTATTTAGTTATTTCCCTTCTACGTGACTTTACCGAAAGAACCAAGAATATACTTCACCCACGTGTCAGTGCAGGTTGGTGTAAGTGGGGGAGGGTCACAACGAGTTCTGATATACTACACTAAACTAAAACTTAACTTACATTTTACCAGATAAGGAGGCCCACTGAGCTATAACTCTTTTTTTCAAAAGCGACCTGGCCACAAATGATAGCTCAACGAAGTGGCTCATCATCACGTGGAAATGTACAGTAGGCAAATAATCCAAACGCGTGTTGATGTTGATTCTAAATGTGTGGAGGGAAAAACCGGAGGACCTGGAGAAAAATCCACGCGACCACGGGGAGAGAGACATGCAAGCGCCAAATATACAGCAGCAGGCATCAGGGTTGGAGTCGAACCCACGATCTCCTGCATACCAGGCGAGGTAGTAAACATCTCGCCACCGTAGTGCCCTCACTCACCACACTGATGTTAGCCGGGGCCGGGAATCAAACTCAGGTCGCCAGGTTCATATTGCAGTGAGCGAACTGATTTTAACACCGCTCCACGCCATTACATTATTACACAGCGTTAACTTATTTCCTCGCTTTGAACTAAGAACTATCACTCTGCAGTGATTGCGATGCAACCATTATTTAACATCGTTGCATTTTTAATGTCGACATTTCAAACACGGGGGGGGCTCGATTAGCGTGCGTTTATTCTCCCGCCCGCCGTTTTAAACGCGAAGCCTCGGGAAATGTGTCCGCACCTGAGCGGAAGCCGCAAAGTCTAAAAAAACCCCTTGATAATTCACAATATCTTAATTCTCTGGGACGAAGGCTTTTCTTGCCAGTGCGTGGCTTCATCGTCGGATGGAGGGGGGGGAAACGATTCATTCCATTCCGCTGCCATCTGTTGGGAAACGATTCAATTAAAAAGAGGACATTTAAAGTCTTCCATTGACGCTAGGGTGGGTTTGAAAAGCTATACATATATAGTTACATGCTGTATTTTAGTCATCAACTTTTTTTCAGGATACTCAACTCCAAACCCCATCGCCCCCTCCGAAACAAGCTAAACAATCGCATGAACCAAGATGGCACACAGCACGATTGTTTTTCTTATTTTTGCGTAACCTTTTATCAAATGTGTTAAATCAAATAAATCTGAAAACCCGCAACCATATGGTCCGCATGGATTATTCCCACCGATTCCGTGCGGCTTCTTGCGATGTGGTCGCATTTTTTTAGACTCCACTACATAAATCCACATTCGCCTTGGATCGCATTTTATCGACACTGTTTGTTCCATTCTTGCGATGGTTTTCATACGACGGGGGGAAGGGGGGGGTGGTAAAAGTGTGCGCAGAAATTGTTCGCATTCATTAACATCGGGCTCGTCCGATGATGACCTTGCTTCTGTGTTTTGCAGCTGCTACCGTTAGGGAGACCTCTAACATTGCGCTGAAATACGGGCTCAGACGTACGCACGTACTGTGCGTGTGGGTTGTACGAGTTTAAAAAAAAACACAATTTGCATTGATATTGTGGCATCCCGTCTCCGTTTCCTTCCTAACCGTGGCATTGCAAGTCATCGACACTCACTTCCAAGAGACGGGAAGGCTCGATGAAACCAAATGAAAGTTTATTTTCACCCCACCCCCCCCGTATTTTTTAAAGATATGTGTAAAAAGATAAATTGTATGAGTGCGCATAGCGTGTCCCAGTGCGGCCCTTTACATGTACAAGAGCTCAAGGGTGGAAACCGGGGCTAGCGGTCAACCGGTGAGATAAGATGCTCTATACGAATAGAAACATTTGTGAAGGATCTTCGTTGCATTCATTGTTCGGCATTCCTCGAAGACACTTGGCGGAAAACATCGACCGCGTCAGAAAACGCCAAGAGGCCGATGCCGCACATCATCAACCTTCGCAGAGGGGGCACATTTTTTGACACAAGCCACAGTGCTGCGATTCTGGCCATGCAACACAAACTGTGGCCCATGTAGTAAACCACTGTGTTCTGTGCCCCTTCAATGGAGGAGGAGGAGGAGCAGGAGGAATAGTAAAAACTACACAAACTCTCTCCTGAAGCTGCCTTGTCATGCCTATCAGACCTCGACATTGGCATTTAGCACCTGAACAAACTGCTGAACTACGCAGGCATTGAATTTTTTGCTTTGCAAGGCAAACCTCTGCCACTATAAATGATAATTACGCAAGAGCAGTAACCGCTTGCGATTACTTTTTTACAATTTAACGGTGGCGGTGTCGGTGTTGGTGGTGGGGGTGGCAATTTTAGCCATAACCGTGGCGGCACATAATGGCATACTCTTGCGAATGACGTCAGTGGGTCGCCAACATCCACTTTACAGCGCAGGTCGCGGTTTAACGCGGTAATAACACGAATGCCCCCCGCGAAAATTAGCTTGGGGGGGGGGGGCAGGGCTGTTGTGGGAATCCAACCGTGACATATAAGTTCATAGGTCAGCCGTCGCCCTTTCTCAACACCCACCTGCCATCAGCACCCTTTGTCTTAAACCACAAGCAGCCGACTGTGTGTGAACAGCGAGGAGGTGGTGTAAAGATTTGTGGCCGTTGCGATTCAATTAAAATATCAGTGGGGGATGGGGGGGAGGGAAGTTTGGGGCCATTGTGGTGAATGTAGCGGAGTGGCGTGAGCCAATGACATTTAACGTGTGTGGATATTAAACGCAAAAAAAACACTCAACGATTCCTGCCACGCACGATCCCATTCAAATGTCGTTTAGCCGTAGTTGCTTTAAGTTCAACAGCAGCTATCCGTGGCTGAGCTCAGAGGTCGCAACCGGGTACCCGATACCCGTACCCTACCCGGTGCCCGGCTACCCGTACCCGGCCAGGTACGGGTACCCGTTTGCGACCCTGATGAGGCCGGGTACGAGTACGGGTAGGCTGTGAGTCACTGGTGAGTAACCGTTTGTCACTCATTTCGGGTAGGGTACGGGTAGGGAACGGGAACCCGTACCCGGCCAGGTACGGGTACCCATTTACGACCCTGGTGCGGCCGGGTACGGGTAAGGAATCAAAACCCGTTTGCGACCTCTGGCTGAGCTCCAGAAAATATGTCCCTGCCACCTCCCATCCCCCACACACTCGTGCTGTCCAGCCCAATTGTCAGTCAATCCACTGCTGGATGAGGATCTCCCAACGAAGTACGGATCTGGGAGGAGGGGGAGGTGGTTATATGACCCCATACTTCATTCTTCACCACGTTGGTTGGCCACTGCTCCTCCCTCCAAACATCTTGCCTCGATTGCGAAGCGGCGTTGGTGGCGATAGGAGGGTGGGAACTCGGGCGAGGGCAGCAAATAGAAATGAAATAAGCCAACGGTGCACTGTATTAAATAAATGTGGTCAGAATGAGGGGGAAAAAAAAAACGGGCCGCACGAAGGCTAATCCATTCCTGATGCTCCCTTGACGCACGGAGCTGGTGGCACAGGCATTCGCCGTGGCAGCGGTCGTAACCGGGTCAACGTGGCAGGGGATTCGACAAGTGAGATGCAATTTTGAATGGAGCCGGTGGCCAGTAGAGCTCTAAAATAAAAGTAAGAATTCAACAGGAACGGACTCGAGTATAGAATGCAATGAAGCAATGAAACTGTGTATTTTCTTTAAAACTAAACTATTTTTTTTAGCCCAGGTAAGGCCCACTGAGCTACATATCTCTATTTCAGAAGTGACCTGGCAAACACAAATTATAGCTCTACGAAGTGGCTTATCACGTGGAAGTTTATGGCAGCCGAATACTGTAAACGCACGTTGAGTCTAAATGTGGAGGGGAAAAAATCGGAGGAAACCGGAGAAAAATCCACGCGATCAAAGGGAGAGAGAGACACGCAAACTCCAAATATACAGCAGGCGTCAGGATCGGGATTGAACCCACGACCTCCTGTACACCAGGCGAGGTAGTTAACATCTCACCACCGTGGCACCGTAATGCACATACATACTTGAGGGCTTAGCAGTTAGATGAATTAAAATTAAAACCCATCGTTTATTCTTCTGCGTATGGCTGATGTTGATGTAAAGCAACGACTGTAATTTTACACTGAAGTGGCCGTGCCAAGATGACTGCGTCAGGAGAAGCCGCAAACACGTTTTACGGGATTCTGACGGCCCGAAACGGAATTTCATTCCTCGTGAAATGGCAGGAGATTTATGAAGAGATGGAGATGCAGTGAGACAAGATAAATGAAGTTCACGAATAGAGACGCGGTACAGATGAGAGAAGAGAGATGCGGACGCAGTGACAGACGAGAGATGAATTGACGTGTTACGTTAATTCGCTGATGCTGATGAGGATTCGTACGCGACATTTGATACACCCCTATTTTTAGATGACATTACGGGCGACGGTCATTTTTCATTGATGCGCTATGGAAAGGGCCCACTGCCCGAAACGTCCCACTTTAAATACTTTTTTTTTCCTACGACCAATGTGTTGTTGTATCATCGTCATCTGCTGCTGCTGTCAAATCCGCAGATTAATCCCCAACGAGGTTCGCAAGCGAAGCAACTTGTGAAGTCTATGACGCAGATCACAATATGGTTAGAGGAAGGGCTTAATTTCACACTCGATTTTTTTTTCTTCTGAACGCCGCTAGGCCGGCTTGGAGGGAGTAAGGATTATCGGCGAAAGGTATTATCCACTAGTGAGCTCCTTCAAGAGGGTATTTCTTTTCGCCCGACTCCTTCCACGCTTGCCATCCAGCGGCGGACTGACCGTGGCTTATAATTATTACGACGATAGGATTGCCGTCTGTTTTGGTTTAACCCGGACAGTCCAGTAATTGCCATGTGTGTTCGTGTGGCAGGAATTGATCTGCACCCGAGATCTGCTAGGTACCGGTCTAGCGTTGAACTTTATCGCAGTGCTACTGCACAGCTTTCATCGCAGACCTCGTGCTGACTGAGAAATGCCCACGTTTCGTCTGCGGAAAAGGTGGTTGCTGTTAAGGTGCATGCCATCATTCAGCAGTGGTCATTATCACGATTAATATTTTTTCCTTTTCCTACAAACATGTGGGAACTGTTTCGCGGCTAGCCAACGTAACATTTTCCACATTCTCATGCGAATATGCCATAACGCATGGCATGGCTATGCACATAGTTTAGGTGTATCGCAATGTGTGTGTGTGCGCGCACGCCCTTTTTTTTCATGTTTCATTACCGGCTGGAATGCGTCAATGCGTGCCCCGTAACACGCCAGCCAGGTCCTTAGGCGGAGCAGCAGCAACAACAGCAACCACGCCACGGCAATGCGACCGAAGGTGCTGCTGCTGCTGCTCTGCCTTAACCTGCATGCGTAAGCGCAAATGTAGCGCCGATGACTGACGTCAATGAACGACCCCCAAACACCCCCCCCTCCCTCTCCTCCAGGGTCCAACCCGGCTCAGTGGGGGGAGGAGGATGATGGGGGATGTGGCAGCAGGTTAAGATGCGTGAAGGAGGCGATGTCTGCGCTAGTGGTGGTAATCGGGCGTGGTGCTGGCCAGCCGTGCGGCCAATCTTCATAGGTCAGTTTAACACGTAAGCTTTCGCGACCAATATTATTCATGATAAATGTTTTTGGGTTAGATGGCGTTATTTATAAATGTGTCGTAACCCTCCACCACCCGACACGGCCAATCAATAAAAAAAGTGTCACGTTGATAAAAGACAAATTGTACATGTTGTGGTTTCACGCTTCAACACACCGGTGGGCTAAAGCAGTGAACTATTTGTCTTTTGTCACACCATTTACAATGGCTTCAACACACCGGTGGGCTAAAGCAGTGAACTATTTGTCTTTTGTCACACCATTTACAATGGCTTCAACACACCGGTGGGCTAAAGCAGTGAACTATTTGTCTTTTGTCAACGTGACACTTTTTTACTGATTGGCCGTGTCGGGTGGTGGAGGGTTACGACACATTTATAAATAACGCGATCTAAACCCAAAAACGTTGATTATGGGCCTTCATAGGTGTTTGCCCGATTACCACCACGACCACAGACAAATAGAAACACGCCTTTTGCAGTGTTTGGCTGCTATACATTTCCACATGGAAAGCCACTTCGTTGAGCTGTCGGTTGTGGCCAGGTTGCTTCTGAAAAAGAAGCTAACAGCTGAATGAGCCATACCTGGTAAAATAAAAACGTGTTTCGTTTTAAATAAAATACAGTTTTCAATGCTTCATTGCATTTTATAATCGAGTCTGTTTTTTTGTGATTTGCTTATCTTTCCTATACTTTGCACTTCTATCGTGTTTCTGTATTGTTTGTTGTCGTCGTAACGTTCTGACCCATCCCTCCTGGGCATCTGTGAACAAATAGCTTCATAGCTCATCGGATTAAATATTCTGATTGTGATTGAGTCTGTTAAAGGCGATACGAGGGAGCTTTGTCTTTTTTTGTTGTTTTGGAGGCGATAACGCCGGGTGCTTAGGGGGCAAGGAACACGCTTGTGACACTTTAATTGTTGTGACATCGTGTTGATTTTTGTTCCAGGATTGTGTGACATTACGGCCACTTGCGTCAGTGACACGTGCGTGCGTAGGTACACACGCACGCGCGTGCACACACACACACGAGACAAAGGTTGTGTAGGTCCCACATTCACTTAAATCTCACAGTCCGAGATGAGTGCTGTTGGGAAACACCTATTGAAGGCGAGACACGAGACGGGACAAAAGAGGTCGGTGTGGTCTGAGCCACGCCCGGTCGCCTTCGTCTCTCCAGCGCTTACGTTCATAGGTGGCGGAACAAACCCTTGACTTGTATTTAAGAGCTTGTCTCTTGGATTTTGCCTCACTTGATACGGTCAATTTAGCTGTGACGGTCCCACCTGATGACGGAGACTTGTGTTGCCTCCTAAACGTCGTGATTTTTATTATTTTATTTCTATAATTATTTTTTATTTTTATCTACGTGACTTTACCGAAAAAAATCTAAGAGTGTGAACAAACCTTCTTTAGGCTAAGTCGACCAAGGTGAGTTCTCGCGCAAGGTTCACAGCCCCCCCCAGTGTGATTTCCCCCAGGCCCCGCACCACCCCTGTGGACAGCCCTGATGACTCAAGCTAGTGGTGTAGCAGCGTGCTTGGCACGGCCTTTCTCGTGCAAAGAATAAAATGGGGCCATCTTGCCCCCACCAAACGTGCTCGCCCCCCCTTCTCCGTAGCTCTCCAAGCCTCTGTGCCCTCCTCCAGCCCATGGGCAGCGTGCGCAGTTGCACCGCCTGCACAGCTCGATAGGTTAAGCTGACGCCACAGCAAGCGAGCGCGTGTTGTTTTGTCGCTGGGATTGTGAGATGCGACGCGGACGCACGAAGGCGCACGCACGCGACGCCGCGTTTATAGGAAGCACCTTTACAGGAGCACTGCTCGTCTTCCGATGCATTGTCCCGTCACCCCCCCGAAATAAATCCCCCGAGCTAAACATTTACGGGGCATAATGGCTCTACCGCCGTCGCTACTCTTGTGTTTTGCAATGGCACATCTGCGTTTAATTATTGTGAACTTTTTTCACACATTGTCCGGACTCGACATTTTGGTGTTTCGCCCGGGTGGCTTGACTGCCCCGATGGATGTTTATTTCCACCCCGTTTCAAAGTTGTACTTTTGCCACGCGCATGCATCCATTCATTCATTAATATCACACAACTTATGCTGGTGCAGACCCCGGTGGGCGATGATAACTCCAGAGCGGAAGGCAGAGGAATAAACAGCCCCCAAGAGAGCGTCCCCGCCGTGGAGACGGAGCGACGCGATGTGGCTCATGCGCAGATGCTGGGCAGTTGCGGTTACGATGCAGGACCATCAGCGGTGAAGATGGGCTTGGCAATGCCTTCATTCAGCAGTAGACTGATCATGGCCCATGGTAAAATGATGATGGTGATGATGATGGTGATGCTGATAATAAGCCAGTGTGATGTCGGTGTCATTGGAAGGCCACGTCTTAGCCACTGCACTCGTCAAACTGACCACACGAGCATGCATGCCGCATCATGGGATAGACAGCGGAGATTTTACGCGGCCTTAAAAATTCAAAGGTAGAGAGCCCCATCCCCCAATGTCTGTGGCGGCTGTTAAATGGACAGACAGCCGAGGGAATCAGCGGGCAGATGGGAGCGGGCAGACATGCAGATTTAGGGCCGGCTAATGGCACAGATTTTGTGGACAGATGGGCAGACGGACCGACGGCCAAATTGATGGGCAGGTAGGGCAGGGCAGGCAGGCAGACAAACGGGGCCGACGGTAAAAAAATAGAAGTGGAAATAAAACAACACGCACAACTCAAGTGATACATACGGCATCGTGACAGGCACACCGGGCAAGAACTTTCAGTGGGGGTGATGAGGCATGAAGCACTCGATTATGGGGGGGGGGGGGGGGGGGTGGCTAACTTCCCAAAAAGACTCCACAAAGACAAAGATCCCCCGTATAGCCTTTACCAAACTGTAGGGGCAAGTGCTGTTAGCGAGCGCCTATGAAGGCCGGAACGGCACACGAGGGGGTGGGTGGCCAGCACCACGCCCGGCCGCCTTTGTCTTCCTAGTGGCGATGTTTTTTACACAAAGCACAAGGTACTCATTTGAGGCTGAATCGACCTAGGGGAGGCCCAGGATCGGCTCAGATAACTGTCGCTGTCGTTGGCAAGTGAGCGGGAATCGAACTCGGGGTTCATAGCGCAAGTGCGCTACCTGCTACACTACCGCTCCCCGCACACAAGAAGGGGCTGACTTCACGTCAGCGCCTTCGTAGAGCAAAGTTCCATGGCAGTATAATCCGTCAGCAGGGAAAGCAATGATTGCGTAACTTCGTTATGCCACTGTAAATACTTTATTTTTTTAAAAGAGCGCCGTCCATATAGCCAGAGGCGAGCGAGTTGAATTTACTGTGGTGAAAAACTCAAGAATCTGGTTTCGTGGACTCTCACGGCAAAATTCGCGATGATGGTGATGATGCATTGGACATTTGCCTCCGTGTATACCACACACTAATTAGTGTGGTCAAGTACAAACGACTCCTGTTCCTATTTTATTTCTGCAAAGAGATCGCACTGAAGCAATTCTTAAATCATGCCTCATTTTGTATTCGTTTCTTATGCTTTGGTGTTTAATCTTTGTGGAGCGGAGGCTGTTTTCAAGGCCTTACAATCAACTCTAGGGCTAATCTCTCCAACGATGCATTCCTAATTGGTTTCCAAGACGTATTAAGCAAAAGTAATTAATTGACTAAATAAAAGCCACCAGCATCTCCGAGAAAATGTAACTTGCCTTGGTAAGGGCTTATTATAATTATATAATATATATCTTCATGACAGTATTGCCAAGCTGTGCACAAATTGACTAATCCATATACATACATAAACAACAATTGCAATACCTGTGCATACACAACGAGTCTGCCATTCACAAACAGCCCAGCTTGATGCAGGACCTATCGCTTTTTGTGAGCGGTCTGTTCGCGAGTGGTAGATCGGTGGCGTTCATCCAGCAGTGGATAAGAGAATGACTCTTGATGATGATGATGCTGATGGTAATGTGTTTATCTAATGTGTGATTTTGGCAAACACAAAACGCTTGCCCGTACGACTAATAAATTACGCTTAAGGCAAGTTGGCACGCATTGTGTGCACATGTGTGTCTGCTGAACTTCTTTCGCACCGTACGTAGCCAACCGTGCTAATCGAGAGTTGCCAGGCAAGGACAACAAACTAAAAGCACATTCAAATATCACTTTAACGCAACATGCATGTTTTGCCACAAGTATGTGTGGTTAATTCAGACTTGATGCCTTTAATAAAAGCCATCTATTTGGCGTTTGAACATTATTAACACCTATTTTTCATAGTTTTGTATACTGGCAGAAAGGTTCCAAAGATATGTAACGCAACAGTTGCTGTAGGTTGCTACATGCGTTCGTAAAAGTTGCACAAAATAAGTGTTTAGCATCCAGACCGTGGCACGTCACTCCAATCCGCCTGCGGGCCTACACACAACACAACCACGACCCTGGGACATTAGCAAACAATAAGTTCAAGTTTATTTGCTTAACCCGGTGAGAACTCAAGAGACACGGGGATCATTTCACTTGCAAAGGGACTGACCGAACAGGAGTGGCCGTACAATGCACATTTTCGGCAATAATTACCATACATCGCACGAACCCTAAAAGGGTACTCTGGGATGGGGAAATCAAAGCGAGGGGTACGGGCGGCCATAAAAAGGCATAGCTTACTTGTAAATTGGCAAAAATGCGTGCACTTGGAATGCGTTGGTTGCTAAACCTCAAACGGTGGCGGATTGAGATGGTTTTTCTGACCCCTGGCAAAATTTACACGGCACCCAGGCTGGCCAAGCAGGCAAAAGTGTCTCCCCGTTTTGTGTCGCTGCTGTTTGTCGTGGTTTCAAAAACGCACTGGAAAATGCTCTGTTGCGTTTGACATTACACACACACACAAAGAAACAAAACTGACCACATATTCATGATCCACTGATTTCACACACACACGCACACCACTAACACACCCAAAACACACACAAACACATACACAACTGTCATTCGCCACTAAATGGCGGTGACATACCCACGACGCTTGTGCCAGGCTACGTGCACTTTAAAAGTCACGTGAAGTGTCGAACGCCCGCTGGCAGGAGGTCACGGGACAGACCCAGGTGCCATGGGTTGACTTACACAAACACACACAAAACACAAACAGAATAATATACACACACAAAACTACATACACCCACAAAAACAACACACACGCGCCCACGTATGTTACAAGAGATGCATACAAAAAATATTTTCCGGTCTGTTATTGTTTTCAGAATTAAATATAAGAGTAAGTTAGACATGCGAATTCCTGTGGATTTATGCGAGTAAACCAAGACAAGTTGGCATGGCAAACTGGATGTGCAAGTCGCATGATTGCTATTTCACAATAGACTGTACTCCAGGTATAATAACAAAGTGCTTTGCGAGACTCGTCAATGCAGAGAAGCATATAACGAGGTGTCTGCGAAAATAACCATCATCTTATTACAGTAATGTTGTTACAAACCCACCACGTGCGCGCGTGTGTGTGTGTCTGTGTGTGTGTCTGTCTGTAAGGGGAGCGGTAGTGTAGCGGTTAGCGCGCTGCGCTATGAACCTGGCGACCCGGGTTCGATTCCCGTTCACGGCTAACACCAGTGACGATGATCTGAACCGGTCCTGGGCCTCCCCTAGGTCGACTCAGCCTTAAATGAGTACCTTGTGCGGTGTGTAAACATCGCCACTGGGGAGACAAAGGCGGTCGGGCGTGGCGCTGGCCACCCACCCCCTCGTGTACCGTTCTGGCCTTCATAGGTGCTCGCTAACAGCACTTGCCCCTACAGTCTGTTAAGGCTATACGGGGGATCTTTATCTTTGTGTCTGTCTGTGTGTGCCTGTGTCTGTCTGTGTGTGTGTCTGTCTGTGTGTGTCTGTCTGTGTGTGCCTGTGTGTCTGTCTGTGTGTGTCTGTCTGTGTGTGTCTGTCTGTGTGTGTCTGTCTGTGTGTGTCTGTCTGTGTGTGTGTGTCTGTGTGTCTATCTGTCTGTGTGTGTGTCTGTGTGTCTATCTGTGTGTGTGTGTCTGTGTGTGTGTCTGTGTGTCTATCTGTGTGTGTCTATCTGTGTGTGTCTGTGTGTGTGTGTCTGTGTGTGTCTGTGTCTGTGTGGGGAGCGATAGTGCAGTGGTTAGCGCACTGCGCTATGAACCCGGCGACCCGAGTTCGATTCCCGCTCACGACCAACACCAGTGACGATTATCTGAACCGCTCCTGGGCATCCCCTAGGTAGACTCGGCCTCAAATGAGTACCCGGTGCGGTGTGTAAACATCACCACTAGGGAGACAAAGGCGGTCGGGCGTGGTGCTGGCCACCCACCCCCTCGTGTGCTGTTCCGGCCTTCTTAGGTGCTCGCTAACAGCACTTGACCCAACAGTCTGTTAAAGGCTGTACGGGGGATCTTTGTCCTTGCTGTCCTACAAACGTCACCGTGAGATGACTGTCACCCAGACCATCATAATTGTAGAGGGGGCATCATCATTTGAAAGGTGAAGATTACCAATGGCAATTTGAAAGTTACAATCTGTAACACATTGCGTGTTACGATGGCCATGCAGGAAAGAAGAGTTGTTGGCAATAATAGGAGAAAAACAAGTTGATTTGCAAAAATGATGTCAGTTTAAGGAGGTATCTTAAACTCGTCCACGGTAGCTAAGAAAAGAAACCCCACAAACTTCCTGAATTCTCACGAGAAACGTGTCAATCAATTTTATTCGTGATGAATTCTGAGTGAAAGAACTCAAAAACCAGGAGACTTTTTCCCCCTACAACATTTTAGCTCTACATATATTGTACATCGTGGGTGTCCATCAGTCAGCAGAGGTTTCCATTAATTGAAACCTTTTTAAACAGAAAACAAATACAAAATGCTACATTTACATCATGCAATGCGTCCGAACATGTATTGATTTAGGGGAGATTCTTTTTAAAAAATACATGTGTTACGTTATCATGATCTTGAGTTGGGTGACATATGTTTTTTCGTTGCGTTACGCGTAAAATTTTCATTTATCCAAATGTTTTTTTCTTCTTCTCAAAACCTCTCTTACAACCGAATACATTGCTCCGATTCAACAACACGGGGCAGTAACTTGAAACAAAGTAAAGTTCGCTGTTGTGATCAGGAGGTGCACGGGCAGGGGAATGCAATGGGATATCGTCACAATAATACTGCTCGTGTAAACAATGCTGCTCGATTTAAAACGAAACTTGGGACACACACATACTTAGACACACACAGAGACACACATACAGACACAGACACACACAGAGACACACACACAGACACACACACACAGAGACACACACACAGACACACAGATATACACAGACATACACACACAGACATACACACAAAGACACACACACAAACATGCACACAGAGACACACACATACACACACACACACATATACACACACATAGACACACACAGACATACACACACAGACACACACACAGACACACACATACAGACACACGTACATACACACATAGACATACACACACAGACACACAAAGACACACACAGACACACACACAGACACACACATACAGACACACGTACATACACACACAGTCATACACACAAATACATACACACAGTCATACAAAGACACACACATACACACACATACACACACATACACACACACAGACATACAAAGACACACATATACATACAAAGACACACACATAGACACACACAGACACATACACACACAGACATACACACATAGACACACACATATACACATATAAACAAATACACGCTGACAAATACTGTACACACAGACAAATAATGCACAGACGCGGAAACACAATTCTCAATACACAAACACACAGACTTACACACACACACAGACACACACACAGACACACACATACATACACACACAGACATACAAAGACACACACATACACACACATAGACACATACAGACACATACAGACATACACACACAGACATACAAAGACACACACAGACATACACACATAGACAGACACATACACACATATAAACAAATACACGCTGACAAATACTGTACACACATAAATATAACGCACAGACGCGGACACAATTCTCAATACACAAACACACAGACTTACACACACACACACAGACACACACACAGAGACACACACATACACACACAGACACACACACAGACACACACACAGACACACACATACAGACACACACACAGACACACAGACACACACACAGACACACACATACACACACAGACACACACACAGAGACACACATATACACACACAGACACACACACAGACACACACACAGACGTACACACACACACACACAGACACACACATACAGACACACACATACAGACACACACATACAGACACACACACAGACATACACACACAGACTTACACACACACACACAGATAGATTAGCACGGTTGGCTACGTAGGGTACGAAAGAAGTTCAACATACATCCGCAATAAGTACACAGAGACACACAAATGCAAAGATCCCCCGTATAGCCCACACAGGCCGATAGGGGCAAGTGCTGCTGTCAACGTGCACAGCGCTCGAGGAGTGTAATGGGAATGGAGTGTGGTGGTGGTGGTGTTGTTGTGGCCGGCCACCACACGATGTACACACAACACACACACAGCATACACACACAACATACACACACAACATACACACACAACACACACACACAACATACACACACACACAACATACACACAACACACACACAACATATACACAACACACACAACATAACATACACACAACATACATACACACACAACACACACACACAACATACACACACACACAACATACATACACACACAACATAACATACACACACAACATACATACACACACACACACACAACATACATACACACACAACACACACACAACATACACACCCACACACACACACACCATACACACACACAACATACACACCCATACACACACAACACACCATACACACACAACACACCATACACACACACACACACACACAACATACACACAACACAACAAACACACAACACACATAAACACCCTCCCCCCATGGCCTGAGCACACTGTTGTGGACCTACAACACAAGACACAACACAACAACCACATACAACACACACACAACCCCCATGGTCTGAGCACACTATTATGGCCAAGTGCTATTCGCGAGGACCTACAACACACAACACACAACAACCACACAACAACAACACAACACACAACACAACACACACACATCAACACAACAACACAACAACACACACAACCCCCCATGGCCTGAGCATACTATTATGGCCAAGTTCTGTTCGCGAGTACCTACAACACAACACACAACAACACCAACACACCAACACACAACAACAACAACACACCAACACACAACACACCAACACACACAACAACACACAACAACACCAACAACAACACACAACACAACCACACAACAACACCAACACACACCAACACAACACAACAACACACACAACACACCAACACAACACAACAACACACACAACACAACAACACACAACAACACAACACACACAACAACACACACCAACAACACCAACACACAACACAACACACAACAAACACAACAACACAACACACAACAACACACACCAACACAACAACACAACAACGCACACAACACAACAACAACACACCAACACACACAACACAACAACACAACACACACCAACCCAACAACAACAACACACACCAACACAACACACACCAACCCAACAACACACCAACACACAACACCAACACAACAACACAACCACCAATCCACGTGTTCGCAACACACCAACACACACCAACACAACACAACAACACCAACACAACAACACCAACACAACAACACCACCACCAATCCACGCGTTCGCAACGCACCAACACACCAACACACACCAACACAACACCACCAACACAACACAACAACACAACAACACCACCACCACCAATCCACTTGCTCGCAACACGCCAACACACCAACACACACCAACACAACACCACCAACACAACACAACACCACAACACCACCACCACCAATCCACGTGCTCGCAACACACCAACACACCAACACACACCAACACACACCAACACAACACAACAACAACACACACCACAACACCACCACCACCACCAATCCACGTGCTCGCAACACGCACCTCTGTGTTGGTGATGCGGTGCCTCGCCAACTTCACGACCGCGAAATTGCCTTTGCCCAAAGTGCCCTCGATATCGTAG